>NC_066584.1:366365818-367046818 GCF_024323335.1 Lathyrus oleraceus
CATTCCTCTTTTACAAGCAATTGAAGTGAAGCCAAGCACGATTCAGATCAAGATTTAGCAAGCTCAGACCTCCATTGAAGGTAATTTGCAGAAATTTTAAACTCTTCAATTCTCCTTTATTCTTGCCCAATTCCATTGATTCTTGAGTTGTCTGAAGTCCTACCAATGTAGGCAAGAAGATTGAGTTGCTTTGAGGTCAAATCGAAGCAACTCAGATCATGAACCTCATTTTTCAATTCCACATATCTCTCAATATAGTTGGACTTGGATGAATTGGAGGTGATATTCGTACTCAGTGATATTTTCTCTTAAAAATCATGTCCCTGTTTTGAATTTTAGTGATGGTTCATCTTGACCAGTCCGATGGAGCTCACCGGGGAAGATGACCGGAGCTCTGGCTCCGGCGATGATGTGGCTTGCATTTGGACCATGTGATCTAAGCTCCACATTTTAATCTTAGCCATGCCTTGTGATTACTCATGTTACAACGCGTTTGACTTGGGCATAGGTGGAACATGTGTTTTGGATCATCAGATCTGCCACCTCAATTAATGAGGGAGATCTGATGGTCCACGTATTTTTGAATTTCTAATATTTTGTTTTAATTTCATTTTCTTCAATAATTCATATTAAATTCAATATTGATCCAAAAAATATGGGACTTTCACCAAAAAAAATCAAATACTTTTCTCTTTCATATTTTGAATTAAAATTATTTTTTGGATCATCATTAATATTTTTCATGAATTAATTGATTTTTCATTTGTTTTTTATTGTATAAAAATATTTCTAAGTGTCCAAGGTCCTTTAACCTTATTTGACGTATGATAAACCTCATGGCCATTTATTTGGTGTTTTGATGAGATTTTAGGATTTGGACAAAACATATTTAAATTTAATGCATTATTTTACTATTTTTAATTGAATAAATGCCATTTTAATTGTGTTGACCTTTTGTATTGACTTAATTGAGTTTCTCATTTGTTGTTGGGCCTTGGTCAAGGTTGATTTGACTTTTTCAAGTTAATATTATTGGATTTAGGGGATTGATGGAATGTACATTCCATCTCCCAAAATGAATGAATAATATTAATTTGGTAAAAGTCCTCCTTTGACAAATTTGTGATCTCATTCATCCCTTTCCCTCTTCATCTAATTACCCTTCTTCATCCATTCATTTTCAATTGGCCAATGACATCTCAAAGTCCTAATGCTAGTTGATTGAAAGATTAACATGAGTATGGATGAGATTAGGCCACACCTTTTGCATATTTTTTGTGTGTGGTATGTTTAATGAGCATAGTTCTTGCTACTATGTATCCAACATGCATTAACATCAAAAGTATATTGCCCGGCCTCAAATAGTTGTGACTTCTACATAAGTCCAATTATGATTGCTTAACATAGCACTAAATTTGTGACATAAAAGGCATAAGCATTCTAGTTAGTGAGATTGTAAGTCTCCCCTCTTCCATGGTATTGTGTGGAAACTTGGCCTTCTTTCCTTCCATTAGAAGATGTTTTGGTTCAAGGATCCATGCTTGTGGCAAGTGGGTTGAGTGTTCTCCAAAGAATGTCTTGAAATCAAAAAGCAAAACAAAAATAACCACTAACTTACTAACCATTAACTTTTAATTTCAAGTTTTTACTTTTAATGCAATTTACTTTTAGCACTTTAATATCATTTGCCATTATACATATTATTCTAATTATTTATGTTAATGTAATTTTCCCTTTGTCCACTTGGACCATATTGTGTGATATTATTTTGTTTTGTGTATACTTTGTTTGCTTGTTTGGTCTTTGACCATTAATGTACATAATAACAAAAAAAAACCTAAAAGACTTTTTGAGTGGACTGTTGGCTTGATCTTGCCCAATTGGACTTAGAACTTAGGCAACATTCATTTGCTAATGGACTTGGCCAATGCCAATTTGTCGAAGAACCAAGTACTTGCAATTTGAATTCATCTGATACATCATTCAAGATCTCTCCAGTTTCATCTGCATCATTGATCATTGTTAAGTTGTTATGTTAAACTTGTGACTTGTGGAATTCATCTGTTACATGGGCTATTTTGAGGAAGATCTTTGAAGTGGATAAGCTTGGATGAGGCCATCTTTATTTGATGCCTTTTCTCTTCAAGATTTATATAATTGTGCATCAATGTGATGCTTGAATCTAAAAAGTCCAAGGGAATTCTGGGTTTCTATTGACATACTTGTCTATTGGATTGCTCCCATTTGGCCAGATCTTTTCAACTTAAAACTTTTAAATTTTTGTGCATAGGGTAGTCTCTTCATCTTCTCCCCATTTCTTTAATTTCAAAATCTCTCCCTCCATTTTCAAAACCTTCTTTGTGTGAACTACTTTTGTTCTAAACTTTGACCACTTTAAAAAAAAAATAGAAACTTTGGCCTTATGCCATTAGATTTTCAAACTTATTTTCTTAAAATCAAACTTGTAAATAGACTTAACTATACTTGACTTAAACTTTCAAAAAGCCAAAAAGAACTAACTCATTCAAACCATTTTCAGGCATTTTTGCCTTTCAAACTTAAATTTTGTTAAAACCAACACACTCATTTTGAAATTTCTAGCACAAACTACGAGGTTTTGATCCCTCATTTACATGTTGGTACGGAGGCACAAGAACGAAGGTCTTGTCAAACACAAAAATATAATTAATAAATTCTTTTCTCATCCCCCCATTCTATTTCGTTTGTAAACATCATTTTGTACAAAATACATATGCACACAAAAAGGGCTCCCTAGGAGTACCTAAGACACTTTGGGTGCTAACACCTTCCCTCTGTGTAACCAACCCCCTTACCTGTGATCTCTAACTTTTATTAGTTTTTATTTGAAAACTTCTTACTAATTGGGTTTTGTTCGTACTTTTTCCGTTTTCCCTTCGAAACAATAAAAGCGCGGTGGCGACTCTTGTTAATTGATCTCTAGCTTGTCAATAGCTTGATGATCATGAATTTCCCGCTACAGAAATTAAGTGGCGACTCTGCTGGGGAGTAGTCTCCAGTGGGTTTAGCCTACTTTTTGTGTGAATATATTTGTATATATGTGATGTTTGTATATATGTATGTGTGATATAATTTGCTTGTTGTGCTTGGTGATCTCTGAGTGGTGAGATAAGTTCTAACCCGAACTTGAGTGCATTTAAGATAGGAGGATGGTATAGTCATGTTCGACTTATGTGGAGTAGTCCTTAACAAGTTGGCTTGAGATCCATCTGCTCAGTGGAGACTCCTTTAGATTTGGAAATGTCACACAAGTATTTGTGGTTAGGCATTACTATTTCTTATTGGGTTTGAGAAGCTGAGGACCTTAGAACACCTAACCCATCTTGGCCTATTTAGGACGTAGTGTGGAAACTGTTCAGGTGTAGATTGATAACAGTTGTTACGAGATACTACACTCAGACGAGTTTCTCTTGAGAATATTTTGGGTCGATGAGTCAGTCATCTTAACCTGTAATATCCGATAGATGGAATTAAGACTTTGGGAACTTTTTAGAACATGATCTACAAGTTTTATCCTTAGTTCACTCCTTTGGGATGGTTCTTACCCAAACTCCATGCTTGTGACTTGCAACAAACCCTTAATTCTTGGTTAATCCAATCAAGTCTTGTAAATATGAATGGAACTTGGGTGTTGATAAGGTGTAAACCAAAATCCACCAAAATGGATGATTGATCTTGACAATGACTTGATTCATCCCTTAAGCAGTTTGGAGATTATTGATAGTTATGGTGAATTCTCTAATGTGTCTCTCATTGGTACACAAGCAGGAATTAGCTACAACCCTGCTTTGGCTCATCGTCAACTTGGGTCCCCCTTGAGAGACAAGCCTAATAACATGTTGTTAGAAGGTATTTTCTATCAAGAGGGTAAAGATCCCCAACATTTAAAGTAGAAGCTTGTGCATGCTTGGCATAATGTGCATAGGAAAGGAAGATGTGAGCTTGGTCCGTGCAATTGTGTAGCTTTGGAAGCTTACACTTTTTGGGTGAAGAAGAGATGTATGGAGTTGAAGATGACTTATCCTTGTGAAAGACCTATGTCTATGGTTGTGGTTGAGCCATTAACTCTCCCTAACCAAGATGTAGAGGAGTTGGAAGATGCGCTCATCAAGATGAAGCAAGAGAAGGATATATGGATAGGGTGTTTCCATGCTTTGAGCAAGAAGCATGAAGAGTTGCAGTTGGAGTCTAAAGACAAAGATGCACTGATTGAGCTACTTGAAGACCGAGTGACGAAGAGATAGAGAGAGCCAGAAGTTTCATCTTCTAGCATGCCTTAGCCTTCCGTTGCTTGGAAGAAGATTGTTGACCAGCTTGTCCTCGAGAAGACTCAGATGAAGGCTTCTTTTGAGACCGAGATTCGTCGCATTCGAAGGAAGTACGCGCCTTCATCCAGATCTTCTGACATTGTTGTTAGGGATCCTTAGGATGACTAGTCTCCTTTTCTCTTGTGTTTTTCATTTGGTTTCTGAAGTTGTACTCAGTGTAATCCTTCCAATTTATATAAATAAAAAGAGATTTTTTGGTCATATCAAAATTATCGCAATTGCCATTTCAATTTTTATATATTTGCAAATGATATAGTAAGTTCCTTGGAAATAAAAATAATCAAGCATTGCATTTCATGCATCATTTGCATAAGAAGGTTTTTGCCAGGTGTCTGATTGGTGTTCTTCTGTGCTTTAGCCAAGATGACTCATCGGTACAACACCAGAGCTAATCATCCAAAGATCATGGAACAACTTGAGCAAGAGAACCGAGATTTGAAAGAGGAGATTGCCCGGCTGACTGCCATGATGGAGTCAGTTTTTGCTGCCTAGAGCCAAGCTTCTCCAACGTCTGCAACTCCTCCCGCGAGGAAAATTATTTCTGAAGTGGTTACTTCTACAGTGCCTGCTGCCACTACCCACTTTGCTCCCAATCTGCCTGCTGGATTCCCTTGAGGAATGCCGCCTAATTTTGTGCCAGAAGGTTTCGCTCCCACTTTTGCTTCCATGCCGGCATCTAGTCTGGTCATGTCTGTGCCACCTCTAGTTGTGCACACTTTGCCCCGTGTAGAAGACACCGTCTATCATTCCGAGCCATATGAGGGTCCGGACATCTATGAGAAGATGGATGAGATGAAGGATCAATTTCTTGAGCTGCGCAAGGAATTGAAAATGCTGAGAGGCAAAGATCTGTTTGGGAAGAGTGCTACTGAACTGTGCTTAGTGCCCAATGTGAAAATCCCAGTGAAATTCAAAGTGCCTGACTTTGAGAAGTACAAAGGGAACTCTTGTCCACTCAGTCATCTTGTGATGTATGCCCGCAAGATGTCCACCCAGACAGAAAATGATCAACTACTGATTCACTATTTCCAGGATAGCCTGACAGGTGATGCACTCTGATGGTACATGGGGTTAGATAGTACAAGCATCCGCACTTTCAATGATCTAGGTGAGGCTTTTGTGAAACAGTGCAAGTACAACGTGGATATGGCGCCTGATAGGGATCAGCTGAGGTCCATGTCTCAGAAAGATAAGGAGACATTCAAGGAGTATGCCCAGCGTTGGAGGGAGTTAGCTGCCCAGATCATTCCTCCTTTGGAGGAGAAGGAGATGACGAAATCCTTTCTCAAAACCCTGAGTTCATTTTACTATGAACGTATGATTGCCAATGCCCCCAGTGATTTTATCGAGATGGTAAATATGGGGATGTGACTTGAATAAGGGGTCCGTGAAGGACGATTGTCAAAAGAGGAGGCGTCAACTAGAAAGAAGTATGGGAGTAGTTTCAGTAAGAGGAAAGATAATGAGACCAATGCAATTTCAAGTGGGGGCAGAGGAGGCCTCAAATCAGAAGAAATCCACCACCCCGTCAACATCATCATCATCAAGTATCTTCCATTCAAATTAAAAATACTAAAATAAGGCATTTAAATTAAATATGGTTTGCAAGGTCAAAGGACCTTGGAGAAAATTTTTCAGAATTTTTAAAGACTTAAAAGTATTTTTAAACAATTAAAAATAATCACAAAATCAATTAAATTATGAAAAATATTAATAATGATCCAAAAAATAATTTTAATTCAGAATATGAAAGAGGAATTTGTTTAATTTTTTTTGGTGAAACACTCATATTTTTTGGATCAATATTAAAATTAATATGTGTTAATGAAAATCAAATTAAATAAAACAAAAATCAAAAAATCAAAAAAACGTGAGCCACTTGATCTCCCTCATTAATTGAGGCGGCAAATCAAGTGGACACAAACGCGCGTTCCATGATGGAACCTAGTCAGCGCGCCACACGCGTGGTAATCAAAACCAACGCATAAGATTAAAATGTGTTGAATGGATCATGTGGCTGAGAGACGTGCCAACGCATTTCCGGAGCCAGAGCTCCGGTCTTCTTCTCCGGTGGACCTCACAGGACTGGTCCACCCTCAACCATCACCAACATTAAAAAGGAGGACATGATTTGAAAGAAAAAATGGCGTAGAGCACGAATCTGACCTCAATTTTAACTAACTCCACATATATAGAAAGATATGAGGAGTTGAATTTTGAGGTATGTCAACTGAGTTGCTTCGATTTGACCTCTAAGCAACTCAATCTTCTTGCCTATATTGGTAGGACTTCAAATAACCAAAGATCCAAGAGAATTGATGAGAATTGAGTGAGAATCAAAGAGATGGAGTTTTTTGAAAATTACCTTCAATGATGTGCAGAACTTGAGGTTGCTTGCTTCAAACATGATCTGATCACACTTGAGAAGCTTGTAGGAAGTGATTAGAAATGGTGCAAGGCTTTGGATCCTGGAGTTCTTGAATCTCCAAACAGTTGAGATTCAAACTCAATTTTCAGATTGAAATTATCAGGTTTTCCTATAGAATGAGAGGGTTTCAATTGGGGGGCAAAGTTGACGCGCAAGGTGTGTTTGAATTCAGCTCCAAGGGCTTGTATTTATAGCATTTGGGATTGATAATTGCACACTTGAAAAATTGCTAAATTTGGCAATGTGATGCACAAGCTTGCATGGGTGTGTACAGGCCCATGAAGCAATCCATTTTGATCCAATTGCAACTGTACTGAAGTTCAAATGATGCTTGATTGGCAAGGCAATGTGAAATGGAGTTTTTGACATTTGATTTCCACCAATGGTGCAGCTCTGTGAAATCCATGCGCAGCCCTAGCAAACTTCATCCAAAATGTATGAACTTGGGTTCTTTATAAAGCTTGGATCAAGGGGAACAAGTTTGATGTTGAACACTTTTTCATTTGGAGCTTGGATCATGGTGAATTTTGAGGTGGAAGTTTGGAAATTTCAACATGTTGAAATTTTTTCTAAGTGTCAAGCCATATATCTCAATATTCCACCTTGCTTAACTTTTTATGTGAGCTTCAAATGAGAAAAGTGTCTTCATCAAAGTCGTAGATATTTCAAAAACCTTCAAAATGGTCACCAATTTCATGTCATTTGGATTTAGAATGATAGAGTTGTGCATTTTTGAAGTTGAGGAAAATCACTTGTTCAATGGTATAGGTTAAAAATGACCTATAATGTATTCTCATATCACATGCTCATAAAAGTTGAATTAGCTCTCACTCCAAACATCAACGTTTAAGTATACATATTTAATTGGATTGTGCAACTTGGAAATCTTTTATCTCATAAAAATTGAGCAAGTTATGGCCTTGGGAATTTGACTTTCAAATTAGGGTTTAGATAAAATGACCTATAACGTTTCAACATAGACAATGATTTTCCAAGCAAACCTAGATCTAGGTATCAACATTAAAGTTGTTTGTAATGTAATTTAGAGTAACTTTTCTCTTGTAATCGTTTTCATATGGTGAAAATTGTAGGAGATAGGGTCTAGGGAGACCCAGTTTTGATCCAATGAATTCATCTGGCCAACCAGCATCAACCAACTTGCTAACCTTCAATTATCTTGACTTTATAGGCTCATGGTAGATGATATATGCATAATATGATGAAATTTGAAGTGTCCCTTGAGAAATTTGATCAATCGGTGAGATAGCTTGTTGGAGAAGTTACTCAAGATACCCAGTCAAACTAGGGTTTCTAAGGCAAATCACCTCCAAACTCTTGAAGAAAAATTGATCAATATAACATGTAGAGATTAATGGGACTCATATATGATGCTTGTAGACATTTTGGATCAATATTTGATTGTGATCTTAGCCATGAGGGTCTTAAACCCTAGATGTGAGCTTGATAGATCAATGAGGATCATGCCCTACCTACAAAAGAGTTAGGAAAATGCAAAGACATATTTTTGGTATTTTGGTTAGTAAAATGATAATATACAAGTATGATATAATCACATGGTGCTTGGTGATCTCTCCCAAGACAAACCCAATGAAAGAGGGGTAAGGAGGATGTCAATGTATGATCCCAATGCTAATGCTTATGATGAAATTGCAAGAGGGATCTTAGGGTCAAAATTGGGGTCTTACAGTTGGCTTTTGTGACTTGTTTCCACCATGTATCCAACTTCTAAATCTGATGAAATGCTTCCTCCAACTCTTAAATCGTCTCCTATTCGTTATCATTTCTTGTTCTCAATTTGAATCATCTTGGCTTTCTTCTTAAGTTGCTCTGCCTTTTGATCAAGGTCAATCTCCATGTCATCCTTTTGATGGGTGACTTGGTTAAGGCTTAGACGTAACTCTTCATTTTCTTTCTTCAGCTCTTGAATGATCATTTTGAGTTCCTTTAACTTCTCGGTAGGAACATGAGTTATTTCAGCATGTCGTGCATTCATGGAAGGTTCAATAGGAAAAGGTAGCAGGATTTCTTTGACTCTTTCCTTAACCCATTATGTGTATGGCTCTTTTGCTATGCAATTTTTCTTACCTAGTTAGGCCTTTTCGTGACGGTGAATCTCACCCTGGGCTTTGTTAATCTTCTTCATTGAATCTTCTTCAAGCATTAGGTAGCTCAATTGGCATAAAGCCAGACTTAGATTGTAGTTAATTCCCCCTTTGTTTCCCACAAGAGGTACATTAGGGAAATTACTATAGTTGAGAATGATCTTGATATTGTTGTAGTCTCGTGAATACCACAAAATATTGTTGTAGTCTCGTGAGTACCACAAAAATGATCTTGAGAATGACCTAACAGTTGACCAAAAGTCAACCTTAGGTCAAACTTAGGATTTTTGTGTAATTTGAATTTGTGACCTTTGTAATATATTATTGTGATTTTGAACATGGATTTTGGCCTTGTACATAACTTGTTCCTTAAGAAATTACATTTCCCTCCCTTTACATAATTTGAATATTTTTTAATTTTGAATCTTTGAAATTTGAATTGAAATGCCTTAATCAAGAGAACAATGGCCCATCCATAGCTAGCCCTGTAAAATCCTCATAAGAAATAAGTAAACAAAAAGTTAATCTTTCATGGTTTACTTTGTTGACCAAAAGTCAAACTTGTGTGAATGACTCCAAACTTATTTTGTTCATGATGTATTCCAACCCAATCAAAGTGTCTTGACAAAAATTAAGAATCCCAACACTTAAGCCAAGAAAAGTTAATACTCAAAGTTAATTGTGCCCAAAAAGTTAACTGTGGCACAATGATCCCACAAGCTTGCTTCACAGACACACACACCATAAGAAAACCCTAATCCAAGGAGATTGATAGCATTCTTATCATAATTCAATATCTTGTATCATAAGTAATGGGAAGCCTTTTAATAAATGATGTTACATGTTATTGCAAGTGCAGATGAATAATCCTACAATGGATGATTAAGGTAGGTGTATGCCTATGAATCATGGGCCATTAGCCAAATGAAATGAAAATAGGTAGGGTAAACTTTAGGGTATGACACTGTGGCACATGATTGGGAAACATGTGGGATATCATGATAGAGATTGGGTGGATTAGAAACGGGTTGGTCAGAGGTAGATGGATTAGAAATTGGTTGGTCAGAGGTAGTTGGATTAGAAACTGATTGGTCATAGGGTTGAATGATAGGATTGGATGTAGGGATATCATGAAACCGTGATGTGGTGAGGTATGGCTTGTGGTGTAAGTTACTGAAATATTCCCAACTTTGTGTGGCAGAAGGGGAGTTACTATGATAAGGCAATATATGTTCATGATGTGTGAAATTTCTAGAGATGAATATTCTATGAGAATGTTAGTCTTACAAAATATATCCTTTATATCCAACTGCATAGCCTAGAAAAATAGATTTTCTATCTCTAACATCAAGTTTGGTTCTATGATTAGACAAAGTTGATGCGTAGCACAGAGAACCAAAGACTTTAATCTGATTTATATCAGGTAATGTGTCATAGAGTAACTGATAAGGGGATTGACTGTTAAGTAGAAGTGTGTTAACTCTATTAATGACAAATGCAGCATAGTGTCATACCCCAATTTTGTCCAGACATTTTTTAAATTTTTCATAAATTTGATTTCATTTCTAAATTGTATCTTATGTACAGCATGACATGCATTTCATCATGAATAATACCTAAAATATCAGTCGGAATAAATTATTGAAAATACAGACAAATTAGATGAATCGTTTCTCAAAGGTGTACAAAATCAGCGGGTAAAAAGTTTTGAAATTAAACTTGTAGACGTCAATATTATTAATCTACGATTCGCGTAGTTTAACCTGGTATGCTCGTTGCTTTTTTCAACGACTTATACAGCTGCATTTTAATCCATTTGAGCCTTTTAACAGGTGAAAATTTATTTCAAAATTAAAAGAAACATTGTATTTTTTCAATAAGTATATTTTGTGCTGATCATTTTAGTGCGTCCGATTTAATTTTTTGAGCAAATTTTCGCTCGACTTTTATTCATCTTTAGTCACTTTAATTTTATTCTTTCGCCAAAATAGTCAGAAAGATAAATAGAATTTTCCATGTTCTTACCTTAATTTTATCATGTTTATTTAAAAGGTTGTGAATTTTATTGATTTAAATTACTTTAGATCAATTAAATCATCTAGAAGGACATTGTAGACATTTTGAAGGTATTTGGGTTTCTTTGATTCAATCTTAACCATTGATTTAAATTAATCAAAAATCTAAATTTGCAATAAATGTATATATTGATTCCCATCAAATTAATAATAATATGATTCTTTATATATATATATATATATATATATATATATATATATATTATATATATATATATATATATATAAATCTTAAAACCCTCTCTCCAATCCGCGGGTCCCACGAGAAAATCTCTTGATGGGGTTCTTTTCCACTAAGAAGAGGAACGGTCTCCATGTGACTCTTACGAGCGAGATTTTCTTTTCATCTCCATTCTAACGGTCAAAAGGACCCTCTCCTCTCTGAGATTCTCTCTCTCGGTGGAAACAGAAAGCAAAAAAGAAAAATAAGAGAAGATCATTCTCTTCTTTCCAAAAAAAAACGAGATCCACGACTTCTTACCACCAACCGCCGATCGTCGTTTCCGTCAACAGCACCACCACGTTCGTCGTCGTTCATTGCCACGACCTAACCCACACCGTCAACCGTCGCGAACCACACCAACAACCGTCACCGTCCGCCGTCTCAACATCACCCTCTGTCGCAATTCTGTTTTTCCGGTGAAACCCGCCGCCACTTCAAGACTATACCACCACCACCGATCAAAACCCCTCACCATCACCATATCTTCAACTTCTGGTACTTCATTCATCTCCCTCCAGCGCCGCATCCACCGCTCAACTCCGATTGCGTTCATTTCCTGACCCGTCACAATAATCTTCCAGCAATACAGGAGGAATTTGTTTAAGTGTACGTCGCTTTTCTAATCAGTAACTTATCTATCTGAGATTTAATATTATCAAAGTTTTTAGTTCATATTAAGTCTGTTTGTGATTGAATCTTAAGGATAGCTTAAACCTTGGTTGAGATGAATTCAATTTTGGGTTTGTGATTGTTCCTGTGGGTGTGGGTTGTTTATGAAATAAAAAGGAAGAACAATTACACCAACGATGAACACTTCAGATTTGTTATGCTAATGTTAATTGAAGATTTAAAGTTCTATGATAAGTTGGAATGTTGTTCCTTATTATTGATTACGGTTTAATTATGCGATTTTACATCAGATTCTGTATTAGTGATAGCAGTACAATACTGTAAATCTAAGTTTGGGTGTTTTGTGGGTTGTTACTTATGTTCGCATGGAGAACGAGAAGTTTCTTTCTCATCCCTTGGACTTTTCTGAAAGTGTGAAAAGGTGCAGGATGTGAGAATGGTGAAGAGGAATCCAAATCTCTTTTGGTTTTTTTTGTTTTGATCTTCTTTTAAAAAAACATTACCGCATGGCCTTCATTAATTGGCCTTTTCGGTTTGGAAAAGTCAAATTCATTCTTTACTTGTTTATTACCTTTAATTCATTTTGCTATATTATCAAAAGTAGATTTAGATTAAGTATTGAGCTTTTGGTATGAATGTTGGACTCACTAGCCATTTTTGCGTCTCCAAATGTGTTGTAAATTATTAATAAATGATTTAAATATCATAATATGTTGATGCTAGACATGGCAACGGGGCAGGTCGGGGATGGTTTTTACCTCCCCCAAACCCAAACCCGAATCCCCAAACAATCCCCGTTCCCCGCCCCAAACCCAAACGGGGATGGAGAATTAAAACCCAAACCCGTCCTAAACGGGTTCGGGTTGAGTTCGGGTATCCCCGCCCCGCCACCATCCATTTAGTGAAATCAATTTTTTTTTAAATCAAATTACATTATAAATAATAAAATAAAAAAATCTAAAAAAATAGCATACATACATTTCAAATATTTTAAATAATTAATAAAAATCAAAATATTAAAACATTGGCCCCTTATTTAATATTCTAAATCATCAAAAATAAATAGTAATGTACATCATAAAATAAACGGGGCGGCTTCGGGAGCGGGTTCGGGGTGGGTACTAGTGTCTCCATTACCCGACCCGTCCCCATATTTTATAATCGGGGAAAACCCAAACCCAAACCCAAACCCAATCAAAGCGGGTTTTCCCCGTCAACTTCGGGGCGGATTCGGGTGGGTACTCGCGGGTACGGGTTATGTTGCCATGCCTAGTTGATGCCATTTAAGTTCATTACGATGAATCTGATTTATTTTCACAGATTCGGCAACTCCCTGTTGTTATGCCGCCATAGTCCTAATAAATTAATATAATATTTTCGCCGCGTTTGGATCTTGCAAATGACATTAGTTATGTTGTCATTTTGCACAAACCGGTTTGAGCACACAGGTCCAATTGAATAAACCAACATCATCACTTTATTCTTTCTCTTTTAATTATAACAAGTTAATTAATTAAGTTTTGTCCAATTGGTTAATTAATTTTGATTAACTTGGTTATTTAATTTTAACTAAATAATTTTGCTAATTAATCCTAATTAATTTAATTAATCGATTCAATCGAATCTTAATTAATTAACTTTGGTAATTATAAATTGATCGATTTCTTTCACTATCAACATTTCTCATCATTTCTAAACCGAAATCCATTCAATCTTGCACATAAGCAGAAATCTTGGTCCAACGCCAAGTAATTCATTTCAAACCCGATTAAGTCATAACCACGCAAGTTCAAATCTTTTTTTCTAAACAACTTAACTTCTAAAGAATTTTCTCTTTTAACGTAAACTTGGGATGAAAAGGATATAGGAAGCGTTCGCTTCACTATTTCTCAAGTATTCGAATGATTGGCGCACGCCATATTACTCGAATTCTTGTCACCCAATTAAAGCTTCAACCACAATACTCAAATCATTTCTTTCAAATTAATACGAATTCTAAACCCTTTTAATTCTAAATTTCAGATAATAAAAGGATGGGAGGCGTTCGCCTCACCATCTCTCGAATAATTGAATGGTTGGCGCTCGCCATATTGCTCAAGTTATCGATTTCCGATTAAAGTCGCAATCTTACAAACTTAAGTTATTTTTTTCAAACCAATTATCATACCTAAAGATCTTATTTTTATAATTAAACTTCGGATGGAAAATATGGGAGGCGTTCGCCTCACCATCTCTCGATCGTTCAAATAATTGGCGCTCGCCATATTGCTCAGATTATCGATTTCCGATTAAAACATACTTCAGAAAAACTTGGATAAAGGAATGAGTGGCGCGCCGCATTAATCTTTGACCAAGCAAGTGGGAGGCGCGCGCCTCACTATCCTGCATATTTTATTTCCGCAAACAAACTTTCAATAATAAAAAAGGAAAAAAGGAAATATGAGGCGTTCGCCTTGTTATTTCTTAAAAGAATCTAGCGATTGGTGTGCACCAAATTGCTCAATCTTTTGTCGTTCTTCAAAAAATATCTTAACACATCAAACCTAATTTCTCACCCTCGTGCGATCAAAACCAATCAAACAAAACATCAAACATATTAATTCAACTTGTCACCCCCGCGTGACCAAAACTCTTTTCAAAAAGAACACTGTTAAATCCTTTCTAGTGCGCATAACAAACTAGTGTTTAAGCCTCCGCCGAGAGTGGACAAGCCAACATTTAGCCTTTAGAATGCGATCTACACAGCCGTTCATTAAAAAACACCAATCAACCATAGTTTCCCGAACTACGAATGCTCTGACTTCCTTATTACACCATAAGGATACGTAGGCACGAGATTGCAAGATCTTGGCGAGCACACTAATAAAAAACCTCCCTTTTCCCCCTTCTAAGGTTACCATTCATCTTTCTTCTATATTTTTATCACCCGAATGAAACAAGTAACATTTAACTAACATTCAAATAGCAAATTAGACTAAAAGGTTCCCGTTGAGTACAACGGACGCGAGGGGTGCTAGTACCTTCCCCTTGCGTAATCGACTCCCGAACCTGAATATGGTTGCAACGACCATTATTCTATTTTTCACAAGTTTTATCGATATTTTCATATTCCTTCATCGGAATAAATAAAGTTCGGTGGCGACTCTATTCGAACTAAATTTTTTTGCGACCATCGCGAGGGATCGCATTTTTCGATGTGCGGCAGATGGCGACTCTGCTGGGGACTTCGATCCTAGAAAGGGAGAGTCAAACCTAATTTAGTATGATTTGCTATGAATGTCAAAAAGATATTCCTTTCTTCCATGTTTCTTCTATGTATCTTATTATGACTGTTTGTGTTGTATGTGATTCGTCTTGATGTTATGATATGGGGCTTGATGTATGCTGTGAGATAAGCTTCATACCCGAGCTTTGAGAAGAACTTAGAACCCGGAGTTATGTAGTATTGAACCGAGGGGTATACACCTCGTTGGAACAATACGAAGACTCCACCTAGAGTAGATCTGTTTGGAATCTCCATCATAATATGGCTAGCCCATTATTATGGGGAAATTTTAAATATGATCCGTGACTCTAGGAACCTCACCTTAAACCCAAGTTTTATCTTCATGATTGGCGATTGTGTATATTGAACCGAAGGGTCTACACCCTGTTCGAACAATATGAGAATCCCACTTAGATTAGATCAGTGCAAGACTCTCATCGCGATGTGGCCATCCCACCATTGCAAGGAAGGTTTGAACATGAACTGTGATTCTAAGTTCTTCCTTGAAAACACAAACTTTAGAAACTACCTTTGGGGTTTTTAGTAATTAGAAAAACCTATGCTTCTTCCTATTATCCTGACATACCCGACGTGTGAATGATCATGAGTATTTGTATTCCTTTGCAAAAAGAGCATGGCAAAATTTCATGCATTTGCATATCATCAATATGCATTGCATATCATCTTCCAGAAACAAAAACTTACACCATATTTTACCCTTTGTCCAGTAACGCTGACTACTCGTCACTGGTACGAGACACGCTGCAACTACAAGATAACACTCGAACAACTTAAGGCGAACCAAGTTTCAATGAAGACAGACATTGACTCCATGCAGGCTAAGATGGATCGTTTGCTTGAGACTATGTTGCTCTTAACCCAGAAGGGAAAAGATGTTGAGACTAGCACCGAAGCCAGAAGAGTTTCCGCTCAGTTTGGATCGTCATCACTTAGCATCCCTGGAGTAACTGACCTCGATGGTAATCCGGATCATCCTAAAGGAGGACCTATCCCTATTCCTATTCCAATGGTCAATGCGAACCCTTATGAACATTCTGTTGTATCTGCTCAACATGGATCCGTGATGGGTGATGAAGATCAGTATCACGCTTTCTTCATGCCACAACCTGTCAAACCTGTTGTTGGAGGTCTCCTAGACCCAGTTGTTGAGAGACTCCATGCTTTTGAAGAGAAATCCAAGTCCTCAGAGGTTCACACTACTCCCGGTTTGGACGCCGTCGATATGTGCTTGGTGCCAGGTCTGGTGATTCCACAAAAATTCAAGGTCCCAGATTTTGACAAATACAAAGGGATCAGCTTCCCTAGAACTCACCTCAGAGCTTATTGTCGCAAGATGGCAGCCCACATCAGCAATGATCAACTCTTGATTCATTACTTCCAAGATAGCCTCAGTGGGGCATCCTTGGAATGGTACATAAAACTAGAGAGAGGACATGTTCAGTCATGGAGAGATCTCGCAGAAGCCTTCCTTACGCATTATCAATACAACACTGGTCTAGCACCCAATTGCACCCAGCTGCAAGACATGACTCAACGTAACAATGAGTCATTTAAGAATACGCCCAATGATGGAGAGAGCTTGCAGCTCGTGTCCAACCTCATCGCCTTGATAAAGAGTTAATTGATATGTTTATGGGAACTCTTCATGCCGAATACCACGATAAGATGGTAGGATCCAGCTTCCCAACCTTTGTTGAGGTTGTTTCTGTGGGGCAAAGAATTGAGAGCCAGATCAGGAAAGAAAAGTTGCCTTGCACCATCAATACTTCAAGTGGAGTGAAAAAATCATATCCCAACCTCCCGAAGAAGCCAGAAGGTCAGGCCAATGCCATAATGGGAGGACATAGGGCACATACATATGTTCCTATACCTTACCATCAGGTTGTCGTTGTCACGCCAGCACCATATCAGCAACCGTATCAGCAGCCATATCATTAGCCCTATCATCAGCCATATCAGCAACCAACTTACTAGCAGCCACACCAAAATCAACAGCAATGTGCTCCACCACAATGCCAACCTAACCAGCAGAGGGTAAGGAGGCCAGAAAGACATTTTAATCCTCTGCCAATACCGTATAGCAAGATCCTTCCCTACCTACTAAAGGATGGATCAATCACTTTGAAGGAGCTAACGCCTGCAATTCCACCCTATCCACCAGGCTATGACGCCAATGCTCACTGGGAGTATCATATGGGTGCCCCAGGGCACACAGTGGAGAATTATAAGGCCTTCAAACACAAAATCCAAGACCTGATTGACAGTAAAGCAGTTTCTTTCATGCCAGTTAGGCCAAGTGTTGCGACAAACCCCATGCCGGTGCATGCAGAGCAGTAAGTGAATTTCGTCAAAGGGATTGCTGAAAATGAGCTTCATACCAGCCTGAACAAGCAAAAAACTTCCTAAACTAAGCTAGCTTGACAAAAAATCAAGAGGAAGGCCCGTTTCCTTAAACGAAGGCAATCATTATGCCATTTTTATCATTTCGCATTCTTGTAATTTGCCCTTGTCTGTCTAAGTACTGTTTGCTTTAAACATTGTTATTTGTATTTGGTCTTATTAATGGAATGACTATGCATATTTTGAATCAATCTTTTTATATTCACTCATTTATTGCAAAGCACAAATACAAACTTTTCCACTTCGCCTTCTTTATCACACTATTGTTAGCAAGTATTGGAAGGAGGATGACGAAAACAAAATACTCATAATTGTTTATTGTATGCTTTCGGATAAAATCCTGCTAATGATGTACAGTCATTGTTTTAAATCCCCATACACTGGAGAGATAAGAAGTTAATCCCTAGTCAACTACTTCGAGCCTAGAAGTAGGAGTTTCTTTCGAATCTACAAACCCTTACATTTAACCTAGGGCAGGGTAGTGCTCAGTTAATCTGACTACACATCTGAATTACAAGAATAAGCATCCCATCTAAAGACCAACCACATGATGTTCTTTACACACAAACCTGAAGTGTTGAAGGAACCATACAAAATCGAAAATTTATTTCGGTTGTTCTTCAATGACCAATGACTTGGCAGTCGCAATTTTCCAACAAAAAAATCAAAGAAAAAACCCGTTAGGTCAAACACCCTAAAAGAAGAGTTAGGCAAAATTAGGGCAATCCCGATGGATTAAAGCTTCAAAAGGCGGTCCATGCAAAAATTAGGGATCAAAACAAAATTCGAAAGAGATAATGAAAGTCCTCAACAAAACAAAATAAGATGCAGTGACCACCATACCAATATCAGAGGGCCACCAACGTCTAGGAAGAGCAAAATAGGGTGATTGTCATTTCAAGAAATTTTACACTGATGAACTCTCGTAAACGTAAAGTGTGTGCTGAGTTAACTGAATGTAGGATTGGAGATCATTATGAAGAAGGGGTGGATTAAAGCAAAACTTGAGCCTTATATCATTGTTTCAATAACCGTGAACCAAGCCATGTTACAACCCTCAAAAGACCTAATTGAAGTAGGGTTTATTCTAAAAGCATACTACAGCAAGGTTGTGTAGGCTGACTCCTAGAGGTTTGCTAACATTCTATTCTCACTATATCACTCACACACTAGCTAATATCAACACCGCGTTTGGGCTCATGATCCACTCGTCACACATTACCACAACACTCCCAAATGAATGATTGTTTTTCAAAACTTGCATAACCATTGAATTAAAATCACCATTTCTTGAATGAACAATTCTTAATGGCAAGGCAATACTTGACATCGAGGAAGTTCCAACAAGGGGCAATTCGAGAGGTACTTGATCGTTGGTGCCAACACGAATCAAAACGACCTCATAATCCTATGAATTAGGGGCAAACCATTGCAAGATTTAGGCGTTGGAGAAAACAGACTCAGACCATGTCATGGAATAGTCACTCCTAAATGTTTCCTTTTTAGGATAACTCCTTTAAATACCCTACAGAATAGGGCAAGACAAGTTGCAAGGGGCAAGTTCCCTCCATATTTTCAAGTCGGTCAGGCAGACTATGTAAGATACTAGTAACTGCTTGAATTCGTGACAAAAATGTCGAAAGTTCACGCTAGTTCAACAACATGTTTTGACAAGAATCCTTAGGGAACATTAAAGAAATAATTATCATGCGTTGATCATGTCACTATGCTCAATTACAGGCTGCCCAAACACATCAGAAGAAGTCGAGATCGCCTCAGGGGCAAAGACACAACGTATCAGCAAGAGATCGAACTAGGGCACCAAGAGTATCCACATCCGTTTTTTTATCATTACATCATCAACTACCGAGTGTCGGGAAGTCAGATCCTTTCACCAACCAATAGTCCAACCCATATTGACAGTTACCAGAAAGAAAAACCAAAGTTCACCTTGCTGGCATTCTCATAAAAACAAACACAACCAGCATTGGTATCTAGAAAATACATCGCCTTTGAAAAGGGGGGGGGGGGCAACCCCAAACAAACCAATCGTCCTTTGCATTCAAACATGCATCACATGCGTCACTTCATGCATAACATTTCAAAAATAAAAGTATGCCATGCATCATTGCATACATATCATTTATGCACACAACATGAATCAAGATCCAGAGTTCAATCATAAGTATCCAAGTCAATTTGAATCATCGGTTTTTTCTCTGAGTGAGTTCCTACCCTGTATTGTTGGGTGTTCCCCAGTGAGTTACATCCTTTAACCTTTTTTTGGTGAGATGTTATCCTCAGTTAAGTCAAATAATGTTTCTTCAAACTCCTACCTTGTTTCTCTTTGAGCGTTCCTCAATAAGTTGTCTCCTTTAACCTTCGGTAAAAGGGGAAATTACATCTTTCCGAGAATATTTTTCTGCAACCTTTTATTGTTGATACCCCCAAGCAAGTCTTGCCCGATAATGTTCCAATACTACCCAACAAGTAGCGTTTGTTTGTTCTATGTGTTGTGTTGATTCTAAGTGTTGGCAGCAATTTTGGTAAAACAAAAAGTGTTCACAAGATGTTATGTGTGATGTCTTAACATGAGATATCCTATGTACCTGTTGGAGTTCAAGAACATGATCATGCAGGATTGTTTCAGAATGTCATACACAAGGTCATGACATCTGATATATATGTACCTGTTGGAGTTCAAGAACATGATCATGCAGGATTGTTTCAGAATGTCATACACAAGGTCATGGCATCTAATATATGTGTACCTACTGGAGCTTAAATGAAAGACATGTTCATGCAGGATTGTTTCAGATGTCATACACAAGGTCATGGCATCTGATATGGTTGTACCTACTGGAAGTTATAAAAGGAATTATGGAATTATGCAGGATTTTTCCAGGATTATCAGGACTGAATGTGGAACCTACCTCAAGAAGCAGAAGATGAGTCTTGCTGCCACTTGGTCTGATGAGAGTGAAATAGAGGAGGCTGCAAATCGTGTGACTGCCTTGACAGGAAGATGGGGATCTGATGAAGACTCAAGTGATGATGAAGTAACCTTTGAAGAATTGGCCTCTACCTACAGAAAGATGTGTCACAAAAGTGTAGAGTTATGCAAACAGGTTGAAAGCCAGAAGAAGGAAATGACTCAACTTGAGAATGAGAAGGCAGAATACTTGGAAACCATCTCCAAATTACAAACAGAAGCATTGGTTCTGAATGCCAAGCTAGTTGAAAATCCACAAGCTGAAAGTCAGAAGATAACACAGCTGGAAAGTGAGAAGGCATACCATGTGAAAACCATCTCTAAGCTGAAAACTGAAGCCATGTTCCTGAATTCTAAACTAGAAGAGATGACCAAGTATGTAAGGATGTTAAGCAATGGATCTGACTCTTTAGACAAGATTCTCCAAACTGGACAAATGACTGGAGACAAATCTGGCATTGGGTATAATGACTCAAAGCCTGAGAGCAGTTACACTGGAGCCAAACCTAAGTGCATCCATAATAAAACTAAACCTATGATGTCACATCATATGTCACAATACCAGAGGAGAAAACAGCATAAAGGGAAACACCAAAGATGGAGATGCCATTATTGTGGGAAATTTGGTCATCTGAAGCCTTTCTGCTATAAACTATATGGTTATCCTAGGCCTGCTCAACATCAGAATCACTATCAACCCAGACCCAACAGCACAAGCCTATCATCAAGAAGCAATGGGTTCCTAAGACTAATGTTACAAGTCTAATAGCTCACATTCCCCTCAGAGTCTCAGCCAAAGAAGAGTGGTATTTTGATAGTGGATGTTCCAGACACATGACTGGAAACCAAGACCTGCTAACTGACCTGCAGCATCATACCATAAGCCATGTAACCTTTGGAGATGGAGCAAAAGGTGAAATCAAGGGAACAGGTAAGCTTGATTGTCTTGGAGTTCTTGAACTTAACAAGGTTCTACTTGTTAAGGGCTTGACTACAAATCTAATAAGCATCAGTCAACTATGTGATCAAGGTCTGAATGTTAACTTCACCAAAACTGAATGTCTAATTTTTAACAAAGATAGTGAAGTGATTATGAAAGGAATCAGGACCAAAGACAACTGCTACATGTGGAGCTCTCAAAAAGATTATTCCTTAAAGTGTTCCTATGTCAAAGAGGAAGGGATGAAGATGAGTATAGATGCTAGAAGAACCCTCAAGAGTGATGAAAGACAAGTTTGTGGGAAATGTCAGACAAGGATGTCACACCAGAAGCTCAGACTTAACCTCACTTTCATAGGAGAAAAGGCTATGATGGCTCAAACAACTAAGAGGTTAGATCAAATAGGTGGGCATGTGACCAGTCATAGGCAGTCTGGAACTGAAGAGAGCATTGTTGGAACTAGGCCACAAGGGACTATGTGTTTATCTCAAAGCAAAAATGCCAAGAACAATGTGGAGAAGATTGGGATGACACCTACTCCTACACATGTGAAAGGTAAAAATGGTATTCATATAGAAGATGGAAGCAGTTGGGCTCAATTGGTTTGGATGAAACTACTGATGATTGCATACAATGTCACACACGATGTCATGACATTGTATTATGACAACCTGAATGCTGAAACTAGGTCCAAAAATCATATTCGGCACAGATGGACCAAGTACTGTTTTTGCTATTATCACTCCATTAGAAAATTCATGGAAGACAAATTCATGGGTCTAAAGCATGGACTGGAACTAGCTGACAAGGTTGCAAGGAATTTGGGTGAAATTCAAATTGAATATGAGAGAGGGAAATTAGGGATTTGGACTCTTGTGAAATTATGGCAATTAAAGTGGAAAAGAAAAGGAAATAAAAATAGTGTCTTCCCTCTTAAAAGAAAGAGCCACATTAAAGATAAATCATTCCCTAACATTGAAAATAGTATTTATGCCATCAGCACACGCTACCTAAACACAGCAATTTCCATCTCCATTCAACTTCTCAGAGAAACTTAGCTAGGGCAAAGAAAATTATCTCAAAATATCTACAACATGTCTCAACTTCCATCATCATCTGGTACAAAACCCTCTCACCATGCAAAGACTCCCTCAATGGAGTTTCTAGATGAAGACGTGTTGGACGTTACTCCCCTTTGTATGATACCAGGTGACACCCCAGGTCCCTCTCCCATGGCTGGAAACCAACAAGGTAATATCCCTGATAAATCTCCTCTTCCAAATGACATGCATTATGCTGATCGTGCCATTAGGAACCCCAAGCTGAGAAAGATGATGATTCATCTAGATCAGAAAAGGAAGTGGCTGCTGAGGGGCTATGTTCTCTAGGTAAAACCCTACCTAGCAAGAAACCAACAAATATGTCTCAGGAGAATGTTATTAACCTAGAGGAAGAAAGCTCTGAAGAAGAGGATGATTCTTTGGTCCATCTTGTAAAACCTAGTGTAGCTAAGAAATTGAGGACTAGAAAAGGGAAAAGTGTGGCTAAAATGAGAACAGCAAGAAGAGTGAAAAAGACTGTTGGTGTAGGACCCTCAAAATCCTGGAGTAAAGTGGAGGTTAGGAAAAGGAAAGAAAGAGACAGTTCTGACTCTGATGAGGATGTCAAAGACGATGTCCCAGACATCTCCCCTGCAAAAAGGCAGATTGTTCAGAAGTCTCCTGGCAAAGCTGCTGCTGTGCACCTAGACAATATATCCTTTCATTTAGAAGATGGTGCTGCAAAATGGAAATTTGTCATTCAGAGGAGGATAGTTGTTGAAAGAGAGCTTGGAAGAGAGGTTGTAGAGGTAAAGGAAGTAATTGATTTGATCAAAAATGCTGGACTAATGAAGATTGTGGTGGATGATATTTTGGAAGCTGTTTTGGTGCTGCTGTTTGGATGCTGAAGTTTTATTGTTTTTTTTTTAAAATGTGTATTTTGTGGCAGTCCTCATTAATGCCTGTTTGTAATATTTTGGGCTCTTAATGAGTTCCTTGGATTTGTTCATTATCCCAGCTATCACAGTTGTGTATGATGATGGTTTGTACTGCCTAACTTTTATGTTTTAACATTTTTAAATGTTATAACATCTGATCTGACATTCTCTGCTAGGCTAATTGACATTTATTTTGTCTAATTGGTCATCTTTGGTCAATTTTGACTAAAAAGGGGGAGAAGTGTTGATGTGGAAGCAGTTGTGGGGTTATGAGATGTATATAGCTAAACTGAAGGAAAGCTATTATTGAAGGAAGTGCGCAGGTGTTAAAACAGAATGTTATTCTGTTTACAGATGTCAAAGAGGATGTCTGATATGGTGCACAGATGTTGATGTTGAAGCATATGTCAGAATGACATTTTGGCTGGTACAGGTGATGTGGTTACAGTAGCTGTTATGTTCATGGAAGATGTTTGATGTGTGCACATATTTAGGGGGAGAAGGAGTACCCTTGTGCATTTGTGTGTCTTACTAGTTGCATCCATAATTAGTAATTTTGTTTTTGTTGCACAGATTTAGGGGGAGGAGAAGTACCCTTGTGCATGTGTGTATTACTAGTAACTAGCTAGTAATTGTGTTGCTTTTGTTGCTGATTAAACTACTGTTATGTTGTTTAACTGCTGATAGTTTACCTTGTGAACAAAAAGGACAGATATATGTTTTAGCCAAAATTTGCCAAAGGGGGAGTTTGTTGATTCTAAGTGTTGGCGGCAATTTTGGTAAAACAAAGAGTGTTCACAAGATGTTATGTGTGATGTCTTAACATGAGATATCCTATGTACCCGCTAGAGTTCAAGAACATGATCATGCAGGATTGTTTCATAATGTCATACACAAGGTCATGGCATCTGATATATGTACCTGCTGGAGTTCAAGAACATGATCATGCAGGATTGTTTCAGAATGTCATACACAAGGTCATGGCATCTGATATATGTGTACCTGCTGGAGCCTAAATGAAAGACATGTTCATGCAGGATTGTTTCAGATGTCATACACAAGGTCATGGCATCTGATATGGTTGTACCTGCTGGAAGTTATAAAAGGAATTATGGAATTATGCAGGATTTTTCCAGGATGTCAGACCCGATGTCATGATATCCTGTACACAGAACATTCAATGTGAATGTCTAGTGTTTTGTGATTGCACGATTAATGGCAATCTATGTATTATTGAAGATCTGATTTGCAGGCGCATTCAATCATGGATTACAACCTGATTTACTTATTTTCCAAGGAGATCTATCCAGCTGTTATGAAAAGATTTAATTGGAAACTAGATTTAGGGTTTCAAGATGTCCAAGCCCAGCTAAAAGCTTCTATAAAAAGGGACTTAGAAACCTGTTTTACAACACAACCAATACTGAGCGAAATATAGAGAGAGAGCTAGGGTTTGTGTTTGTTTAGTCGTGAGAATTGTAAGCCATTCAAGTCATCTTTTGATGATTGAATTGGACTTATTTGTGGTTGTAATTTGTCACTCTAAAGTTGTTAAGCAAGAGTGTGTGTTTACTTGATCAAAGCTGTGAAGCAAGATCAAGTGTGTGTCTTCTTGATCAAAGCTGTGAAGCAAGATCAATAGTGTGTCTTCTTGATCAAAGTTGTAAAGCAAGATCAAGAGTATGTCTTCTTGATTGAAACTGTGAAGTAAAATCAAGAGTGTGTTATTGAAAAGTGTTTTCTTTTCTCAAGGGATTGTTATTTAAGATCACAGGTGTGATTGAAGGGAAGTGAGTGGGTTCTCATATCTAAGAGTGTTTAGGTAGATATTGCACGGGTAGAGATTAGGTGAGAAAGACTGTAACTTGTTGAAGTGGACGGAGAGTCTTTGAACTGATTCTATTTTAGTGAATTTCCTTCCTGGCTTGGTAGCCCCCAGATGTAGGTGAGTTGGACCGAACTGGGTTAACAATTGCTTGTGTATCTTTTGCTTTACCTTTCCATATCTTTCTTCTGTTAGTGTAATTCAGATATTAGTCTCGTGACATTACATTCGACATCTCATATCTGATACCAGAATTTCATGTTGGCATCAATTTTGGTAAAACCTAAAGTGTTCACAAGTTGTCACAAGTATTGTCTAGACATAAGATAACAGGTTCCTGCAGGGTGTTTAAAATGTGAATGTGCAGGATTTTACTGAGATCTCAGACTCGGTGTCATGACATCTGTATACAGAACATTCAGTCTGAATGTTAGGTATTGTGTGATTGCGCTTTTATGCTAATCTCTGTGTGATTGATGTGATGATTGAACACGCCATTCAATCAGTAATTAAAACCAGATTGACTTATTTTCCAACAGGATATAATCAGTTGTCATGAGAAGATATGAATGGAAAATAGTTTTAGGGTTTTATGATGTCCAAGCCCAGCCAAACGCTTCTATAAAAAGGGCATGGAATACCTGGTATTAACACACAAGAAATAACGAACGAAATATTGAGAGAGAATAAGGGTTTTAGTCTTGTGTGGTCGTGTGTATTGTGAGCCATTCATTCATCCATAGATGATTGAATTGGACTGACTTTTGAGTTGTAATTTGTCCACTCTATGCTTTGAAGCATGAGTGTGTGTTTACTTGGTTGAAGCTTTTAAGCAAGATCAAGTATGTGTTCTTGAAGAGTGTCTTCTTTTCATTGTAATATTTGTTCTTACATCACTACTGTGATTGAGGGGGAGTGAGTAGGATCTCATATCTAAGAGTTCTTAGGTAGAAGTCACACGGGTAGAGATTAGGTGAAAAGACTATAACTTGAAGTTATTTACTTAGAGTCTTTGAACTAATTATGTTTAGTGGATTTCCTTCCTGGCTTGGTAGCCCCCAGACGTAGGTGAGTTTGCACCGAACTGGGTTAATAATTGCTTGTGTCACTTGTATTACTGGTCTTTATCTTTTATCATGTTTATATTGTTCAGATATTAGTGTCGTGACATTACCTTCGATATCTCATATCTGATACCAGAATTTTAATTGGTATCTGAGCAGGCATCCTGCTTTGGTTCTGGGTGAGATCTAGGGACGTTACTTTCTAGTACTATGGATAGAGACGGAGGATCTGTTCATAGACCACCAATTCTGGATGGATCTAACTATGACTACTAGAAACCTCGAATGGTAGCCTTCCTGAAATCTTTGGATAATAAGGCCTGGAAGGTTGTTCTAACAGGATGGGAACATCCAGTTATTACTAAGGAATGAGAAGTTACTACTGATAAGAAGGCTGAGGAACAATAGACCAAGGAGGAGGATGAACTAGCCCTTGGAAACTCTAAAGCATTGAATGCTATATTCAATGGGGTTGATAAGAACATCTTCAGACTGGTGAACAACTGTGAGGTGTCTAAAGATGCTTGGAATATTCTCAAAACCACTCATGTAGGCACCTCTAGAGTGAAGATGTCTAGATTGCAGCTGCTCACTACCAAGTTTGAAAATTTGAGGATGAAAGAAGATGAAAATATTCATGACTTTCATATGAATATCCTTGAAATTACTAATCCCTCAGGAGCCCTGGGTGAGAAGATGTCAAATGAAAAACTAGTGAGGAAAATACTAAGGTCACTTCCTAAGAGATTTGCCATGAAAGTGACAGCCATAGAAGAATCTCAAGACATTTGCAATATGAGAGTGGATGAGCTAATTGGATCCCTCCAAACATTTGAGTTGGGAATGTGTGATGGATATGAAAAGAAAGTCAAAAGCATAGCCTTCATGTCAAACACTGAAGAGAAAGAGGAAGAAAGTGGTCAAGATATTGATGAAGATCTGGAAAATGATGTAGCATTACTAGGAAGACAGTTCAATAAACTTCTGAAAAAGATGGATGTAAGGTCTAAGTCTAATGTCAAGAACATCTCATCTGACATCAGTAGGTCCAATAATGGTGGAAGAAGAACAAGATCTGATGAAAAGTCCAAAGAAGGAAAAGGAGTTCAGTGCCATGAATGTGATGGGTATGGACACATTAGAGCTGAATGTGGGACCTACCTCAAGAAACAGAAGAAAAGTTTTGCTGCTACTTGGTCTGATGAAAGTAAAACAGAAGGAGAGTCTGCAAATCTTGTGACTGCCTTGACTGGAAGATGGGGTTCTGATGAAGACTCAAGTGATGATGAAGTAACCTTTGATGAGTTAGCCACTACCTACAGAAAGTTGTGTCACAGAAGTGAAGAAGTGTGTCAACAAGTGGAAAGTTAGAAGAAATTGATAACACAACTGGAGAATGAGATGACAAAACACTTGGAAACAATCTCTAAGTTGAAGACTGAAGCAGTGTTCTTGAACTCCAAACTGGATGAGATGATAAAGTATGTCAGAATGCTAAACAATGGATCTGACACCTTAGACAAAATTCTCCAGACTGGAAAAATGGCAGGAGACAAGGTTGGCCTTGGGTTCAATGAATCCAAACCTGAGTGTAGTCACACTGGTAGCAAACCAAAGATGTCACATCATGTGTCACAACATCATAAGGGAAGACAACATAAAGGAAAACACCAAAGATGGAGATGTCATTACTGTGGAAAATTTGGCCACATAAAACCAATCTGCTATAAGTTGTATGGCTATCCTAGTCCTTCTCATCATCAACCTAGACCCAAACATCACATCCCTGTCAACAGAAAATAATGGGTTCCTAGGACTGGTGTTACTAACCTGATAGCTCACACTTCCTTCAGAGTTTCAGCCAAAGAAGACTGGTATTTTGACAGAGGATGCTCCAGACACATGACTGGAAGCAAAAACCTACTAATTGATCTTCATCCTCATGCCACCAGCTATATAACCTTTGGTGATGGAGAAAAGAGAGAAATCAAGGGGATTGGAAATCTAAACTGCCCTGGAGTCTCTAACCTTTACAATGTCCTACTTGTTAAAGGACTGACTGCAAACCTAATCAGCATCAATCAACTATGTGACCAAGGTCTAACTGTAAACTTCACAAAAACCGAATGTCTGATTACTAATAAAGAAAATGAAGTGATCATGAAAGGAGTCAGGTCTAAGGACAACTGCTATATGTGGAGTTCTCAAGAAACTGGTTATTCATCAATGTGTACTCTAGCCAAAGAAGAAGAAGTGAAGATATGGCATCAAAAATTGGGCCATCTACATATTAAAGGAATGAAGAGGATTATATCTGTTGAAGCTGTCAGAGGAATCCCAAACTTAAAGATTGATGAAGGATGAGTTTGTGGGGAGTGTCAGATTGGAAAACATACAAAGATGTCACATCACAAGCTCAGACATGACACCACTTCCAGAGTGCTGGAACTTCTCCACATGGACTTGATGGGACCTATGCAGGTGGATAGTCTTGGTGGGAAAAAGTATTCTTATGTGGAGGTGGATGACTTCTCCAGATACACCTGGGTCAATTTTATAAGGGAAAAATCTGATGTATTTGAGGTATTCAAAGATCTTTGCCTAAAACTTCAAAGAGAAAAAGAAAGTCAGGTTATAAGAATCAGAAGTGATCATGGGAAAGAATTTGAGAACAGCAAATTTGCTGGATTCTGTGCATCTGAAGGAATTAGTCATGAGTTCTCATCTCCCATTACCCCTCAGCAAAATGGTGTGGTAGAAAGAAAAAATAGAACTCTCCAAGAATCTGCTAAAGCTATGATTCATGCTAAGAAATTGCCCTACCACTTATGGGCTGAAGCTATCAACACAGCCTGCTATGTTCACAACAGAGTAACCTTGAAGAAAGGGACTCCTACTACTTTAGATGAAGTCTGGAAAGGAAGAATACCTACTGTCAAATACTTCCATGTGTTTGGTAGTAAATATTATATCTTGACTGATCGTGAACAAAGAAGGAAGATGGATCCCAAGAGTGACGAAGGAATATTTCTGGGCTACTCAACAAACAGCAGAGCATTTAGAGTCTTTAATTCCAGAACAAAAGTAATTATGGAATCTATCAATGTTGTGGTTGATGATCAACAGACTGATGTCACAGACGATGTTGAGACATCTCTAAAAGATGCCTCAGCTGATTTCCCAGACAAAAGTAATAAGAGTGAACTCACTCAAGCTGAACCTGAAGCTGACAAAATTAATAAAGGACCCTCTATCAGAATTCAGAAGAGTCATCCTAAAGATCTCATTATAGGAGACCCAAATAAAGGGGTCATAACTAGATCAAGGGAAGTGATCTCACATGGTTGTTTTGTGTCCAAGATTGAGCCTAGGATTGTCAAGGAAGCCTTGACTGGTGAATTCTGGATTAATGCCATGCAGGAAGAGTTAGGCCAATTCAAGAGAAATGAAGTATGGGAACTGGTTCCAAGACCTGAAGGAATAAATGTTATTGGAACAAAGTTGGTTTACAAGAATAAATCTGATGAACAAGGGGTGGTTACTAAAAATAAAGCAAGATTAGTAGCACAAGGATACACTCAAGTTGAAGGAGTTGACTTTGATGAAACATTTTCCCTTGTAGCTCGTCTTGAGTCCATTAGACTATTGCTTGGAGTGACATGTATTCTGAAGTTTAAACTGTTCCAAGTGGATGTAAAAAGTGCCTTCTTGAATGGTTACTTAAATGAGGAAGTGTATGTTAAACAACCTAAAGGGTTTACAGATCCAAATATTCCAAAGCATGTGTATAAGTTGAGGAAAGCCCTCTATGGTTTGAAACAAGCTCATAGGGCTTGGTATGATAGACTCACAGTGTTTCTCATTAACAATGGATACAGGAAGGGAGGCATTGACAAGACCTTATTTGTTAAGAATGAAGGAGGAAAACTCATGGTGGCTAAAATATATGTAGATGATATTGTGTTTGGGATGTCAGATCAGATGGTCGAACATTTTGTTAAACAAATGCAGTCTGAATTTGAAATGAGCCTTGTTGGAGAGCTGGCCTATTTTCTTGGGCTACAAGTCAAGCAGATGGAAGATTCTAACTTTCTATCTCAAAGCAAATATGCCAAAAACATTGTTAAGAAGTTTGGCATGGAGAATGAAAGTCATAAAAGGACACCTGCTCCTACTCATCTGAAAGTCTCCAAAGATGAAAATGGTGCTAGTGTAGATTAAAGTCTCTACAGAAGCATGATAGGGAGTCTGCTATATCTCACAGCAAGCAGACCTGACATTTCTTTTGCTGTAGGTGCTTGTGCTAGATATCAAGCTGAACCAAAAGTCAGTCACATAAACCAAGTGAAAAGGATACTGAAATATGTCAATGGCACCAGTGACTATGGGATATCGTACGCTCATGGATCTGGATCTATGCTGATTGGATATTGTGATGCTGATTGGGCTGGAAGTGCTGATGATAGGAAAAGCACATCAAGAGGATGCTTCTTCTTGGGGAACAACTTAATATCATGGTTTAGTAAGAAACAAAATTGTGTGTCTCTATCCACTGCTGAAGCTGAATACATAGCAGCTGGAAGTAGTTGTTCTCAACTGGTTTGGATGAAACAGATGCTGACTGAGTACAATGTCACGCAAGATGTCATGACATTGTACTGTGACAACCTGAGTGCTATAAATATTTCTAAGAATCCTATTCAGCACAACAGGACAAAACATATTGATATTCGTCATCATTTCATTAGAGAACTAGTGAAAGATAAAATCATAGCCCTGGAGCATGTTGCTACTGAAATGTAGTTAGCTGATATATTTACAAAGGCTTTGGATTCTAATCAATTTGAATGTCTAAGAGGGAAATTAGGGATTTGTATCTAAGAGAATTTGTAGCAATTAATTTGGAGTGGAAAAGGTAATAAAAATATTGTCTTCCCACTTAAAATAAAGTGCCCCATTTATGGTAAATCATCACCTAGTATTGGAACTTCCATCTATAGCCTTTTCACACGCAACCTCTACTCAAACATTTCCACCTTCCTTCAACTTCATCAACCTTCTCTGCTAGGGTAATAGAAACCTTTCCACGAGAACAACAAGATGTCACAACATCCTTCACCATCTGGTTCTAAAACTACCAAACTTACGCACAAAGATAGAACGCCCTCTATGGACTTTCTTAATGAAGATATTTTGGACGGGATTCCCCTGTCTGTCATTCCAAGCGACGCTCCTGGTTCATCCTCCACTGCATGCCCTACTCAAGGTAACAGTTCCAATATCCCCTCCAGCTCTACTTATACTCCTAGTCCTAAGGACGACGTGCATCACACTAATCGTCTTATAAGGAATCTTGTCACGAGAATCCTCAATGAAGGACACTCTGTAAAGGGAGTTTCTACTCCCCTATCAAGAAGGGACCCCTCTCCTGAGGTTGGACCTCACAGTGAGAAGGAGGATGATTCCTCTAGGTCTGAAAAAGATATAGCTGTTGAAGGATTATGCTCTTTAGGGCAAACTTTGTCTAGTAAAAAATTTGTGGAATCACCTACTGCCAATGCTTCACAATCTAAGAAGCATGATTCTACAAAGAAGGTGATTGACCTAGAAGATGAGAGTTCGGATGATGAAGATGATAGCTTGCTTCACCACTTGAAGCCTAGTGTGGCTAAGAGGATGAAGACCAGAAATGGTAGGTTTGTGGCTAAAATGATGACAGCCAAAACTGCTAAGAAGGCTACTGCTGTAGGCCCCTCAAAGTCTTGGAGCAAAGTGGAGGTGAAGAAGAGAAAAGTAAGAGAAAGTTCTGACTCAGATGAAGATGTTGAAGAGGATTTCCCTGACATCTCTCCTGTCAAGAGGACAACTGTTAGGAAATCCTCTGCAAAAGTTATTCCTGTACACTTGGATAGTATTTCCTTCCATCTTGAAGATGGAGCAGCAAAATGGAAGTTTGTAATCCAAAGAAGGGTGGCGGTGGAAAGAGAATTGGGCAAAGATGTTGTGGAGGTCAAAGAGGTCATGGACCTTATTAAAACTGCTAGATTAATGAAAATTGTTGTTGGGTTAACTCATTGTTATGAAGGACTGGTGAAAGAATTTATGGTCAACATCCCTGAGGACATTGCTGATAAAAAACAACAAGAGTTTTGTAAGGTGTTTGTAAGAGGGAAGTGTATCAATTTTTCTCCAATTGTGATCAATAAGTTTCTAGGAATAGGAACAGAAGGTGCATGTGAACTGGAAGCCATAGACAATGAGGTCTGTAGGGAAATAACTGCAAGACAGATCAAAGAGTGGCCTAGCAAGAAGCATCTCCCTGCTGGAAAGCTAACTGTGAAATATGCTATTTTGCACAAGATAGGGTCAGCAAATTGGGTGCCAACCAATCACATCTCTACAATCTCAAATACCCTTGGAAGGTTCATCTTTGCTGTTGGAACCAAGCTGAAATTTGATTATGGTGGATTCATGTTTGAACAAATTGTCAAACATGCTTCTACAAATGCAGTGAAGCTTCCCATAGCTTTTCCCTCAATGATTTATGGGATAATCCTGAGCCAGTAACCTGGAATTGTGAGCACAAATGATCTTCCTAATAGAAGAAAACCTCCTCTGTCAGTTCATTACAAATTGTTTGAAGGCAATCATGTCAATGACATTATCATGACATCTGTTGCGAAGAAGCCAGCCTCACAAGGTGGTCTTATTGTTGAATTGAAAGAAACTTGTAAAGAATTGGATACAGGGATAAGGGTGGAAAAAGCCAAGAAAGAAGCTTTGGAGGCTATGATTGAAAGCTTGGAGCAAGCTGATAGAGATAATGTTGGATAGGCCAAGGAAACAGAAGCCCAAACCTCTAGTGAGAGGTCTGAATCTCAAGATGAATCAAGTGGCAGTTCTGGTTCTGAAGCTGATGAAGATGCAAGCTCCTCTGACTAGTTTTGTTGAAGTTGTCCCCCATTTTTCTGATGGTGTGCTGTGATGGATTTGGTGGTTCTTTCGGCAGTCATGTTCTGATGTGTTGATGTATTTTTTTTTGTTCTTTTTGGTTTTTCTGGATATGTATCTCAGCTTGTAAAGTTGTGTATGTTTGTGGATCTGTAACACCTAACAATATGTTTTGACATTCTGTGTGACATTTTGTTTGACTAATAGGCATTTATTTTGTCTAGTTGGTCTCACTACAACAAACAAGACCTTAGACAGCGCTTTTTTAGCCTTAGACAGCGCTTTAAAGCGCTGTCTAAACCTCCGCTGCTAAAGGTTTAGACAGCGCTTTTTTAAATCTTAAAAGCGCTGTCTAAGCCCCCCCCCCCCCCCCCCCCCCCCTTAGACAGCGTTTTGGCCAAAAGCGCTTTATAAGACCCTCTTATTTTAAATTTTTTAGGTATACCTTAGACAGCGCTTTTGAAAAGCGCTGTCTAAGCCCCACCCCCTTAGACAGCGCTTTGGCCAAAAGCGCTTTCTAAGACCCTCCTATTTTAATTTTTTTAGGTATACCTTAGACAGCGCTTTTCAAAAAGCGTTGTCTAAGCCCCCCCCCCCCCCCCCCCCCCCTTAGGTATACCACATTTTTTCCAGGTTTATAAACCAGAATTTCTACCTGTTTTCAACCAGATTTTGACAGACAATTATCACATTTTATATATGCCATTTTGGCCTTTTTTCTACCAATTTTTGGCTAACAAATATATATATATACCAATTCAAACCAATTTTGCCTTAAATGTATCAAAATATATACAAATTTATGTACACATTTACAAGTCATTACATATACTACAAATGTACACATTAATTACACAAATTTATGAACAAACATTGAGCTCTATCATGAATTGACACCACTCCTCTTTGATTTCGTCCACTTGATCCTTTGTATAAAATGCACACTTGAATTCCTCAAAGTACTACATAATAATATAACATATTTTGAATTAATTCCAACTATTTAATTATATGAGATATGTGTAAATATAAAAATAACTCATAAGTTAGAAATACATACATCGGTGGGAATCTTTAATCGGCCCAAAGCAAGAGTATCTCGCATAAACCTCAACATGAAATACCCGCAATCTATTTGATTACGTTGTTGAGGACACTACATATGAAAAAAAAAATATGGATTATAAATCCTAAGTTTTATCAAGTGTCATCACTAATATATAAAAAATGTGGTAATTAAAAATATACCGCCACTTTAATCCATGTAATGGAGTTGGCGCCCCTCCTTGAGGTTTGGATATCTCGTTGGGCCCGAAAAGCTTGTAGGACGCTAATAAAATAAAAATGAAGCAATTAGAATAATTCACATAAACTAAGAAAATTTTTGAACATTCTCACTTACGTGTCAATTAGGACCTTCATATCCGGGTATGTTGTCCAATCATTTCCTAACGAGTCAAGATAAATACAGCTGACAATGGGAAATGCCCTAAAACCAATAATAACAAGAAATCGTTAATGTGTATATATGTCAAATACATAATTTAAGAAAATAGTTCAATTTAAGACAATTATATGTAATTACCTCTGGAATGTTCGGCTGAAAGGTACAGTTGATACTGTCTTTGTCCGAAGCATCTCTGTATACTGTTGAGGCGCTAGCCTCTCTTTCTCTCCTCAATGCATCAAGCTCAGCTTGCATGGCTTCCAATCTTGCATGAAGCTCCCGATTACTAGGAGCCTTTCCTTTTTTAATACTCAGGGAGGTCGGAGTGACTCCAAATCCCTTACCCCTCACCCGACCAGAATACTCAGGGACATCTAATGCCCGACTAAGTATGCCCTTAGTATCATCGGGAGATAAAGACTGAGATAGCTCCTCCTGAAAAATCAGATGAATACCGTATACTTGTCAAATATTTGTGTATAAAAATGTTATTCAATTAATGAAAAAATGTTATACTTACACATTTCTGGTATACGTGTAAAACTTCTTCTTGAGGAACTCCAGATTTGCCCACACGGGCTTCCTTCCACAAAACATGTGCAGGAAGAGATGTTTCTGAACTTTCCTCCTTCTGCAGCTACACATTAAGTCATACAATTTGATCAGATAAAACTAATATATGATGAACAAATTTGTTATCGCAATTTATAAATACTTACCATGGATTGTTCTAAGCGTCCATATCCGACACGTCCTTTTCGGTACGGATATGCGGGACTTGATGCTCTTTCCCGATTTGTAGCACTTATTCTTTGAAAAACCGGGTCTTGTCTTTTGGATTTGAAAGCTTCCCATTCTTCAGCCGATATCAAACTTTCATATTTTTTAGGAAGCTCCGCATCCACAAAATTACCATCCGCATCCTTAAGGAACTTGGATGATAAAAATGTCTGAAACCCTCTTAGAAGCTTTCCTGCCAATTTCATACAAAAACCTCTTCTTTCTTCTTCGATGTTAAAACATCGCTAAGAAAAACATACAGATTGATAGTTAGTATCGGTAATTGAAAAAACATAATTGATACCGTATAATTAAGGGCCAAATGATTGTACCTTTATCTCACTCCAAATTTTTTCTTTGGACTCATTCAGCTCTTTGTTTCTCCAATCATCACATGTAATGGGAATTTCATTCCTTACTAGTGCACCGATAAAACTAGTTAAGGTATGCCCATTAGGTTCTATAAGCTGTCCCTGGTTGAAAACAAAAAAATAAAGAAATCATGCATTATCAGATATAACTTATAATCAAAGCAATTGAAAACAAAAATATAACGAAATCATGCATTATCAGATATAACTTATAATCAAAGCAATTGAAAACAAAAAAATAAAGAAATCATGCATTATCAGATATAACTTATAATCAAAGCAATTGAAAACAAAAATATAATGAAATCATGCATTATCACATATAACTTATAATCAAAACAATTGAAAAAAAAAAAGAAACCATGGATAATTTACCTAAGTCACTAACATCTCTTTCTTTTCTTTGTTGGAATATTAATCACTTGTTTCTTAGCAATGCGTACGGATGAATTGATCCAAATTCCCTCATTATGATCGTTTCTTATATATGACTCATCCGGTATAAGATCCTCAACTTCATCATTTCTATTCAACTCATTCCGTCTAATGCATGACTCATTCTCAACATCAATATCACATTGATCGACACCGCTATCATCAGTCACTTTGTTAGAGAAAAGCACTATAGACCATTTTGTACTCTTTGGGTCATTCACATAGAACACTCATTCTCAAAAGGTTAAGTTTTATTACGGGTTTTTTATTCAAATATGTTTTACAAAAGGGATGATAATGATGGGTATGTTTGAAACCAGCGGCCTTAGTTGGTCAATAAAGGAAGCCACTCCAATAACAACAACTGGCCTCACAATAGCAATAACAAGCCAATAAACCAAAATGCTGTCGACCAAAGTCTAAACAAATGTTTCGGAAAAATATCACAGATATGGAAATCCAAGTTTGCCACAACCATTTTCATATTCACAACCATCATTTTCCAACAGCACGTTATACAGTATCTTAACTTATTCACACTATACATAAAGAAAATTCTTCTTAATGCCTTTTAGAATTATCTTGCTTGAACTTATCTACCAATATAATCACTTGTGAGATTATTCATAAGAACTTATAGAAACAAACAACCTATTTATGATATATCCACAAACTATTTTCACCTCTCCAGAATAACATGAAAACCATTTATAGTTTATATGAAAACAGTTTTAAGTTATTTGCTCTATATAGCTTATGAATAAACATTCACTCATAAGTGCTTATGCTATCAGCACTTACTTAAACTGTTTATCAAAACAGGGATATTTGCTTATAGCTATAGGCACTACAATTAACTCATTTCATAATAACCAAACAAATGCAGCCACAAGAAATTCAAATACATTGCAGAAAACCGTTGCTTATAGCTATAGGCACTACAATTAACTCATTTCATGATAACCAAACAAATGCAGCCACAGAAATTCAAATACATTGCAGAAAAGTAACTGAGAAAAATACAGAAAAACAGAGGACTATTAACACCATAAATCAAAGAAACACAAGAGATAATCAAAAAATTATCAGGCCAGAAGCAAAAATTCAAAGCGTCCAAAACAAACAGGTACTAAACAGTGAGAGGTCCATTATCAAAATAATGAATCCCTTCAAAATCCCATTCAACTTTGGGAATAGACTCAATCTTGCTCACTACTTTCTCAATTCCTGAAAACGAAACCAATGCAACCATAAATACACACATTCGAACATCAAGAGAAAAAGAGTTTCATAATGAACGACATTAGTCGGAACCTGAAGAGTCGACGGTGACATGGGAGGAGCGGCTAGCGACCCAAGCAGAGGTAGCCCTAACTTCATCCATGGAGTTTTCACAATGCGGCGTTTGAATGTGAAACTGTGATAATAAACCCTAAAACCCAAAGCGGTTAGAAAGAAAAGAAGAAAATAAAAGTTTTATAGAGATTGTTCATAGTTTCGCGGTTTTCATGCTGAAGGTAAAGGGTACATTACGTGGGCGTGATTTTTAATTCTATAATGTGACTGACCTTACCTACCCTCTCGTTAGTCGTTACTTCTGGGCCACGAAATGCCTAATTTTTTTTTTAATTTAAAGACTTTAGACCGCGCTTTATCAAAAGCGCTGACTAAGGTCTATATTTAAAAGCGCTTTCTAAAAGGGCTGTCTAAGGGGGGGTCTTCGACAGCGCTTTTAGAAAGCGCTGTCTAAGACCCCCCCTTAGACAGCGCTTTCATTATTTTTTTGGAACATTTTCCGTGTTTTATTTTAATTTTAACCTTAGACAGCGCTTTCTTTTAAAAGCGCTGTCTAAGATGCGTTGTTAAAAGTCATTTTTGGCGTAGTGTCTCTTTTGGCTAAAAAGGGGGAGAAGTAGCTAAAAGTAGTTGTAACTAAAGTGGCTATGCTATGTTATAAACAGATGATAGATGATGAGGATGTTGTTGAAGATAATCTGTTTAGTACAGGTGTTGTTGAAGGAGATGTTAGATGGGGAGATGTATGTCACAAGTGATGTTGAAGGATATGTTTGTGTTCAGCAGACTGAGGGGGAGGAGGATCACAAGCGCATTTGTGTTTAATATGTGTTTACTAGTTGCTATTTTAGCTAGTAATGTGTGTTTTAATACTTCTGCTGCTAAACTGTTGATGTGATTATTCTCTTGTGAACAAATGGTCTGATGTATGTTTTAGCCAAAATTTGCCAATGGGGGAGTTTGTTGGGTCTATGTCTCGGCATCAATTTTGGTAAAACCTAGAGTGTTCACAAGTTGTCCTAGGTGTTGTCTTGACATAAGATAACAGGTTCCTGCAGGGTGTTTAAAATCTGAATGTGCGGGATTTTACTGAGATGTCAGACCCGATGTCATGACATCTGTATACAGAACATTCAATCTGAATGTTAGGTATTGTGTGATTGCGCTTTTTATGCTAATCTCTGTATGATTGATGTGATGATTGAACGCGTCATTCAATCAGCAATTAAAACCAGATTGACTTACTTTCCAACAGGATATAATCAGTTGTCATGAGAAGATATGAATGGAAAATAGTTTTAGGGTTTTATGATGTCCAAGCCCAGCCAAACGCTTCTATAAAAAGGGCATGGAATACCTGGTATTAACACACAAGAAATAACGAACGAAATGTTGAGAGAGAATAAGGGTTTTAGTCTTGTGTGGTCGTGTGTATTGTGAGCCATTCATTCATCCATAGATGATTGAATTGGACTGACTTTTGAGTTGTAATTTGTCCACTCTAAGCTTTGAAGCATGAGTGTGTGTTTACTTGGTTGAAGCTTTTAAGCAAGATCAAGTATGTGTTCTTGAAGAGTGTCTTCTTTTCATTGTAATATTTGTTCTTACATCACTACTGTGATTGAGGGGGAGTGAGTAGGATCTCATATCTAAGAGTTCTTAGGTAGAAGTCACACGGGTAGAGATTAGGTGAAAAGACTGTAACTTGAAGTTGTTTACTGAGAGTCTTTGAACTAATTATGTTTAGTGGATTTCCTTCCTGGCTTGGTAGCCCCCAGACGTAGGTGATTTTGCACCGAACTGGGTTAACAATTGCTTGTATCACTTGTATTATTGGTCTTTATCTTTTATCTTGTTTATATTGTTCAGATATTAATGTCGTGACATTACCTTCGACATCTCATATCTGATACCAGAATTTCAGGGTTTTTTATACTTTGTCAATAGCCTTATTTTTCCAATGTTTTTCTCACTATCATCCTTTTGATGGAAGTCCCTTAGGGAATAATATTAATCATCGTCCTGTTTACGATAACCGTTATCCTTTTGGTAATGGTAAATCCTGGGCATTTATGATCTTACCGTCATCCTTTTGGTGTCGACGATCCATGAAGTTTTGGTCTAACAAGTTTTGTTGTTTGACCTTACCGTCATCCTTTCGGTGATGGAGATCTATGTCCTTATGGTTCAACTATCTTCCTTTTGTTGATAATGATTTCTATCATTATGTCTAATCCTCATCCTTTTGGTGATGGCGTCCAGTTTGATCTAAACATCATCCTTTTGGTGATAGAGACTATGGAGTTTGGTTTAGGCTATCACCCTTTCGATGATTGCGACATTTGGAAAGTCCAATCCTACTGTCATCTTTTTGGTGTCAGTGATATTTGAAGTTACTATGACTTAATATCATCTTTTTGGTGGTAACAAGTTTTGAAGTTTTGTTCTTACCTTCATCCTTTTGGTGATGGTGATCATCGAAGTTATTGTGACTTATTATCATCCTTTTGGTGATAATAAGTTTTGTTTTGATCTTACCTTCATCCTTTTGGTGATAGTGATCATCGAAGTTATTGTGACTTATTATCATACTTTTGGTGGTAACAAGTTTTGTTTTGATCTTACCTTCATCCTTTTGGTGATGGTGATCATCGAAGTTATTATGACTTGTTATCATCCTTTTGGTGGTAATAAGTTTTACTATTTGAGCTTACCGTCATCCTTTTGGTGATGATGATCATTGAAGTAGTTATGACTTATTATCATCCTTTTGGTGGTAACAAGTTTTGAAGTTTTGTTATTACCTTCATCCTTTTGGTGATGGTGATCATTAAAGTTGTTATGACTTATTATCATCCTTTTGGTGATAACAAGTTTTGTTGTTGGGTCTTACCTTCATCCTCTTGGTGACGGTGATCTTTGAAGTTGATGAGTTAACTATCATCCTTTTGGTGGAAGTCTTGATATTATCCTTTCGGTAATGGGAAGCTTTATTAGGATAACCATCATCCTTTTGGTGATGAACGTCATCCTTTTGGTGATGGAAATCTTTGGATTTTATTGTGTCTGACTTTCATCCTTTTGGTGATAGCAAGTTTTGTTGTTGATCTTACCACCATCCTTTTGATGATGGTGATCTTTGTTGTTGTTACTGTAACCATCATCCTTTTGGTGATGGCTACCTTTGAAGCTTGGTTTATCCATAATCCTTTTGGTGATGACGATCCTAGAAATCGTGGTGAATTACTATCATCCTTTTGGTGGTGGCAATTAACTCTATTGTCATCCTTTTGGTGCCAGAAATCCTTACAATTTTAGTCCCACCATTGTCCTCATGTTAATAGCGACCTTTTTAAGATTTGAGTGTCGACTCGAGGGTTGGAATTGATTGGGCATTCTACCCCTAATACCTTTGTGCTGCTAGAATTAGTTATATTTTCTTGCTGCATTTTGTAAGACCCCAATTTTGACCCTAAGATCCCTCATTCAATTTCATCATATGCACTAGCATTGGGATCACACCTTGGCATCCTCCTTACCCCTCTTTCATTGGATTTGTTTTGGGAGAGATCACCAAGCACCATGTGATTGTATCATACTTGTATATTATCATTTTACTAACCAAAACACCAAAAATATATCTTTGCATTTGCCTAACTCTTTTATAGGTAGGGCATGATCACCATTGATCTATCAAGTTCACACCTAGGGTTTAAGACCCTCATGGCTAAGAGCACAATCAAAGATTGATCCACAATGTCTCAAAGCATCATATATGAGTCCGATTGATCTCTGCATGTTATATTGATCAAGTATTCTTCAAGAGTTTGAAAGTGATTTGCCTTGGAAACCCTAGTTTGACTGGGTATCTTGAGTAACTTCTCCAACAAGCTATCTCACCCATTGATCAAATTTCTCAAGGTACACATAAAACATTTATCATATTATGCATATATGATCTACCATGAGCCTAAAAAAGTCAAGAGAATTGAAGGTTAGCAAGTTGGTTGATGGTGGTTGGCCAAATGAATTCATCTTATCAAAACTGGGTCTCCCTAGACCCTATCTCCTACAATTTTCACCATATGAAAATTCTTCCAAGTGACAAATTACTCTAAATGACATTACAAACAACTTTCATGTTGAGACCTAGAGCTAGTTTTGCTTGGAAAATCATTTTCTATGTTGAAACGTTATAGGTCATTTTGTCTAAACCCTAATTCGAAAGTCAACTTCCCAAGGCCATAACTTGCTCAAGTTTTATGAGATGAAGGATTTCCAAGTGGCACAATCAAATTCAATATGTCTAATTCAACTTTGATGTTTGGAGTAAGATCTAATTCAACTTTTATGAGCATGTGATATGAGGATACAATATAGGTCATTTTTTACCTATACCATTGTAACAAGTGATTTTTCCAAACTTCAAAAATGCATAACTCTATCATTCTAAATCCAAATGACATGAAATTGGTGACCATTTTGAATGACTTTTAATGATATACAACTTTGATGAAGACACGTTTCTCATTTAAAGCTCACATAAAAAGTTAAGCAAGATGGAATATTGAGATATGTGACTTGACACTTAGAAAAAATTTCAACATGTTGAAATTTCCAAATTTCCATCTCAAATTTCTCCATGATCCAAGCTCCAAATGGAAAAGTGTTCAACATCAAACTTGTTCCCCTTGATCTAAGCTTTCAAAAGAACCCAAGTTCATGCATTTTGGATGAGATTTGATAGGTCTGCACATGGCTTTAACAAAGCTGCATGATTGGAAGAAATCAAATGCCAAAAATCACATTTCACATTGTCTTGGCATCCAAGCCTCATTTGAACTTCAGAACATATGAAAGTGGAACAAATTGGATTGATTCATGGGCCTGTACAAGCTCATGCAAGCTTGTGCATGAAATGTCCAAATTTAGCAATTTTTCAAGTGTTCAAACATCAGTCCCAATTGCTATAAATACAGGCCCTTGGAGCTCAATTTAGACACACCTTGCGCGCCAGCTTTTCCCCCCAATTGAAACCCGCACATTTCAAAGGAAAACCTGATAATTTTCAACTTGAAAATTGAGTTTAAATCTCACTGTTTAGGGATTCAAGAGCTCCAGGATCCAAAGCTTTGTACCATTGCCAAACCTCTCCTACAAGCTTCTCAAGTGTGATCAAATCAAGTTTGAAGCAAGAAACATCAAATTCTGCACAACATTGAAGGTAAATTTCAGAAAACTTCTTCTCTTCAATTCTCGCTCAATTCTCATCAATTCCCTTGGATCTTTGGTTGTCTGAAGTCCTACCAATGTAGGCAAGAAGATTGAGTTGCTTTGAGGTCAAATCGAAGCAACTCAGTTGTCACACCTCAAAATTTAACTCCTCATATCTTTTTATATATTTGGAGTTAGTTGAAATTGAGGTCAGATTCATGCTCTACGCCATTTTTTATTTCATATCATGTCCTCCTTTTTCATTTTCTTGATGGTGATGAGTGAACCAGTCCGATGGACCTCGCCTGAGAAGGTGACCGGAGGTCCAATGCCGGTGGTGTGCTGGATAGGTTCTGAGTCATTGATCTCTTTTAAAATGTTTTAATCTCATGCGTTACTTCTGAATACCAAGCCTACGCCGCATTGACTGCAGTGCATCATGGAACGCGCGTTTGTGTCCACTTGATCTGCCACCTCAATTAATGAGGGAGACCAAGTGGCTCACGTTTTTTTTATTTTCTGATTTTTGTTTTAATTCATTTGATTTTTATTAATTCATATTAATTTTAATATTGATCCAAAAAATATGAGAGTTTCACCAAAAAAATTTAAATAAATTCCTCTTTCATATCTTTTGGATCATTATTAATATTTTTCATGATTTAATTGATTTTGTGTTTATTTTTAATTGTTTAAAAATACTTTTAAGTCTTTAAAAATTCTGAAATTTTTTCTCCAAGATCCTTTGACCTTGTTTGACCTATGATAAATCTCATGGCCATATCTTTGGTGTTTTGATGAGGTTTTAGGAATTTGACAAACCATATTTAATTTAAATGCATTATTTTAGTATTTTTAATTTGAATAAATGCCAAATAATTGTGTTGACCTCTTATGATGGTTTGTGTAAGTTTGACTTGTGTTGTTGGGCCTTGGTCAAGGTCGATTTGACTTTGCTAGGTTAATATCATTGGATTTAGGGGATTGATGGAATGTACATTCCATCTCCCAAAATGAATGAATGATATTAATTTGGTAAAAGTCCTCCTTTGACCAATTTGTGTTTTGATCCATTCCCCTCCCTCTTCATCTAATTCCCCTTCTTTATGCATTCATTTCATTTGGCCTATGATATCTCAAAGTCCTGAAGCTAGTTGGTTGAAAAATCAACATAAGTATGGATGAGATTAGGCCACCTCTTTTGCATTTTCTTTTTGTGTGTGGTATGTTTCATGAGCATAGTCCATTATACTATGTCTCTGACACGCATTAACACCAAAATTCTATTGCTCGGCCTCAAATAGTTGTGACTTCTACATAAGTCCAATTACGATTGCTTAACATAGCGCTAAATTTTTAACACAAAAAGGCATAGCATTCTAGTTAGTGAGATTGTAAGTCTCCCCTCTTTCATGGTATTGTGTGGAAACTTGGCCTTTTTTCCTTCCTTTGGAAGATGTCTTGGCTCAAGGATCCATGCTTGTGATAAGTGGGTTGAGTGTTCTCCAAAGAATGACTTAAAAAAAAGCAAAAGAAAAACAATACTAACTTCTAACTCATTAACAACTAACATTTAATTTCAAGTCCTTTATTTTAATGCACTTTAATTTTTAAGCTCTATTCATTTTCCATTATTCATACCATTCTAATTGTTTATATTAATGCCTTTTCACTTTGTCCACTTGGACCATATTGTGGGATATGTCTTGTTTATACTTTGTTTGTTTGAATGGTCTTTGACCATTAATGTACATAATAATAACAAAAACCCTAAAAGACTATTGTGTGGACTGTTAACTTGATCTTGGACAATTGGACTTAGAATCTAGGCAACATTCCTATGCTAAAGGACTTGGCCAATGTCAACTTTTGTGAAACCAAGTGCTTGCAATTTGAAACTTCATTTGATACATCATTGAAGATCCATCTGAGTTCATCTACAACACGATCACGATGAAGCTGTTATTTTGAACCTGTGACTTGCGGAATTCATCTGCTACATAGGCCAATTCGAAGAAGATTATGGAGTGGCTAAAGCTTGGATGGGGTCATCTTTATTTGATGCTTTGCTCTTCAAGTTAATATTGTATGCACTGTTTGTTGCTTGATTCTAATATCCAAGGGAATTTGGGATTTCTATATGGCATTCTTGCCTATTGGTTTTCTACCCATCGGTCAGATCTTTTCAACTCTTAACTTTTAATTTTGTGCATAGGATTAGTCTCTTCATCTCCTCCCCATTTCTTTAATTTCAAAATCTCTCCCTCATTTCAAAAACTTCTTTGTTTGAACTTGTTATTTTCTAAATTTTGACCACTTTGCAAACTAGAAACTTTGGCCTTATGCCATTGTATTTTCAAACTTCTTTTCTTAATCAAACTTGTAAATAGACTTAACTATACTTGACCTAAACTTTCAAAAGCCTGAAAAAGAACTAACTCATTCAAACCATTTTTAGGCCTTTGTGCCTTTCAAACTTTATTTTTGTTAAAAGCAACGCACCCACATTGAAATTTGTATCCCGAACTACGAGGTTTTGATCCCTCATTTTTATGTTGGTACGTAGGCACAAGTCCGAAGGTCTTGTCAAACACAAAAATATAATTAATGAATTCTTTTCTCATCCCCCCATTCTATTTTTTTGTAAACATCACTTTGTACAAAATACATATGCACACAAAAAAGGGCTCCCTAGGAGTACCTAGGACACTTTGGATGCTAACACTTTCCCTCTGTGTAACCAATCCCCTTACCTATAATCTCTGACATTTTATTAGTTTTGATTTGAAAACTTAATACTTTTGGGTTTTGTTCGTACTTTTTCCATTTTCCCTTGGAAACAATAAAAGCGCGGTGGCGACTCTTGTTATTTGATGTCTTGCTTATCCATAGCTTGCTGATCATGAATTTACCGTTACACATTTCTCCATTATATTTCAAAAGGACAAAATTTAGTTCTTTTTGTATTTAATTACCTTCCACCATGAAGGTATGAAGACCGTTGTCATTCTTACCTTCCAGTTCAAGTTAATTAAATAGGGGCAACTGTCATACCCCAATTTTGTCCAGACATTTTTTAAGTTTTTCATAAATTTGATTTCATTTCTAAATTGCATCATATGTACAGCATGACATGCATTTCATCATGAATAATACCTAAAATATCAATCGGAATAAATTATTGAAAATACAGACAAATTAGTTGAATCATTTCTCAAAGGTGTGCAGAATCAGCGGGTAAAAAGTTTCGAAATTAAACTTGTAGACACCAGTATTATTAATCTATGGTTCGCGTAGCTTAATCTGGTATGCTCGTTGCTTTTTTCTGCGACTTATACAGCTGCATTTTAATCCGTTTGAGCCTTTTAACCGGTGAAAATTTATTTCAAAATTAAAAGAAACGTTGTATTTTTTCAATAAGTATATTTTGTGCTGATGATTTTAGTGCGTCCGATTTAATTTTTCGAGCAAATTTTCGTTCGACTTTTATTCATCTTTAGTCGCTTTAATTTTATTCTTTCGCCAAAATAGTCAGAAAGATAAATAGAATTTCCAATGTTCTTACCTTAATTTTATCGTGTTTATTTAAAAGGTTGTGGATTTTATTGATTTAAATTACTTTAGACCAATTAAATCATCTAGAAGGACATTGTAGACATTTTGAAGGTATTTGGGTTTCTTTGATTCAGTCTTAACCATTAATTTAAATTAATCAAAAGTCTAAATTTGCAATTGATGTACATATTGATTCCCCTCAAATTAATAATAATATGATTCTTTTTTTTATTAAAAAAATATAAAAATCTTAAAACCCTCTCTTCAATCCGCGGATCCCACGAGAAAATCTCTTGACGGGGTTCCTTTCCAATAAGAAGAGGAACGATCTCACGGTGACTCTGGCGAGCGGGATTTTCTTTTCATCTCCACTCTAATGGTCAAAAGGATCCTCTCCTCTCTCAGATTCTCTCTCTCGGTGGAAACAGAAAGCAAAAAAGAAAAATAAGAGAAGATCATTCTCTTCTTTCCAAAAAAATAAGACGAGATCCACGACTCCTTACCACCAATCGCCGATCGCCATTTCCGTCAACAGCACCACCATATTCGTCGTTGTTCATCGCCACAACCTAACCCACACCGTCAACTGCCGTGAACCACACCAACAACCTTCGTCGTCCGCCGTCTCAACATCACCCTCCGTCGTGATTCTGTTTTTTCGATGAAACCCGCCGCCACTTCAAGACTACACCACCACCACCGATTAAAACCCCTCACCCTCACCACATCTTTAACTTTCGGTACTCCATTCATCTCCCTCTAGCACCGCATCCACCGCTTAAATCCAATTGCGTTCATTTCCTGACCCGTCTCAATAATCTTGCAGCAATACAGGAGGAATTTGTTTAAGTGTACGTCGCTTTTCTAATTAGTAACTTTTCTATCTGAGATTTAATATTGTCAAAGTTTTTATTTCATATTAAGTCTGTTTATGATTGAATCTTGAGCATAGCTTAAACCTTGGTTGAGATGAATTCAATTTTGGGTTTGTGATTGTTCATGTGGGTGTGGGTTGTTTATGAAATAAAAAGGAAGAACAGTTACACCAATGATGAACACTTCAGATTTGTTATGCTAATGTTAATTGAAGATTTAAAGTTTTATGATAAGTTAGAATGTTGTTCCTTATTATTGATTACGGTTTAATTATGCGGTTTTGCATCAGATTCTGTATTAGCGATAGCAGTACAATACTGTAAATCTAAGTTTGGGTGTTTTGTGGATTGTTACTTATGTTCGCATGGAGAACGAGAAGTTTCTTTCTCATCCCTTGGACTTTTATGAAAGTGTGAAAAGGTGCAGGATGTGAGAATGGTGAAGAGAAATCCAAATTTCTTTTGGTTTTTTTGTTTTGATCTTCTTTTAAAAAAAAATGTTACCGCATGGCCTTCATTAATTGGCCTTTTCGGTTTGGAAAAGTCAAATTCATTCTTTACTTGTTTATTACCTTTAATGCATTTTGATATATTATCAAAAGTAGATTTAGATTAAGTATTGAGCTTTTGCTATGAATGTTGGACTCACTAGCCATTTTTACGTCTCCAAATGTGTTGTAAATAATTAACAAATGATTTAAATATCATAATATGCTGATGCCGTTTAAGTTCATTACGATGAATCTGATTTATTTTCACGGATTCGGCAACTCCATGCTGTTATGCCGCCATAGTTCCAATAAATTAATATAATATTTTTGCCGTGTTTGGATCTTGCAAATGACATTAGTTATGTTGTCATTTTGCACAAACCGGTTTGAGCACAACGGTCCAATTGAATAAACCAACATCACTTTATTCTTTCTCTTTTAATTATAACAAGTTAATTAATTAAGTTTTGTCCAATTGGTTAATTAATTTTGATTAACTTGGTTATTTAATTTTAACTAAATAATTTTGATAATTAATCCTAATTAATTTAATTAATCGATTCAATCGAATCTTAATTAATTAACTTCGGTAATTATACATTGATCGATTTCTTTCACTATCAACATTTCGCATCATTTCTAAACCGAAACCCATTCAATCTTGCACATAAGCGGAAATCTTGGTCCAACGCCAAGTGATTCATTTCAAACCCGATTAAGTCATAACCATGCAAGTTCAAATCTTTTTTTCTAAACAATTTAACTTCTAAAGAATTTTCTCTTTTAACGTAAACTTGGGATGAAAAGGATATAGGAAGCGTTCGCTTCACTATTTCTTAAGTATTCGAATGATTGACACACGCCATATTACTCGAATTCTTGTCACACGATTAAAGCTTCAACCACAATACTCAAATCATTTCTTTCAAATTAATACGAATTCTAAACCCTTTTAATTCTAAATTTCAGATAATAAAAGGATAGGAGGTGTTCGCCTCACCATCTCTCGAATAATTGAATGATTGGCGCTCGCCATATTGCTCAAATTATTGATTTCTGATTAAAGTCGCAATCTTACAAACTTAAGTTATTTTTTTCAAACCAATTATAATACCTAAAGATCTTATTTTTATAACTAAACTTCGGATGGAAAATATGGGAGGCGTTCGCCTCACCATCTCTTGATCATTCGAATAATTGGCGCTCGCCATATTGCTCAGATTATCGATTTCCAATTAAAACATACTTCAAATAAACTTGTATAAACGAATGAGTGGCGCTCGCCGCATTATTCTTTGAATAAGCAAGTGGGAGGCGCGCGCCTCACTACCCTGCATATTCTATTTCCGCATACAAACTTTCAATAATAAAAACCGAAAAAGGAAATAGGAGGCGTTCGCCTTGTTATTCCTCAAAAGAATCGAACGATCAGTATGCACCACATTGCTCAATCTTTTGTTGTTCTTCAAAAAATATCTTAACACATCAAACCTAATTTTTCGCCCCCGTGCGATCAAAACCAATCAAACAAAACATCAAACATATTAATTCAACTTGTCACCCCCGCGTGACCAAAAATCTTTTCAAAAAGAACACTGTTTAATCCTTTCTAGTGCACATAACAAACTATTGCTTAAGCCTCCGCCGAGAGTGGACAAGCCAATGTTTAGCCTTTAGAATGTGATCTACACAGTCGTTCATTAAAAAACATCAACCAACCGTAGTTTCCCGAAATATGAATGCTTTGACTTCCTTATTGCACCATAAGGATACGTAGGCACGAGATTGCGAGATTTTGGCGAGCACACTAATAAAAACATCCCTTTTTCCCCTTCTGAGGTTACCATTCATCTCTCTTTTATATTTTAATCACCCGAATAAAACAAGTAACATTCAACTAACATTCAAATAGCAAATTAGACTAAAAGGTTCCCGTTAAGTACAACGGACGCGAGGGGTGCTAGTACCATCCCCTTGCGTAATCGACTCCCGAACCAGAATATGGTTATGACGACCATTATTCTATTTTTCAAAGGTTTTATCGATATTTTCCTATTCCTTCATCGGAATAAATAAAGTTTGGTGGTGAGTCTGTTCGAACTAAATTTTCCGCGACCATCACGAGGGATCGCATTTTTCGAGGTGCGAGACATAGTTGACTACATAAGACTAATAAGACTTAGGTAAATTTGAGTGGTATAGCAATTCTCTTCCTACATTGAGAAGGTGTTGATGTTTTCTCTCAAACCTGCCATATTGTAGGGAGATTCAACACATGGTCTTTGATGTACAATACCTTTTGAAGCATAAAATTGAGGTATCAAAAAATCAGGTTCATTATCTGACCTAATAAATTTGGGACATGTTTGAAACTGATTTTCTACAAGAGTAATGAATTTTTGAACATGGCTAGACACTTCTGATTTTGATTTAAGGAGAATAGTCTATATAAACATATTATAATCATCAACAACTGTGAGGAAGTATTTATGGTTATGAGTATAATTAATTAATACAAAACCTCATATATCAAAATGCAACAATTCAAATATATGTGCAACTTTAGAATTACTTAAACTGTATGGTTATGTCTAGCAAAATGGAAAACATCACAAATTGCTTTATTATCATTGAAAACTTAAGGGTGCATTTGAGACATCTTGGAAAGCTTATCATGAGATAAGTGTCCCAATCTAAAATCCCATATGGCTTATTTGGGAATCACTTTAAAATTATTGATAGAAATGTTAGATACATATGATTTGGATAAGGAGATACTTTGAATGGTGGATTGATTCTGAGATTTATCTTCAGCAAGGAAACCATCATCAATCACAAGTTTGTACAATCCTTCAAATTGTCTAGCCAAACCAATCATCCTCTGTGTTTTCGCATCCTGTATAACACATTCATTGTCAGAAAATTGAAAAATGCAATGAATGGAGTGACATGATCTAGAAACTAATAACAAATTTACGGAAAAATCAGGAGTGTGTAAGACATTATTGAGGCATAATTGTGGTGAAGAACTAATTATGGTGAAGAACTAATTGTGCTTTCATGTTTAGCTACAACAATAGAACCATTAGGTAAACAAACATTAACTGGTTTAATTTTGTGATAGGAACTAAACCAGTGTAGGATGAGCATACATGATCATTAGCACCTGAGTCAAGGATCTAAAATTCAGGTTTAATGTGAGTACAACATGAAACTGTTGACACTTATGACTTACTGAATTCTCATTTGATGTATGACCAAAATGAGTGGAAATGTGATTGGAACTAGAATTGGAATTGGAGTTTTGTGTAGAAGGCATCAAATTGGTTTGTTATAACAAGCTAATCAATTGAGAATATTGTTCTTGAGTAATACTAGCAACATGGTTACATATTGTTAACAACAGATTGTGTATCACCATGAGATGCATTGGATGCATTAGTAGAAGTCTGCTTTTTGGAAAATGTTTGAGGAAAGCCATGTTTGCGATAGCAAACATCTATGGTGTGACCTGACCTATTACAGAAAGTGCATATTCTGTTGTCTTTCTTAGAATTATGAGAACCACCAAAAGAATTGTGAGTTTTACCATGATCAACAAATTTTCTAGAATCATATGCATTGATCAAAGTGTTAGCTTCTTCAAGAGTAACACTAGAATCAGGTTTAGAAAGTAAAGACTTGTTGTTACTTTCTTCTTGAATTACCATATAATAGATTTTTTATGGATGGTAATGGATCCATTAGCAACACTTGAGACTTAATCACTGAAAACTTAATATTCAAACCTGTTAAAAACTGAATGATTGATCTTCTAGACGAAATTCACTTGCACTACGCATGGCTTCACATCTACATTGATGAATGTAGGTGCAACTTGGGATATGTTTGTGAGAATTCAATTCTTCCCATAATCCACGCAACTCAGTGAAATGATCAAGTACATATTTAGAACCTTGCTTGAGATTTTTAATCTCAACACGCGAGTTTGAGACACGAATTCAATCAGTTTTAGCAAAATGTTCTTTGAGATCATTGGATACGTCAAGAGAACTTTCCAAGGACACGATTGTTTGAGCAATTGGATCATTAACCGAATTTAGAATCCAAGAATGCATAAATAGTTGGATCATTCCCATGAAAAACGATTAAGATCGAGCAAATCTGGTACAAGAATGAAGCCATAGATGAACGTGTCATGTAAATTGGCGTTGCTGTCTTTCTCTATTGTATTCCATACTATATATAATCGTATCAATAATTACCGGTAATTACAACTTAAAATGACAAATATTTTATTGCCTAATTTATGTAACCTATTATAGGAAAGTAGATAATTTACAATAAAGATTAAGATCAATTCCTATTAACATCCCCCATCAAATTGATGCGGCTGATCAATAAGCATCAATTTGCTAACAAGAAACTGATGGTGTGGTTGCAGAACAACTTTGGTAAGAATATCTGCAACCTGAAGCTGAGTACTGACGTGAGAAAGTGCTATAAGTTGGTCATCATAGGAATCACGGATTGAATGACAATCGACTTTGATATGTTTGGTGCGTTCATGAAAGACAGGATTCGCAACAATCTGGATGGCACTTGTATTGTCGACATAAAGTGATGTAGGCTTTGTTTGAGGAAATCCAAGTTCAGCCAAAGGACCATGTAACCAAATAATTTCCGAGCAGGCAGCAGACATTGAGTGATACTCAGATTCAGTAGAGGATTTAGAGACTCTTGCTTGCTTCTTACAGTTCCATGAGATCAACGAAGAACCAAGAAACATGCACCAACCAGTGACAGAGCGACGAGTGTCCGGACACCCGACCCAATCTGCATCACTATAAGCACTCAATATAGAAGCTATTCCAGTGGGGGGAAATAGACCATGATGAGAGGTTCCTTTCAAATAACGAATTATACGATAAACTGCTACCAAACGAAGATGCTGAGGAGAACGCATGAACTGACTTACTTGTTGAACAACAAAAGATATGTCAGGACGAGTAATAGTTAAGTAATTAAGGTTGCCCACAAGTTGTCGATACAATAAAGGATCTGACAACAGATCACCATCATCACAATGATATTTAATATTAACCTCAAGAGGGGTATCCACTGGATTAGTTGCTTCAAGACCATCCATAGAAATCAAATTTGTGGCATACTTGTGTTGATGGAGGAAGGTTCCCTTGGACATAGAATGAACCTCAAGACTAAGAAAATAATATAGATTACCCATATCTTTCATGTGAAATGAGGTATGTAACTGTTTCTTAAGTCACTGAATGGAAGCATGATCAGAACCAATAATAATCATATCATCAACATATAAAAGAAGCATAACAATACCCGCAGATGTGTTATGAATAAATAAAGAGGAATCATACTAACTCTGAGTAAAAGAGAACCCAAGTAGAGTGGAGCGGAATTTCTCGTACCATGCTCGAGGTGCCTGTTTCAAACCATATAAGGAGCGTTTGAGTTTGCACACGCCTTTAGATGAAGAGAATAAGCCTTGAGGTGGAGTCATATAAATATCTTCTATCAGATCACCATGAAGAAAAGCATTCTTCACATCCATTTGATGAATAAACCACCCACTAGAAGCAGCTATAGAGATGATCGTGCGAACAGTTGTCATTTTGGTAACCGGTGCAAATGTCTCATCATAATCAATTCCATATTCTTGCTTGTTTCCTAAAGCAACCAAACGAGCCTTGTAACGGTTGAGGGACCCATCAGAATTCAATTTTACATAATACACCCATTTTCAACCTATAGGTTTGACATCAGGAGGACATGAGATAATATCCCATGTGAAATTCTCTTGAAGAGCTTGAAGCTCTTCATTCATTGCTTTTACCCATCACATATCTTTAACAGCCTGTGAGTAGCAAGTAGGAATAGATATGCTAGATAGTGTGGCAGTTAGAGAAGTATGTGAGGAATCATACTTGTCTGGTGAATATCTATCTGGTGCTCGAGATATTCGACCAGAACGTCATGGTTCAACTGGTACAGGATTAGGTGGCGGTTCATCTTCGGGAAGGGGTGTAGGAACCTCTTGTCTGCGTTTTTTTGACATATACATGACCTGGTTTATAACGTCCTGTAGATTGAGGCATAATAGAAATTTTAGGAAGAGTAAAAATATCATTAATGGCAGAAGAAACACAGGGATACATAAACTGATTATCAAAAAATGTCACATTCCTAGAAATGCGAAAATGATGGTTAGTGACATCATAACACACAAATCCCTTATGAGAGTTACTATATCCCATAAATGCATATTGAACTGATTGTGCTCCAAGCTTATGCCTTTCAAATGGAGGTAAGTGAACAAAACACACACACCCAAAAGTATGTAAAGCACTATAATCAGGGTGAATTTTAAAAAGAAGAAAGAAAGGAGAATCAAGATCAATAACCGTAGAAGGAAGGCGATTGATCAAGAAGAGAGTTGTGGAAAGAGCCTCCGCCAAAAATCGGGATGGTACAGAAGCTTGGAGAAGTAAGGTGCGTGTTACATCAAGCAAATGAAGATTCTTACGTTCTGCCATGCCATTTTGTTGAGGAGTATTGGGACAAGATCATTGAGACAAAATACCTTTTTATTGAAGGCATTCCTGAAACTCGTGAGACATGTACTCACCACCAGAGTCAGAGCGAAATTTTTTTACACTTGCTTGAAATTGAGTTTCAACATATGTCAAAAATTTCTTAAACATAGAAAACACTTCAGATTTAAAACAGAGAAAATATATCCAAGTAAAACGACTATAATCATCGATAAATCTGACAAAATATTTATAGTGAGCATGAGAAACAACAGGAGACATTCCCCATACATCACTATGAATCATCTCAAAACAAGTGGAAGCTTGATGAGCACCTGACGGAAAAGGAAGTGTTTTACTTTTAGCTAATTTGCAAACAGAACATGAAACAGAGGTATTAGTTATAACATTTTTATTTCCCAACAAACCAATTTTAGATAAATGAGACAAAACAACAGAGTTTGGATGACCTAATTTTCTATACCAATCCTCATAAAAACTCAAAACGGTATTACAAGAAAGAGACAAATGATTAGAAATAAATTGTATTGGAAACAATCTTCCCACTTTAGGCCCCTTCGCGATCACCTTCCCCGCCACCTGCTCCTACACAAGACAACCAGTACTAGAAAAGTTAACAATATAGTTTTTATCTACCAATTGACCAACAGACAATAAATTGGAAGCAAATCCAGGTGATACAAGCACATCCCAAAAATCAGAGTTTATGTCGCCGACATCAGTGATAGATAAGTTATTAACATCAGCTATTTGAATTTTTTGATTACCTTGATAAGATTTTAGATTGTGTAAATATTCTGAGGATCCTGTCATGGGATTGGATGCACCGGAATCAAGAAACCATGGGTGAGAAACATTAGAAGACTTACCTTGAATTCCCAATGCCGAAAGAGCATAGAGTACCATTTATTGAATCAATCCAGGTTGTATAACACAGTTGTTTGACGCACTACCATTGGAAGGACCAACTGCATAATTTGTAGTTGCATGGAATGCTTGCACCGAACATTGTGTTGGTCGTGGAGGACGCGTGGGACACTCAGAGATAATATGTCCCTGTTGATTGCAATAATTACAAATCTTCTTGCTGCAGTTACGAGCAATATGTCCAAATTGTTTGCAAGAGAAACATTGAACCTGACTCATATCACGGCATTTTCCTTTACTTTGAGCAGCATATGCAACCGCCGCAGGCTCAAAAATAACAGCTTCATGAACATGGCTCCTTGAGTAATAAGACGTTTTTCTTCCCTTAGAAGCTCTCCAACACATGTATATAAAGAAGGAACAGGGTTCCTATTCAATAAAGCACCTCTGACAACTTCAAATTATGGGCGAAGTTTCATGAGAAATTGATCTCGGGTACTTGTGTTGTAGACCGCTTGAATAGCCGCAAGAGAATTCTTCGGAACATCGACATGTATAAGAGAAGAGTGTTTTGTCCACAAATTTAGAAAACCAGAATAATATTCTTGAATGGATAAATTACCTTGTTTGTAATTTGCTATCTCCAGCTCTAACTGAAAACGCTTAGCAACATTGTCTTTTTTGTAAATACGCTTCAAATAGTTTCACATTTCTTGAGGAAGGCAACATTTGTCGACGCCGTTTCAAAAAGGAAGGCAACAATGACAGGGTTCCTATATTAGTATACCACTATCTGCTAGCACTGCAATCACCGAACAAGCTACGAATTGAAACGGTGTTGACAAACCGGATCGAACAAGCTATGATCGCCGATTCCAGCCACAATCTGCTAGCACTGCACAACAATCAGCAACTACAGAAGGAACTAGAATCCACCGCAACTGAAAACCAAACAAACAAGAATCGACCAACCGAAAACTAAACGACCAAGAATCGATCAACCGAAAACAAAACGAACAAGAATCAATCTGCAGAATCCAAATCGCAGAACAACAACGGAAATCGCAATGATGAAATCGGGAGACGGCAACCGAAACTCAGAATCACCCGCAGCTACAAGGTTTCTATTGTCGGAAGAAATTGTTTCCAAACTAGATTTGAGAGCGACCAAGAAAACAAGGTTTCACAGGTTTGATCGAACACCTACTGATACCATGTCATGTAAATTGACTTTTCTGCCTTTCTCTATTGTATTCCATACTAATATATAATCATATCAATAATTACATGTAATTACAACTTATAATGACAAATATTCTATTGCCTGATTTATGTAACCTATTAAAGGAAAGTAGATAGTTTACAATAAATATTAAGATTAATTCTTATTAACATAATCTGATCTTGTTCTTGGCTCCAAGAGCACGTTGCATGGATCTTGACCAAGAAATGTAGTTAGAACCATCCAATTGAGGTGTGATGCTGACAGAGTTATGAATTTCACTATGATGAACATAATACATCGAACCAACATCACCATTGGTAATTCGATTTGCATCAGGAGCAGTACGTGGTGGGATTGGACCAGAGTAGAGATTTGCAGGTACAAATCACAGAGAAAAATGAGAATGAATCATAAAAAAATCAAGAAAGAAGATAGATTGGATCGAGAGCGAATGATACCAAATTATGATATAAAAGTTAACATGTGGAAGATGAGAAAATTTGATAAACTCTCATTTATTGATTGAGATGAGTGTGTAGTTTGTATATAAGATGAGTTACATGCTAGTTACTTAGAATAGAAGAAAACTATCTAAACTAGAATTGTGAGAGTAGTACTAACTAGTTAACTACCAACTTAACTAATTTTGTGTTTCTTCGGTTAAAAAAGATAGCAAGGATTGTGTTTGATTTGGGTGGTGTTGTAATCCGGATAGTTGTAACTTTGGGTTTGAGGATCCCTTGTCCTCTTGTTTAATTCAATTCTATTGCTTATTAGAGATAAGCTTATTAGGGCTAACACAAAAATTATCCACCCGACTGTACTTCTCTACGTGAAATCACTGTCGAGGAACATGGTGTTGTGGTCATGTTATTGACATTGATATATACCCTTACATTAACACTAGAAAATTTGAGCTTACGTGTAGTGATGAATGTTTATAATATTGAGATGTAGACAATCGAAAAAACATACTTATGAGTTATGAGTATCTTGTCCTCACTTGTGTGGATATTTAACTACTTATTATGAGAGAATATATTATGATCTTCAAGATTTTTATTTATAAATCCGAGTAGTATATTGACAAGTTGAAGATTTTGTTGGTTCAATAACCATGGTTTCTTCCGTAGAACTCTTGTGTAGATACTATTAGTAATTTTTGTTCCTTTAATATATTTCGGGTAACAAAAATGTAGTTTTTCCTTTGGATTTTTAACATTTTGTTGTTTGGCGCATAAAAATTAACAAATTACTTGCATTCATTTTATCTCATTATTGATAAATTAATACATCAATATGTTGTAAAAATTGTCTTAAAAAAATAAAATAGCACATTCACATTACAAAGATATAAGGTAGAAATTAAAATATATATATATATATATATATATATATATATATATATATATATATATATATATATATATATATATATATATATATATATATATATATATATATATATATATATATATATATATATATATATATATATATATATATATGATTGTAGTCAAATAACAAATAAAGAATAATATTATATAAAAATATTACAATGCATCATTTATTCTCAACCACCCCCAACTCTTAGTATATTCATGCCTCTTAAAATAAATATTTATTTATATTTCATAATACTTAAACACAAGACAAGAGTATAAGAAAATAAAGAAAAGTTAAATACAAGTTTTAAAAGTTTTTGACTGATGTATTTTGTAATGGAGTAATTGAATCCTCTATATAACATTAATTTCCTCTTCTTTTATAAAACTAAACAATGTGGAATTTTTCAACATGCACAATTTAAACCAACACCAACGATTTATATCTAGATTGAAAATAACATCAATTTTTATTGTCTTCACCAACAATTATAGTTCAAAATAACTATCATCTTCCACCATAAATAAAGTATTCACTTGAAGCTATATCACTCTAAGGATTTTTATAATGTATTCACTAACAATCATAGTTCAAAACTATCATACTCCACCGTAATAAAAGGATTCTTCAATTGAAGCTAAATCACTCCAAGTATTTTCACATGTCCAAAATCAGGTTGAAAACTTATGATATAACTTTCATGTTTATAGGAATCTCTTCAATCATCACTACTACGAATAAGTCATTTTACCTCGGTTGGTTAAAGGGTTTTATCTCGGTTGCTGGCCGAGGTAAAGACGGGTGTCATGGAAAATGCGCCACATTTTTGTTTGGTTGGCATACCAACCGTGAGAAAAATTTATTATCATAAGATTGAGTTTCAACAACTGCATTTTTGTATTTTCAAAGCGCGTGCAACTTTATCTCTCAGTTTCTTTTAATATCTAAGGTGAAAAGTTATAAAAAAAATTAATATCACATAATTTTCATTTAGACTTGTACTTATACGTAATTTGTGACAAAGGTTATATTCACATGTTGTGACATGTTTTCAACAAGCAGCAAACCAGACAGGCAACACATATACCATTTTAGGACAGAAATCTATACACATATTTTGTGACATAATATACATGTTGTCAACAAGACAGCACATACATTACTTACAACCAACCCAAAATTGCACGCATACATTTACATCATACTAATCTAAATTATCTGGAACAGCCCATGAGAAATTAGTTTAGATTATAAGTAATGTAGGAAGTCATCGACCCAACGTGAACGAATATCATTTATATCTTCTTATGTGAATGATGTTTCATCATTAAACACCTATAATTTGAACAAAATTTAGATTAGGAGAACACAACAACAATAATATTTAAATTTCAATCTCCACAACAATAACAACATAAATATAAACATTTTACTAGCTCAACAACAACATATACTTAACTAACAAATAAATTTCTTGCATATGGATAAAGTGATTACCTTATCTCATGAATATCTAATCTCTCTCTAGAGAATTATCCAACATATGTTTTATAATATATTATCCACAAGCATATCAGTTTCGTCGTCGCCGTGTCTATAAACAATTTTATGTTTTGGTTAATACACACAAAATAAAAGTAATACATAAGAGAAAACTTAAAGAATATCATAAATAAGACCACTTACTTTTGAGAAAATGAATTTTAATATTTTATTTCTTTAATTACAACAAATAAGATTTTATCCCTCCATAGCTTTACATGTTGAAAAAAAATTAAACTAAATAAAAGTTATTCAAGAATAAAACTAACATTTTAGTATTACAAATAATATCACTTACGTGCTAAGAATTTCTTTCAAAAGTAAGTGTAACATGATTTTTCTTGGGACAAATAATTATTAATCGCTAATGACCACTGCATAAACATTTAAAATAAATAATAATGGGTAAAAACTTGAGTATTAAATAAAAGAAAACATAAATCATATTATACATCACAGAATTTCTGAGGTCGAGTTATTAAGACCGAGTATGAAGAGACACCATGTCGAACTCTTGGACAACAAATCCAAAAACTTTTCGTCCCCACTAGGACAACAAATCCAACAATCCACCTCGTAAGAAAAACTAGATATGTGACTAACAAAGACAATATTGCTCTCAAGCTCAAACTCTCTAAAATATTCTCTTCTACATCTTAGATTCCAAACATATATTCCCCTTTCTAGCCTACCCATCTCACCCACCTAAGAATTCTTTGAACCAAAATCTAAAAAATCCTTGGAAAATGGACCTAGAGAGGTGTAGGGCCTATCCAAACAATCATCCTAAAAGAGAGGTGAGGACTTCATTACCAACCTTCTTAGACAAGCCATTTATGGACCAAATAATTGTATTCTCTTGAGAAGTGCCAAAGAGTGTGACATCCTCCCACAAGGTTGAGACCAAATTGAGCCATGTAATCCTTCTCACATAATAGGAAGAAACCACATGAGACTCATACCTCAGCAATAAGAATGTCCAATCATAGATCATCCATTACCTTAAAACACTTTCCACCTCTATTTCCTCGGTGAAACAAGATTGACCTATGGAATACCTCTTTTATTTTTAGGCTTACAAACATCTAACCATCAAGCCCTAGAAATTTTGCCCAAACCATTTGATCCCCTTAAAGACATATAAAAAATATTAATCTGGTTAATAAACGAGTTGGTGAGAACTACTCAACCTCCCAAATTGACAAAGTTTTTACTCCAAGAGTGAAGCCTACAAGAGATAAGCCTGATAAGAGACTTTCAAGTGGACTCTAAACGATGGCTAGCTCCTACCAACAAGCCAGTATACTTAAACGGGAGTTGTTTTCATCTACCGGAGAGAATATCTTATGCCATTGCCCAGTTTAGGTAACATGGACCCTATAACACAACATTTTACAAAATTTACCCACAAAATTCAAGCAAACTCAAAACCTATAAAAATAACTTTAATCATTCAGAGGTTCTCAACCGAAGTCTCTTTTAAGATCAATGTATCTTTTATATCTTAATTTATATTCAAATAAATAATAAAAATATATTTAAGTATTTTGTCCATTTCAAAAAAAATGTCACTCAAGAAAAAAAATTGAAATGAATATATTTTTTTAGAAATTTTTTTTAATTATACCTTCAAATTGTATACACTATTCATAAGGTATTATATTCACGTTGCACCTATGATTATGTAAAACTTACAAATAACTAATAATTTAGTTTAATAAATATGTCATTTTTTAACACCTTTATTGCATTTTATATAAAAAAAATTTAAACAATATTAATTTTAAATTGGACAGAGTAAAAATAAAGCAGGCCTATGTCTATGGCCGAAAGCTAAATATTATTGTAAAATGGACTAATTAGTAAAATAATAAAAGAAAGGCCAATATTAAATTAGTTTGACTACGATTTTGTCGGGGATTCTTTTTCACAACTTGACACAATAAAAGATAGAGCTTGAAAGTGGGTGTAGGCATAACATGACTGGGTGGGAAACATACTTTTGTTTAGGGTACAAGAAGTAGGACAGAGATTGAGACAAATTCCCAAAAGGGTTATTAAAGATCTCTATGATGGACTTCAAAATATTCATACATTCCCACTTTGGGTTAGGATTATTGGTCTTAATAGACATCTAAACTAGTTCCCTCCCACTTGTCCATAATGGGCATATTTTGCTAATCAGATCTTAATAAAGTGTTCTTTTTTTATTCTGCCATAAAGTCAGACCTTTCTTAAATTATTATCAATATTTTTTGGGAAGAAATTTTCGCACTTGTATGTCATATCTTAAATTTGTAAGAAAAAAACTGTGATTTGAATAAAATCGAGAAGATGATTATGAGAAATTGTGATTTGAATATGTTCTAGATTGGGTTTAGGATGAATTGTGTTTGGGCTCATTACAGTATCCCCCGAGTCAACAATACGAGGGCAAGGATAACCAGGGGATGATTTTACTTTGTAGTTTGATTTTGGCCAACTTAATTTTTTTTAGAGAAAGTGATTGCATAATTTTTACCAATTAACCATTTGTTCATTCGAGTATGGATGTTTAAAATTAATGGAATATTCATTTTTTTACTATTGCGTTCCTTTTTGAGTTCTGAGGTGTCTTATAAAATTTAAGTTGCCATCGCATATGTTTTTATAAATGGTTGTAAGTTTCATTATCTGATCACTGTTATAAAAAAAAGATTTGTTATATAATTGATGTAGCTGATATATAATAATAATTAGATACATCATTTATCCAATAAATCTAAAATATATTTTTTGTTACTTATAATAATGACCTTAAAATGAAAGTTGGTGTCACAATTTCTAATCTCATGTTGATTATCGAGTGACTTTTCTTGACTTCTACCGAGAATATCATCATTGTTTGCTCATTTTTCAATTATGACTACTTGTATGTTCAAAAGTCAATGTAATGTAATAGATATGATGTCACATGAAGATCACTTCAAAGTGATATGTTGATTATATAAATTTGTTTTAGAAGTTGTTAATTTGTTTCAAAATGATAAATCAATATTTATACAAACATAGAAGGCACCATGAAACAATATACCACTTTGGAAATGTATTATGATATATTACAAAGCTTAAACATAACAATGGTTCATGAAAAATCGTGTCCCATGAAGTGGTAATCTATTACTCCCTCGTGGTAATCGATTATTGGTTGCCTCTATTTGAAAATGTTGCCATTTGCGGACATGTAATCAATTATTGTTATATGGTAATTGATTATCTCCTTATTTGTGTGTTTGAAAACACTTTGAACATCAGATAATCGATTACATATAGATGGTAATCGATTACCACTGTGTTAACTTTTGAAAAACATAATTTTAAAAATATATAAGAAGTATCTACCTCTTTTAGCTTTGGATATAGGTTATCTTATGTTTGAATGATGTTTTCTGAGACTTTAAGTGATATATAAAGTGAACGTTGATTTCTCAAAGATAAAGAAATTTAACCTAAACTTTAATTATCGCGCTCGGATGTCAAATCATATCTTTCGATACAAGATTGACATATGTGTTGACTTCTCTTTCGTAATCGATATAAATATGGATTGGTATTCGAATTCTAAAATAAAGTAACTTAAACTTCTCACAATTACAAATAAATAACTTAGTAGGGATTTGTCATGAGAAGAACTCTCATAACCCCATGTCCCTAAAGATCTACTCACTCATGGTGAGATGAATAACAACTATAAATAAATTTAAGAACATTATATGAAAAATAAGTAAAGGGGATATAAATAAAGCAATAACAAACTAAAGATGAAGATGAATGCAAGATTATACTAAGAGTGCTGGAAATTACAAAAGATTGCTAATAACTTGAGTTAAGAACCAAGAATAACAATTGTTTAGAGTGGTATAGTAAAAAGATGATGCTAAAGATGGATCCTTAGGCCCCTATTTATATTAATTCAAGACCTAAGTCACTAACTACTTACACTAATTTCGTGCTTAATGGAAACTTAACACTAACCATAAAGAAAATGAGACTTACAAAATTCAAAAGGTCCAAAAAGCCATCCAAAATCTAAAAGTTTTGTAACTGCCTGAGGTCTGACACAGGTCATGTCAAGCGATGCGGGCTGGTCGTGTCAGCCTTTGGCTCCTTCAATTGGCATGCCTCCAATGGGAGAACACAACAAGTGTCATGAGACACGACTTGTCCATGTTGGACTCGGGAAATTTGTACTGGAAACACTCCTTTTATGTTATCTTTGATCTTTTTCGTCCTAATTCTCTCCATTGACCACTTTTTACCTGGAAACAAACATAAGAGACAAAAATGCATAAAAATGAACTAGAATGCTTAAAACACACATGAAATCAAATGGAACCAATGAAAAAAATATAACATAAATTAACATCAATCATTGTTATGACATACATTGAAAATGAAACATTACATATAGAATTGTTAACTAAATCTAACAATACATTTCATCATCAAGTATGACATTTCAACATCTTCAAAATATCTCTAGTCGATCTCTCAATCTTCATATCCACCTCGATCAAACCTTTTATTTTATAATGGCGAAATATACTCCACATAATAGTTAAATTTGCATTCATCTTCAACTCAAACTTGTTGAAATATATCTTTCCTTCATTATCAATTGAGGGTGAACGATAATAGAGCTTCATAACTCTTCGATTTTCTGGATACAAGTTCTCTAGTATTGATTTTAGATACAAGTGGTCTCTGTGAACCTAATTAAAGAGGGGGGCTCTCTTCGTTGAAGTAGACAAAAGTAAGATATGCATATTGAGACATTTTGTGTGTGTTATTTGTGTTCGTGCTAACAAGTATGGTGGCACTTATATTTATACAAGTTTTAGATCAATATGGGCTTAGAAATCCAATCATGTCTCAAAGGCTATTATGGAGATGTATTTTCAGATACACCGAGTTTCATTTTATTAAAATTAGGGTTAGTCCAAAAATGTATATTTGAATTAACCCATGCTATCATTTTTTAAATAATATGCATTTCTGAATAAACCCTTGTTAGATTTTTTTTAAATTGGTGTGCATTCGAAATTGTACTTTCGGATTCACCCTTAACTATTCACACAACACTTGTTATAGAAACTAGACCTGTTATGAAGGACAAAAAAGTTGAAAATTTTAGGAAACTGAAATATACATTTTAATGTATCAAGTTTACATCATTAATATTAATCTAACATTACATACAAAATATATGTCATCGCCTAAATACATTGTTATATAAAAACTAAAATGGATCAAAAGTGTCACCACCCAAATCGATATTTATGGGTGGTTCTGTCTTTGACTTTTGTTTATTTGATTTTCTTCCAATCTCACTCAACTTAATGAATTCTTGCATTCTATCCAAAAAATGACCTGACCAAGTATTCACTTCCTTTGTTGAATGAGTTATCCACTCTGGTGATGTTAGTGGTATAAGGCATCCCACTTTCAAATAAACATGAACAAAATACAATGATTTAGAAAGTCACCCAATACACATAATTCGATTAGTTGGATTTTGAGGTGCGGAACTCCGAAGTGGATACATTTTTTCTAAGAAAATGTATCTTGTCAGATCAATATACACCCTATTATATGAACTTGCTATAAGATGACTCATTTCTAGGAATCACGTCCATTTTTCCTCCGGTGTCGGACTACTAACACAAGGAATACGAGATTTATGAATTGCATCGAAATGTTCTTTTTTCCATATAGTGTTGTGTATGATTATTCATACGTCTTCAACTCTTTGATAAGTTATAGGAGGACAAGTGTATGATTCTCCTCCCTTATACATAGAAAATCATAAACAGCTGAATAACCGCAATTATTGTCACCCTTAACATTTACAATTTGTTTAATGTATTTGTGCATAAAAATTGGAATCTCTTTGATGTATTTGATGTTTGGTAAAACTGGTGAAGAAGATGGTTTTCTTATGCGAGCACCTTTGAAAAGACTCTTTTGAGATTTTGATGTTAGAGAATCTGGAAAACAAAGTGTGCCAACATGTTCAAAATAAGAAGGAGACAACATCGTTGAGTTGTCACTCAGTGTTAGTTTGGCCTTCTTAAGATCACCCTTTATTTTTACTGGTTGCAAAGGTTGTTTCAAATCTGTGGTTTCTGGATAGACAATCTTCTTCAGTTTCTCTTTGATGTGGAGTTTCATGTTGTCATCGACTTTCAAAAATCTCTCTTAAATCACTTCACATTTAGTCAAGATAGATATATTTGATTTACCGTCCTTCATCACACCATCATCATCAAAGTGAAGCCTTTTCTTGTGTGTGTAAACCTCATCCATTCGTATTGGGCTATTAAGGTTCATTTTCTTTGAAATTAAACAAGCATGTGGTAGCCCTATGTTTTCCTAATTATACAACCATACTTTGAGCTATCTAAACCTACTTTCTCAACTCGTTTGGATTTTTGAAAAATAAAATTCAATCCTACTCAAAATATATTCCCACCAACTGTGAATAGATATTATTTTCTCTGTATCTATGTTCCAACATTGTAATGGTGCGACCAAATGATGAATGTATCTTATTATGCTGATTGTAGATCATTTGGTTCATAGAGTCTCAATCTCTACACAAATTACATTTCCTATTTCCCAACCAATTATTCAATGTAGCATGGGCATATACAACTCGGTTAATTGTTGTTTTTCCAAAGTGTCTAACCTGATCGGTCCAAACACAAACAATTTTTTCCTTCACCAAGTCTAAAATTATACTTTCAACATATTTCAAGAAATCTGGATATTTCTCGCACACCTTTATAAAAACTCTAACATATTCAACATATAACTATTCCATATAAGATTTTATTATAACATTTTAGACATACATTATTCTTTCCAGTATCACACTAGCTTTAACCATTTTCCTCTCTTCACCCTTTATTTGATTGGTCCCTACTGCAAGCTTAAGTATACTTCTCACATTCTTCGTGATGTAATACCTACAAAGTAATGCATATGATATAGGAAAATTCTTTGTAATTGAATTCATCAATGTGGTATCACGATCGATGGCAATGACATTCTGTGTGTTTTCTTTGTCCTTCAGCATTGTCCGACACACTTCTAAAGTCCAAGTAATGTTGTCCTCTTTTACACTTTCCAAAAAACCAAGTCAATGGAAAAAGCCTTTTCCATATAAGTAACACTAACAATTTCTAATAGTTGAAGTATGTACTTGTTGGTCTTATATTTTGAATCAATAATGAATACAATGTGAAATATGGTGAACAACTTTATGGAATCAGGATGACTCCAAAATATATCTTGAACGGTTTCACCACCCTCGCACACTCGGTACCTAGATACATAATTGTTATCATCCAGAAGCTTCAATAATTGTTGCATTTCAATTACACCCTCTCTTATCACCTTGTTGTTTCGGACACAAACATTGTATACTTGCTTGATATTTGAGATATTTTTAGTTTTTTTTTCCGTTTCAAAGTTGCAAGTATGTTTCTGGGCTGCACCATGTTCAATGTCATGTCAAAAACTATTTCCTTCTCTTCGGCCCTAAGGCGACAAGTAATGGGATAACTGAATAACTTATGACATGTGTCATGATTATATGTATTACAAATCAAATTTAAACTCCATTTACTATTCGCCAAAAGGTATCCACGCAACTTAAAAGAACACTCACATTTCCTTGAATCGGTGTTATCTCCTTTTGAATTTTGGACAGGAGTTATGTATTTGCCACTTATTTCACATCTCAATGGCACAAATGCAAGTCTTCTATCTAAACTATTATATGACCTATCGATTACAATGTCAAACCCCAATTTGACAACCTATGTGCGGATCCATTGAAGCATATGATCACGAATAACAAACTCTTATTCATTTGTAAATTAGTTGCTAACATCTACCTTGACATCAACCGGTTTGATATCTATAAACATAATAGGTTTGAAAAAACATCTAAGACCAATCATAATAGAAAATATTCAAAAACTGTTTAAACTCAACTATGAACTAATCTCGAAATACACTTCCATATGACATTCAACAAGAATCGGAACTGCATTTTTGGACGCAACATTTATTTTTTTCAGAGTAAAAACCAAATTAATATAGGTAATATGGAAGGAAATACATGCACATTAGCTTAAATTTCATCTTCTTTTGCTCCTTTTGATGTGGAACAAAAAACAAATGATATTTTGAAGTAGAAAAGTTGATTGATTGTGGAAGGAGGTTTTAATAGAGTTTGAACAAAATTGGTGTTTTTGTTCATGATTGAAGCAAACATTCAAAGTGGTGTTTTATTAAATTTTCCGCTTGACCTTTTTGGAAATGCATTTTTCAAATTCTTGCTTGAAAAATTCAAAAGTACACTTTCATATTTGTCACTGAGTTGTTAAATGAACAAAATCTTTGAAGGGGTGTGTCCAAAGATGCACATCTAGAATAATTTTTTGGGGGAAAAAATAAGGGTGTGTCTCACTAAAGACGTATTTTGGTGTGAAATGGATGCATTCAAAAATACACTTCCGAATTCTTAGAGACATTTTCGAATTTCCATAAGGTGCTTCTCCACCGCTTATGGTGGGAAAAGTAACCCCTCTTTTCACAATGAAGTTGAGAACTACCTATTTTATGAAGTAATAAGAATTTCTCTTGTGATTACAGAACTATAAATGAATCCTTTTAAGCCACTTATGGTGGGAAAAGTAACCCTTCTTTTCACAATGAAGTTGAGAACTACCTATTTTATGAAGTAATACGAATTTCTCTTGTGATTACATAACTACTAATAAATCCTTTTGAGCATTCTATATTCTTTTAAGATGGATTTTGGGAATTGGGATATACTATAATATGGAAAATAAAGGGAATATAATAACATTTATATGATGATAACCTTTTTCTGAATTTCATAAATGTTGTGTTTATATAAGCAAACTACAATTATCTAATCATGGAGAACATGTTTGGGTTTGATGAAACTCTTAAAATATAAACATTAGAATAGTTCTCTCCAAAATTATGAAAAATCAACTCACAAATACTTTAATACTATCAAATTGCATCATTTAAACATACCATATCACTGTTTTTTTTAGTTCAATAATCTAGTGATCAAAGAAAACTTGAGTAGATAAAATAGAATCAAAAGTATAATTAAGTGTGTGTATATATATTATATATAATATATATTATAATATATATATATATATATATTATATATATATTATATATATATATATATATATATATATATTATAATTTGGAGAAAAGGCTTTCATATGGGTCTATTGTATGCAAAGGGTAGAGAAGAGAGATCATTACTCTCTTTAGGAATTATGTGAGTTGTTCATTAATTGTTGTTGATTATATGTGGTTATGGAAATCGATGATTGGAGGTATATTTATCTGATTTTCGTGGTTGGGCTTCCATATGGGCGTATTGTATGAAAAGGGTAAAGAAGAGATACCCTTACTCTCTTTAGGAATTGTGTGAGTTGTTCATTAATTGTTGTTGATCATATGTGGTTATGAAAATTGATGATTGGAGGTGTATTTATCTGATTTTTGTGGATGGAAATGTGTATATATGATTTGATTTATGTGTACATATTTGTATGTCATTGTTGGAGTTGTTGAAAGTTTGAACATAAACATGAATTTGGTAAAATTTAATGAATAATTTGTGTGATTTTGTGAATTAGCCTGTTATAATGATGTTATTGCATGTGGTGTTATTTTTGGGGAATGTTGGGGTGATTAGGGATCAAAATTTGTAGTTCAAGAGGACTCACATGTCAGGATTTGCATTTTTGCCTTCTAGTGCAGGGTGACAGGCGTCACCCAAATGATGGGGTTACCCGTCTTACACCTTGAGATGTTGACGTGCGTCAGCATTCTGACAAGAAGAATACCATGGTCTCTAGGATTGGTTTTCCAAGTCGGTAGTCACTATGATGACGGTCTGGGAGTTTGAAGCGGGTGACATGTCACTCGTCATGCTGTCATAAGGGGCATTCTCGTCCTTGTAGCATGGTCTGAGTTGTCAATTCATATTTTCAATGATGTGTTATTGTTTGGGTGATAATTAGTGATTGTTTGGATATGTTGAGGTTGTTAATTAATTATCATTCATTAATTAATTTAGTAGAATTATCGTTGTTGAATGATAATTGGTTTACTTATATATTGATGTTATATGATGTGAATATGACTGATATGTTGATTGCAATGCATGATTATATGGTGATTAATTATGTATTGTTGGTGTGCATATGTTGTGATTATTGTATGTTAGTGGATGTTGTTTATGGTCATAAGGGGGTCGTAATATTATTATTGTTGTTGCATTGATTTGTATGGACATGCATCATTATATCGTGTCATTAAAAGAAGCTTGTTTGCTAGTTCAAGAGGAAGTTGACGTCTGCTTTATTATTTTGTCAAATTCAAGCGAATCATTTGTTGTGTATTATGATGCTTCGAAGATGGGTCTAGGTTGTGTGTTGATGTATAATGGTCTGGTTATGGCTTATACTTTTAGACAGTTGAAAGTTCATGAGAGGAATTATCCTACGCATGATCTAGAGTTGGCATGCGTGGTGTTTGTGTTAAAGATTTTGAGGCATTATATGTTTGGTTCCATATTTGAAGTGTTTAGTGACCACAAGAGTTTGAAGTACTTGTTTGATAAGAAAGAGTTCAATATGAGGCAGAGGAGGTGGCTTGAATTTCTGAAGGATTATGATTTTTGCTTGAGTTATCATCCTGATAATAGCCAATGTTGTAGTTGATGCGTTGAGTATGAATTTGTTGCGTATGTTGATGTTAATGGTTCGAGAAATGGAATTGATTAAGTAATTAACATACATGAGTTTGGTGTGTGAAGAAATTCCCAATACTGTGAAGTTAGGTATGTCGAAGTTGACTAGTGGTATCCTTGAAGAAATCAGAGAAGGTCAGAAAATTGATTTGGGATTGATTGGTCGGTTGATGTTAATCAATCAACGTAAAGGAGGTGATTTCAAGATCGACGAGAATGATGTGATGAGTTTGAGAGACAGGGTTTGTTTGCTAGATGTACCAAAACTTAAGAAGAGTATTCTTGAGGAAGATCATAAAAGTAGTCTGATTATTCATCCCGGTGCCACTAAGATGTATCAATACTTTGAAGAGAATGTTTTGGTGGCCATGAATGAAGAAGGAAATGTCTGAGTTTGCTTATGCTTGCTTGAATTTTCAGAAGTCGGAGATTGAGCATCAGAAGTCATTGGGTATGATATAACCATTGAGCATTCTTGAGTGGAAATGGGATAACATTTCCATGGATTATGTGACGAGTTTGCCTAAGACAACGAATGCATGTGATTCTATTTGGGTTATTGTTGATAAACTGACTAAATCGGCTCATTTCATTTCGATTAAGATTAGATATCCTTTGTAGAAGTTAGCCAAGTTGTATATTAAGAAGGTTGTTAGCTTGAATGGTATTCCTTATAGTATTGTTTCAGATAGAGATTTGAGAGTCACATCAAATTTTTGGCAGATTTTGCAGGAAGTCATGGGTATTAAACTAAAGTTGAGTTCTGCTTATCATCCGCATATGGATGGTTAAACGGGGAGAACCATCCAATCTCTAAAGAATTTGCTGAGAGCTTATGTTTTGGAGCAGGGAGGTAACTGGGAAAGTTACATACCGTTGGTAGAGTTCACTTACAACAACAGTTTATATTCTATTATTGGAATGTCATTGTTTGAGGCTTTTAATAGTAGAAGGTGTAGGACACCTTTGTGTTTGTATGAATAAGGTTAGAGTGTTGTGCTTGGACCTGAGATTGTTCAACAGACCTTTGAGAAGATTAAGATGATCCAAGATAAGATAAAAGCTTTACACGGTCATCAGAAGAGTTACCATGATAAGAGAAGGAAAACACTTGAATTCCAAACGTGAGTTACTACGGTAACGGGTGTTGGTAGAGCTTTGAAGTCTCAAAAGCCCATGTCGTGTTTCATTGGTCTATATCAGATTATGAAGCGAGTAGGGGAAGTGGCCTATAGAGTTTCATTACTTTTGTTTCTTTCGAATCTTCATGATGTCTTTCATGTGTCTCAGTTGAGGAAGTATATTTTTGACCTGTCTCATGTGATTCAAGTGGACAATGTGCAAGTTAGAGAGTACTTGGCCATTGAGGCATCTCTCATGAATGTAGAGAATCGCAAGGTGAAACACTTGAGAGGAAAGGAGATTGTGCTAGTGAGGGGGGGGGGGGGGGGGGGGAGGAGCTATTGGTGGAAGTATGTCGTGGGAGCTGGAGAGTCAGATGAGGGAGTCATATTCAACTATGTTTCCTTCAGGTAATTTTCAATGGCAAAAATTCTCTAAGTGGGGAGAGTTGTAACATCCTGAAATTTGATTAGTTTATTTAATTGAGTTATTCATATTTTACTTAATTAATTGGTAGGTAGTGCGTTTTTAATCAAATATATTTAATTGCATGTGTATGTGGTGGGGTGGGGTGGCAACATTGGTGGGGGTAGAAGGATTAGAATAATTAATTAATTAGAAATGATTTTAGTAGATAATTATTGTTAGTTAATTAATTTAAAATAAATAGAAATATAAATTTATGGGTGAAAAGTAGAAATTTTGGGGAAATAAGGGAAGTGGTGAAAGTTATGCGTTAAGTTGGGTCTTAGGATAATTACCTAAAGATTAAATTAGATTTTTGAGATAAAAAGAGATTAGAGACCTTAGAGTTGTTAGTACGTGAAATACAGTTAGCTCGTTGGAATTATGTATATATTGTTAGTATGTGAAAGTTATGATTGTGTATATATGATTCTGTTTATGTGTATATGTTTGTATGCCATTATTGGAGTTGTCGAAGGTTTGAACATAAACATTAATTTGGTAAAATTGAATGAATAATTGGTGTGATTATGTGAGTTAGCATGTTATAATAATGTTATTACATGTGGTATTATTTTTTGGGCGTGTTAGGGTGATTGGGGAATAAAATTTGGATTTCAAGAGGACTCTCATGGCAGTATTCACATTTTTCCTTCTGGTGCAGGGTGATGGGCGTCACCCATATGACGGGTTACATGTCATGCACCTTGAGACACTAACGGGCTTCAGTGCTCTGACAAGGAGACCGTCATGGTTTCATGGCTTGGTTTTCCAAGTCGGTCGTCACTATGATGATGGTCTTGGGAGTTTGAAGCAGGTGACGGGCATCACCAGGGTGACAGGTCACCCGTCATGCTATCAGAAGGGGTGTTCTCGTCCCTATTGCATGGTCTGAACTGCCGATTCAGATATTCGATGATGTGTTATTATTTGGGTGATGATTAGTGATTGTTTAGTTATGTTAAGGTTGTTAATGAATTGTCATGAATTAATTAATTTTGTATAAGGAGGGCTTGGAGCTCAGAAGGGGCCCCCGCTTCCAGAGAGAACCAAATGTTGAGTTGGTACCATATAAATAGTGTCACATTGTGTCGTGAGTCGCATTATATATATATATATATATATATATTATATATATATATATATATATATATATATGATTGTGTATTGGATGTATGACATGTTTTGTATTTCTCTACCTTCGCATTCTTTAAAATGTTCATATTGAAGTTGTTTCTCACCCATTTGTTTAATGTTGTCCACCATGGACATCTTGCAGATACTCAGGAGTAAAGTTGTTGATGTGTGTGGAAGGTGGCTTGTTGGAGATATTCTTCATTTTATTGATTACTCTATTGTAATTTAGTGGTTTTAGTGGTTTTAGTGTTTTGATCATGTAATGTCGGGAATTAGGTGTTTATTATGTTTTGAGTTAATGTTGAATTTGGTGTTTTAAAAGTTTAATAATTTATTTATGAAGTGGTTATGAAATGATTTTCCTTTGCGTGTTGTTGTATGTTTTTGATGAGTTTTAAGGGTTGTCGTTGGTTACACCTTAAATTTTCGAGTACACCTTTTTATATAATTTTGGGGTTTAAGGTGTTACATAAGCTGCTCTTGGTTGGAGAGTGATGTTTTTCCACCAAGTTTTAATATGACTAATATCACTCTAATTCCAAAAGGAGAATTCAAACGTCCATGAAAGATTGGAGACTGATTGCACTATGTAATGTCCTGTATAAAGTGATAGCTAAAGTTCTTGCAAATCGCCTTAAGAGAGTTCTTGAAAAGTGTATTTCAAATAAGTTATCAGCTTTTGTCCTTGGTAGATCTATTATGGATAATGTTATGGCAGCTATTGAGGTGGTACATCATATGAATTCAAAAACTAAGGGAAATATTGGTGATAGAGCTCTTCAAATTGATATTAGTAAAGCTTATGACATGATTGATTGGGATTATCTCAAAGATGTTCTCGTCACTATGGGTTTTAGTTAGAAATGGATAGGGTGGATCATGCTTTGTGTGGAAATAATTGACTACTCAGTGGTAATGAATGGTAATATGGTTCGGTCGATTGTTCTTGGTCGGGATGGAGATAGGGTGATCCATTATCCTCGTACTTACTTATTCTTTGTTCTGAAGATCTTTCAGTGCTCATTAAGCAAGCTGAAGCTAGGGATATATCACGGCATAAAATTTGTAAGAATTCCCCTTTTATTTCCCATTTAATTTTTGCAACAATTGTTTTTTATTATTAAGAGCAACTATAAATGAAGCAAATGAGACGAAAAATATTCTTGCCACTTATGAATAAGTTTAGGGTCAATCCATCAATTTTCAAAAATCATAATTCTTTTGTAGTATGAATGGTGATCCTGATGTAAAGATTATTTTGGCTGAAACTTTAGGAGTTCAATAAGTTTTGGGGACAAGTAAGTACCTTGGTGTTTCATCTATGATTGGTAGAAGTTGAAAAGTTACTTTCAAGTTTATAAAAGATAGAATTTAGAATAAGATTAACTCATTGAGTAGCAAAAGTTTGTCTCAAGTAGTGAGGGAAACTATTATTAAATATGTCCTTCAATCTTCCCAACTTATATCATGGGTATCTTCTTGTTACCATCATCTTTAAGTGGTGAAATTGAGAAAATGATAAATTATTTCTGGTGGAGGCATAATAGAGATAGGGTTAAAGGAATTCATTGACTATCTTGGGACCGTTTGTCGATGCCTATGAATGACAAAGGTATGAGGTTCAAAAATCTAAGTGGTTTCAATTATGCTACGCTTGGCAGACAAGCATGGAGTCTCATGACAAATCCAGACAACTTAGTCACTCGACTCTACAAAGCAATGGATTAAAAAAATTTGGTGGCGTCTATGTAGGAATTGTGTGCCAACAAGAATGTGATTAACAGACAAAGGTGTTGATTGCCCTTTTAATTGTGTTGTTTGTGGGGGAAGGAGATGCGAATAATAATCATTTGTTCCTACAATTTTCGAAGAGTATTTAGTGTTGGGAGAAAGTGGGACTTTGACCTATGTTGCAGCAATTGCTAAAAAGTGAAGTAGCTTTTGCTACTATTATCTTTTCTTTTTTTTAGGTCTCTAATCAAGAGCAAGAGGCGGTGTTCTCAACTATTTTGTGGAGCATATGGAAATGTAGGAATAACCATATTTAGAATCATATCGAAGACTCCTCGGTCTCTATCTGTAATCGGCTTTGCACTTATTGTCATGTTGTAGAGATTCCTAACAACTTAGAACGAGCAATACAACACAAGCTCAAATGTCAATTGATATTAAGTGGAACAACCTTCGGCTCGTCGTCTCAAATGCAACATATATGCCTCTTTTTCTAACAAGGTGAGAATAGGTGCTTGCATTAGAGATGATGAGGGGTTGTTTGTTGCAGCTCAGACCCAGTGGTTTTCGCCTAGGACAGAAGTTGATGTTGAGGAAGCTTTATGACTCTTGACATCTATTAAGTTGGTGCATGAGCTTGATTATGATAGTGTGGATTTTGAGTTGGATGCTAAAAGCATGTGAGTAGTGTGAATATTCAACAACTAAAATGATTCAGAAATTTAGTGTTAATACTCGTGAATGTAATCATTTATTAGCTCTTTTATTTAAGTACTCTAATGTTAAGTTCGCTGGAAGACAAGTTAATGAAGTTGCTCATGATTTGGCACGGACGACTCCATCATCTATGGGTGACTCCTTCTATTCCTGTTTTCATAATTTTATCGATGGTAGCATCTCTTAAGAAAATGCAAGAGGTGTCAATATCTTATTTTTCTGTGTTTTGACGGCAACATGAATAGAATTTAGTTTGTATTAAAATTTTGATGATATGAAAACCTTTGTATCGTTACTTTTCGCATTAATATTTTTTTTCAACGCTAATATTAACTTTGAAAGTTCTGTTTTTCACATAAAATTTTCATTAGTTTTTGTTTCTTCCACTGTCCTGGAATCTATATATTGCTACATTTTAATACGTAATTATACCTTAACTTATTTTAGAATAAGTCATTTATATAGTCTACACTGTCAATATAGTAGGTAACAACTTCACATTATTGTCCAAAAACTAATTTACATTGTATTAAATTCAATTAGCATGGAAGTGGAGCTTGAAATCAATTGAGACTATTTTATCTAAAATTTATGATTTTGGATTCATCTTTCCTAAAATCTATTTTATCAATTAGCATGGAAGTAGATGCATGCGTGAATTTTTGAAGTTTCAATTACATTTGATTCATCTTTCCTTGCGGATGCAGTCACCGAAAGAGTAGGCAAACCACTTTGGAGTGAAATAGACCTACACTTTTAAACAATTCTGAGTTTTAATCTTTTACCATTTCAATTGTTACTGAAAGACAAGAGGAAGCCAAGACATTTGTGAGTTTTATTTTTCTTACAATTTCATTTGTTATTGGTTTTTTGATTTTTTTGCTACAAGAGTTTTTATTAAAAGTATAAATTGTGTACACTATAAACAATATTTAAGGATGCTCTTTAAGTTAATTTATAAGGATTATTTTGTTTCTTATGATGGCCATTTGTGAATTTTATTTTTCTCACGATTTTACTTTTTCCTAATCTATTTAGTGTTTCTTTTTTTTATGATAGTTTTCACTAAATTTTGTACTACAAAAAAGTTGAGGTCTCTTTAAGTTCACATTTTTATCTCCCTCCTCTCTTAAGTTTTATTTTTTATTATGAAAATATCACATTGTATTCTAATTTATTTTTAATACTACTTTCAACCTTTTAGTTGAGACTCTTCGTTGTTTAATGCGAGCCACCACTCCTTTAGGTCGGAGTCATTACGAAAAACACATACACCAAACCTTTGGAGGATGAGATTTCAGTTTGCAAGATATTAAAATGTTATAAATTATATAAAAATTTCCGCTATAAAGAAATGAGATGAAAATGTTATAAATTATATAAAAATTTCCGCTATAAAGAAATGATGGGACTTTAAAGCAACGTGACATGGATTATTTGATAGGATAATAATCCAATATCTTTCAATTTATTTTTTGAACTATAATAATTAAGCATATGTTTCACAAAATTATGCATCACCGGAAAAACATCCAGCGGAAAGACATAATTCTATTGTTATAAGAGACAATTCCAGCCCCTTCATTATTTAACCATATTCAGTAAATTTAAAAGGGTCCAGGGGAACTAATCTGTGTTCTATACTGTCTGCTAACGTAAATAGTTGTCATATAACATACAAACAAAGCGCGTCCAATGGGCGCAAATGAATTATTTAGAGTTTTTAACAGGTCTCCTGAACCTATCGCCTCTATTGAACTCTCAAATGATATATTGCAATATATCAAATTAAATTAAACCATATTAAGATGATGTAAAGAACCCAAAAAATATCTGCTTCCGAACTTGTTGGATGGTTCTAATCATGACTGACTGATATGTGGAAATGGTCGCCCCAAACGAAGCTGGATACCAACATGAATTATATTTGAGGTTGCCTCCAGAATCTCTCTTTCGGCTTTCTCTGCCATTTCCATTGCATTTCTGTGGGTAAATAAACAAACATATGCTGCCATGAGAGACTGATTTATTTCAAAAGAAACTCATTAAGGCTAGACAAATTAACTTTTACCGAATTGGGATATCAGGAGGCATGGAAACTTCAATTTGAAGAACAATCTTGCTTTGAAACATGTGGCGTGTTATGCGCTCGACAGACATCTGAAAACAGGCTAATACAATTAAATATTCGAAATGCAACTAATTCTAACATCTCTGATACCATTTGATTCTAAATCTTGCTTTGAAACATATTATGGCTTAAATTAGAATAATTGCAAGATAATTTGTTCACTTCTAACCAATACTTAAAGCAAGCAAATACCCCTTAGATGAAAGTTTAAAAAAATTGTGACTGATTCAGTAGTCCACTACCATGCCTACACACATCAAACTTCAAACTGGAGATTATTTTGACTATCTTTTGGTTTTCACCAAAATATGTTACCTGCGGAAAGTTAGCTGAGATAATATCAGAAACTATTCCTTCAATATTACTGTCTCCAGCAGGAGCAATACTGTTCTGGTTCATGTCTCCACTCCAACTATCTTGCTGATCGGTTGTGCTAGGAGATGCATGTGACATAGCAGGATCTACAATAGAACCAAGACTGTCAATATGGAAAATAGTTAAAGGGTACAAGTTATCAGAACACATGACATACACTACAAAAATTGATTTTGATATCAGAAATCCTCGTCATAGTATGATTATTGGAAACAAGTGAATTTCTGCAAGATTTAAAGTAAATGGAGCATGAACATAAAATTAATTGCACATCTATGCAATGGGCGGACCTCTATTCTGTGACATAAGAAAGACGGGAAAGACTGACCTAAATGGACAGACTTAAATCTTCCTTTAGACACTCATAACAGGCTTAGCATTTTCACTACATAAGCAATGGTTCAACAGTTATTTAAAAATAACTCACTAACATGGACTTTAAACTTCAGAAGACTCGGGTATATACTAGAAACATAGATTGTCAGGAATGTCTAAGATTCTATCTCCATCAACATAGGAAGTTTATAAAACCATCCAACAGACCTATGTGTATAAACATTTCAGTCACAGTAGGGTGAGACTTGTGAGTTTGCTGACGGACATTTTCACCAATGTCATGTGCAGAACTAACACTGGAAAAGGGATCAACCTGCAAGGTAAAACTAACAAGTAAATCATGGAGACTTAGTCAAATCACGAGTTCATGACACATAATGCATGTAACAAAAAGAATATGAATTTTAGGACAACCAACCTCAATATTTACATCGAGATACAGAGTAGAACCAGCTCTCCTTCCTCTTAAACGATGGCATCCCTGCATTCAATTTTTTTTTATAAATAATTGAAAAGAATATCATCTAAGTTCATATATTCATATGCAAAACAGAAGAAATTAACATCTGGTCAAGTGCATGCGAAAAATTGGAAGCATGAATTGAAACATTTTTGAAGTAAAGATGATATTTTAAAAAGAAATCAAATATGAAATCCAAGGATGCCAAAATAGTGCTTTCAAAATAAATATGCAAAAAAAAAATACCCTGACACCATCAACTTGCAATATTGTTTGTTTAATAGGATCCAAATGTTGTGCCGGGATTGCAGCATCCACAAGCTCCAAGATACTGATAGTTGATAAATAAGTAAAATAAAACATCCAATAGTTAAAATAAGAAGTCCGGACATAGTCAAAATTGTTATAGATACTTCTGGAGGTTGAGAAACATCTTAAGTCATGTTGCCCCAATACACATTCTCTACTATCCTAAATTAATAGCAATTAGATGCCATATTCAATATATTGATGAATTTAAGCTTCATTTACACGATAAGCATAAACTAATGTTTAGGTTATAGATAATCCAGCACATTTCTATGTCCAAAACAGGTGTGTTCAATACTCTCTCTTCTATCCTCGTAGGAGAGTCACACCAAGTGTCTGTATATTTAACTAAGGTTCAAGAATATGCTTGACATGGAAACACCTTATTATTAAAAACATATTCAAACTTCAATCAGATATATATCAAACAGTTAAACATATTAAAAGGTGCATGAAATGTTGATAAACTGAAGAGAAACATGTGACAAAATAAGGTACCTTTGGTAACCAGTTTCAGCACCTGCTTTTAAAATCATGACCGAGACAAAAAGTCCAGCAAGGGGATCTAAAAACTTCACTCCAAGAATAGAACCTCCTAACATGGAGACGAAAAACTGTGTCAGGTGAATGTTAGCAAGACTAAGGACATTAATGGATCAATTACTGTTAGGAACCTTTATTTTGGTGTATTGAAAGAATTGCCCAAAACATAAAAGAATTGAGTAAAATAGAGAAAGTTTCTAATTAGAATAAAGACTGATCAACAAAATTGAAAAAAGAATTCTTTGCATAGTACTTCTGTTGCTATCAATTGAATGGGATAATAGGATTGAAAGAGAAGATACAAAAGGTATACAATGAAGATGATAACCTTGCACTCAAAGACTACCTCAAAGGAGCACTCTCCTCTAAAGCTTTTTCTAGTCAGAATTTAACTATTCAAAGATATCCTCTCCTCTATCAATTGAAGGTTATTTAAAGGCTTTCTAAGAATAGCCAAAATAACAACCACTTGACAAACTTATCAACTAACTAACTAACTCTTAACTAGTTTATTTATCGAATATTCTAGTATATCATAACAATTGCCCAGAAACAAGACATGTGCAGTACAAAAGTTATACACGTATTTCGAAGTGCAGATAGCATCTTAATGCTTGCAATCATTATAGAAGACCCAAAAATAGTAAAACATTAAACATTTGTTCCCTCCATCTCTAATCTTTGGCTCTTTAAGCTTTTCACTTTTGTCCTGAAACATTGGTTCTTTTGGAAAATCAAAATTCAATTAATGATTTTTTCCGCTTTGCACCCTTACAAAAACCAAAAGCATGCATTAAATTGACTTACTTTTGCTTAATGAATTAAGGGTAAAAAGGTCTAAATTTATTAGAATTTCTGAATATATGTGCCGAAAACTAAAAAGAATCAAAGATTAGGGAAGGAGGGAGTATAAGTCCTTAAGAAATTAATTTTATTTAAATAATCTCTTAGAGTTCAACACCCTGAAATCAATGTTAACAACAGCGGATGACGGTCAGCCAAAATCTGCCATATGAAACAAACATGGCGTTGCAGGATATGTTGAAACATGGCAACTAAAATATATGTTACTGCCTATGGTTGGTGGGCACAAATCTGTCACGCCATAACCTACGGCAGAAATTTGACAACACTGCTAATAAATTAGACCCCCTATCATTTCAATATTACACCATTAAAACACGGTTGGCATTCACAGATGCAAATATTAGCCAATAGTATTCAAGTATAATGGAAACATTGTTAAACTGAAATGGATGGAGAAACTAAAATACAGGGGATTTGAAGTTTAACAGATCAAATTTATACAATTCATCTTTGAAAGGACTAATTTGATATTGAATGTATCTTTCAGGGACTAGAATTCCATTCAGATACTTGTAGAAAAGGATAAACACAAAATGAGTAAATTAAATAGTTAAAGCATTAATGAAGGATTTTAGACAGCAAGCACGGTATTAGTTATTTGTTCATTTTTAAAAATATTTTCCCACCTTACACAAAAACTGCAGCATCTGTTCATTTCAACTAAATCAAATGTGTTGACTGTTGAGTATATGAAAAAACTAGAGCTCAGAGCCACTGTAATCATGATTGTCAATTAAGGAAGAGCAAGTCAACAACAACATAGTAGTAAGTAATAGTGATATTAGTAAAAACATAAATATCAGAAACTACATTTGTAGTGTTATGGTAAATAAATTAATGAAAACAACACATGATTTACAAATCTAGACACAGAATTTTTTTTTTGTCAAATATCAAGTATACCATTGGTGCTAAGATGTACATATAACAATTTTCTACTCAAAAAGTAGCCCATGAAAAACGTAATTAATGCCCTGTAAGCAAATAAACGTAATTGCTGACAATTCGTACAAGAAGCCAGTATCATAGCAATAGCACAACCTATTAAAGCAAATACACTGGACTAGTGACTTTTCAAATATTGAAATTCCTTACCAACTCCAACAAGAGCAACTACTGATGAAATTGCATCTGCACGATGATGCCATGCATTTGCTTTCATCAATCCACTGCCTTGCCTTTCACCAGCTTGTTTTGTTATCCAGTAAAGCCTATATATTTAGAAAGCAAATATAAATATTGATTGGTGAAGAAACAATAATAAAACAAAAATCTAGTGGTCGTGTATTAATAGAGAGCTCAAATTACTAGGCTCTGCTGTCAGAAGTCCAACTAAAAAACGAGATTTAATTTAAACACTATTAATGAGCGAAGGTCAAGGAGCCAAGGCCAAAGTGAGACATTCCCTAAAAATTTAAGTGTTTGGGCTAACATACCTGCAACAACAGCTTAGTCAAAATTTTCAGGGATATAATTAATTAAACTTTATTGTCTAGTCTTAAGATTTCTTATTTGACAATCGACCTTCTGTATCTATAGTCGGCTTCTATTCCTTTGTATCTTATACTCAAGTTGGAAAGAAGCAGATACGACCAAGTTAGAGCTCAGTAAAAATCAGCATGTATAAACAGTGGCACAGGTGGCTAGAATAAATGTCAAAAATACTAAGACCTTTTCGCGCAGTTTTATTACAATATTAAGTAATGGTCTTACCCTTCTTTAACACCTATTGACACAAGAGTCATATTCAAGGCAAGTATAGGATGATCCATGTCTATTCCATGGTGATGCCCGCCTTGTCCGTGGCTATGCACATGCTCATGTGCCATTGCTTGGCTAACCATTTCAGGGGCAGCTGAGAACAATCCCTGCACATGTATGTATACAAACAACTTCTAAGCATAAGTAGACAAAGGATCTTATTTCATACTTAGTCAAACAAAATGTTCAATGAAGTTTCTTTGAATGTTGTTCGTGGAATCTGGTGAACCAACAAAAATATTGAAATTTGAATTTACATACCGTCAAAATATCTACAGCGTGCCACGCAATGCCACCCCCAGTGGCCAAAAGCATACAAGAGATTCCTAGAGCTCCTAGAGTCTCAAACTTACCATGTCCTGAGATACAACGAAAGAGAAATATAATCATAAAAGACAAATAAACCTTTTAGAGACACGCAAGCCTAATAAAACGTTAATCACATACAAATGGCAAGAATTATACTAAAACGTATAGAAACATCTTATAACATATCCATAAACCCTCTAAGATAGATTATGAAAACAACTTATAGCTTATATAAAAACAAATTTACTTTTATCTTTCTTTTGTCGTAGAAATAACTTATACATTAGTATGATAAGTGAGCACTTAAATAAACTGTTTATTTAAACATAGCCTTCAACTCCTAGCATGACATCTAATAATGGATGAAATGTTAGCATTCATAGTCTATGAAGTAGAGACACAGAAACACGACACCGGTAATAATTTGAAAAATGAATAAATTAAATGTGATCATAAGTGTTAGTGTTAGTTTCGGACACCGACACTGACACGAAGACGCCTTTTTTCTGAGGTGTGAGGGCTATCAGAGTTCATAATATTTAATAAAACAGTAACTTTGTACATATAAGAGACAAATAAAGTAGCGTGTAGATACAAATCAAGTGACCATATGGGTGTTCTTTATCTCTTGGAGCCTTAGCAAGTTTAAAAGACACCAAAGCTATGCCACTGAGAACCTGTAACACAATATACAAACTACAGTGATGAAAATTGCTTCCACTAAACTCATTCAACAGCGTCCTTATTAATATATTACTACTTAGTTAGCTTAATTGAACTACAATAAATAAAGATATATTAGAACAAAAAACATGTGATTAGTAATTAATCGAACAAATTGAAAACGGTAAAAGGAATCTATTGTTGTGTTAACACATACCACGTCGGATACGGAATGAGCAGCATCGGCGATAATTGCGGTGCTTCCAGAAAGGTAACCGGTAAACGCTTTTCCGGTGGCTAAAGCAATGTCAGCGGCAAGACCAAGGCGGAAAATATTCTCCCCGTCGTTAAGCTGCTGAGGAAGGTGGTGATGATCCTGATCATGATGAGAATGACCGAAATGCCACCTCCTAGGGATTTTGAACGCTGGATTTTGGGAGGAAACGGAAGAAGAATCTGAGTGAGAGAAATTAAGAGGCTCCGGCGCCGGAATGAGGAATTTGGAAGAGGAAAGCCGTGTGATGCATGTTCTGTAAATGGGATTCAGATTGGTGAATCTAAATCCCATAGTGTTGTTCTTAGAGAGTTCTTATCTAGGGTTTCGTGGATTTTGATTCTGTTATAACTAAAACTACGCTGAATGGAATCGGATTCGAGAGTTTGTTAACTGAATTTGGTGTTCTCGATGTTCATCGAGAGGCAAATGTGTGAAACACGGCATGTCTCACACCTTCATAGAATAAAAAATGAAACAGTGACTACTATTTTACACCGTGTAGTTACACGTGTCTTTTACGCACACTAAAAACATCTCAATCCTGCAAATTTAGACTTTTTTTATCACATTGCCCCTTTTTTAAAATAATATTCTCAATATACCCCATTTTAAAAATAATTTTCCAGAATACTTCACTTTATTTCTTTGACTTGTCCATTCAAAAAACGAGTTGTTGAAGAACGAAATATGAAGGTATTGACTCGTCCATTGGTTGGACCAGTACTAACATGAATATTTTTCCATGCATGAACTCGGCCAATGGATGGCCGAGGGAATGAAGGTTATTTTTTTTGTTTTTTAAATTAATTTAATAAATCTAATGAATTAATTTTGTTAAATATAATATTATTTCTCATTATTATAATTAATTATAAATACAATTATTACAATTAATTACAATTATTAAATCAATTTTTTAATTTAATAAGGCATAATATTACAACAATATTTATAATTATTCTGTTTCTGTAATAAGTAATAATAATTGTATTAAAAAACAAAATTAATTCATTTAAAAACAATTATTATAATATCAATAAAATTATTATTACTTATTATAATTAATTATATGCCTCATTATAATATTTATAGTTTTATTATTAAAATAATTTTTTAATTTACAAAAATATTATTATTTAAAAAAATAATTTTTATTATTTAAATATAAAAATAATTTAAAAACTATTTAATAATAATCCTAATAATATAATTAAATTATAATATAGAATTTTTACTAGATTGCCCCATTTTTGAAATAATTGTTTTTAAATAAATTAAACTATAACCCATTTTAATTGTAATAGTTAAATAATAATTGTAACATAAAAATTCCTCTATTTGTAGCATGATAGATATCTATATATGGAATTTAATTTAAAATTAAATTAAAACAAAATGAATTATAATAACAATTATTTTGAAATTAATTTAAAATGAATTAATTGTAAAACAATTGTTTTTAATTGAATTAATTTTGTTTTTAAATACAATTATTATTACTTATTACAAAAACAAAATAATTGTAAAAATTGTTGTAATATTATGTCTCATTAAATTAAAAAAATGTTTTAATAATTTTAATTAATTGTAATAATTGTATTTATAATTAATTGTATTTAAAAATTGTATTTAAAAATTAATTTTGTTTTAATTTTATGTCTCATTAATTCTAAATTGTGGTAATATTATGTTTTTAAATTAATTAATTTTGTTTACAATTAATTAATTCAAAATTGTGGTAATATTATGTTTTTAAGTTATTACCAAAATTATTAAAAACAATCTAATGAAATAATAATTGTTTTTAAATGAATTAATTTTGTTTTTTAATACAATTATTATTACTTATTACAAAAACAAAATAATTATAAAAATTGTTGTAATATTATGCCTTATTAAATTAAAAAATTGATTTAATAATTGTAATTAATTATAATAATTATATTTATAATTAATTATAATAATGAGACATAATATTATATTTAAAAACAAAATTAATTCATTAGATTTATTAAATTAATTTAAAAAACAAAAAAAATAACCTTCATTCCCTCGGTCATCCATTGGCCGAGTTCATGCATAAAAAAATATACATGTTAGTATTCGTCCAATCAATGGACGAGTCAATACCTTCATATTTCGTTCTTCAGCAACTTCATATTTCGTCCTTTGAATGGGCGAGTCAAAGAAATAAAATGGGGTATTCTGGGAAATTATTTTCAAAATAGGGTATATTGGGAATATTATTTCAAGAAATGGGCAATATGATAAAAAAAAGTCGCAAATTGAACAAATTAGCCAAATTCTGACTAGGGTGGACAAATTAAAAAAGTCTAGAAACTAATCTAATGTTAATTGATTCAGTTGTTTCATTTAAATAATATTAAGTGTAAAGATTTTTTACACTATCAGTTAATTACAACCATTGATTTATTCAAAATGTTTGACTTTTGTTTTAACCACTTAAAAAGTAATACAAACGGATGATTGTGATGCATTGACAGTGTAAAACTTTTTACACTGACAGTGCAAAACTTTTTACACTGACAGTGCATAACAATTAATCTCCTCCGATAATTACTGATAGAGATTAATTGTTATGCATTGCTAGTGTAAAATGTTTTACATTGTCAATGCATCACAATTATTCATTTGTATTACTTTTTAAGTGGTTAAAATAAAAATCAAACATTTTAAATAAATCAGCGTGTAAAAAAATTTTACACTGTCAGTTTATATCAATTAAATTCTTACTTATAATCTTTGAAAATTAAATAATTTAATTCAATTAATATTTAATTTATTTTTGTATTATAAAATTAATCAGATAAAAAAATGGAGTTTTATGTCGTTGTTAATTGACACTTTTATAAGCATTGTATAGTAATATGAAATTTTAAATATTATTTAATTTATAGTTTAAAATATATAATGGTCAAATAAATATTAAAAGATATTGGAAATGTTATAATGTAATAATAATTTCTTTCAATAATAAAAAACTAATTATTTTTGGGACAATTCTAAAATTTTGATAAATTTTTTTAAGAAAATAAAAGATATATATTTGTGAATTTTATAAAATATGGGTCATTTTTATGGATTTAACTCAAAAAATATTAAATCGATTCACCTGATTTACACATCAAATTGGTTTAATCGAATTTTTTGAAATTTGGAATTTTATTGTAAAAATTGGATCTTAAGAACGAAACTGCGATTTGCGTCAGATTTAAATCTTGGACTCGATTTCAACCAAAATCGATCGATTGTTCAACCCAGATTCGATATATGGTCTCTTTAGGAAGAAAAAAAACTAGATTTTACCTTTTAATTTTTAATTTTTCAATTCACATTAATAAAAAAATTATTTGGTAAGTGTCATTTTAACATGTAGTTTGTAGTTTTTTTATTAACTTTTGACTTTTTAAAAGTTATTTGAAATAGTTTTAGAGCTTACAGCTTTTAACATATTACTTTTTTCATATATTTATATCTTATTATTTTAACAAAAATCCCATTATTATCTTTTATGTTTTATTAGAATTTAAAGTAAAATAAAAATATTTTAAATATGAAAATAAGAAAGACCAATTTTTTAATAAATAGTATGTAACTCTTCATATCCGGTGTTGTTCTTGCATTTTCTCTCAATTGAAATTCACTCATATTCCACCATTTATAGTCTATGGTCAAATCATAGTTATTTATCTCTCATTTTTATTTTCACATGGGTATCAATATTTTTCTCATTTTTATTATCATTTTAAAATAGAATATTATTTTATATATCTTGTTAAATTTCATAGTGTCTTATTTTGACAAAGTCCTAGATGGGGACGCCCCTTGCTTGACTAGTGGGTCATCCAGACGAGATTCAATGGGGTCGCCCTTCCGGTTCATTCAATATGGAAGTTTAATGAGAGAAAGTCCTCGTTGACTCCGGAAATATAATCGATCAACGATCTCCTTAATAAAGGGGAACGGTTGAGACCACATCTAGGGGGAAGAAGCCATAAACTATAACCCTAGAGAATCCTTATAAATAGATGACCCCTCGAGAGAAAATATGAAGTCATATTCACTCAATACCACTTAACACTGCTCGGAGGATATTTTGCTTCAAGTAGTCCTAACACCGATAATGTAATCGTCCACCCGCAACCTAGTAGCATCGTCGCCAGCAGCGTCCTTCACCTCACGTGAGTCAGTCCCTTAAACAGCCTCAAAAACCACTATATAAGGTTACTCGCAACCATGAACTAACCTCACCCTATCCGTGTAATATATTTATTAGGGTCTCTTAGTCTCCTTGCCCTTGCAGATGGGACACACACACGGTATTTTTTTGAACGGTACAATGGCGTCAACTATGGGGCCCCGGTAAAACTAACATGCGTTAAACCTTCTTTTAATAAACATTGCATTCCCTGTCGCACCCTCATATCCAGTACCTGGCTATTACCCATTATGGTGAACAAAAGAGCTTTATCCCCCACTCCTGAGGGTACCAGCGGTTCAGGCAAGGTCGAGGCCATTGCGGAGATGTGAGCAGCTATGGACGAATTATGATGTCACAATGTTGGGAGATGACGTCCAGAACATCAGGTAGAGACAACAGGCGGCCAATCCCCTAGAAGAGGCAAAAGTTATTAATCCCTAGCATCTCTTTGATGGAATATGGGGGGTCGTTGTTCCTGAAGGTTTCAAACCTCCATCCTTATCCAAGTTTGATGAACGCAGTGAGCCCTACAAACATGTCGCCTCCATCAACACCCAGATGACCATCATATAAGAATCATACTCTCTAAAGTGTAAGTTGTTGTCAGGTACTTTTAGGGAGGCCGCCCTTCGATGGTACATGGGTTTCCTTCGGGCCTCTATTAACAACTACCAGGAATTGTTGAGAAATTTGGTGCACCAGTTCGCCGTCAGTTGCCACAGAAAGGTGTCTACCACCAGCTTGTTCAACATCCTCCATGGTCCATCAGAGTCATTGAGGGACTATCTCGCCCACTTCAACGAAGCCATGATCAAGGTAGTCCCTACAAACCAAGATATGTTCATGGGAGTGTTTCAGAATGGAATCAAGGCGGGACACTTCAACGAGTCTCTCACCCAAAAACGACGCTCTCGCTGGACGAAGTATTCACCAAGGCGGAATGCTACATCAAAGGCGAGGAAATAAACACTAAAAAGAAGGCTCGTGACGCCAAGGAGCGCATCACCGGTGCTGAAAGATCTCATCCCTCAAAGACGAATTGTTGCACCTCACGCCATGAAGGAAAAATCCTTATTTATGAGGGTGGGGAAGGAGACGGGTAATTTCATGCCTTTGAACACCCACTGAGAACAAATTTAAAGTGAGGTGCTCCACCTACATAATATCCAGACACCATATGCCCCCAGATTCGAGATAAAGAGATTCGAGCCCAAAAGGTGGTGTAAATTCCATAGGGTCAAAGAACATCACACCAATGACTGCTGCTAGTTAAAGAAGGAAATAGAAAAGTTGATACAAGAGGGCCACCTCAAGAAATACATAAAGGGCGGGGCCTCCAACCAAAAGTAACGGTGCAACCCGTGGGAACGAGAAGACACCAGAAGCCCGCGATCGGGCTAGGCCAAATGAGCGTCTCGGTACGAAGGCGAGCAAGTGGTACGTCACACTCTCAACACCATATCTAGAGGATTCACCGGGGCGGCGAGACCATATTCGCATGCAAAAGGTACGCCTGTCAAGTCCTGATTATAAAGAGTCTCCCCGAGATCACAACCTAGAAGGTGTCGGAATATATGGTCGTCTTCTCATAAGAATATGCATCTGGCGTCCATCCTCACAATGATGATCTCATGGTCATCATCGTCAAATAAAAAGAATGAGAGATCAAAAGGGTCATAGTCGATTAGGGAAGCTCCACCGATATAATGTATTGGGGCGCTTTCGAGAGATTGCGCCTTGATCCTGAGGATCTAAAACCCTTCCAGAGATCAATGGTGAGATTTTCAGGAGAACATGTACAGGTGAAAGGCTACCTCACCCTCTTGATCATGTTTGGAGAACAAGACCATGCCAAGGAAATAAAAGTTAAGTACTTAGTCATTGACGCCCCCTCCTCATATAATATGATTATTGGGAGAACATCCTTTAATCAGTTGGGAGCCGCTTTATTTACCTTGTATATATGCATGAAATGCCTGCTCCTTGATGGGCGAGTTAGAGTGGTTCGAGGAGATTAGGAAATCTCCAGGAAGTGCTATGAAGAAAGCCTTGAATTAAGGAGAGCACACCCTTTTTTCACAAGGGAGAAAAAGGCCAACTTTGGGATTACTCCGCTCAAAGAAGCTGGCGAGGATAAGGAAGTTGTCCTCCAATCCCCACCATGAGACGAAGTCTGAAGGCAAGAGGAGATCCTCTATCCTTGGAGTTGTAGCATCGTCATTCTATTTTTGTATTCATGTAGTTGCTTTATCTTCTGTTATTTTACTTAGATGACGATTTTCTATAAGCAAGTATTTAAACTCTGCCGGTTGTAAGAGCATGTTATTAACGGTGATGAAATATTTTCCCTCTACACCTCCCGAGGGGTGTAACACCCCAGTTTTTAATAGCAAGAGTGTATTTTTTTTCTCTTTTAAACAACACCAGAACAACAAAATTCATTCATAGTTGTCCCTTTTTTTTCTACAATAATTACCAAAGTAAACCATTTTGTATCTAAAAATATTTTTCCAATACAATTAGAGACTTGTCCAAAGGTATAAGGTATTTTGACCACTTCCTATATTTTTCCACAAAGCGTTTGACGAAAAGTAAAAGCCAATACAACTTACACAAATAAATATTCTACTATAACAACAGTCTTCTCAAAAGAAAAGGATAACATTGTGAAACAAAACCCTAAGCTGATCTTTGGACTCTAACTGCTGATGATCAGGTACTAAACCCTTGAGTAGCATCTAGCCTTGCTGCTTCAGATCACCGATCCAATAACTTTTTTGCCACGTCTTTAAGAACAACTCAACCCTCTAAGAACCTGGGGCATAAGCCCAGTCCACAATAATAATAGAGGGCCACGATCTAAAAATAGCATACATGAAAGAATACACACATGCAAGTACAACATGATATATAATAGTCACAATATTTATTTCAAGACATAAAGAAATGCACAAACAACCTAATGCAAACTTTATATGAGTGTGATCACTCTAATCGGGTTTCTCACATGCATGAATTCCAAAATGTAACCTCTTCGCAGAGAGTTGTGGACTCTTTCCACTAAAGGTTCAACTTTCTATATTGATACCAGGTGTAGCATACTCTACAACACCGACTCAATAAAATCCCACAGGATTAGGTGGACTTTATTCTCTAGTGTCCTCACACGGTGTAGTCCTCTCGACTTTCAAACAACTGTGATATGCATGAGTATATGATTTATATACATATACTAATGCAACAACTTACATAGTCTTGACATATGTAATCATAATCACATGTCAATTTATATATTTTTAACAAATCATATGAACAAAGTTCAGTACGATTAGGCGGGCTCCATCCTCTAGAGTCATCACTCGGTGCAGTCTTCTTGACATACACTCAACAGGCAAATCATATATTCTAAACTGCTCGAAAACTCAAAACTCAACCCCTTTTGGCTTGGCAACCTTAAATAAATAAAAATATTACTCAAAATCAACTTTATAATGTCAAAAAGCTCCAGACTCAACTCTAGTGTATCATATAACTTCAACTCCAACTCTAAACCTCTAAAAGGATCTCTAAACAAACAAAAAACATGACTATAAATTCATCAAAAGGAAACGAACAGTCACCAAAATCTTCAAACTACTTAACGCTCAACCTCCTTGATTCAACTCGATCAATGACAAGATTAAAACTCTAAAACAGAATGTATGACTTTAAAATAACACCAAAAATTATAAACTTATGATAAAATTATAAAACTCTCTTGTTTATTATAAAATTAAACCCTCTTTCTAACACAACTGACCACACCTCAAACGCACTTATGAAACTCAAGTTACGCGTGAAATAAGATGACAAACGCATGACTGAAATTTGACTACGCCTCTGATATAAAACCAGAGAATTGTTATTGTTGTAGCACTCCTAGACCCAATTTCCCACTTCAAAAAAAATATTATTGTGTTAGATTTCTAACTCGACTGACGACACCTCAAACAGACTTACGAAACTCAAGTTACACATGAAACAAGATCAAAATCCCCTTTATGTCTACCTGCGATTTTCAAAGTTTTTCTTTCTATTGAACATATTAAAAACTCGCTTATTTTGCCTATTTAAGTTCCCACCATCTAAAAAACATATAGATAAACATATCCATTGAAAATTAAACATTCTAACTCTCACCCTATTGATGATATCTATAACTCACAGACAACCTCTGATGACACTGAAATTCACCGTATTTTCGACTCCGATTTCGCATGCATTTTAGTAGTTTTATTGTCATTTTATTGTGTTATTACTATGTTTCTCTTTGTTTTCAGGTTTTTACTTTAATCGGAGCCCCGATCGAGAAAAGGAGTGAAAAAGAGCTAAAAACCCTAAAATTCAGCATTTTGTACTTGTGACTCCCACTGTGGCTGGCGCCATGGACCCTGCCATGACGTGTCCTAGCTAAACTTCCCTCAACTTCCATGTTCCCCACTACTTCCACTAAGGCGCCACATATTTGCCTTGTGGCGGGCACCATGGCCTTGTGGCGGGCGCCACAAGAGGAAAAGTTTTCCCTCCCAAATTCAAACTGAAGGGCATCCTTGTCATTTCCATCATTTTACTTGCTTATAAATAGAAATTCGAATTCACTTGTTTAGGCACCCAAACTTAGATCAGAGGAAGATCCAGAGCAAAATTAGTTTCACTTAGGCATATATTCAGTATTTTAAAATGGTAATCGCTTCGCATTGGGGTGTTACCACAATTTGTGTAATCGAGTTTTGTGATCGAGTCTGTAATCGAGTTTGGAGCACTTTGGAAGGAAGTAAATCCTGCCGCCATTTTCATTTCTGCTTTGCATTTTATTCAACCCTCCGATTGGAGCAGGTTTTTATTACTTTACCTTTATCTAATTTATTTCCCACACTGTCTTTACTTTATTTATTTCCCGCACTCGCTTTACTTTATTTATTTCCCGCACTCGCTTTACTTTATTTATTTCTCGCACTCGCACTTTACTTTATTTATTTCCCGCACTCGCTTTACTTTATTTATTTCTCGCACTCGCTTTACTTTATTTATTTCTCGCACTCGCACTACTTTTATTTACTTTCCGCACTCGCACTACTTTTATTTACTTTCCGCACTCGCACTACTTTTATTTACTTTCCTCACTCGCACTACTTTTATTTAAATTAATGCACTTTTACTTTACCATGTCTAACTAAATCTATAAGGTTAGAATGTAAGGATCGTAATTGAACCGATAATCCATACAATTGTTCGTAGAAACACTTAAGGGCTATTTTAACTTTCAACTTAAGTTTTCCCGCACTTAATTTCCGTTGGATAAGATCGAAAGTCGTCCAACGTCTATTTAAACTTAATTGTTTTTAACTATTTCAAAAACAGCGAAAGCGCTTTGTTTAGTTCATTAGGAGATTTTAACTTAAGAAGAAAAGAGATTTTAAAACTATTTTTGGACGCATTTATAAGTTTAGAGTCTGGTTCGTGAGAACCTCTTTTGGTTAAGAAATCCAGGTTAAAGTACTTTTCAACTTAGTCAAGATACTATATTTTTTAAAAATAGGTTTACTACTCTAACGCAATGTGCGCCTTTTTATAAGTGACAATAAGAGGGTTTGATTAGGGAGTACAACTCGGTTCTGAATACGCGAAAGCGACAATTCCCGTTAAATTGGTTCTTTTCAAAGTAGGAAACACTACCCATAAGTAGTTCTATTAGTAAGTACTTGGATTATTAATTGATTATGTGAATTACATTCAAGCCTGTCTTTATTAATTGAACTTTATTTAACACTTTACTTTTCATTGCACACTCTAAAAACCCCTATTTTGATTACCTAAGATAAACACCATAACAATAGATAACGATAGATTGACACTTGGTCTCTGTGGATTCGACAATCTTTTATATTACTCTGACGCGTTCGTATACTTGCGAAAAGCACGCATCAAGTTTTTGGCGTCGTTGTCGGGGACCAATTTCGTAAAATTTCATTTCCCTGTTGTTATATCGTTTAGACTTAGGTTATTTCCCGCCGGTCAATGCGAAGAACTCGCAGCACCGGAAGTTTAAGTTTAGTATACCCTCTGGCAGAACCTGAACGTTACGCTCGCGCACGTTTATTCTTTCATAGAATTAGGAGAGCTATGACTGAAGATTAAAACCAAAGACCTCTTAAGGATTTCGCCCAACCATCTAACGAAGAACCTAGTTCTAGTATAGTAAACCCAACCATACCAGCTAATAATTTCGAACTTAAACCATCTTTGTTTCAACTAGTGCAACAGAGACAATTCACATGTCTCGCTACTGAGAACCCAAACCAACATTTAAAAATCTTTCTTCAATTAGCTGACACTTTTAAAACCAATGGAGCTTCTCCTGAGGCAATACGTTTAAGATTATTCCCTTTTTCCCTCAGAGATAAAGCCCTATCATGGTTAGATTCCCTTCCACCCAATTCCATTACGACTTGGGATAACCTTAGAAGAGTATTCCTTGCTAGATACTTTCCCCCAAGTAAGACCGCCGTTCTTCGAAACCATATAACTAGATTTACCCAGAACCAAGGAGAATCGTTGTTCGAAGCTTGGGAGAGATATAAAGAGTTGTTAAGAGCATGCCCACATCATGGCTTAGAAAATTGGTTAATCATTCAAACCTTCTATAATGGACTTCATTACAACACTAAGATGACCATCGACGCTGCCGCAGGCGGTGCGCTGATGAACAAACCTTGTCCTGAAGCTAGTGCCCTCATCGAAGATATGGCTCAAAACCATCAATCATGGGGAGTCGAACGAGCGACAGTTGAGAAGAAGGAAGCCCAAGGAGGAGTGCATGAAATAAGCTCTATAGACATGATGCAAGCTAAAATGGACGCATTAGCCCTTAAAGTTCGAGCATATGTGCATAAACCCGAATACTATAGCCGCAGTTTCGTCGGATTGTGAGATATGTGGAACCAAAGGACACCAATCTGCAGAATGCAGTCTATTGAACGAAACCCACTCTGAGCAAGTGAACTACACCTAAGGGAACCTATACTCGAATACCTATAACCCTGGATGGAGGAATCACCCGAACTTCTCCTATAAAAACAATAACCCAATCCAAAATAATGCACCTCCGAGACCTAGTTATCAAGCCCCAAGATCAAATCAACCTATGCAACCTGTACCACCAAAGCCGAGCCTTGAGAAAATTATGGAAATTTTTATCACCGCTCAAACTCAACAAAACAAGGAGTTCATGAACCAGAACGTTCACGTTAATGAACTAATTACCCAGTTAGGAACCAAGGTTGATCAAATAGTTACTCATACCAAGATGCTTGAAACCCAGATCTCTCAGGTAACTTTAAACCAAGCCCCTCAGACTACACCTGGAGGACAGTTCCCTGGACAACCTCAACAAAATCCGAGAGGGCAAGCCAATGCCATTACCCTGCGAAGTGGGAACGCTTATGATGAGCCACCAAACCCAAGATTGAGTGAACCCGAAACTTCTAAGGAATACCAAACCCACGAACGAAGTAAAGGAACCAGAGGAATCTGAAAACCAGGAAGGTCAAGAAAAAGGAGAAAAACCTAAAGATAAAACTTACGTACCACCCCCGCCATATAAACCACCTATACCATATCCGCAAAGACTCAAACAAACCCAGATCAATAACCAATATCAAAAATTTATTAAAGTTATAGAAAAACTTCACGTAGAAATCCCTTTCACAGAAGCCATCACCCAAATACCTTCTTACGCAAAGTTTCTCAAAGACATCCTTACCAACAAACGTAGACTTGACGATCCGAAACCCTTGGAATGCAATTCTATTTCCGAGAATAAGTTAGCCAAAAAAGATAAAGATCCTGGAAATTTCTCAATTCCTTGTCTTTTGGGTAGTCATGTCATCGAAAAAGCTTTTCTAGACTTAGGAGCTAGTGTGAGCTTAATGCCTTTAGCAGTTTGTGAGAGGTTAAACTTAGGAGAATTACAGCCCACTAAGATGTCACTTCAGTTAGCCGATAGATCTGTTAAATATCCGATAGGCATCTTAGAAGATGTCCCTGTTAGGATAGGTCAGTTATTTATCCCTACTGATTTCGTTGTCATGGACATCAAAGAGGACAATGATATACCAATCCTTCTAGGTAGACCATTCTTATCGATTGCGGGAGCCATAATAGATGTCAAGAGAGGAAAGTTGACCTTTGAGGTAGGTGACGAGAAAATAGAATTTATACTTTCGAAATTTCTTATGGCACCTGTGATGGGAGATGCATGTTATGCCTTAGATATCATTGATGAATGTGTTAGAGAATTAGAACAAGAAGAAATCATAAAAACAATTAAGTTACCATCAACCCCCATAATGGAAGATGATGACTTTAAGAAACCCTACATCGATGATAACCTTTACGAATGTTTATCCCTTACCCTAGATCCTATGCCATGCCCTAAGAAACCAACCTTAGAACTTAAGGAACTGCCTAAGAATCTGAGATATGAGTTCCTCGATGAAGAGATGAACCGTCTAGTTATAGTCAGTGCTACCTTGAGCCAAGAGGAAACGAACCAACTTTTAGACGTTTTACGAAGATATCCCTCAGCCTTAGGATATAATATCTCTGACCCGAAAAGTATAATCCCATCCGTATGCATGCATCGGATTTTGCTCGAAGAAGATTCAAAACCCTCCAGAGAACATCAGAGAAGAATAAACCCTATAATGAGTGATGTTGTTAAAAAGGAAGTTCTTAAGTTACTTAAGGCAGGTATAATATATCAGATCTCGGATAGTAAGTGGGTGAGCCATGTGCATGTAGTACCTAAAAAGGGAGGCATCACAGTCGTGTAAAACGATAGAGGCGAACATGTAGCAAAACGGTTAGAAGGAGGATGGCGGATGTGTATAGATTATAGAAAATTAAATAAAGCAACCAGGAAGGATCATTTCCCTTTACCATTTATAGACCAGATGTTGGAGTGTCTAGCCAAACACTCTTACTTCTGCTATCTAGATGGATACTCTGGATTCTTCCAAATACCTATTCACCCCGAAGATCAAGAAAAAACTACCTTTACATGCCCTTATGGAACTTTTGTCTACAGACGAATGCCTTTCGACCTCTGTAACGCTCCCGCTACTTTCCAACGCTGCATGATGTCAATCTTTGCAGATTACCTAGATGGTACCATGGAAGTGTTTATGGATGATTTCTCGGTTTGCGGATTTGATTTCCACAATTGTCTTGCTAACCTTGAGAAAATCCTGGAGAGATGCGTGGAGGTGAACCTTGTGCTAAACTGGGAAAAGTGTCATTTCATGGTGACCGAAGGAATTGTTTTAGGATATATAGTTTCCGAAAAAGGTATAGAGGTAGATAGAGCTAAAATAGAAGTTATAGAAAACCTAAAACCCCCTAAAACTATCAGAGAAGTCCGAAGTTTTCTTGGACATGCTGGATTCTACCGGCGTTTTATCAAGGACTTCTCCAAAATAACTAAACCTTTAACTGGACTTTTAATGAAAGATGTTGAATTCATTTTCGATGAAAAATGTAATGACGCATTTAATCTTTTGAAGCAAGCATTAGTATCTGCACCTATTATGAAACCACCTGATTGGTCAGAACCTTTTGAGATAATGTGCGATGCTAGTGATTATGTGGTTGGAGCCATTCTAGGATAAAGGAAAGATAAAAAATTACATGCAATATATTACGCTAGTAGAACCCTAGACGCTGCCCAACTTAACTACGCAACAACTGAAAAATAACTACTCGCTGTAGTTTTCGCTATAGATAAATTTAGATCTTATCTAGTAGGAGCAAAACTTATAGTTTACACTGATCATGCTGCCATTCGTTACCTATTAAGTAAAAAAGATGCCAATCCCAGGTTACTCTGATGGATTTTGTTACCACAAGAGTTTGATTTAGATATAAGAGATAAAAAAGGCACTGAAAATGTAGTAGCTGATCACCTTTCTAGGCTAGAACATCTAAAACCTGACTTAGTACCCATAAACGATGATTTTGCCTACGATAGACTGATAGCTAGAATAGGAACCATTGAAGAAGATAACATAGGCACTCATGAGCACTCCCAAAATACCTTAGCAGTAAGTAACGTACCATGGTATGCAGACTTTGTTAATTACCTAGGTGTTGATATCGTACCCCCTGATCTTGACTACCACCGCAAGAAGAAATTCTTCCACGATGTGAGAAGCTTCTATTGGGACGAACCACTCCTTTTCAAAAGGGGTAAAGATGGCATTTTTTGCCATTGCGTTCCAGAAGAGGAGGTAAAAAGTATAAATGAGCATTGTCACTCTGCACCATATGGTGGACATGCGAGCACCTCTAAGACATACGCCAAGATTCTTCAAGCTGGCCTATTCTGGCCTACCATGTGGCGTGATGTCTATGCTTGCATTGTCAAATGTGATAGGTGCCAACGCACTGGAAACATTTCAAGGCGTGACGAAATGCCTCTAAGAAACATTCAGGAAGTAGAACTCTTCGATGTATGGGGTATAGATTTCATGGGACCTTTCCCACCATCCTTAAGAAACAAGTATATCTTAGTAGTTGTAGACTACGTATCTAAGTGGATTGAAGCCATAACTGCACCCAAAAACGATACTAGGGTGGTGATTAAGCTATTTAAAAACTATATATTCCCTAGATTTGGAACACCACATTTAGTCATAAGCGATGGAGGATCACACTTCATATCGAGAATATTTAACAAACTTTTAAGAAAATATGGAGTTAGGCATAGAGTAGCAACACCATACCACCCACAGACTAGTGGCCAAGTAGAAGTATCCAATAGGGAGATAAAACAAATCCTAGAGAAAACCGTTTCTATCTCTAGGAGAGACTGGTCTCAGAAGCTTCAAGAAGCATTATGGGCCTATAGAACCGCTTTTAAAACCCCTATAGGAACTAATCCTTACCAATTGGTTTATGGAAAATCCTGTCACTTATCGTTCGAGTTAGAGCATAAGGCCTATTGGGCCATTAAAACTTTGAATTTAGACTACCTGACCGCTGGTGAGAAGTGTATCCTTGACATTCATAAACTAGAAGAACTTAGGCAATCCGCCTACAAGAATGCAAAAATATACAAAGAGAGAACAAAAGCCCGGCACGACAAAAGAATAGTAAAGAAAAACTTCAATATAGGCGACCCTGTTCTCTTGTTCAACTCTAGGTTACGACTCTTCCCTGGGAAGCTACGCTCGAGATGGATTGGCCCTTTCGAAGTATCCAAGATTCTGAGATCCGGAGCCGTAGAAATCAAGAACGAAACCTGTAGTCCATTCATTGTAAATGGACAAAGACTGAAGCTCTACGAAGGAGGAGACATTCCAGCATACTACTCAAGCCACACTCTGGTTGATCCACCGATTCCTACTACTACAGGTGTATAAATTCTGATCGTCAAGCTAATGACGTTAAACAAGCATTGCGTGGGAGGCAACCCATGGTTTTTCATTTTACTTTTTCGCATTTATTTTATTTTATTTTATTTTTATTTTTCACCGAGACTAAATATTTGAATGGTTTGTATTTTCAGGATCACTTTCCTAACTTCTGCAAGATGCAGGATTTCGACGATATGCACGTAGCCTATAGAGATGATGCTCAGAAGGAGCGCTACACCACCCTGTATCAGCCCCTATGGCGCCCACACGTTATCCAGATCAGCACTGCATGGAGGCACTGGGCATTGAGCCGAGTATCCGATTTCTGAGCCACCAGCTTCACTGGGACGAGTTCGCTGACGACTTGAGTAACACCTACAAGAACTTGACATTGGAGTTCCTCGTTTCATTTGATTAAGACCCATACTCTGGACCGGATGGGTATGCTACTTTCAGGCTCTTTGGAGTTGAGTACTCTTTCAGCCAGAAAGAGTTCGGTGACCTATTAGGTTTTCAGACCACTCCTGATGCTATCCCGGAGACACCTATGGGATATTTTCTGGGTAAGGAGGTGGAGAAGTTTTGGAGTGATATATCAGGTGGTGGAAGCCAGGATCCATCTACGCAGCTGTCTCAGGCTATACATAACCCTACTTTTAGATACTTCCAGATGATATTGGCACATTCCTTCCTAGGAAGACCGGATGCTGAGACATTACTGAGTGAAGAGGAGATCTTCCTACTATTTTGTGCATCCCAGCCTCGCCCAATAGCATGTGGGAACTTTCTGTTATGTGGCCTCAGCGGTGTTTCCAGATCGACCGAAGGAGTCATCCATGTAGGCGGGATCATTACACAGATTGCTGTCGCTTTAGGTCTATCTCGCAAGCTGTTACATCTCCGGACCTACTGTGGGTACACTACCATGGATATCAACTTCTGTTTGACTAGAGGGTTGATGAGGAGAGCCTCTTTCCACCCATGTCAGTTCCGATTGCTAGTCGACAGCGAGGCTATCCATTATTTCACACTACCCGATCCTATGATGACTAGTGTGCATGATCCAGTGAATTGGAGATATGCTCTAGAGGGCCAGGGAGAGACTATCAAGGAGCCGAGATCACCACCCATTATTGAGTACACGCCTACACCACCTTCTCCTAGGATCACTGTATTCTCTAACAATTTATCATTTCAGACCCCAGACATCCGCACCCAGATTGCAGATTGTCGTAGAGAGATTGCAGAGCTTAGACAGGAGGTGGCAGACCTCACCTTACAGATGGGAGTATCTGATCTCACTCACGCTACTGAGGCCGACTGTTTATATCAAGAGATCGTAGAGCTTAGGCAGGAGGTAGCCATGCTCCGTGGATCTACTCAGGAAGACGAAACCCCTACTATATGATCTTACCATTTCATCTTATTTTATCTCTTTTTATGCTTTTATTTCTCGCATTTACATAACTCATTTTATATCATCGCATTTGGAATATTTTTCTTAACTATGTTTAACACATTGATATTTCTACATTTATATATTTATGTTTTATGTTTGTTTATTATATTTATGCTTTTATTATAATTTTGTTATATTAATTGTTTATTTAATTTAATTAGTCTAATGTTTAATTTTTAATTTATTTTTATAAAACTATGCAAGCCTCATGTTACTAGGAAATTACAAGACAAATGTTATCCGGACCCCCCAAACCAAAAGACAACGAGAACCCCAAGCCAAAGGATCAAAATCCGGCCCAGATAGATTTTGCCTTGTGGCGCCCGCCATAGACCCCGTGGCGCCCGCCACAACGTCTGTATAAGCTCGGGGCAGACTCCCTTTCTTCACAATTTTCACACCTTACAACCTTCAAAACCCATTTTTTCACCTTGCAAAAACATCCTTGAACCCACAAAAAGCTCACACCTTTCTCACCCCCCACACCACACAAATCATATTCCCGATTCCCATTTTCATTTTCATCCGTCGGATTTCATAAAAATCCAACCTTTTCACATTCCACTTCATCTTCTTCGTCACATTTCAATAGCTACACAATGGAGTTTAATGGATTCATTCTTCAAGGAGGGAAACCGGGAGATAGGCAAAGGAAGAGTATCAAACGGTTACAAAATCGGGAGATCCTCCCGACAAGGTATGTTGATGAAAATTGTCTCTACACTTTAGGTATCTATCATAGCATATTTCATTTACTAGATAATTTAGGTTTGCATAATATCTTTTCAAACAAAGAACCTACCTATGAGCGATTGACAATCGAATTTTTAAGTTCTTTAATCTATATTGTCAATCCTAACACTGCTAGCACAGTTGGTACTGTCCGATTTAGAATGTTTGCTGTTGATTATGAATTCAGTACCGACGAACTAGCAGGCTTGTTAGGAATCCCTCATGGGGACGATGCTATTTGTGAGGCCCCTTTGGATTCGATTGGTCAGTCGAGGTGTTTTCCTTCTGGCAGAGATTGTCAAACACTTCCATAAATTCCTTTGAAGGAATTCTTGCCTCGACTATCCATAACCCGACCATCAAAGTTTTTAGATACCTGTTGGCATGTACTATTTTTAGCCGGGAGAATCCAAATAAGGTTAATGCTAGAGAGCTTCTATTTTTGCAAGGAAGCCTCACAAGTAGAAGAATTAATTCGGTTCCGTTCATGCTCGCTCATATGATTTTAACTTTAAATAAAGCGGGACCGATTGCTTTCGGAGGATTGATTACGTCTATTGCTCGGGCGCTTAACCTGAACAATGAGATTGCTACCCTAGACCCCTTACCTCCTCGCACAATTAACCTAAAATTTCTGAGAGACATGAAATTATGCCGATTGAGGAGAGAAGGAGGCTATGTGCTTATGGTTCATGGTGTAGCTATTCCATCTGTTGTTTTATCATGCACTAGACGTACTGATGTACGAGATGAAAGGAATTGGACCTACGTTTTAGATGCTCCACCTGTTTTAGGTCCTCTTCCTCCTAATGTTCCTGTTGAGGCGGAACATGACACTGATGAAGAATATGATCGGAGAGAGAGATCTCCCGTACCTGATGTGTCCCCCCATCATCCTTCACCACCATACACCGCACCATCTTCTTCTTTTGCAGGTACCGCTCCTGGCTTTTATATTACATAAGAGATGTGGCGTGACCACATGGCTAGAGAGAAAATGCGTGACGACCTACTCTCTACCATCCAACAACAACTGGCGGATAACATGAGCTTCATGCAAGAATCGCAGCGGAAGACAGACAGGTCCTATGATACTGTTTTACAGTCCCTGCAAACGATCACAAACACGCAAGCCCGTCAGCAACAATACCACCATCAACATATTGCACTCATAGAAAACACTCAGGGTTCCATTATGGGTAACCTTCAAGAAGTGAGGACTACTCAGGATGCCTTACGGGCAAGGATGGATCAGAGAGACCGTCGTCATATCCGATCCCGTCGTCCACCTCAGGATGGCGAGGGCACCAGTGGTCAGCAGTAGGTTGTCAGCAGTAGGTTGTCAGGTAACTCTTCCCTTATCTTATTTCGAAACATTGGGGACAATGTTCGATTTAAGTGTGGGAGGAGACTTTATCGCTTTTCTTTATCGTTTTTCTTTGCTGTTTTTAGATAGTTTGTTTATTTTTATTGCCTTTTAGTTGTTTATTTTTCTTTTAATTTAAGTGTCTTAGATAATGCATGAGTCTGACGAGTCACCAAATATAGTGTATCTTTAGTACATTCTAATCTCCCCATACCTTTAGCCCTACCGAATTTTTTTTTGCAAAAGAAAACAGTGTTATTCTGAAAGTTTTTGGGTTTTTAAGACGGGTTTGAGTAAGGATGTAGTGACTTGGGAGAAACTTTGTGAAACATCGGTATTATTTTAGCACCATAGACTTCGTAAATATAGGAATCATTCCCGAAACCCCATATACCATGGCCTTAATCATCATTTCAGTATAAGTCATCAGTAGTTTATCCCAGCAGTCAACTCCGGCCTACGCATCCTCTACGTAGGGGACCGATGAAAATAAGTGAATGATCCAGTGAAATAAAGAAAAAGAAAAATCAAAAAGGCAAATCCGATATAGGTGACCCTCACAAAGTCATTTAAATCAAAGAGTTGTAAAAATTTGCTACAAAAAGAAAAAAAGAAAAAGAAAAAGAAATAGAAAAACTTACCCGCTGTTAGTTGGTTCAGAGGTATCTGGCACTGAACTCAGTAGGGCGGATTACGATCCGATCCCCCACAACTGCAGTTGGGTCAAATAAAAGGGTTTACACATATTTATGTGCCAGAAACACCATGTTTGGATCATAATCACTAACAGGTGACTCTGCTATGAAGCATGTACGGATAACGGGCTTAATGTGATTGCGCCTGAATGAAAAGGACACAAAAAGAGATGAAGAGGAAGGCCTAGGTATTGTGGGATAATATGGGTTGGTTAATATAGGAATGGAGTTTATGTTCGTATATTTGCGGATTAGTGTCATCTTGATACCCTTAGTTCACTCAGTTAGTACCTATCACTGCATCCTGACTTGAACTTAGAACCTTTTTAACCTGAAGCACCCGTTTACACCAGTTTTTCTTCCATGAGCTTTTTAATATTTTGCTTGAGGACAAGCAAAGGTTTAAGTGTGGGAGAGTTTGATGACACTGAAATTCACCGTATTTTCGACTCCGATTCGCATGCATTTTAGTAGTTTTATTGTCATTTTGTTGTGTTATTACTATGTTTCTCTTTGTTTTCAGGTTTTTACTTTAATCGGAGCCCCGATCGAGAAAAAGAGTGAAAAAGAGCTAAAAACCCTAAAATTCAGCATTTTGTACTTGTGGCTCCCACTGTGGCTGGTGCCATGGACCCTGCCATAACGTGTCCTAGCTCAACTTCCCTCAACTTCCACGTTCCCCACTACTCCAACTAAGGTGCCACAGATTTGCCTTGTGGCGGGCACCACAAGAGGAAAAGTTTTCCCTCCAAAATTCAAACTGAAAGGCATCCTTGTCATTTCCATCATTTTACTTGCTTATAAATAGAAACTCGAATTCACTTGTTTAGGCACCCAAACATAGAGTAGAGGAAGATCCAGAGCAAAATTAGTTTCACTTAGGCATATATTCAGTATTTTAAAGTGGTAATCGCTTCACATTGGGGTGTTACCACAATTTGTGTAATCGAGTTTTGTGATCGAGTTTGTAATCGAGTTTGTAATCGAGTTTGGAGCACTTTGGAAGGAAGTTAATCCTGCCGCCATTTTCATTTCCGCTTTGCATTTTATTCAACCCTCCGATTGGAGCAGGTTTTTATTACTTTACCTTTATCTAATTTATTTTCCGCACTGTCTTTACTTTATTTATTTCCTACACTCGCTTTACTTTATTTATTTCCCGCACTCGCTTTACTTTGTTTATTTCTCGCACTCGCACTTTACTTTATTTATTTCCCGCACTCGCTTTACTTTATTTATTTCTCGCACTCGCTTTACTTTATTTATTTCTCGCACTCGCACTACTTTTATTTACTTTCCGCACTCGCACTACTTTTATTTACTTTCCGCACTCGCACTACTTTTATTTACTTTCCTCACTCGCACTACTTTTATTTAAATTAGTGCACTTTTACTTTACCATGTCTAACTAAATCTATAAGGTTAGAATGTAAGGATCGTAATTGAACCGATAATCCGTACAATTGTTCGTAGAAACACTTAAGGGCTATTTTAACTTTCAACTTAAGTTTTCCCGCACTTAATTTCCGTTGGGTAAGATCGAAAGCCGTCCAACGTCTATTTAAACTTAATTGTTTTTAACTATTTCAAAAACAGCGAAAGCGCTTTGTTTAGTTCATTAGGAGTTTTTAACTTAAGAAGAAAAGAGATTTTAAAACTATATTCGGACGCGTTTATAAGTTTAGAGTCTAGTTCGTGAGAACCTCTTTTGGTTAAGAAATCCAGGTTAAAGTACTTTTCAACTTAGTCAAGATACTATATTTCTTAAAAATAGGTTTACTACTCTAATGCAATGCGCGCCTTTTTATAAGTGACAATAAGAGGATTTGATTAGGGAGTACAACTCGGTTCTGAATACGCGAAAGCGACAATTCCCGTTAAATTTGTTCTTTTCAAAGTAGGAAACACTGCCCATAAGTAGTTCTATTAGCAAGTACTTGGATTATTAATTGATTATGTGAATTACATTCAAGTCTGTCTTTATTAATTGAACTTTATTTAACACTTTACTTTTCATTGCACACTCTAAAAACCCCTATTTTGATTACCTAAGATAAACACCATAACAATAGATAACGATAGATTGACACTTGGTCTCTGTGGATTCGACAATCTTTTATATTACTATGACGCGTTCGTATACTTGCGAAAAGCACACATCAACCTCCATAACAAACAAGGTACAACTATTCCAATTTTATATTTTTGCCTTAAGGCGTCATCACAGTTCATCAATCAACACCAAGCCATTAACAGGGAGAACCAGTTTACAAATTATACAATTTCATATATTCTCGCCTTATGGCATAACTATAGTTCATTCAATCAATTCGTTTTATCAAAAGGCATTAGCAGGGCTATCAAATCACGATCAATGGATCAAACACAATTATCCAAATTTCACTTTCTTACCTTATGGTGCGACCATCGATACTTAACAATAACAATAACAATAACATATCATATACATCATAATCAAAAGGAAAATAATATCATTTATTCACCTCAAAGGTTTTGCCCAAACGTTTTTGGCCACATACATCAAATACAAAGATAAAGGAAGGAAGAACGCATGAGGATAAGAACCTTTCACTATCCCCCTATTTAGCTACCCATACATGAATCACACCCCCCCCCCCCCCCCCCCCCCCCCCCCCCCTCTCTCTTACCTCGAATTTGTAGATTAAAACTTTTGGCCTTTTGAGATTCTTTCTCACTCTCAAAGATTCTTCCTAGGTTATGCCTCTTTGTCTCTTTTCCAAAATTCTTCATGTTCTCCCTCAAGTTTCCTTCAACTTATCTACTTATTTATCCTAATTTGATTCATTCTCCTCCCACCCCTCAATTCTTCTTACACCCCTACTTTTTCTATTTTTTAGAACACTATTTCCCATTATATCATTATTTAAATTAAATATTTCTCTAATTTAATTAAAATAAAATAATTCTAAATTTTTCTAATAAACTTAACCATCCCAACAAATTAATTAATTAAAACACTTAAATAATTATTTAAGATACCGTAACACCCTAAATAAAATGATTAAAAATAATAACGATAATAGTAAAATAATATTAGTACTATTAAAATAAAAATTAGGATATTACATCCTTCACATCATGGAGAAGATGCACTGGTAATGATCTATGCCAAGAGTTATTATCGACTTGCCATAACCTCGAAATCGTCACGATGGGGATTGTGATGGTGATGGATAATTGAGGCAAAGCGAAACTGAAAGGTTGATCGGAAACCTTTAGTATGATCTTGGAGGTAATTACCCACACTCTTCGATAATTCTAGCGTATATCTGATTTTGGGTATAGAATCATCCATTCGTGGAATTTTCATGGGAATGAGAAGTCCGTTAGGATATTCAAGGAATCAAAGTTGAAAAACTACTTGATTGGATCGAAAGAGGCGAATCTTTGAGAAGCACTAGTAGGCAGTTGATGTTCCACTAAGCTAGTTGCCTCCTGAGACGTACATAAACATTAGAGCGGGTGTATCGATATTCCCATATTACATGAGGCTTATTATGCCTTGATCCCATTTGTTTTATTTTATTTTTTAAACACGTGAGTGCTAGAACCTTGTAGAATCTTTTGTAGTCTTAGATGACCTTGAAATTGAGAAGACTTATGGTTTTAGTATGACTCCAATGACATGTTGTTATCTAATCCCATATTGTTGCTTATCTTTTCAGATGATCATGTTTCAAGAAAATAAAAAGACAAGATAGTTTGATGAATGTAAGACGACTTTCTTTTTATTCTAATTTTCACTACGCGTTCTTTGTATTTTTTGTTTTTGAACATATTGTATATATATGACTTCATATATTTATGTTAGTTGTATGCTACTTTGATGTATAATATCGCTATTTTAATATCTCAATGAGATGCATACAAAATAGAAGAAAATAGTTACTCCATATTAATAGAGAGAATCCTAAATATCTGGATACATACTTTGCAATTTTCAATTTATGACATTCATTTTCAATTTGATTAATAAATTAAATATTAAAAAGAGTATTAGATAAAAATGAATAATTTTTCATGCTATATAATTAACTTGTGCGTCTGCAGAGCGCACAGACTTTTAATTGGTTAATACACTTAAAATTTAGAAGATTGTAGAAAGTGAATAAAGAAAAAACTATATTTGAATATCCATGTAGTAAAACATTGGGAAATTGCTACAATACAACCATAGAGGGAAAGACTTCAAAGTCAAATTATAAAAAACATTTCCGTTGCCGGGACTTGAACCCGGGTCTCTCGGGTGAGAGCCGAGTATCCTGACCAACTAGACTACAACGGATTTGTTATTCTACTGATAAACTTATTTATAAAAACGTTAAAAACATAATAAGAATAATACATAAAAATCAGAAGAATCTTCAAACTGTTTTTTTTTTAATACAAATAACGCTTTAACTTTATATGGTAAAAAAATGTATCACTATTTTTGTTGCTGTGACAGTTTAATTTGTCAAATATTTTTTGAAATAAATGGTCATTGTGACGGGAGGTTTAAACCATTCTAAATGCAAGTAATTTTTTTTTTTATGGTAGTGAGAATTTGTGCGGTATATTTTGTCATATAAGTGATTTTGAATTTTAGCAGCTGTATACTTGTTTAATGTATGGAAATGTGGTATAATGTACTTATACAAATTTTATAAAATTAATTTATAAGTTTAGTAGGCATTAATTTATAAGTTTAGTAGGCAAATAATATAAAATTGATTTTTTTTCAATTGAAAAGTAAATGAAATAAGAGACGGGAAAATAAATATAAAAAATATAAGAGAAATATTCTTTTTATTTTTATTTTTGGTGGTGCCTTTCACATCTTTGAAAATCCGAAACTACCATTCAGACATTCGGAGATGCGTCTTTGAACGCATCCAAATTGTTGAGAATGTATCAAGTGTGAGTAGTGTGGGTAATAGTCACATATTGGTTGGAAATATGGAGATTTAAGCATTTATAAGTGAGACAACCCACTCACCTATAACCTTAAGGTTTTTGGTGAATATGTGGGGTGTTTCTCACAAAGGTGTTGCTCCAAAAAGAAGTCTCACAATGTTCAATGCTCCATGTAAGACCCCAATTTTGATCCTAAGATCCATCATGCTATTCTCATCACATGCATTAGCATTAGGATCACACCTTGGCATCCTCCTTAACCCTCATTCATTGGGTTTGTATTGGGAGAGATCACCAAACACTTTTGATTGTATCATACTTCATTTTTCATTATTTACTAACCAAAATACCAAAAATATGTCAATGTATAGTTTGTTGCTTTTGTAGGTAGTGTGTATGCTCACCCATGCTCTATCGAGCTCATATCTAGGGTTTAAGACCCTTAATGCAAGAAGATCAATCAAGAAATGGTTCACATTGACTCTAAGTATCATATATGGATCCCCATGACCTTCACATGTTATTTTGATCAAGAAATCATCAAGAGTTTGGAATTGGTTTGCCTTGAAAACCTTAATTCATCTGGGTATCTTGTGTGACTTCTTCAACAAGTTTCTTCAACAATTGATCAAATATTTCAAGAGATACTTCACCTTACATCATCTTATGAATATGTGATCCTCCATAAGTCCCAAAATTCAAGATAATGTCAAGCTAGCAAGTTGGTTCATGGTGGTTGACCAGAGAAAGTCAACTAGTCAAAACTGGGGTTCCCTAGACCTTATCTCTTACAAGTTGTGTCATATGAAAATGATTCCAAGATCAAAGTTACTTTAAATGACATTCCAAACAACTTTCATGTTGAGGTCAAGATCTAATTTTGCTTAGAAAGTCATTTTTTGTGGTAAAAGATTATAGGTCATTTTGTCTAAACCCTAGTTTGGAGGTCAACTCCTCAAGACCATAACTTGCTCAATTTTTATGATATGAAATCCATTCAAATTCCATGATCAAATTCAAGATGTCTACTTCAACTTTTATGTTTTGAGGAAGTGCAAATTCAACTTGCAAATGCATATTAGAAGAGGAAAGATTATAGGTCATTTTGGACCAATACCATTGAACAAGTGATTTTCCTCAACTTCTAAAATGAATAACTCCTTCATGCCAAATCCAAATGAGGTCAAATTGGTGACCAAATTGAAGAGTTTTGAAAGAGCTACAACTTTGAGGAAGGAACTTGTCTCATTTGAAATCCATAGAAAAAGTTATTCAAGATGGAAGAAGTGAACATTTGATTTGGGACTTAGAATTTTTTTAAATATGATTGGTTTCCCAAATTTCCACCTCAAAATTCATCATGATCGAAGCTTCAAATAAAAAAGTGTTAAACATGAAAGTTGTTCCCCTTAATCTCACCTTTCCACAACATCCAAGATCATCTCATTTGGACTAAAATTGAAGGACTTGCACATGGCTTCATTATGGGAAGTATTTTGGCTAGATTGAACTTCACATGATCATTTCCATTTGCATGCTTGCACATGATGGTTTCAACAGACTTTGTACACGATTTGGGATTGGATTGCATCACTCTTGAGGCCTAAATGACTGTCCATGCATCCATGCAAGGAAGTTGCTAATTTTGTCCAATTTTCAAGTGGTGCAAATATCAAACACATTGCCTATTTAAACAAGCTTAAGACTTCAGATTCATCATCAACACCTTGCCCAAGCTTTGCTAAACCATTGCAAACCCTCACTGCCATAGAATTTTCTGAGATTTCTCTTGAAATCGAGGTTAAACTTCACCATCTGTTTGGAAGTTCAAACTCCAGAAATTCACTTCCATTTTCATTCCATTTGGTTTCTGCAAGCAAAAGGAGGAGAAAGCAATCAAATCCAAATCAAGATCAAGTGAAATTGGATCAACTCGAAGGTGATTTTTCAGAAACTTCTCCTTTTCGGTTCTCTCTCAATTCTCCAATGTTCTTGTTGATTTTTGGTTGTCTGAAGGTCTGCCAATGTAGGCAACAAGATTGAGTTGCTTTGAGGTCAAATCGAAGCAACTCAGTTCATGATCCTCAAAATTCAACTCCCTGTATCTTCTCATATACTTGGAGTTAGACAAAATTGTGGCCAAATTCGAGCTCCTGAGCATTTTTTCTTTAAATCCATGTCTTGCTTTTTCATTTTGGTGATGGTTGAAGGTGGACCAGTCCGGTGAGGTCCACCGGAGAAGAAGACCAGAGCTCTGGCTCTGGCTCCGGTGATGTGTTGGAAGCATCTCAACCATATGATCCATTCAAATTTTTTAATCTTGTGCATTGGTTCTGATTACCACGCGTGCTGCTCAGTTGACTAGAGTCCATGTAGAAAGCGCGCTTTGGATCATCTAATATGCCACCTCAATTAATGAAGGAGATCAGATGGTTCACGTATTTTTGAATTTTCATTTTAATTGCTTTATTTTCATTAATTCATATTAATTTCATTATTGATCCAAAAAATATGGGACTTTCACAAAAAAAATTCAAATATTTTCCTCTTTCATTTTATGAAGTAAAATCATTTTTTGGATCAATGTTGATATTTTTCATGATTTAACTGTTTTTGTGTATATTTTTAATTGTTCAAAAATACTTCTGACTTTTCAAAAATAGTGAAATTTTTTCTCCAAGGTCCTTTGACCTTGTTTGACCTATGATAAATCTCTTGGCCATTTATTTGGTGTTTTGAAGAGGTTTTAGGTTTTTGATAAAACATAATTTAATTTAATGCATTTTTAATTGATTTTTAATTTGGTTAATTGAAAATAAATTGTGTTGAGCCATTTTTATTGACTTGTGAAGTTTGACTATTGTGTTTGGGCCTTGGTCAAGGTTGATTTGACTTTTGTTGGATTAAAATTATTGGATTTAGGGGATTGATGAAATGTACATTTCATCTCCCAAAATGAATGAATGATTTTAATTTGATAAAATTCCTCCCATGACCAATTTGTGTTTGTCTCATCTCCCCTCCCTCTTCATCTTTAATCCATTCCTATCCATTCCTCTCATTGGCCAATGACATCTCAATATTCTAAGGCTAATTGGTTCATGAACCAATACAAGTATGGATGAGATTAGGTCCACCTTTTGTTCATTTTCTTTTTGTGTGTGGTATGTTTTAAGAGTATGATTCATAATACCATATCTTTAACATGCATTAACACCAAAAAATTTATTGCCCGACCTCAGATAGTTGTGACTTCTACATAAGTCCAATTACGACTGCTTAACATAGCGCTAAATTTTGACACAAAAAGGCATAACATTCTAGTAAGTGAGATTGTAAGTCTCCCCCCTTTCATGGTATTGTATGGAAACTTGACCTTTTTTCCTTCCTTTGGAAGATGTCTTGGTTCAAGGATTCATGCTTGTGAATAGAGGGTGGAGTATTCTCCAAAGAATGACTTAAACAATTGAAAAGCAAAAATCCACTAACTTCTAATCAACTAACATTTGACTAACTTCTTAATTTCAAGTCATTTACTTTATGCACTTTAAATTCAAGCCATTTATCATTTGTCATTATACGTATCATTTAACTTGTTTATGTTTATGTCATTTTCACTTTGCTCATTTTAGCCATATATTGTGATTGTATATACTTGTTTGTGAATCTTGTTTGTTTTTGTGGTCTTAGGACCTTAAAATATCTAATAAACAACAAAAAACCCTTTAAAATGTTTGTGTGGACTGTTGGATTTGATATGAGCTTTGGACTTAGAATTAGGCAATATTCCCTGTGCAAAAGGACTTGGCCAATGCCAACATTTCTGAAACCAAGTCATTGTGATGTGAGCTTTCATATGATGCAAGTATTGGGATCCACTTGAGTTCATCTGCTACATGGTCTTGATGCAAATGTTACTTTGAACATGTGTCTAATGCCTTATTCGGAGCCATTCAAGGAGTATGTCATCTGATACATGGGGAAGATTATGAAGAAGACTATGAAATTTCTAGCTTGGATGTGGCTATTTTTATTTGATGCCTTGCTCTTCATCTTGCTTTCTTATTGATATTGCTTGATTTTAAAGTCCAAAAGGAAAAAAATGGGTTTCTATATGACATTCTTGTCTATTGGATTGTATCCCATTGGTCATATCTTTTCAACTCTTAACTTTTAAATTTTTGCTTAGGATTAGTCTCTTCATATCCTCCCATTTCTTAAATTTCAAATCTCTCCCTCTTTTCAAAACCTTCTTTGCTTATGATTTCTAAACTTAGTCTCTTTATTGCAAATTAGAAACCTTGGCCTTATGCCATTGCATTTTTACACTCTTTTCTTAATCAAATTTGTAAATGAATCTAACCATATTAGACTTAAAATTTCAAAAGAAAAAAAGAATTAACACTCATTCAAACTATTTAGGGCCTTTTGTGCCTCTTTTAAATTTAAATTTTTTGTTAAAAGCAATTAACTCACTTTGAAATTAATACCACGAACTACGAGGTTTTGATCCCTCATTTTTATGTTAGTACGTAGGCACAAGACCGAAGGTCTTGTCAAACACAAAAATATAATTAATGAATTCTTTTCTCATCCCCACACCCTATTTATTGCAAACATCATTTTATACCAAAAACACATACACAAATAAAAAGGGCTCCCTATGAGTACCTAGGACACTTTGGATGCTAACACCTTTCCTATGTGTAACCAACCCCCTTACCTGTAATCTCTGGAATTTTATTAGTTTTGATTTGAAAACTTCTTATCTTTGGGTTTTGTTCGTACTTTTCCTTTTTCCTTTGGAAACAATAAAAGCGCGGTGGCGACTCTGGTTTTATTGACGTTAAGTTTATCCATAGCTTAATGATCATGAATTTACCTCTACAGAAATTAAGTGGCGACTCTGCTGGGGAGTAGTCTCCAATGGGTTTAGCCTACTTTTTATGTGTATATAATTGTATATTTGATATTTGTATATTTGTATGTATGATATAATACGTATTTTATGCTTGGTGATCTCTGAGTGGTGAGATAAGTTCTAACCCGAACTTGAGTGCAATTAAGATAGGAGGATGGTATAGTCATGCTCGACTTGTATGGGGTAGTCCTTAACAAGTTGGCTTGAGATCCATCTACTTAGTGGAGACCCTTTTGGAGTTATGAATGTCACACAAGTTATTTATGGTTAGGCATTACTTTCTCTGATCTGGGGTCCGAGAAGCTGAGAACCGTAGAACATTTAACCCAACTTGGCCTATTTAGGATGTTGTGCAAAAACTGATCAAATGTAGACTTAATAATAGTTGTTATGCGATACTACACTCAGACGAGTTTCTCTTGAGAATTTTATGGGTTGATGAGTCAGTAATCCTAATATATAATATCTGATAGATGGAATTAAGACTCTGGGAACTTTTTAGAACATGATCTACATGTTTTTATCCTTAGTACACTCCCTTGGGATGGTTCTTAACTTGACTTCATGCTCGTGACTCACAACAAACCCTTGATTCTTGGTTGATCCAATCAAGTCTTGTCAATATCAATGGAACTTGGGTGTTGATAAGGTGAAAACCATAATCCACCAAAATGGATGATTGATCTTGACAATGAATTGATTCATCTCTTGACCTTTGTTTGTTTGCCTTGTGTGTGATCCCTTATTTGTGATTGTTGCATTCATGCATTCATGCGCATCATGAAATTCATCACACGAAAAATAACTTCAAGGAACTGAGGTTTTATTTGCAAATATTTTCAGACCATGGACTGTGGACGAAGGAACACTAAGAAGTACAGTTTCAGATGTCCCGACTTGAAAGATCTAAGGAAAATATCATCTTTTGTGTAGATCCCTTGGATTTTAAGCAACGTCATGGGAAGCTTCTGTCTGTGTTGACTGCTGATGTAGTTGAAGGACTCTTGAGTGTGTTGGTTCAGTTTTATGATCCTCTCTATCGTTGCTTCACTTTTCCTGATTATCAGTTTATGCCTACGTTGGAGGAGTATGCCCATCTCTTGGGGATACCTGTTTCTGACAAAGTTCCTTTTAGTGGATTGGAAGAGATTCCCATATCTCATATTATAGATGAAGCTCTTCATCTGAAGAAGTCTGAGATTGAGGCTCATTGGGTGAAGAAAGGAGGAATATTTGGGTTGACTTCTGAGTTCCTTATTGGGAAAGCTATTGCCTTTGCTCAAGTCGGTAGTGTGGATGCTTTCGAAGCCATTTTTGTGTTGCTCATCTATGGTTTGACTTTGTTCCCTAACATTGACGATTTTGTTGATGTTAACGCCATTAGAATATTCTTGATTGGGAATCATATGCCTACTCTGTTAGGTGATATGTACTTCTTTTTGCATCTAAGGAATTCTAAAGGTGGTGGAACTATTGTGTGCTGTGTTCCTCTTCTGTACAAGTGGTTTATTTCGCACTTGCCTCAAACGCCTGCTTTTGTGGAGAACAAACAATGTCCACGGTGGTCTTAGAGACTTATGTCTCTCACTAATGATGATATTGTTTAGTATGATTCTTCGTTGAATAGTGTGGAGATTATTGATAGTTGTGGTGAATTCTCTAATGTGCCTCTCATTGGTACACAAGGAGGAATCAACTACAACCCTTCTTTGGCTCGTCGTCAACTTGGGTTCCCCTTGAGAGACAAACCTAATAACACTCAGGTAGAGGGTCTTTTCTATCAAGAGGGTAAAGATCCCCAACATTTGAAGCAGAAAATGGTACATGCTTGGCATAATGTGCATAGGAAAGGAAGATCCGAGCTTGGTCTATGCAACTGTGTAGCTTTGGAAGCTTACACTCTTTGGGTGAAAAAGAGAGATTTAGATTTGAAGATGCCTTATGCTTGTGAGAGACCTATGTCTATGGTTGTGGATGAGCCATTAACTCTCCCTAACCAAGATGTAGAGGAGTTGGAAGACTCACTCGCCAAGATGAAGCAAGAGAAGGACATGTGGGAAGAGCAGTTCCGTGCTTTGAGTCGAAAGTATGAGGAGTTGCAGCTTGAGTCTAAGGACAAAGATGCGCTTATTGAACTTCTTGAAGACCGAGAAGTGAAGAGACAGAGAGAGCCAGAGGGTCCATCTTCCTCTAGTATGCCTCAGCCTTCCGGTGCTTGGAAGAAGATTGTTGATCAGCTTGTCCTCGAGAAGGCTCAAATGAAGACTTCTTTTGAGTCCGAGATTCGACGCATTCGAAGGAAGTACGCGCCTGCAGCCACATCATCTGACACTGTTGTTAGGGGATAATTAGGATGACTAGTTTCCTTTTCTCTTGTATTTGTATTTTGGTTTCTGAAATTGTACTCAGTGTAATCCTTCCAAATTATATGAATAAAAGAGATTTTTATGGTCAATCAAATTGTTACTATTGTTATTATATATTTGTAAATAAAATAGTATGTTCCTTGAAAATAAAAATAATCAAAACATTGTATTTCATGCATCATTTGCATAACAGGTTTCTTCTGCCAGATGTCTTATTGGTTATTCTTTTGTGCTTCATCCAAGCTGACTCACCTATACAACACTGCGCCAATCAACCGAGAATCATGGAACATTTGGAACAAGAGAACCGAGAGTTGAAGGACGAAACTGCCCGCTTGACTGCCATAATGGAGTCTGTTTTAGCTGCTCAAAGTCAGACTTCTCCAACGCCTGCAACTCCTCCTCCTCAGAGGACTGTCATTTCAGAGGTTTCTACTTCAAACGTGCCTGCTACTCATTTTGCTCCAGCTATGCCTGCTGGATTCCCGTGGGGAATGCCACCAAACATTGTACCTGAAGGGTTTTCACCTGCTTTTGCTTCCATCCCGACATCTACCCCGGTCATGTCTGTTCCATCTCCATTTGTTCAACCTCTACCCCGTGTCGAGGACACCATCTACCATTCCGAGCCATATGAGGGTCCGGATGTTTATGAGAAGATGGACGAGATGAAACATCAATTTCTTGAGCTGCGAAAGGAATTGAAAACCTTGAGGGGAAAAACCTGTTTGGTAAGAGTGGTGTTGAACTCTGCTTAGTGCCAAATGTCAAAATCCCGATGAAGTTCAAAGTCCCTGACTTTGAAATGTATAAGGGAAATACTTGTCCACTTAGCCATCTCGTCATGTATGCCAGGAAAATGTCAACGCAAACTGATAATGATCAGTTACTGATTCACTATTTCCAAGACAGTCTGACTGGTGCCGCTCTGAGGTGGTACATGGGATTGGATAGTGCAAGTGTTCGCACATTCAATGATTTAGGTGAAGCCTTTGTAAAGTAGTATAAGTTAAACATGGACATGGCGCCTGATAGAGACCAGCTGAGGTCGATGTCTCAGAAGGACAAAGAGACATTCAAAGAGTATGCCCAGAGATGGAGAGAGCTTGCTGCTCAGATAAACCCTCCGTTGGAAGAGAAAGAGATGACCAAGATTTTCCTTAAGACCCTGAGTTCATTTTATTACGAATGAATGATTGCTAGTTCCCCCAGTGATTTTACCGAAATGGTAAACATGAGGATGAGGTTAGAAGAGGGTGTCCGTGAGGGACGTTTGTCTAAGGAAGAAGTATCATCGAGTAAGAAGTATGGTAATAGTTTCTCTAGGAAGAAGGAAGGCGAAACTAATGCAGTATCAGTGGGGAGGCAGATGAGGCCTCATGTCAGAAGAAGTCCGCAACTGCGTCAACATCATCATAAAGTTTCATCCGTCATTCCGATATTTTCTAACAATCAATCAATGCTAGTTCAACAACAACGCCAACAACAGCCACAACAAAAAACAAACAACTACAACAACAACACCAACAATAATCAACAACAACATAGTTTTGAGAGGAAAAATGTCTCTTTTGAACCTATCTCTATGTCCTACGCAGAACTTTATCCATCTTTGGTCCTCAAGAACCTACTCCAACCAAGGAATCCGCCATAAATCCCAGAACCACTTTCATGGTGGTATAAGCCCGAACTCCGCTGTGCCTTTCATCAAGGAGCTCCAAACCATGACATTGAAAATTGCTACCCTTTGAAGTATAAGGTCTAGAAGCTAGTAAAGAGTGGAGCGGTGTCCTTTGAGGACCGTGCGCCGAATGTGAAAGCAAACTCATTGCTTGCTCATGGTAATTCCTCTATTAACATGGTAGTTGGTTGTCCAGGAAGTTTCCAAGTGTTCGATGTGCGGCGTATTTGTCGGTCCTTGGTAGAGATGCATAAGACCTTGTGTACTATTAGTGATTGTGAACACGACCATGATGATTGTGCAATTTACATTGTAAACCCCCATGGGTGTTCAATTGTCAAGAGAGATATCCAGAAGTTGATGGATGAGAATGTAATCCAGATTCAATAGTCGAGGGATATAGATAATGTCAATATGATAGTACCAGTGTTTAAGACCCCTGAGCGGGTAGTGATTCAATTTGATAGTAGCAGCAACAACATCGTCAATAGATCAGTATCGTTGTTGGTAATACGGTTAGCGGGTCCAGTCCCATATGCATCCGATAGAGCTGTTCCGTATCAATATAATGCTACCATGGTGGAGAATGGTCAAGAGGTCTCGTTGCCTACGACCAATTTTGTTGTGAACATTGCCGATATAGCGAAGGTGGCCCGTAGCGGTCGTGTTTTTGGTCCCGTTTTCCCAAAAGATGTAGAAGATGTTGGTAAGAAGGTTGATGTACCTGTAGCAAATCCAGTTAATGCTCCGAAGTGTTAGTCTGGTGAATCCAGCAATTTGAAGCCTAGTGATGATGATGAGGTACTAAGATTGATAAAGAAGAGTGAATTCAATATGGTGGAGCAGCTGCTCCAAACTCCTTCGAAGATTTAAGTGTTGTCTCTGCTCATGAATTCTGAAGCACACATAGAAGCATTACAAAGGGTGTTGTAACAAGCCTGTGTAGAACATGATGTAACTGTGGATCAGTTTAACCATATTGTGGCTAACATCACTTCCTGCAACAACTTGAGCTTTTATGATGAAGAACTTCCCGAGGAAGGCAGAAACCACAACCTATCACTACATATATCGATGAATTGTAAGGAGGATGCATTGTCAAATGTGTTGGTTGATACCGATTCTTCGTTGAATGTACTCCCCAAGTCAACTCTGTCCAAATTAACGTATCAAGGTGCTCCTATGAGATATAGTGGCGTGATCGTCAAAGCTTTTGATGGTTCTCGCAAGACTGTTATTGGTGAGGTGGACCTTCCAGTGAAGATAGGTCCGAGTGATTTCCATATTACTTTCCAAGTAATGGACATCCACCCGGCCTATAGCTGCTTATTGGGAAGGCCATGGATACATGAGGATGGAGCTGTTACATCCACTCTGCACCAGAAGTTGAATTTGTGAAGAATGGCAAGCTTGTCATTGTTGGTGGAGAGAAAACGTTGTTGGTAAGTCACCTATCGTCTTTCTCATATGTGGAAGCTGGGGATGAGGTTGGAACTCCGTTCCAAACTCTATCTATTGATGAAGAGAAGAAAATTGGGGCACTTATGTCCTCTTTTAAAGACACTCAGAAGATTGTTGAAGATGGTAGTTCTGATCAGTGGGGCCGTATGGTAGAGGTCGCCGAGAATAAGAACCGAGCCGATTTGGGTTTCCAACAAGAGATGTCTGTTGTTAAAACTGAAGATATGCATCCTAGTTTCCGTAATGGAGGGTTCATTCATGGTAATGAACAACACTCAGCTATAGTGATCGAAGGTGACGAAGATGAAGACTGCACCGATTTTGTGACGCATGGAAAAGCTTGCAACAATTGGATCATTGTCGATGTTCCTGTTATTGTTCATCGCTCTAAGTAATTATTTTTATTATTTTTGAAAATCCTTCTCCCATGCCTAAGGGAGAAGCGAACATTGATGGGCATATTTCAAATTAATCATCAATAAAATGAAATTATATTCATCCACATCTATGATGTTTTATTTTACTTGTTGTTTTCTGAAAATGGTAATCACAAAAAACATAAATAAATAATAATTGTCCATCTGCATAATATTTGGTCAGAATTCACTTCTCTAAAATCAAAATATCAAATCATTATGCAAGTTGGTTTCTAAACCCATTGAATATAATGATCCTACCCCTTCTCCAAACTTTGAATTCCCTGTGTTTGAGGCTGAGGAAGAAAGTGATGAAGAAGTGTCTGATGAATTATCTCATCTACTTGAGCACGAGGAAAAAGCCATTCAGCCATTTGAAGAGCAGATTGAGTTAGTCAACTTGGGTTCCGAAGATGATGTGAAGGAAGTCAAGGTTGGGTCTCGACTGTGTCCAGAGGTTAAGAAGGGGTTGATTGATCTTCTCCGAGAGTATTCAGATGTATTTGCCTGGTCCTATCAAGATATCTCTGATTTGGATTATGAGATTGTGGAGCATTGATTACCGTTGAAGCCAGAATGCCCTCCAGTCAAGTAGAAGTTGAGGAGAACTCATCCTGATATGGCAGTGAAGATCAAAGAAGAAGTGGAAAAGCAAATCGACGTCGGTTTCCTTGTTATTGCTGAGTATCCACAGTGGGTGGCCAATATTATGCATGTTCCTAAGAAGGATGGAAAAGTCCGTATGTGTGTTGATTATAGAGATTTGAACAAAGCTAGCCTGAAAGATGATTTTCCTCTGCCACACATTGACATGTTGGTAGATAATACAGCTAAATTCAAAGTCTTTTCGTTTATGGACAAATTTTCCGGTTATAATCAAATCAAGATGGCACCCGAGGATATGGATAAGACCACATTCATTACACCCTGGGGAACATTATGTTATAGAGTGATGCCTTTCAGTTTAAAGAATGCTGGTGCGACATACCAGAGAGCAATGACCACTCTTTTTCATGATATGATGCACAAAGAGATCAAAGTCTATGTTTATGATGTGATTTCTAAATCCAGTGATAAAGAAGAGCATGTTAAACATTTGTTGAAGCTATTCCAACGCTTGAGGAAGTACAAACTCCGCTTGAATCCCAATAAGTGTACTTTTGGTGTTCGTTTTGGTAAGTTGTTGGGCTTTATTGTCATCGAGAAGGATATTAAAGTTGGTCCTACCAAGGTCAAAGCAATACAAGAAATGTCTGCGCCTAAAACTGAGAAGCAAGTCAGAGGTTTTCTCGGCCTCTTGAATTGTATCTCAAGATTTATTTCACACATGACTGCTACGTATGCACCTATATTCAAGCTTCTTTGGAAAGATCAGTCTTGTGATTGGACCGAGGATTTCCAGAAAGCTTTTGACAGTATAAAAGAGTATCTACTTACGCCTCCGATTCTATCTCCACCTGTTGAAGGAAGACCGTTGATCATGTAATTGACGGTGCTTGATGAAAGTATGGGTTGTGTTCTGGGTCAGCAAGATGAGACTGGAAAGAAAAAATATGCTATTTACTACCTCAGCAAGAAATTCACCGACTGTGAGACTCGGTATTCTATGCTTGAAAAGACTTGTTGCGCATTGGCTTGGGCTGCTAAGCGTCTGCGTCAGTATATGTTGAATCATACTACTTGGTTGATATCCAAAATGGATCCAATCAAGTATATTTTTTAGAAGCCTGCTTTAAATGGGAGGATTGCCCATTGGCAGATGTTGTTATCAGAGTATGATATTGAATACCGATCTCAAAAAGCTATCAAAGGTAGTGTCTTGGCTGACCATTTGGCTCACCAACCGATTGAAGATTACCAGTCAGTGCAGTACGATTTTCCTGATGAAGAGATTTTGAACTTGAAAATGAAAGATTGTGATGAACCATTGCTTGAAGAAGGGCCAGAACCTGATTCCCGTTGGGGCATGGTATTTGATGGAGTTGTTAATCAGTATGGTAATGGCATTGGGGCATTGATTATTACTCCTCAAGGCACTCATTTTCCATTTACAGCTAGATTGACTTTCAAGTGTACAAATAATATGGCTGAGTATGAAGCTTGCATTATGGGGCTTGAAGAGGTCATTGATCTCAGAATCAAATATTTGGACGTCTATAGAGATTCAGCTTTGGTTGTGAATCAGATCAAAGGTGAATGGGAGACGAATCAACCCGGTTTGATACCATATAGAGATTATGCGAAGAGGATTTCAACTTTCTTTACAAAGGTTGAGTTTCATCATATCCCTCGAGATGAAAACCGGATGGCAGATGCTTTTGCAACGTTGGCTTCAATAATTGCCGTGAAGTTTTGGAATGAAGTTCCCAATTTAACTGTGATGCGTCTTGATAGGCCAGCACATGTGTTTGTTGTTGAAGAGATCAAAGATGAAAAGGTGTGATATTTTGTTATCAAATGTTTTCTTCAAAGTCAGATTTACCCGCCCGGGGCATCTTTAAAAGATAAGAAGACTTTGAGAAGATTAGCTGGCAATTTCTACCTGAATGATGATATGCTTTATAAGAGAAACTTCGATATGGTTCTACTCAGATGCGTGGATAGACACGAAGCAGACCTGTTGATGAATGAAGTCCATGAAGGTTCCTTTGGTACTTATTTCAATGGGCATGCTATGACTAAGAAGATGTTGAGAGCAGGTTACTATTGGCTGACAATGGAATCTGACTGTTGCAAATTTGTGAAGAAGTGCCACAAGTGTCAAATATATGCAGATAAAATTCATGTTCCTCTGACACTGTTGAATTTTATTTCCTCCCCATGGCCCTTCTCCATGTGGGGAATTGATATGATTGGCATGATTGAGCCCAGAGCATCGAACGAACATCGTTTCATTCTGGTGGCTATTGGCTACTTCACAAAGTGGGTTGAAGCGGCATCATATGCGAATTTAACCAAGCAAGTTGTTATAAGGTTTATCAAGAATCAGATTATATGCTTGTATGGTGTGCCAAGTAAGATCATTACTGATAATAGATTGAACTTGAACAATAACATGATGGAAGCTCTTTGCAAAGACTTCAAGATTGCACACCATAATTCTTCTCCCTACAGACCTAAGATAAATGGGGTTACTGAAGCTGCAAACAGGAACATTAAGAAGATCATCCAGAAGATGGTTGTGACGTACAAGGATTGGCATGAGATGCTCTCTTTTGCTTTGCACGAGTATCGTACATCCATCCGCACTTCAACAGGGGCAACCCCTTTCTCACTTGTTTATGGTATGGAAGCTATGCTCCCAGTAGAGGTTGAGATCCCATCATTACGTGTCTTGATGGAAGCCAGGTTGACAGAAGCTAAATGGTGTCAGACCAGGTATGGCCAATTGAATTTAATTGAAGAGAAGAGGTTGACTGCCATGTGCCATGGTCAGTTATATCAGCAAAGAATGAAGAAAGCGTTTGATAAGAAGGTAAGACCTCATGTGTTTAGAGAAGGTGACCTTGTGCTCAAGAAGATTCTATCTTTCAAACCAGATTCTAGGGGAAAATGGACTCCTAATTATGAAGGCCCATATGTTGTTAAAAGAGCCTTTTCATGCGGTGCTTTGATTCTTACAACTATGGATGGTGAAGAGTTCACGCGTCCTGTGAAAGCCAATGCAATCAAGAAATACTTCGCCTAAAAAGAAAAGAACAACTCGCTAATTTGAAAACCCGAAAGGGCGACTTAGGCAAAAATGAGCGTCTCGGTGGATTAAAAACCCGAAAGGGTGATCCAGGCAAAAGTTAGAGACATAAAGCAAAAGAAATTATCCCGATAAATTGAGTACCCCACCTTGGGGCAATTTATGCAAAAATTAGGGATTATGGCAAGTAACTATATCCTTCTAATCTTCAGTCTTGAAAACATTCTTGAGCACAACGTTTGGTTCTGATTCATCTTCAACCAAAGCCAAGAGTACAACGGATATTGAAGGCGGTAGAAGGATTAGTGATCATCGTATTCAATGTAGCCCTTTTCCATGTAAATTACCATTTTTCAACTTTTGTAAAGATCCATGGAGTCTGTAGTGGTAAATTCATGATCATCAAGCTATGGATAAGCTAGAGATCAAATAACAAGAGTCGCCACCACGCTTTTATTGTTTCCAAGGGAAAAGGGAAAAAGCACGAACAAAACCCAACAATAAGAAGTTTTCAAATCAAAACTAATAAAATGTCAGAGATTACAGGTAAGGGGGTTGGTTACACAGAGGGAAGGTGTTAGCACCCAAAGTGTCTTAGGTACTCCTAGGGAGCCCTTTTTGTGTGCATATGTATTTGATACAAAATGATATTTACAAACAAATAGAATAGGGGGATGAGAAAAGAATTCATTAATTATATTTTTTTGTGTTTGACAAGACCTTTGGTCTTGTGCCTACGTACCAACATAAAAATGAGAGATCAAAACCTCGTAGTTCGTGATACAAATTTCAAAGTGGATGCATTATTTTTAATAAAAATTAAGTTTGAAAGGCACAAAGGCCTAAAATGGTTTGAATGAGTTAGTTCTTTTTGGCTTTTTGAAAGTTTAAGTCAAGTATAGTTAAGTCTATTTACAAGTTTGATTTAAGAAAAGAAGTTTGAAAATGCAATGGTATAAGGCCAAAATTTCTATCTTTTTGCAAAAGTGGTCAAAATTTAGAACAAAAATAGTTCACACAAAGAAGATTTTGAAAAATGGAGGGAGAGATTTTGAAATTAAAGAAATGGGGAGAAGATGAAGAGACTATCCTATGTTCACAATTAAAAGTTGAGAGTTGAAAAGATCTGACCAAGTGGATAGCAATCCAATAGACAAGAATGTCAATAGAAACCCAGAATCCCCTTGGACTTTTAGAATCAAGCAACACACAAATGCACAATCATATTATCTTGAAGAGCAAGGCATCAAATAAAGATGGCCACATCCAAGCTTATCCCTTCCATGATCTTCTTCAAAATAGCCCATGGAACAGATGAATTCCACAAGTCACAGGTTCAAAATGACAGCTTCACAATGATCATGTTGCAGATGAACTCAGAGGTCTCCAAAGATGCATCAGATGAATTTCAAATTGCAAGCACTTGGATCTTCAACAAGTTGGCATTGGCCAAGTCCATTAGCATAAGGAGGTTGCCTAGATTCTAAGTCCATTCGTCCAAAATCAAGCCAACAGTCCACTCAAAAGTCTTTTAGGGTTTTTGTTATTATTATGTACATTAATGGCCAAAGACCAAACAAACAAGCAAAGTATACACAAACAAAATATATCACACAATATGGTCCAAATGGACAAAGTGAAAACTACATTAACATAAATAATTAGAATGATATGAACAATGACAAATGAAATAGAGTGCTAAAAGTAAATTGCATTAAAATAAAGGCTTGAAATTAAAAGTTAGTAGTTAGTAGGTTAGGAGTTAGTATTGTTTTGCTTTTGCTTTTCATTTCAAGACATTCTTTGGAGAACACTCAACCCACTTATCACAAGCATGAATACTTGAGCCAAAACATCTTCCAATGGAAGGAAAGAAGGCCAAGTTTCCATACAATACCATGAAAGAGGGGTGACTTACAATCTCACTAACTAGAATGCTTATGCCTTTTATGTCACAAATTTAGCGCTATGTTAAGCAATCGTAATTGGACTTATGTTAGAAGTCACAACTATTTGAGGTCGGGCAATAAATTTTTGGTGTTAATGCATGTTAGAGACATAGTATAATGGACTATGCTCATGAAACATACCACACACAAAAAGAATATGCAAAAGGTGTGGCCTAATCTCATCCATACTCATGTCAATTTTTCAATCAACTAGCATTAGGACTTTGAGATATCATAGGCCAAATGGAATGAATGAATGAAGAAAGGGAATAAGATGAAGTGGGAGGGGAATTAATGAGATCACAAATTGGTCAAAGGAGGACTTTTACCAAATTAATATCATTCATTCATTTTCGGAGATGGAATGTACATTCCATCAATCCCCTAAATCCAATGATATTAATTTAACAAAGTCAAATCAACCTTGACCAAGGCCCAACAACAAGAGTCAAACATAAACAAGTCATCACAATTGGTCAACAAATTTATTTTGCATTTATTCAAATTAAAATACTAAAATAGTGCATTTAAATTAAATATGGTTTGTCCAATTCCTAAAATCTCATCAAAACATCAAAGAAATGGCCATGAGATTTATCATAGGTCAAACAAGGTCTAAGGACCTTGGAGAAAAAAATTCATAATTTTTGGACATTTAAAAATATTTTTAAACAATTAAAAACAAATGCAAAATTAATTAATTCATGAAAAATATTAATAATGATCCAAAAAATAATTTTAATTTAGAATATGAAAGAGAAAAATATTTGAATTTTTTTAGTGAAAGTCCCATATTTTTTGGTTCAATATTGAATTTAATATGAATTATTAAAAATAAAGCAAATAAAATTAAAATTAAAATATCAGAAAAAACGTGGACCACTTGATCTCCCTCATTAATTGAGGTGGCAGATCAAGTGGCCAGGAGCGCGCTATCCACCATAGACCTTAGTCAGCGCGTGGCAACAATGGTAATCAAAACGCACGCTCTAGATTAAAACAAATTACATGGATCATATGGTTGTGAGACATGCCAACGCATGGCCGGAGCTGTAGCTCCGGTCTTCTTCTCCGGTGGACCTCACCGGACTGGTCCACCATCAACCATCACCAAAATTAAAAATAGGGACATGATTTTAAAGTAAAAATGGCACTGAGCTCGAATATGGCCTCAATTCACTCTAACTCAAAGTATATTGAGAGATACAGGGAGTTGAAATTTGAGGTACATGAACTGAGTTGCTTCGATTTGGCCTCAAAGCAACTCAATCTTCTTTCCTACATTGGTAGGACTTTAGACAACCAAAGAATCAATAGAATTGAGCAAGAATTTGAGAGAATCGAAGAGTTCAAAATTTCTGGGAAATACCTTCAATGGAGGTCTGGATTCAACTGATCTTGATCTTGCTTGTGCTTGATCTCATTCCACTTGCTTGCAGAAGAAGGATTGTATGCTTACAAGGCTGTGGATTTCTGGAGATTTGAATTTCAAAACAGTGGAAATTTAACCTCAAATTCAAAAGAATTTCTCAGGTTTATCCATTGCAAAGTGAGGGTTTGAGATGGGGGATCAAAGCTGGCGCGAATGTGTGTCAAATTCTGAGCAATTGGAGCTCTATTTATAGCTGAAATCATTGATATTTGCACACTTGAAATCACTTTCCAATTTTGGTAAAATGGTGATACATGGGTGCATGGGCGTGTACATGCCCATGAGATCATTGCTTAAGGTCCACAAATGAATGTTAGATAGTCTGAATTGATCTTGGATTGCAAGGCAAGTGTGCATTTGAATTTGAAGTTTGATCCTTGCCAAGTGATGTCACCCTGTTCATGCCAGGCGCAACCTATGCATTCCTTGTCCAAAATTAATGAATTTGAGCTCTTTGGAAAGGGGAGATCAAGAGAAACAACTTTCATGTTCAACACTTTTTCATTTGGAGCTTGTAACATGATGAATTTTGAGGTGGAAGTTTGGAAATTTCAACATATTGAAATTTTTTCTAAGTGTCAAGCCATATGTCTCAATATTCCACCTTGCTTAACTTTTTATATGAGCTTCAAATGAGAAAAGTGTCTTAATCAAAGTTGTAACTCACTCAAATACCTTCAAAATGGTCACCAATTTCATGTCATTTGGATTTTAAATGATAGAGTTATGCATTTTTGAAGTTTGGAAAAATCACTTGATCAATGGTATAAGTCAAAAGTGACCTATAATGTAACCTCATATCACATGCTCAAAAACGTTGAATTAGCTATCACTCCAAACATCAAAGTTGAAGTAGACACATTTAATTTGATTGTTCAACTTAGAAATATTTCATCTCATAAAAATTGAGCAAGTTATGGCCTTGGGAAGTTGACTTTCAAATTAGGGTTTAGACAAAATGACCTATAATGTTTCAATATAGAAAATGATTTTCTAGAAAAAACTAGCTCTAGGTCTAAACATGAAAATTGTTTGGAATGTCATTTAGAGTAATTTTTCTCTTGGAATCATTTTCATATGGTGAAAATTGTAGGAGATAGGGTCTAGGGAGACCCAATTTTGATCAGATGAATCCATCTAGCCAACCACCGCCAACCAACTTGCTAACTTCCAATTCTCTTGACGTTCTTGGCTCATGGTAGATCATATATGCATAAGATGATGAATTTTGAAGTGTCCCTTGAGAAATTAGATCAATTGGTAAGATAGCTTGTTGGAGAAGTTACTCAAGATACCCAATCAAACTAGGGTTTCCAAGGAAAATCACCCTCAAACTTTTGAAGAAAACTTGATCAATATAACATGTAGAGAACATTGGGACTCATATATGATGCTCATAACCAATCTTGAGTCAATTCTTGGTTGTGCTCTTTGTTCATAAGGGTCTCAAACCCTAGATGTGAACCCTTCCTACAAAAGAGTTAGACAAATGCAAAGACATATTTTTGGTATTTTGGTTAGTGAAATGATAAAATACAAGTATGATACAATCATAAAGTGCTTGGTGATCTCTCCCAAAACAAACCCAATGAAGGAGGTGTAAGGAGAATACCAAGATATGATCCCAATGCTAATGCTTATGATGGAATTTCATGAGGGATCTTAGGGTCAAAATTGGGGTCTTACAGTGATCATATTGAAGTTAAAACTTAAAGTTAAAATCATGTTTTCTTACAATAATAAAAGCAGTTACTTTTTAAATCAATTTCATTTAAGGAATATCAATAGCGGTTTGAAAAATGGTAAGCCCTAAATGCGAAGCACTGTTAGTTCTCCCCAAGCAGTTGGTGTGAGTTTTGTATCCCCCCCCCGTCAGCTTTTTAGCATCACCAGCTGAGTTTTGTTGGTTTCCCCAGCTGAGTTTGTGAATGCCTCCCTCGAGTCGTGGGCGCGTTGTCTCAGTAGATTCTTGTTTCCCTACAAGTCTCTAGCAGATTTCATTCAGCGCTGATTCTAGAACAATTTTCTGGTCCTCTGTAAGGTTGTCTCGCCATTTGAAATGGTGTTGACCTAAAATTCCCCGCAGAATTGACAATTCAGATTCCCAGCAGACCCATCATCTTTCCCCAGCCAGGGTTGAGCCTTTGAAGATTGATAATTCGTGTTCATCCTTTACCTCTCTTTCTCTAGTTGATTCCCTCCTGTTGAGATTGGTTTAGTGTTGTATTGATGATTCAGATCGGTGACGTTTGTATCCTTTGTGATTGTCTTGTCAACATAATCATTATCATATATATATATATATATATATATATATATATATATATATATATATTATATATATAATATATATATATATATATATTCATAGATTTCATTATTACATTGTTTGTACTTTGTGATTCATTATTTCTCTGATCCTCTGTTGTGATGGTATCTTTTCCCACATAGATTTGGTATGCCTGTCCTCTTTCAATTATAGAGTGTTAGCCCCCTAAGCAGAAAGATTTTAACCTTTCTCATTCCCCATTGAGTTATTTCCTCGTAGATGATCATTATTTCAGTTTCCTCCCCAGTTGATTGTCTGGATGGAACCACTCCCCCTGAGCTATATCCTCATTGGGTTGAGTCTTTGATTAATCGTTTCTTTCTAGATCTTACCTAGATAGATGCTTTTGGTCCCCTGAGAGTCTATTACCCAGTAACTGGTAATATTCTTCTCAATTTGCAAGTATTTCGCTTTTGCCCAATACCCGGCAAAAGTAACCTTTTTCCCCAGCGGTTTTGTTTTCACGTTTCCCCAGGAAGTCTATCCTTGATATGTTCATCCTAACCGATGACGGATATTTTCTTCCCCTGCTTTGAGTCTATCCTTGATATGTTCATCTTAATCGGTGACGGATGTTTCTCTTTTTTGGTATTCTACCCAGTAAAAAGGTAGTTGTAATCGCTATTTCGTTCCCAGAGGGTTAATCCTTGATATGTTCATCCTAACCGATGACGGGCTTCCTCCTCTTTGTGGTATTCTACCCAGTAACCGGTAATTGTAAATCCTGTTTCCCCTTTTGTAGAGTTTATCCTCGATAAGTTCATCTTAATCGGTGACAGATATTCTCTTTTTGGTTTTCTATCCAGTAACCGATAGATATAATTCCTATTTCTCCCCTCTGAGTCTATCCTTGATATGTTCATCTTAATCGATGACAGATATTCTCTTTTCGGTATTCTATCCAGTAATTGATAGATGTAATCCTCACTTTTTCCGGCAGTCTATCCTTAACCGATGACAGATATTCTTCCCTTTTAGTCTATCCTTGATATGTTCACTTTAACCAGTGACAAATATTCTCTCTCTTTGGTCTTCTGCCCAGTACCCGATAGTTGTAAATCCTATTTTGACTTTTCCTCGGCAGATTATTCTTACCCAATAACTGGTAATGAATACACCTCCCGTTGCCCTCAGTGAGTCATCCTTGATGTGTTTACCCTAACCGGTAACGGATGTCCTCTCTATTAGATTTGTTATTACCTTATCTAGTAACCAATAGTGGATAATACATTTCTGTTACTCATGTGTTGAAGATAATTTCTTCCCCGGTTGAGTTTGAGTGCGCATTTCCTCAGTAATATCGTTGTTTCCTGCTTGGGTCGAGTATTGCAGCTTTGTTCTGATCTACCCGTTTCCCCTGCAGATGTTCCCTCTATTCCCTGACTGAGTTTTTCCATTGATTTATTTTCATGGAATCTCTCGTATCCCCCAGCAGTTTTAAGTCGTATCCTAGCTTAGACACAACCTTTTATCCCCTCAGAGTCTCTGTCTCCCTAGTGAGTTTTCCTTGTGGAATGCATTATGCTCCCGCGGACTTTCAGTCTCTCCAGATTCTTTTCTCTTGTGGCAAAATTTTCCCCACAGAGGTTATTTATTTTTAGCATTCATATCATATGCATCATGAGGTCTCTTAGGGACCAAAATTTGTTTCTATATTGTTATTTAAGCCCATTCTATTGAATCGATACGAAGATTTTAACCTTAATCTCCTCATCTAGAACGTACTTAAATAGGGGCAGTTGTAAGACCCCAATTTTGACCCTAAGATCCCTCATGTTATCTCATCATATGCATTAGCATTGAGATCACAACTGAGTATCCTCCTCACTTCTCATTCATTGGGTTTGCATTGGGAGAGATTACTAAGCACAATTTGGTTGTATCATACTTTATTTTTCTTTGCTTACTAACCAAAATACCAAAAATATGTCATTGTATAGTTTAACTCTTTTGTAGGTTGTGTGCATGCCCGCCTATGCTCTATCAAGCTCATATCTAGGGTTTGAGACCCTTAATGCAAGGAGCTCACTCAAGAATTGGTTTACATTGGCTCTAAGTATCATATATGGATCCCCATGATCTTCACATGTTATTTTGATCAAGAAATCATCAAGAGTTTGGAGTTTGTTTGCCTTGGAAACCCTAGTTCATCTGGGTATCTTGTGTAACTTCTTCAATAAGTTTCTTCAACAATTGATCAAATATTCCAAGGGATACTTAATATTACATAATCTTATGCATATATGATCCTCCATAAGTCCCAGAAGTCAAGAGAATGTCAAGCTAGCAAAATGGTTCATGGTGGTTGATCAGAGCAAATCAACTAGTCAAAAATGGGGTTCTCTAGACCCTATCTCCTACAATTTTTGTCATATGAAAATTATTTCAAGCGCAAAGTTACTCTAAATGACATTACAAACAACTTTCATGTTGAAGTCAAGAGCTAATTTTGCTTGGAAAGTCAATTTTTATGGTTAAATATTATAGGTCATTTTGTCTAAACCCTAATTTGGAGGTCAACTTCACAAGACCATAACTTGCTCATTTTTTATGAGATTAAAGCCATTAAAATTGCATGATAAAATTAAAAATGTCTACTTCAACTTTTATGTTTGGAGGAAGTTCAAATTCAACTTTAAAATGCATGTGCCAAGAGGAAACATTATAGGTCATTTTGGACCAATACCATTGAACAAGTGATTTTCCTCAACTTCTAAAATGTATAACACCTTCATTCCAAATCCAAATAAGGCCAAATTGATGACTAAATTTAATAGGTTTGAAAGAGCTACAACTTTTATGAAGGAACTTTTCTCATTTGAAGCCCATAGAAAACGTTATTCAAGGTGGAAGAAGTGAACATTTGACTTGGGACTTAGAAAATTTTCAAATATGTTTGATTTCCCAAATTTCCACCTCAAAATTCATCATGGTCCAAGCTTCAAATGGAAAAGTGTTCAACATGAAAGTTGTTCCCCTTGATTTTAACTTTCCAAAACATCCAAGATCATATCATTTGGACCAAAATTGAAGGACTTACGCATGGCTTCATTATGGGAAGTGTTTTGGCAAGTTTGAACTTCAAATGATCATTTACTTTTGCATGCTTGCACATTATGAGTTCAATAGAATTTGTGCATGATTTTGAGTTGGATTACATCAACCTCAAGGCCCAAATGATTTCCCATGCACCCATGCAAGTGAATTACTATTTTTGTCAAATTTTCAAATGGTGCAAATATCAAACACAATGCCTATATAAACAAGCTTAAGGCTTCTAATTCATCATCAACACCTTGCCCAAGCTTTGCTAGACCTCTGTAAACCCTCACTACCATAGAATTTTCTGAGATTTCTTTTAAATCGAGCTTGAACTTCACCATCTGTTTGGAAGTTAAAATCCAGAACTTCACTTCCATTTTCAGTTCATTTGGTTCCTGCAAGCAAGAGGAGGAGAAAGTAATCAAATTCAGATCAATATCAAGTCAAATTGGATCAACTCGAAGGTGAAGTTTCAGAAACTTCCACTCTTCGATTCTCTCTTATTTCTCCCCTATTATTGTTGATTTTTGGTTGTCTAAAGTCCTACCAATGTAGGCAACAAGATTGAGTTGCTTTGAGGTCAAATCGAAGAAACTCAGATCATGATCCTCAAAATTCAACTCCCTGTATCTTTTCATATACTTGGAGTTAGACAAAATTGAGGCCAGATTCGAGCTCCTGAGCATTTTTTCTTTAAATTCATGTCTTGCTTTATCATTTTGGTGATGGTTGAAGGTGGACCAGTCCGGTGAGGTCCACCGGAGAAGAAGACCGGAGCTCTGGCTCCGAGTGTTGGCAAGCTTCCTAACCACAGTATCCCTTCACTTTGTTTTAATCTTGATTGTTGGTTGTGATTACCATACGTGTTACGCAATTGATTGATGACCACATGAAATGCGCGCTTTGGACCATTTGATATGCCACCTCAATTAATGAGGGAGATCAAATGGTCCACATATTTTGTAATTTCTAAGTTTTTATTTTATTTGCTTTATTTTCATTAATTCATATTAATTTTAATATTGATCCAAAAAATATGGGATTTTCACCCTTTTAATATCAATATCCTAAGGCTAATTGGTTCATGAACTAATACAAGTATGAATGAGATTAGGTCCACCCTTTGATCATTTTCTTTTTGTGTGTGGTTGTCTTAGGAGTATGGTTCATTATACCATATCTCTAACATGCATTAACACCAAAAAAATTATTGCCCGACCTCAGATAGTTGTGACTTCTACATAAGTCCAATTACGATTGCTTAACATAGCGCTAAATTTTGACACAAAAGGCATAACATTCTAGTAAGTGAGATTGTAAGTCTCCCCCCTTTCATGGTATTGTGTGGAAACTTGGCCTTTTTTCCTTCCTTTGGAAGATGTCTTGGTTCAAGGATTCATGCTTGTGAATAGAGGGTTGAGTGTTCTCCAAAGAATGACTTAAAAAGTTTAAAAGCGAAACTCCACTAACTTCTAATCAACTAACATTTGACTAACTTTTAATTTCAAGTCATTTACTTTATGCAATTTAAATTTAAGCCATTTATCATTTGTCATTATACATACCATTTAACTTGTTTATTTTGATGCCATTTTCTCTTTGCTCACTTGAGCCATGAATTGTGATTGTATATACTTGTTTATGTATTTTGTTTGTGTTTGTGGTCTTAGGACCTTAAAGTACATAATAAACAACCAAAACCCTAAAAAATATTTGTGTGAACTATTGGATTGTGATCTGAGCTTTCGACTTAGAATTAGGCAACACTCTCTATGCAAAAGGACTTGGCCAATGCCAACTTTTCTAAAACCAAGTCATTATGAATTGAACTTTCATTCGATGCAAGTCTTGAGATCCCTCTGAGTTCATCTGCTACATGGTCTTGATGCAAATTTTACTTTGAACCTGTATTTAATGCCTTATTCTGAGCCATTCAAGGAGTATGTCATCTGATACATGGGAGCTTAAGAAAAAGACTATGAAGTTGATAGCTTGGATGTGGTTATCTTTATTTGATGCCTTTCTCTTCATCTTGCTACTTGTGTATTGATATTGCTTGATTTTAAAGTCCAAGGGAAAAGTGGGTTTCTATATGACATTCTTGTCTATTCGATTGAATCCCATTGGTCAGATATTCTCAACTCTTAACTTTTAAATTCTTGCTTAGGATTAGTCTCTTCATATCCTCCCACTTCTTAAATTTCAAATCTCTCCCCCCTTTTTAAAATCTTCTTTGCTTGTAATTTCTAAACTTAGACTTTATTGCAAACTAGAAACTTTGGCCTTATGCCATTGCATTTTTTAGCTATTTTCTTAAATCAAACTTGTAAATGAATTTAACCATATTGACTTAAAACTTCAAAAGACAAAAAGAACTAACACTCATTCAAACTTTTGGGCCTTTTGGGCCTCTTTTAAACTTAACTTTTGATTAAAAGTAATCCACTCACTTTGAAATTGATACCACGAACTACGAAGTTTTGATCCCTCATTTTTATGTTGGTACGTAGGCACAAGTCCGAAGGTCTTGTCAAACACAAAAATATAATTAATGAATTCTTTTCTCATCCTCACACTCTATTTAATACAGACATCATTTATACCAAAACACCTGCACACATAAAAAAGGGCTCCCTAGGAGTACCTAGGACACTTTGGGTGCTAACACCTTCCCTTTGTGTAACCAACCCCCTTACCTGTAATCTCTGACATTTTATTAGTTTTGATTTGATAACTTCTTATCTTTGGGTTTTGTTCGTACTTTTCCTTTTTCCCTTGGAAACAATAAAAGCGCGGTGGCGACTCTGGTTTTATTGACGTTATGTTTATCCATAACTTAATGGTCATGAATTTATCGCTACACTATTTACTATCTGAGAAAAAAGTTTATCGATTATGAAACTAGATATTCACTCTTCGAGAAAACTTGTTGTGCTTTAGCATGAGTCGGTCGACGTCTGAGGAAGTATATGATTTGTCATACTACTTTGTGGATCTAAAAAAATGGATCCAGTTAAGTACATCTTCGAAAAACCTGCCTTGACTGAAAGACTTTCCTGTTGGCTGATGCTTTTTTCGGAATAGTACATCCAGTATGTAACCTAGAAGGCGATCAAAGGAAATGTGTTGGTAGAGTACCTTGTGTAACTCCCCAATTTTATTTAAATTATTTTCCTTAATTTAATAATGTGATAGTTGTGGTTGTGTTATATTGATTGGTTTTTTGATGTGTTGTTTACCCTTGTTGTGGGATAGTTGCCTTAGAAATTAATATGTTCGGGGAGTGTGTGAGCAAAAGTGTAGAAAATATGGTGTGGTGAGTAAAACTAATTAATCATATTAGTTATTGTTTATTCAATTAATTAATATTATATGAATATTAATTGATTTTTTTAATTTGAGTGGATTATTATTATTATTATTAAGAAAATAGTGATAATATAATAAGTTAGTAAAATAATAGGATTTATAATAAAAATATAAAGGGGAATTGGGATAGAAACTCAGAGTACGTTACCTTTAGGAGAGAAGAGGAGAAGCATACAAAGAGAGAAGAAGAGGCTAGGACTCAAGGGGAGATTCACCATTTTTGAAGGTTAAAGAAGTTATTACTAGGAACTCTAAGGTAAGAGTGAGGTTCTGATGATCTAAGGGTTAACATGATGATGGTGGATAGATTATGCCATGTAGGTTTTGTGTTTCTTCTCTATGTTGAATTGTGGGAATGATGAAAATGTTGCGGTTAAACCCATGAAATTTGATTGAATTGTGCGAATGATGAAAATGTTATTGTTAAACCCATGAAATATGATTGAATTGTGTGAATGATGAAAATATTGTTCCTAAACCTATGAAATTTGATTGAATTGTGGGAATGATGAAAATGTTGTTGTAAAACCCATAAAATTTGATTGAATTGTGTGAATGATGAAAATGTTGCAGTTAAATCCATGAAGTTTGATTGACTTGTGAGAATGATGAAAATGTTGTTATTAAACCCATAAAATTTGATTGAATTGTGTGAACGATGAAAATGTTGTTGTTAAACCCATGAAATTTGATTGAATTGTGGGAATGATGAAAATGTTGATGTTAAACCCATGAAATTTGATTGAATTGTGTGAATGATGAAAATGTTATTGTTATGAAATTTGATTGGATTGTGGGAATGATGAAAATGTTGTTGTTAAACCCATGAAATTTGATTGAATTGTCTGAATGATGAAAATATTGCTATCAAACCCGTGAAATTTGATTGAATTGTGGGAATGATGAAAATTTTGTTGTTAAACCCATGAAATTTGATTGAATTGTGTGAATGCTAAAAATGTTGTTGTTAAACCAAAGAAATTTGATTGGATTGTGTGATGTAAAAGTTGTGTGAATTGATATGGTTTCTGGTCAGAGTTGGAATGATGAATTGTTGCTGTTGGAAGGTTTGGGGTATATATGAATCATGAGAATGAATGATTTTTTTATCCTAATCTGTGATATAATATGAATTTTCTATTTTAATCATTGAATAATTATAGTATGTCAAATTTTGAGATCGGATGTTTTTACGGAATCGAAATCGGAGGTCCGGAAGGCCTCCAACAGCGAAAAATTGGTTTTTGGGCTATTTTCGAATCACGTAACCAGTTACCGATTTGAGCATAACCGGATACCACAGTTACGTAAAAAAAAGGGAAATTGAAAATGATGTAACTTGAGCTCCATAACTCCGTTTGAAGCGCGGTTCAAAGTGTCGGAAAGCTGAGAATGTAAGAACAAAGTTGGTTCTAAAATGTATCTCTAAGATTTTGATGATAACAAAGGATGAAACAAAAATGGTACCCTAACAGAATTTTTCCTAAGTGTGCAGGACTCTGATCAAGCAATCGGATAGATAAATCATCAGATACAGAATCCAGCATTAGACGATACTCAGAGGATACGCGACCAGAAGGTTTTGACTCTGATCAAACGCAGGCACTAGCAAAACGGAAGAAGTCAGAAACTCTGATAAAGAAGAATGAATCCAGACTCTGAAGACGCACGATCTGAAGAAGTCAAGATTAAAGAGAAACTCTTATTCAATCAGATAGAAGTACCCTCTGAAGACGAACATTGCTAAACAAGACTCTGGATACAGGATTCGTTGAATCAGAAAGCGTAACTGTGAAGAAATCTGCATTTAGAAAGAAACTATTTCTAGAAGGAAGTTATGACGCACCCAAAACTGTTTTGGAAAGAAACAATGAGAGTAATGACATTATTCATTCTTCAATGTACAAAATTATGTCATCACCCAACGGTCCTCTCAAACTCCTATATAAAGGATGGAATGCCGCTCAAGAAAAACACACCTGAGACACAAGAATACAAAATTCTCCATCATCTTCTTTCACTATCTCACGAGTTGCTGCTCTTACGTGAAAAACTCTGGTTATTATTTTTGTAATATTTGCTTATTGTTAGAAGCATTGTGCATTACCAATCATTTTATTACTGAGATATTTCCTCAAATGACTCTGTGAAGTCTGAATACTTGAGAGGGCTAAGGGATTAATTCTCTTAGACGGTTGTTTGTGTAATATTTCAAGATTAGTGGATTAAGACCTTTTTGAAGGCAAAATCACCTTGGCCGGGTGGACTGGAGTAGCTTTGAATTTCAAGAGAACCAGTATAAAATTATGTGTCAAACTTTTTATTCTGCGTGTGTCTAAGTTATTGAAAAAGTTTTATTTTCCAAACAATTCAAACCCCCATTTCTTGTTTTTCTCTACCTTCAATTGGTATCAGAGCTTCGGCTCTGTTATTGATTTTCTAATCAAACACTTAACAGTGTAGAGAGATCCAGTGTGAGAAAAACACTATGGCCAACACCAATGAAAGAGATAGTTACAATGCTAAACCTCCAATCTTTGATGGAGAAAAATTTGATTATTGGAAAGATAGAATTGAAAGTTTCTTTCTGGGCTATGATGCTGATCTATGGGACATAGTCACAATCGACTTTACACCTCATGTGTCTGACGTTGGCGTTGCCATTGCCAGAAGCAAAATGACAGATGATTAGAAGTGCAACTTCAAAAACCATCACAAAGCCAGAACGATACTACTGAATGTCATTTCCTACAATGAATATGAAAAGATCACCAACAGGGATGACTCACGAAGGAAATTCTCAAGTCAAAGAGACAAAGGCTTTTTCTCTAATTTAGAAGTATGAAGCATTCAAGATGGAGAACGATGAAGCTGTAGAGGTAATGTTTTCTAGATTTCAAACTTTAATTGAAGAACTCAAAGTTCTGGAAAAGGGCTACACAACTGCAGATTATGTCAAAAAAAATAGTCAGAAGCTTGCCAAAAAGGTGGAGACCCATGGTCACAACATTAAAGCTATCAAAAGATCTGAACAATATCAGCCTTGAGGAACTCGTCAGTTCACTCAGAAGTCATGAGATAGAACTTGAGGAAGATGAGCCTCAAAAGAAAATCAAGTTTGTAGCACTGAAGTCCAAATCTGAAAGACGCGGGCCAGAAAGGAACAAAGTCTTCCAAGCTGAAGAGGGACAATGACGACTCTGAAAAGGAAGACTCTGACGATGAAGAAGAGTTATCCATTTTGACCAGAAGTGTAAAACAACTCTGGAGAAAAAGGAATAACAACTTAAGAAGACCAAGACCCAAGGGAGATCGCTCAGAATTAACCTTCAGAGGTAAGTCGAACAAAGAAATAACATGCTCTAAATGTAAGGAAACAGGTCATTACAGAAACGAATGTCCAAAGCTTAAGAAAGAGAGCTCTTGAAGAGAAAGCTTCAAGAAAAGCTCATTCAAAACTAAAAAGGGACTAATGGCCACCTGAGACGACAGTGAATCTGATTCCTCTGAATCAGACTCTGAAGAGCAGGCACATGTTGTATTCATGGCTATCACCTCTGAAAATTCATCAGATAGAGAATCTGATCTTGAAGAGGTATTTTCTGATCTTTCTCGCTCTGACCTTGAATCATGCCTTTCTGAAACTCTAAACTCATATCAGAAACTTAAACAAAAATTTAAGGCTTTAAAAGGAGTTCTTGAAAGAACCATCGAAGAATGTGATAAGCTTGAGATGACTGGTTCAGAATTAAAAGATGAAAATCAAACCTTTATAAAAGAGAGAGACTCCACAAATAAACAATGTTTAAAATTTGAAGAAGCATTATCTCAAGCCCTACAAACTTCTAACATAATAATATATGAATATGAAAAATCTTTTCAAAAGTTTCTGAAAAATGGGATAGAAAGAAGCAGAATGGCATCCATGATTTATGGAGTGAGTCAAAATAATAAAAGAGGAATAGGGTATGTCCCTAGTGAAGATAGGTCTTATATAGATGACAAACCTAAATCTCCTTTTTCTTATCACTACACACAAACACAAGCACAACGTTTTGATAATGCTAGAAAACCCAAAGTTCTAAGAAACTCTGGGAAAACTAATCACAAAGGCCCCAAAAGATTTTGGATACCAAAGAATAAGATTGTTTATGTTGCAGATATCTTATGCAGCAGAGTCAAGACACCAATCATGGTACCTGGACTCTGGATGCTCGCGATACATGATGGGAAGAAAGTATATGTTCGAAAGCCTGGAACTTAAAGATGATGGCTTCGTAGGTTTCGGAGGAAATCAGAAAGGAATAATCAAAGGCTCTGGAACTATTGGTAATGGAACCCTTCCCTCTATATCTGATGTTCTCTATGCAGAAGGATTAATGCATAACCTGTTAGCAATAAGTCAATTAAGTGATAACGGTTATGATGTAATCTTCAATCAAAAAACATGTAAAGCAATTAATCAGAATAATGGAACAGTTCTATTCACTGGCAAGAGGAAAAACAATATTTACAAAATAAATCTTTCAGACCTAAAAGATCAAAATGTAAAATGTCTGATGTCTATTCATGAAGAGCAATGGGTATGGCATAGACGCTTGGGCCACATTAGCATGAGAAAACTCTCTCAGCTAAATAAACTCGAGTTAGCCAGAGGCCTACCTAAACTGAAGTATTCTTCAGAAGCTCTATGTAAGGCATGTCAAAAAGGTAAATTTTCAAAAACATCTTTTAAAAAGAAAAATATTGTCTCTACCTCTAAGCCTCTGGAACTTCTTCACATTGACCTGTTTGGGCCTGTTAAGACAACGTCAGTCAATGGAAAGAAGTATGGACTAGTTATTGTTGATGATTTTAGTCGCTGGACATGGGTAAAATTCCTAAAGCACAAGAGTGAGTCTCACTCTATATTCACTAGCTTCTGTTCTAAAGTGAAAAACAAATTTGACTCTAAAATCATCAGAGTCAGAAGTGATCATGGTGGCGAATTCGAGAATAAATTTTTTGACGAACTATTTGATTCTAATGGAATATCCCATGATTTCTCCTGTCCTAGAACTCCACAACAAAATGGAGTTGTAGAGAGGAAGAATAGGACACTCCAAGAGATGGCCAGAACGATGATCAATGAAACAAATGTGGCTAAGCACTTTTGGGCTGAAGCAGTAAATACAGCGTGTTATATTCAGAATAGAATCTCTATAAGACCTATTCTGGAAAAGACTCCCTATGAACTGTGTAAGGGAAGAAAACCCAACATTTCTTATTTCCATCCTTTTGGATGCTCTTGTTTTATTCTCAATACTAAAGAACATCTGAACAAGTTTGATTCAAAAGCACAAAAAGGTATTATGTTAGAATACTCAGAACGCTCTAAAGACTACAGAGTATACAACATGGAAACCAAAATTATGGAAGAATCGATACATGTTAGATTTGATGATAAGCTTGACCCTGAAAAGTCAAAGCTAGTTGAGAAACTTGCAGATTTGGATATCACTCTTGCAGGTTCTGACGAAAAGACTAAAGCACCAGAAGTATCTGATAGACAAAGGCCAGATGAAACTGAAGCCCAACTATCCAAAAAAGATCAAGAAGTCACCCCAACATCTCTGAATATTTGATTCTGGGAAACAAGGATGAACCTGTCAGAACTAGGTCAACTTTCAAAGTATCTGAAGAAACTCCTCTAGGATTAGTATCTCTAGTCGAACCTACTTCCTGTGATGAAGCACTTCAAGACAACGACTGGGTTCTGGCTATGAAAGAAGAGCTAGACCAATTCTCAAATAATGACATATGGGATCTCGTCCCAAAGCCTAAATGAATTCACATTATCGGAACCAGATGGGTGTTCAGAAATAAACTGAACAAAAAGGGAGAATTAGTCAGAATTAGGGCTATATTCAACAAGAAGGCATTGACTACAACAAAACCTTTTCCCCAGTCACCAGGTTATATTACATTCGCTTACTTGTTTCATTTGTTGTGAATCATTCAATCAAACTATATCAAATGGATGTCAAGAGTGCATTCCTTAATGGTTATATATCAGAAGAAGTTTATGTAAATCAACCTCTAGGTTTTGAAAACTATAAATGTCCAGAACACGTTTTAAAACTTAAGAAATCACTGTATGGTTTAAAACAAGTTCCTAGAGCTTGGTATGAAAGACTAAGTAACTTTCTTCTGGAACATGATTTTATTAGAGGAAAGGTTGACTCTACACTCTTCTGTAAAAAAAAATATAAATGATCTCATGATATACCAGATATATGTTGATGACATTATTTTTGGTTCAGCTAACCCCTCTATATGTTAAGAATTCTCTGAGCTAATGCAGGCAGAATTTGAAATGAGCTTGATGCAAGAACTAAAGTTCTTTATAGGGATTCAAATCAATCAAGCTTCAGAAGCTACCTACCTTTATCAAAGTAAGTACATAAAAGACATTCTGAAGAAATTCGAAATGGTTGAATGCAAACCTGCTAAGACACCAATGCATCCAACCTGCATTCTGGAGAAAAAAGAAATTAGCCAAAAGGTTTGTCAAAAGCTCTATCGTGGTATGATAGCCTATCTTCTCTATCTAACGGCTACTCGCCCTGATATTTTGTTTAATGTATGCCTCTGTGCCAGATTCCAATTAGATCCCAGGGAATCTCATTTAATAGTTGTTAAGAGAATCCTCAGGTATCTGAAAGGAACCCCTAGCCTTGGCCTGATGTATGAGAAAACATCAGAGTATAGGCTCTCTGGTTATTGTGATGCAGATTATGCAGGGGACAGAATGGAACGTAAAAGTACATCTGGGAACTGTCAATTCTTGGGAAATAATCTTATATCTTGGGCCAGCAAAAGGAAATCAACCATAGCTCTGTCCACTGCAGAAGCAGAATATATATCAGCATCACTCTGCACTACTCAGATGCTCTGGATGAAAAATCAACTTGAAGACCTTCTGATCTTTGATACTAACGTTACTATTTTCTGTGATAATACTGCTGCCATTTGTTTAATTAAGAATCATATTCTGCATTCCAGAGCCAAGCGCATAGAAATAAAACATCACTTCCTTAGAGACTATATTCAAAAAGGGGTAATTTCATTAAAATTTATTAATACAGACCATCAATGGGCTGACATCTTTACTAAACCCCTCGCTAAAAACAGATTCTCTTTTATCTTAAAAAATTTAAAAATTCAAATTTGTCTAGAATAAATGTGCTCCTCTGAAATAGCAGAATAAGACTCTGAATTAAAACATTTGGTATCTGGATCTGACTCTGATGCTTCTACCAGTTAGGAGTCATCTGAATCAGAAATCCTCAGGACCCAACCCTTTGGTATTCCTAAAGATCAGATAAAGTAACACGTGGAGCCTCATGCGTCTGACCTTGAAACTTCTAGACAACTGTCTAGCAGAAATCAAGAGACAGACTCTTGAAATCTCCTCGAGCAGTGTGTTGATTTGGGGATTAGACCTCCATCATGGGCTGTAATCATTCTCCTCCAAACGTGCAAACTTGGTTAACATGTTGCATTTAATTATTTAACATCTAAACTACTTCTAATGATGTCGTTTTGCATACATCTATGTGGGTATAAATTCTTTTCACACATTACAATCTCCCACTTTACACTCACGCCTACACTAAACCCCCTTCTCTCTCTCTCTCTCTCTCCTCTCTCTCTCTCTCTCTCAGTTCTTCATCATCTTCTTCAAGATTTCTTCATTTTCTTCAACAAGTTCTTCGTTCAACCTTCATCTTCAACATTATTCTTCATGGATGCTCAACAACAATCCGTCTACAACTTCTCTCAACAGATGAACTCAACGCAACAAACACCCATTTCTACCCAACAAACAACAGCAACCACTGGCGTCGTCTCAACCCCCATCTACAGGGAACCCCATATTCTTGATCGTGAACCTCACATCCACCTAGCAACACCGTTTGAAAAGCTTGAGGTACTATGTGAGTCGCCAGTGGATTTTGAAAACATGAAGAAGAATGGCGTAGACCTAACTGAAGAGTTAAGGATGCATGGGTGGGAAACCTACTTTTAGGGACTCTATGGCCCTGTGTACACATATCTGGTGAAGGAGTTCTGGCGTTTCACAGACTCAGATGATCACTACATCGTCTCTCATGTTCTGGGAGTGAAAATAGTCATCACTGAGAAATCAATTGTCTCCCTTCTGAATATGGAGAAGACAGGAGTAAGACGCATCTACAACATCAACCCTAGGGAAAAATATTTGTCTCAGGAAACCAACCCCACTATATTTCAACAGAACGCTGAGGGCAAACACTCCAAGAACAAGGAACTCCATCAGAACCTCCGTGTCTGGCTGAAGATTATCCTAGGCACCATTCATCATCGGCCTGCATCAAACTCTTCTGACTATATCAACACAGATCAAAAGTGTATTTTGTACTGCATCCACAAGGGGCTGAAACTGTGTCTGCCATCACTTCTCTTCAAGTATCTCAGAGACTTTGTCAAAGATACCAGAAACAACATGAAGACCAGAAATTACATCCCTATGGGAAGACTTATCTCAGATGTTATAATTGAGAATGGCTTAGTGGATCACCTGATCCATCACAATCTAATGAAGGATGTCACTGTTGACATTGGGAGACCTCTGAATGCTCGGAATCTGAAGAGCATGGGGATAATTGATCAAGTTAGAGCTAAACCAACTCTGGACACCTTCTGGGAAGTACTCAAGGATCAGAGGAAGATTCCCAACGGTCTATATCTGTTCTCCAAGATTGACCCTCCAGAAGTGGTAGCTTACTATCTACAAGATCTTGCTAATCAAGGGGTGGACATCTCGGAGTTCTCAGTGGACTGGCTACCTGAGCATCCACCAAACTTCATGAAGAGGATGCGAGAGCCCTCTAAGAAGCCCAAGAAGGCAGAGAAAGCAAAGCTGGGAGAATCTTCTGGGTCAAGACCTCCAGTCCCTCTAGCTGACTCTCCAAGTAAGTCTATACCGCTTTCTCGCTCTGTAAAACTTAAACCCATTGCTTCTTCTCTTCCCCAAACAACTCCCCTATACACCTCATCTGAAACACCCCCCTCAACCACCAGAACCTCTAACCCACCTTCTCTAAAATTCAACCTTGCTACCACCACACTACCTGTTTCTGAAGCAGAAATGCTGAATGAAACTACCTCACCTTCCTCATCATCCTCATCATAATCCCCACCACAATATGTTCTTTCCTCTGACAACGAACCCTCTGACCCCCAATCCCCCACTCTAGCTCAGCTTCACGCTCGTGCTCTGGCTTCTGAACAACCATCACAAACTGAACCTGAACCAGAAGTCACTTCACCACCCCCTAAAAAACTAAATCCAACTACATCTGAACATCCTCAAACACCACCACCTGCACAACAACCAAATCCACCTCCTAAACAACCAATTCACTCACCATCTGAACCTCAACCAAATCCACAACCTGAACAAACAACACCGTCCCCCTCTACCATTCCCATACCACCAACTTCCACTGACTTCATCACTCCCATTCTAAACCTTGATGCCACCAATCCACCCTCTCCATCCTCCCCGACCTCTTCCCCTGAACCAGAAACTGCCTTCCCTACCCTAGAAGAAGCAATAAATGTTTGTGCAGAGTCTTTAGTAGAGAAGATCAAGTCTCTGACTATCAACTCTGGCATCAGTGATGATCCCTCTGCAGTAAGGATCCACTGGAACAAAGTGATCAGTTGGATGACCTCTGGATCCTTCAAATTGAAAGGCCTCTCTGACCAAGTCCGTAATGACTTCATCAGAGATGCTGGTATAAGGCTCCAAGCTCGCTTGGCCAGAGAGGCTGAGGAACAGGCTAGGAAGGAAGCAGAAGAGAAAGCTCGACTAGAAGAAGAATAGAGGATCATAGAAGCTGAAGAAAAGGCTGATGATGAGGCTGAGGCAAAAGCTAAAGTCGAAGCTGAGAAGCAGCACGTGTTGTTGCAGAGGAAGCTACCAAGGCCAGGGTTGATGATTTGACTCAGGGGGAGCAATCCAACTCTGGGTTTGCCCCTCTGTTCTTAAAGACTCTGGAAGAATTACAAAAGGAACAACAAGTGGTTCGAGCTAGGCTAGATCAACAGGATTTCGTCAACATCAACATTCAGAACATGTTGTCTCAGCTGCTCCAAAGGATGCCTCCGCCCCCAAACCCTTAAGCACCTAGGCTATTTGATTGTTGCTTTACCTCTGATGTTTTTACCTTCTGATCTATGTTTTTTTTGCTACATGTGTGTACCTGTTTTCTCTTTATGAATATCCAATTCCTGCCTATGTTTTTCTCTGTCTTTTTTATTCTGACAAAAACGGGGAGAACTAAAACAGCTCTGATGGAAACATAACTAAAACCTCTCAAAGTACTGCAAACATTAATAAATATTAATAAACTGATGACTAAAGATATGCAGGAAAATAGCTAAGGCACTAAACCAAGGAAGGTCCAGTAAGAACTTCTGTTAAATTTAATGATCTAACTCAGGGGGAGTCCCCTTTCCTTATCTGCTCTGAGACCTTTTCGTATTGTTTCATCTCTACTCTGTCTTGTTTTGTCATCATCAAAATGGGAGAGATTGTAAGAACAAAGTTGGTTTTATAATGTATCTCTAAGATTTTGATGATAACAAAGGATGAAACAAAAATGGTACCCTAACGAAATTTTTCCTAAGTGTGCAGGACTCTGATCAAACAATCAGATAGATAAATCATCAGATACAGAATCCAGCATTAGACGCTACTCAGAGGATACACGACCAGAAGGTTCTGACTCTGATCAAACGCAGACACTAGCAAAACGAATGAAGTCAGAAACTCTGATAAAGAATAATGAATTCAGACTCTGAAGACGCACGATCTGAAGAAGTCAAGATTAAAGAGAAACTCTTATTCAATCATATAGAAGTACCCTCTAAAGATGAACATTGCTAAACAAGACTCTGGATACAGGATTCGCTGACTCAGAAAGCGTAACAGTGAAGAAATTTGCATTTAGAAAGAAACTATTTCTAGAAGGAAGTTCTGACGCACCCAAAACTGTTTTGGAAAGAAACAAGGAGAGTAATAATATTAATCATTCTTCAATGTCCAAAATTATGTCATCACCCAACGGTCCTCTCAAACTCCTATATAAAGGATGGAATGTCGCTCAAGAAAAACACACATGAGACACACAAGAATACAAAATTCTTCATCATCTTCTTTCACTATCTCACGAGTTACTGCTCTTACGTGAAAAACTCTGGTTATTATTTTTGTAATATTTGCTTATTATTAGAAGCACTGTGCATTACCAATCATTTTATTACTGAGATATTTCCTTAAGTGACTCTATGAAGTCTGAATACTTGAGAGGGCTAAGGGATTAATTCTCTTAGATGGTTGTTTGTGTAATCTTTCAAGATTAGTGGATTAAGACCTTTTTGAAGGCGAAATCACCTTGGCCGGGTGGACTGGAGTAGCTTTGAATTTCAAGCAAACCAGTATAAAATTCTGTGTCAAACTTTTTATTCTGCGTGTGTCTAAGTTATTGAAAAAGTTTTATTTTCCAAACAATTCAAACCCCCCTTTCTTGTTTTTCTCTACCTTCAGAGAGTGTGTACTATCATTTAAAATTGGTTTCAGTACCTGAAAAGGAATATTTTGTTTGGTGATGGTCTTGGAATGCATTGTACTATTTATGTGGTTGTGTGACATAATCTTAAATGCATTGTTGTTGCTTATTATGTTATATGTTGATGTTGTTGAGTTGTATAACATGTGTTTGATGCATGATGGCCAATATTGGCGGTGTAAATTGACTATGGAGGTGGGTCCTTATGTATAATGTTGTTGTTGCATGTACTGTATGTTGCATGCATTCATGTTGTTGGATAGATGATTAGTCGTTGGTGCACCTAAAATCCCATTGTGTGGTCTGGGTTGGTTGCTGATTTTGATGGTGATGGAATCAATGAGACATTATCGGAGGTGATGTTAACGAATTGATGACTTTGATCCTAGGAGGTGAGGTTTGAAGTGGTGAACCTGAGTGTTCACGTATTAGTACCACATGCATTGAGTCTAGTTGTTGAGTCTCATTGCATTGTACATTGGTTGCATTTGTTATTATGTTGGATGGTTAATTATGTTGTAATTATGTTGGATGGTTAATTATGTTGTTATTATGTTGGATGGTTGTTATGTTCCTATTTTATGTGAATAGCCATTATGTGGATTATATGGAATTGTGTTGTGGAATGGGTAATGTACATGTAATAATCTAATGCTTACTTATTATCATGCTTTCCTTTATATAATTATGATATCTCACCCCTTCTGTTTGAATGTTTCCTCCACGCGGGTAACATGCAAATAATTCGCAGCAGGAGTTCAGATGTGAGTGGAAGATGAAGTCTTCCATTTTATTTTTGTGTCGGCGTCTGCTTTGATGTGTAACACTGGGGGATTGGAATGTTGTGTCTTTATTTATATTTTAATATTTCTTATATGACATGTTATGTTTGTGTTGGTTATATTGAGTTAACTATTTATTATTGTTGTTCTGCTGCAATTTAATTAAAGTTAACATTCAGACATGTGGTTATTACTACTATTTATAAACGCAAAGTGTTACATGTCTTTATAATTGAGCAGGTTGATTGTATGTTGTAGTGTAGCATCCTAAATTGCATGTTTTTTTACTCTGATAAATGATTTAAATTTACTTGGGGATAATTTAGGGTATTACATAGTGGTATCATAGCAGGTCGGTCCGTTCATCCAGGTTGTTTAATTAAGTTTGTTCCATAGTATGCGACATGTGTGTGAGAACATTGTCGATGCTTGTTTTGTTTTCCATTTGCAGGTTGGGAATGAAACAAGTGGGGGAGAAACGTATGCTTATCTTGGATGTTCCAACTGTATAGAGCTTGGATATCATGTTGTTGCATGCAAGAGTGCAGTGTTGGCTAGTTCAACTGTTTTGAGAATGTTGTGTTTTTCCTCAACCTGAAGAGAGGTTGGATTTGAGGATGGTGTCGGCTAGAAAAATGGTTTGATCCTTGAAAGAAAACGGCTAGGTGTTCTCATTGGTTACTTTCTTGTAAGAGATAAGGCGATGTTTTAGCTAGAGATGAGCTAATGGTATGTTGAGTATCCTGAAGTGTTCCTTAAGGATGTGCACGGTTTGTATTTCGTTGGAACAAGTTGATGCTATTCTTGGAATGAATTTGTTGGAGTTAAACCAAGTGTTTACTAGTTGTTTTGATAAATTGGTGCAGCATGTCGCTGATTGTAAGAACTCAGGCAATGTCGTAGCTTATGCATTTAGTAGGAAGTCTTTGCACATGTCAATGCTTATGGTTAGATAGTTGGAAATGATTGAACATTCAAAGACATGAGTTTGGTCTGTGAACTGACACCGCAGAGTGTGATGTTGAGTATGCTAAAGACCAACAATGATTTTCTTAATAAAATTAAAGAGAGTCAGATGTTGGATGTGAAATTGGTGGACTTGATGGTTGGAAGTAATCAGACTGATGGTAGTGATTTCAAAGTGGATGAACAAGGTGTGTTGAGGTTCTGAGACATAATTTATATTCCTGACAAAGTTGAGTTGAAAAATATGATTTTAGAAGAAAGTTATCGAAGTAGCTGAAGTATTCATCAGGAGCTACTAAGATGTATCGGGATTTGAAGAAGATCTTTTTGTGGTCTGGTATGAAGCAAGATGTGTCTTAGTTTGTTTATGCTTGTTTGACTTGTCAAAAGTCAAAGGTTGAACATCAGAAACCTACAGGATTGATGCAACTGTTCGATATTCCAGAATGGAAATGGAATAACATTTATATGGATTTTATGACGGGGTTACCGAATACTGAGAGGGCACAATGCCATTTGGGTAATTGTTGATAGATTGATGAAGTCAACTCATCTTATTCTAATTAACATCAATTATTCTATGCAGAAGTTGGCAGAGATATATATTTGTGTGATTGTGAAGTTGCATGGAGTTCCGGTGGGTATTGTGTCGGATAGAGATTCGAGGTTCACTTCCATATTTTGGGAGGGTTTGCAGGAAGCTTTGGGTTTGAAGCTGAGGTTGAGTTCAGCTTATCATCGGCAGACCGATGGTCAGACAGAGAGGACCATCCAATCATGATAGAACTTGTTGAGAGCTTGTGTTCTCGAGCAAGGAGGTGTTTGGGATACTTAATTGCCGTTGATTGAATTCACGTATAATAACAGTTTCCATTTTAGTATTAGAATGACACCTTTTGAAGCCTTGTATGGTCGAAGGTGCAAGGCACCTTTATGTTGGCATGAATCTGGTGAGAGTGTAATGCTTGGACCCGAGATTGTCCAACAGACTACTGAAAAGGTGAAGTTGATTTGGGAGAAGATGAAAGCTTCGCAGAGTAGGCAGAGAAGCTACCATGATAAGAGGAGAAAGGATCTTGAGTTTCAAGAGGGAGACCATGTATTCTTGAGAGTCACTTCGGTGACCGGTGTAGGACGCGCTTTGAAGTCGAAGAAGCTTACTCCTCGATTTATTGGCTTGTATCAAATATTCGTACGAGTTAGACCTGTTGCTTATAAAGTGGCGTTGCCAACGAATTTTTCAAATATACATGATGTGTTCCATGTTTCACAACTTCGGAACTATGTTTCGGATCCATCGAATGTGATTCTGGTGGATGATGTTCAGGTGAGGGATAACCTTACGATTGGGGCTCTGTCTATAAGGATTGATGATTAAGAACTGAAACAGTTGAGAGGCAAAGAGATTGCTCTCGTGAAGGTAATATGGAGAGGCATAGTTGGAGGAAGAATGACTTGTGAGTTAGAAAGCAGGATGCGAGAGTCGTGTCAAGAGTTGTTCGCATCAGGTTATTTTCGAGGAAAAAAATGTTCTAAGTGGGGGAGAGTTGTAACGCCCCGATTTTATTTAAATTATTTTTTCGTAATTTAATTATGCGATAGTTGTAGTTGTGTTGTGTTCGTTGGTGTTTTGATGTGCTGTGTATCCTTGGTGTAACGTAGTTGCCTTAGAAATTAAGGTGTTATAGAGTGTGTGAGCAAAAATATAGAAAGAGTGGTGTGGTGAGTAAAACTAATTAATCATATTAGTTATTATTAATTTAATTAATTAATATTGTATGAATATTAATTTAATTATTTAATTTGAGTGGATTATTATTACTATTATTATTATTATTATTATTATTATTATTATTATTACTATAATTATTATTAAGAAAATATTGATAATATAATAAGTTAATAAAATAATAGGATTTATAATAAAAATATAAAGGGGAATTGGGACAAAAACTCAGAGTACGTGACATTTGGGAGAAAAAAAGGAGAAGTAGAGAAAGAGAGAAGAAGAGGCTATGGCTAAAGGGGAGATTCACCATTATTGAAGGTTAAAGAAGTTATTGCTAGGAACTCTAAGGTAAGGGTGGGGTTCTAATTATCTAAGGGTTAACATGATGATGGTGGGTAGATTATACCATGTAGGTTTTGTGTTTTCTTATCTATGTTGAATTGTGAGAATGATTAAAATGTTGCGGTTAAACCCATGGAATTTAATTGAATTATGGGAATGATGAAAACATGCTTGTTAAAGTCATGAAATTTAATTGAATTGTGTGAATGATAAAAATGTTGTTGTTAAACCCATGAAATTTGATTGAATTATGATACTGATGAAAATGTTATTCTTAAATCCATGGAATTTGATTAAACTGTGTGAATGATGAAAATGTTGCAGTTAAATCCATGAAATTTGATTGAATTATGGGAATGCTGAAAATGTTGCTCTTAAACCCATGAAACTTGATTGAATTATGTGAATGATGAAAATGTTGTTGTTAAACCCATGAAATTTGATTGAATTATGGGAATGATGAAAATATTGTTGTTAAACCCATGAAATTTGATTGAATTTTGTGAATAATGAAAATGTTGCGGTTAATCCCATGAAATTTGATTGAATTATGGGAATGATTAAAATGTTGTTGTTAAACCCATGAAATTTGATTGAATTGAGTGAATGATGAAAATATTGCGGTTAAACCCATGAAATTTGATTGAATTGTGTGAATGATGAAATGTTGCTCTTAAACCCATGAAATTTGATTGAATTGTGTGAATGATGAATATGTCGTTGTTAAACCCATGAAATATGATTGAAAAATGGGAATAATGAAAATGTTGTTATTAAACCCATGAAATTTAATTGAATTATGTGAATAATGAAAATGTTGCGGTTAAACCAATGAAATTTGATTGAATTGTGGGAATAATGAAAACATTGTTGTTAATCCCATGAAATTTGATTGAATTGTATGAATGATGAAAACGTTGTTGTTAAACCCATGAAATTTGATTGGATTATGGAAATGATGAAAATGTTGTTGTTAAACCCATGAAATTTGATTGAATTGTGTGAATGATGAAAATGTTGCGGTTAAATCCATGAAATTTGATTGAATTATGGGAATGATGAAAATGTTGCTCTTAAACCCATGAAACTTTATTGAATTGTGTGAATGATGAAAATGTTGTTGTTAAACCCATGAAATTTGATTGAATTATGGAAATGATGAAAATGTTGTTGTTAAACCCATGGAATTTGATTGAATTGTGTGAATGATGAAAATACTATGGATAATCCCATGAAAATTGATTGAATTATGAGAATGATTAAAATGTTGCTGTTAAATCCATGAAATTTGATTGAATTGTGTGAATGATGAAAATATTGCGGTTAAACCCATGAAATTTGATTGAATTGTGTGAATGATGAAATGTTGCTCTTAAACCCATGAAATATGATTGAATTGTGTGAATGATGAAAATGTTATTGTTAAACCCATGAAATATGATTGAAAAATGGGAATGATGAAAATGTTGTTGTTAAACCCATGAAATTTAATTGAATTGCGTGAATGATGAAAATATTGCGGTTAAACCAATGAAATTTGATTGAATTGTGGGAATGATGAAAACGTTGTTGTTAATCCCATGAAATTTGATTGAATTGTATGAATGATGAAAATGTTGTTGTTAAACCCATTAAATTTGATTGAATTATGGGAATGATGAAAATATTGTTGTTAAACCTATGAAATTTGATTGAATTGTGTGAATGATGAAAATGTTGCGGTTAAATCCATGAAACTTGATTGAATTATGGGAACGATATAAATGTTGCTCTTAAACCCATGAAACTTGATTGAATTGTGTGAATGATGAAATTGTTGTTGTTAAACTCATGAAATTTGATTGAATTATGGGAATGATAAAAATATTGTTGTTAAACCCATGAAATTTGATTGAATTGTGTGAATGATGAAAATGTTGCGGTTAATCCCATGAAATTTGATTGAATTATGGGAATGATTAAAATGTTGTTGTTAAACCCATGAAATTTGATTGAATTGTGTGAATTATGAAAATATTGCGGTTAAACCCATGAAATTTGATCGAATTGTGTGAATGATGAAATATTGCTCTTAAACCCATGAAATTTGATTGAATTGTGTGAATGATGAAAATGTTGTTGTTAAACCCATGAAATATGATTGAAGTATGGGAATGATGAAAATGTTGTTGTTAAACCCATGAGATTTAATTGAATTGTGTGAATGATGAAAATGTTGCGGTTAAACCAATGAAATTTAATTGAGTTGTGGGAATGATGAAAACGTTATTGTTAATCCCATGAAATTTGATTAAATTGTTTGAATGATGAAAATGTTGTTGTTAAACCCATGAAATTTGATTGAATTATGGGAATGATGCAAATGTTGTTGTTAAACCCATGAAATTTGATTGAATTGTGTGAATGATGAAAATGTTGCAGCTAAACCCATGAAATTTGATTAAATTGTGAGAGTGATGAAAATGTTGCTAAACCCATGAAATTTGATTGAATTATGTGAATGGTGAAAATGTTGTTTTTAAACCCATGAAATTTGATTGAATTGTGGGAATGATGAAAATATTGTTATTACACACCCATGAAATTTGATTAAATTGTGTGAATGATGAAAATATTGTTGTTAAACCCATCAAATTTGATTGAATTGTGTGAATGATGAAAATGTTGCTGTTAAACCCAATAAATTTGATTGAATTTTGTAAATGATGAAAATATTGTTGTTATACCCATGAAATTTGATTGAATTGTGTGAATGATGAAAAAGTTATTGTTAAACCCATGAAATTTGATTGGATCGTATGATGTAAAAGTTTTATGAGTTGATGTGGTTTCGGGTCAGAGTGGAAATGATGAATTATTGTAATTATTGTTGTTTGGAAGTTTGGGGTACATATGAATTGACGAGAATGAATGGTTTTTTATGCTAATCTGGGATATAATATAAATTGGTTGTTTTAATCAATGAATCATTATAGTATGTCGAATTCTGAGATGGTAGGTTTTTACTGAATCAAAATCAGAGGTCCGAAAGGCTTCCAACAGCGAAAAATTGGTTTCTGGGCTGTTTTCGAAGCTCGTAATCAATTACCGATTTGAGCGTAACTGGTTACCACTATTACGTAAAAAAAAATAGGGAAATTGAAAATGATGTAAGTTGAGCTCCGTAACTCCGTTTGACGTGCGGTTCGAAGCGTCGGAAAGCTGAGAATGTGTACTGTCATCTAAAATTGGTTTCAGTACCTAAAAATGAATCGTTTTCTGGGTGATAGTGTTGGAATGCATTGTACTATTTATGTGGTTGTGTGGCATAACCTTAAATGCATTGTTGTTGCTTATTATGTTGTATGTTGATGTTGTTAGATGTATAACATGTGTTTAATGCATGATGACCAGTATTCGTGGTGTACATTGACTATGGAGGTGGGTCCTTCTGTATGATGTTTTTGTTGCATGTATTGTATGTTGTATGCATTCATGTTGTTAGGTAGATAGTCAGTTGTTGGTGAATCTCAAATCCCATTAAATGGATTGGGCTGGTAGCTGATTTCATAGGTGATGAAATAAGTGAGATGTTGTCGGAGGTGATGGTAACAAATTGATGACTTTGATCCTAGGAGGTGAGGATCGAAGTGGTGAACCTGGGTGTTCACGTATTAGTACCACATGCATTGAGTCGAGTTGTTGAGTCTCATTGCATTGTACATTGGTTGCATTTTTTATTATGTTAGATGGTTGATTATGTTGCTGTTATCTTGGATGGTTGATTATGTTGTTGTTATGTTGGATGGTTGTTATGTTGTTATTATGTGTGAATAGTCATTGTGTGGATTATGTGGATTATGTGGAGTTGTATTATGGAATGGGTGATGCACATGTAATAATCTGATGCTTACTTATTATCATGCTTTCCTTTATATAATTATGATATCTCACCCCTTCTATTTGAATGTTGCCTCCACACGGGTAATGTGTTGTTAATTCATAGTAGGAGTTTAGATGTGAGTGGAAGATGAAGTCTTCTGTTTTATTTTTGTGTCGGCGTCTGCTCTGATGTGTAACACTAGAGGATTGGAATGTTGTGTCTTTCTTTATGTTTTAATACTTCTTATATGAAATATGATGTTGATGTTGGTTATGTTGAGTTAACTGTTTGTTATTGTTGTTCCACTACGATTTAATTAAAGTTAACATTCAGAAATATGGTTATTACTACTTTTTTTATAAATGCAAAGTGTTACATGTCTTCATAACTGAGCAAGTTGATTGTATGTTATAGTGTAGCATCCTAAATTGCATGTTATTGTTTTTTACTGTGATAAATGTTTTAAATTTACTCGGCGGAAATTTAGGATGTTACATAGTGGTATCATAGCAAGTCGGTCTGTTTGGCCAGGTTATTTGATTTAGTTTGTTCCCTAGTATGCAACATGTGTGTGAGAACACTATTGATGCTTGTTTTATTTTCCATTTGCAGGTTGGGAATGAAACAAGTGGGGGAGAGGCGTTTGCTTCTCTTGGATGTTCCAACTGTAACACCCTTCTAAAATACCCCAATAATTAATTAATTCAACAAAATATAAATCAGAGTAGATATGCAATTTAAGGGTGTCACACTTGACACTTCACACCATTCACCTTAATAACTTGTCATGCTCATTTATTAATCAAAATAAAACATTGCACAATTCGCAGCGGATAGAAATCAAATCAATCATGCAACCCATGTAACACATTACATGTAAAGTTGTTCAACAACCAAAATGAAAACAAAGTAAAACATCCCGTCCCGATGTTACATCTACCAGAGCATGACCCACTAAGGAACTACACTAGACTCCAAGCACTAGCTTCTACTCAATCACTGCTCGTTACCTGAAACATAGTGTAAGGGTGAGTTCCTCAATCGATATAATAAGCATTATAAAATATCATGTAATGCTAAGTAATTTAACACATTTCATCACCCAAATCAGATCACACATTCAGCAACGGCAACATCAACTCAAAATCATAATCATACTCAACCCAACACAAAACACACGTATAATATTGGAATACATCCATTCATATTATACGCCATACATACATTATGCAATGAGACTCCATGCATGCGGTACCGACTATTCGTGAACACATAGTTCAACCTCACCGATCAAACCCAGATACGGCTACCAAGCTCACTAGTCCCACTCATTTGAGACCTAGTGACTCACTCACTAATTCCTCACCATGGGAATTAGCTACCACCCCAAGGGCTATGCTATGCACGCTAAATCACCTAGCATGCAAACATCAACAACAATCCACAATAACTCACTCACTAATTCCTCACCATGGGAATTAGCTACCACCATAAAGGTCATACTATGCACGCTAAATCACCTAGCATGCAACATCAACAACCATCCACAATGGACATATGCTCACACTCTAAGCCATAAACAGTCCATTCACAATTTCATACATAACAGATACATTCACAGCATTATGCATACCATCTTACATCATCAGCATATTTATCACAGAATCATATTCATATCATGCCAAATAATAAATCACAGTATTAGCACACTCTACTAATACCTACACTGCTCAACACAACGGGAAATGATCCCTACTATATCATACACCGATATAGGCCAATCATCAAATATGTCCACAATATTTAAATATCAAATTTTCACTTTTCAAACAGTGTTAACCGGTTAACGCCCTGGGTTAACCGGTTAACGCATCACAGAACACGCTTTCTGGCAATTTTTAACAGTGTTAACCGGTTAACACCCTGGGTTAACCGGTTAACGCAAGACAGACAGCAATTTCTCATAATTCATAACAGTGTTAACCGGTTAACACCCTGGGTTAACCGGTTAACGCAAGACAGAAAGCTGTTCCTGCGCTAACACGAACAGAATGCAGAATCCCCCGCATTTTTCACCGTCGGAGGACTTCCGGACCTCCGATTTCAATTCCGTAAAAAGCTACACGTCCAGAAATTTACGATTCACCCACATATAGATTCAATTACAGTTTTAACATAACTTATTCATCATCATTTACAACATTCCTCATCCCAATTAGGGTCAATTCAATGGCTTATTACTACCCATTACATGTTAACCCATAATACCCATTAAACGACGATAAACCCCCCTTACCTGAGTTAATCCGGCAATCCTTTAGCTTCAAGCTTTTCCCTTCTTCAACCCTTGTTCTCTTGCTCTTCCTCCTTGCCCTTTTCTCACTTTCTGTCGCTTCTCTGGTTTTCACGTGAAAAAAACCCTTTTTACCAAATGGAACCCTTTATATATATTCCAACTTTATTATTCCAATAATAATAATCCAATAATATTCCAATTATTTAATTAAATTAATAAATATACTATTAACTTAAATTAAATAATTATCATATTTTATCGGGGTGTTACAACTCTCCCCCACTAAAAGAGTTTTCGTCCTCGAAAACATACCTCAAGCGAATAACTCTGGATAAGACTCCTTCATCTGACTCTCAAGTTCCCAAGTCACATTGTCACCTGCTGGTCCTCCCCAAGCTACCTTTACCAAAGCAATCTCTTTACCCCGCAACTGCTTCAACTCTCGATCCTCGATCCTCATAGGTGATGTTTCAACAGTCAGATTATCTCTCACTTGTACATCATCTACTTGGACCACATGCGACGGATCAGGAATGTACCTCCTCAACTGAGACACATGAAAAACCTCATGCAAATTCGCAAGTGACGGCGGTAAAGCGATACGATAGGCTACCTCCCCTATCCTCTCCAAAATCTGATAAGGACCAATAAATCGAGGTGTCAACTTCTTCGACTTCAAAGCTCGACCAACCCCAGTTATCGGAGTAACACGAAGAAACACATGATCTCCCTCTTGAAACTCAAGTGACTTCCTCCTCTTGTCGTGATAACTCTTCTGACGACTCTGAGCAATCCTCATCTTCTCCTGAATCATCTTAATCTTTTCCGTAGTTTGTTGAACAATCTCCGGTCCAACCACAGCACTCTCACCGGACTCATACCAACATAAAGGTGTCCGACATCTCCTACCATACAAAGCTTCAAACGGTGCCATACCAATGCTCGAATGAAAACTATTGTTGTAGGTAAACTCAATCAAAGGTAAATAACAATCCCAAGCACCTCCCTTTTCCAAAACACAAGCCCTAAAAAGATCCTCCAGCGACTGAATCGTCCTCTCAGTCTGACCATCAGTCTGCGGATGATATGCAGAACTCAATCTCAGCTTAGTTCCCAAAGCCCTCTGCAAACCTTCCCAGAACTTCGATGTGAATCTAGGATCTCTGTCCGAAACAATACTCGACGGAATACCATGCAAACTTACAATTTTCTCAATATACAACTCAGCTAATCTCTCTAACGGATAATCCATTCTGATCGGAATGAAATGAGCCGATTTTGTCAATCTGTCAACAATCACCCAAATAGCTTCAAAATTCTTAATTGTCCTCGGTAAACCAGAAACAAAATCCATACTGATACTATCCCACTTCCACTCTGGAATAGCCAACGGTTGCATTAGCCCAGACGGCTTCTGATGCTCAATCTTTGACTTCTGACAAGTCAAACAAGAATAAACAAAACTCGCAATTTCTCTTTTCATTCCCGGCCACCAAAATAACTTTTTCAAATCATGATACATCTTCGTAGCCCCAGGATGAATACTCAGGCCACTACGATGTCCTTCCTCAAGAATACTCTTCTTAAGTTCGGTAACATTCGGAATACACACCCGATTACCAAATTTCAAAACACCATTTTCATCAACTCTGAATTCACCACCTTGACCTTGATTCACTAGAGTCAACTTATCAACCAAAAGCACATCGGATTTCTGACCCTCTCTAATCTCATCCAGAATACCACTCGTTAACTTCAACATTCCCAATTTAACACTATTGTGAGTACTCTCACACACCAAACTCAAGTCTCTAAACTGCTCAATTAAATCCAATTCCTTAACCATTAACATAGACATATGCAATGATTTCCGACTCAATGCATCAGCCACTACGTTTGCTTTACCCGGATGGTAATTCAAACCAAAGTCATAATCCTTCAGAAACTCTAACCATCTTCTCTGTCTCATATTCAGCTCTTTCTGATCAAACAAATACTTTAAACTTTTATGGTCACTGAAAACCTCAAATCTTGACCCGTACAAGTAATTCCTCCATAACTTCAAAACAAATACCACAGCTGCCAACTCTAAATCATGTGTCGGATAGTTCCTCTCATGAACCTTCAGTTGTCTCGAAGCATAAGCTACAACCTGCTTATTCTGCATCAAAACACCACCCAAACCCAACAATGAAGCATCACAGTAAACCTCAAATGGTTCCGATGGACTTGGTAATATCAGAATAGAAGCAGTAGTTAACCTTCTCTTTAACTCTTGGAAACCTTCTTCACATTTTGAGTCCCAAACAAACGCTTGCCCCTTTCTAGTCAACATCGTCAACGGTAACGCCAACTTAGAAAATCCCTCAATGAATTTCCTATAATAACCTGCAAGTCCAAGAAAACTCCTTATCTCAGAAACTGACTTCGGAGCTTCCCACTTAGATACTGCTTCTATCTTAGAAGGATCAACAGCAATACCACCTCTTGAAATCACATGACCAAGAAAACTAACCTCTTCTAACCAAAATTCACACTTGGACAGTTTAGCAAATAACTTCTTTTCTCGTAGAACTCCTAAAACCACTCTCAAATGTTCAGCATGCTCTTCTTCAGATTTCGAATACACCAAAATATCGTCAATAAACACCACAACAAACTTGTCTAGGTACGGATGGAAAATCCTATTCATATACTCCATAAGTACCCCAGGCGCATTAGTCACACCAAAAGGCATTACAGAATACTCATAATGTCCATACCTTGTTCTGAAAGCAGTCTTCTGAATATCCTCAGTTTTCACACGTATCTGATGATACCCCGATCTCAAATCTATTTTGCTGAACACACTCGCACCAACCAACTGATCCATCAAATCATCGATCCTCGGCAAAGGATACCGATTCTTGATCGTTACTTTATTCAGTTGCCTGTAGTCTACACACAACCTCATAGTACCTTCTTTCTTCTTAACCAATAACACTGGTGCGCCCCACGGTGACACACTCGGACGAATAAATTTCTTATCCAACAGATCTTCCAACTGACTTTTCAATTCAGTTAACTCAACAGCAGACATACGGTACGGAGCCATCGACATCGGCCTAGTACCAGGTACTAAATCAATCGAGAACTCAACTTCACGCTCTGGCGGTAATTCATTCACTTCTTCAGGAAACACATCAGGAAAATCACACACCACGGCTAGATCGCAAATCACCAGTTTATCTTTAGCCTCCAAAGTCGCTAACAGCATAAACAACTCTGCCCCATCTGCTACTGCCTCATTCACCTGCCTTGCTGATAGAAACAAACTCTTACCTTCCTCAATCTCAGGAAAAATCACAGTCTTATCAAAACAGTTGATATAAACTCGGTTAAACACCAACCAGTTCATACCCAGGATAACATCAATCTGCACTAGTGGAAGACACACGAGGTCCATCCCAAAGTCTCTACCAAAAATACTCAAAGGGCAATTTAAACAAACTGAAGTAGTAGTCACTGAACCCTTCGCAGGAGTATCAATCACCATACCCCCATGCATCTCAGATATCTCTAATTTAAGTTTCATAGCACAATCCAAAGATAAAAAGGAATGAGTCGCACCTGTGTCAATAATAGCTACAAGAGGAAAGCCATTAATATAACACGTACCTCGGATCAAACGATCATCTGCAGAAGTCTCAGAACCCGATAAAGTAAAGACCTTGCCTCCCGACTGGTTCTCTTTCTTAGGCTTAGGACACTGTGGACTGATATGACCCACCTCTCCACAGTTGAAACAAGTCATAGTCTTCAACCGGCACTCTGCAGCCAAGTGACCACCTTTGCCACACTTAAAACACTTCTTCTCAGTACTGGTACACTCATGGATACGATGTCCAGCCTGACCACATCTATAACACTTAGCAGGGGCACTGGAGTCTCCCCCACTAGGTCTCCTCATTCCACTCTGTCTCTGGAAACCTTTGCCAGCGGCATACGGTTTCCCACGATCATTCTGATTCTTGCCTTTCCTATCAACCCTCTGCTGATAGCTCTCCGTTCTGGCCTTGGTATCCTGTTCAAAAATCCTGCAACAGTCAACCAAGTCAGAAAACACTCTGATCCGCTGATACCCAATAGCCTGCTTGATCTCGGGACGTAACCCGTTCTCAAACTTCACACATTTTGAAAATTCCCCAGTAGCCTCATCATAGGGAGTGTAATACTTCGACAACTCTGTGAACTTAGCAGCATACTCAGTAACAGACCGATTGCCCTGCTTCAATTCTAAGAACTCTATCTCTTTCTTTCCTCTGACATCCTCTGGAAAGTACTTCCTCAAGAATCTCTCTCTGAACACCGCCCAAGTGATCTCAGCACCCCCAGCAGCTTCCAACTCAGTGCGGGCAGCAACCCACCAATCATCTGCTTCCTCAGACAGCATATGCGTACCGAACCTGACCTTCTGGTTATCGGCACACTCAGTCACTCGGAAGATCCTCTCGATCTCCTTCAACCACTTCTGAGCACCATCTGGATCGTATGCTCCCTTGAACATTGGAGGATTGTTCTTCTGGAACTCACTCAGTTGACGAGCAGCTCCCAGTCCCACAACATTCGGATTTCCTCCAAGCACTCCAGCTAGCATACCCAGAGCCTCAGCAATCGCAGCATCGTCTCTACCTCTTCCAGCCATCTCTATTCTGAAAACCCAACAAGCTAAAACAATAAGTACTGATAGGGTTACACAACACCTATCACGTACAGGGAAACAGAATAATTACGACTCGACTCGACCGACTATGCTCTGATACCACTAATGTAACACCCTTCTAAAATACCCCAATAATTAATTAATTCAACAAAATATAAATCAGAGTAGATATGCAATTTAAGGGTGTCACACTTGACACTACACACCATTCACCTTAATAACTTGTCATGCACATTTATTAATCAAAATAAAACATTGCACAATTCGCAGCGGATAGAAATCAAATCAATCATGCAACCCATGTAACACATTACATGTAAAGTTGTTCAACAACCAAAATGAAAACAAAGTAAAACATCCTGTCCCGATGTTACATCTACCAGAGCATGACCCACTAAGGAACTACACTAGATTCCAAACACTAGCTTCTACTCAATCACTGCTCGTTACCTGAAACATAGTGTAAGGGTGAGTTCCTCAATCGATATAATAAGCATTATAAAATATCATGTAATGCTAAGTAATTTAACACATTTCATCACCCAAATCAGATCACACATTCAGCAACGGCAACATCAACTCAAAATCATAATCATACTCAACCCAACACAAAACACACGTATAATATTGGAATACATCCATTCATATTATACGCCATACATACATTATGCAATGAGACTCCATGCATGCGGTACCGACTATTCGTGAACACATAGTTCAACCTCACCGATCAAACCCAGATACGGCTACCAAGCTCACTAGTCTCACTCATTTGAGACCTAGTGACTCACTCACTAATTCCTCACCATGGGAATTAGCTACCACCCCAAGGGCTATGCTATGCACGCTAAATCACCTAGCATGCAAACATCAACAACAATCCACAATAACTCACTCACTAATTCCTCACCATGGGAATTAGCTACCACCATAAAGGCCATACTATGCACGCTAAATCACCTAGCATGCAACATCAACAACCATCCACAATGGACATATGCTCACACTCTAAGCCATAAACAGTCCATTCACAATTTCATACATAACAGATACATTCACAGCATTATGCATACCATCTTACATCATCAGCATATTTATCACATAATCATATTCATATCATGCCAAATAATAAATCACAGTATTAGCACACTCTACTAATACCTACATTGCTCAACACAACGGGAAATGATCCCTACTATATCATACACCGATATAGGCCAATCATCAAATATGTCCACAATATTTAAATATCAATTTTTCACTTTTCAAACAGTGTTAACCGGTTAACGCCCTGGGTTAACCGGTTAACGCAACACAGAACACGCTTTTTGGCAATTTTTAACAGTGTTAACCGGTTAACACCCTGGGTTAACCGGTTAACGCAAGACAGACAGCAATTTCTCATAATTCATAACAGTGTTAACCGGTTAACACCCTGGGTTAACCGGTTAACGCAAGACAGAAAGCTGTTCCTGCGCTAACACGAACAGAATGCAGAATCCCCCGCATTTTTCGCCGTCGGAGGACTTCCGGACCTCCGATTTCAATTCCGTAAAAAGCTACACGTCTAGAAATTTCTGATTCACCCACATATAGATTCAATTACAGTTTTAACATAACTTATTCATCATCATTTACAGCATTCCTCATCCCAATTAGGGTCAATTCAATGGCTTATTACTACCCATTACATGTTAACCCATAATACCCATTAAACGACGATAAACCCCCCTTACTTGAGTTAATCCGGCAATCCTTTAGCTTCAAGCTTTTCCCTTCTTCAACCCTTGTTCTCTTGCTCTTCCTCCTTGCCCTTTTCTCACTTTCTGTCGCTTCTCTGGTTTTCACGTGAAAAAAACCCTTTTTACCAAATGGAACCCTTTATATATATTCCAACTTTATTATTCCTATAATAATAATCCAATAATATTCCAATTATTTAATTAAATTAATAAATATACTATTAACTTAAATTAAATAATTATCATATTTTATCGGGGTGTTACACCAACTATATAAAGCTTGTATATCATGTTGTTGCATGCAAGAGTGCAGTGTTGGCTAGTTCAATTGTTTTGAGAATGTTGTGCTTTACCTGAACCCGAAGAGAGGTTGGATTTGAGGACGGTGTCGGTTAGCAAAATGGTGTGATCCTTGAAGGAAGACGGACAGGTGTTCTCGTTGGTTTTTTTCTTGTGAGGGAGAAGGCGATGTTTTCGCTAGAGATGAGCTAGTGGTGTGTTGAATATCCTGAAGTGTTCCTTAAGGATGTGTACAATTTGTATTTCATTGGAACAAGTTGATGTTATTCTTGGAATGAATTTATTGGAGTTAAACCAAGTGTTTACTAGTTATTTTGATAAATTGGTGCAGCATGCCGCTGATTGTAAGAGCTCAAGCGATGTCGTAGCTGATGCATTTAGTAGGAAGTCTTTGCACATGTCAATGCTTATGGTTAGATAGCTGGAAATGATTGAACAGTTCAGAGACATGAGTTTAGTCTATGGACTAACACCATAGAGTGTGATGTTGGGTATGCTGAAGATCAACAATGGTTTTCTTAATAACATTAAAGAGAGTTAGGGGTTGGATGTGAAGTTGGTGGACTTTATGATTCGAAGTAATCAGACTGATGGTAGTGATTCCAAAGTGGATGAACAAGGTATGTTGAGGTTCAAAGATAAAATTTGTATTTCTGACAAAGTTGAGTTGAAAAATATGATTTTAGAAGAAAGTCATCGAAGTAGCTTGAGTATTCATCCCGGAGCTACTAAGATGTAGCATGATTTGATGAAGATCTTTTGGTGGTATGGAATGTAGCGATATGTGGCTCAGTTTGTTTATGTTTGTTTGACTGGTCAAAAGTTAAAGGTTGAACATCAGAAACCTATATGATTAATGCAACCGTCGGATATTCCAGAATGGAAATGGGATAGCATTTATATGGATTTTATGACGGGGTTACTGAATACTCCGAGAGGGCACAAAGCCATTTGGGTAGTTGTTGATAGACTAACGAAGTTGGCTCATTTTATTCCGATTAACATCAGTTGTTCTATGCAGAAGTTGGGAGAGAGAGAGAGAGAGAGAGAGAGAGAGAGAGAGATGTGTGATTGTGAAGTTGCATGGAGTTCCATTAAGTGTTGTGTCAGATAGAGATCTGAGGTTCACTTCCAAATTTTTGGAGGGTCTGCAGGTAGCTTTGGGTTTGAAGCTGAGATTGAGTTCAAATTATCATTCGCAGACTGATGGTCAGACAGAGGGGACCATTCAGTCATTAGAGGACTTGTTGAGAGCTTGTGTTCTCGAGCAAGGAGGTGCTTGGGATAGTCAATTGTCATTAATTAAATTCATGTCTAATAACAGTTTCCATTATAGTATTGGAATGGAACCTTTGGAAGCCTTGTATGGTCGAAGGTGTAAGGCACCTTTGTGTTGGCATGAATCTGGTGAGAGTGTAGTGCTTGGACCCGAGATTGTCCAACAGACTACTGAGAAGCTGAAGTTGATTCGGAAGAAGATTAAAGCTTAGCAGAGTAGGCATAAAAGTTACCATGATAAGACGAGAAAGGATCTTGAGTTTCAAGAGGGACACCATGTATTCTTGAGAGTCACTCCGGTGACCGGTGTAGGACGTGATTTGAAGTCGAGGAAGTTTACTCCTCGATTTATTGGTCTGTATCAAATATTCAGGCGAGTTGGACCTGTTGCTTATAGAGTGGTGTTGCCATCGAATTTGTCAAATATACACGATGTGTTCCATGTTTCACAACTTCGGAAGTATGTTCCGGATCCGTCACATGTGATTCTGATGGATGATGTTCAGGTGAGGGATAACCTTACAGTTGAGGCTCTGCTTATAAGGGTTGATGATCGAGAACTTAAATAGTTGAGAGGCAAAGAGATTGCTCTCATGAAGGTAGTGTGGGGAGGCGTTGCCGAAGGAAGTATGACTTATGAGTTAGAAAGTAGGATGCGAGAGTCGTGTCCAAAGTTGTTCGCATCAGGTAATTTTCGAAGGCAAAAATATTCAAATCAAGAGAGAGTTGTAACGCCCCGATTTTTATAAAATTATTTTTTGTAATATAATTATGTGATAGTTTTGGATGTGTTGTATTGATTGGTATTTTGATGTGTTGTGTACCCTTGGTGTGGGATAGTTGCCTTAGAAACTAAGATGTTCGGAAGTGTGTGAGCAAAAATGTAGAAAGGGTGGTGTGGTGAGTAAAACTAATTAATCATATTAGTTATTGTTTATTTAATTAATTAACATTATATGAATATTAATTTAATTATTTAATTTGAATGGATTATTATTATTATTATTATTATTATTATTATTATTATTAAGAAAATAGTTATAATATAATAAGTTAATAAAATAATAGGATTTAAAATAAAAAATATAAAGGGGAATTGGGATAGAAACTTATAATATGTAATATTTGGAAGAAAAGAGGAGAAGCAGAGAAAGGGAGAAGAAGAGACTATGGCTCAAGGGGAGATTCCCCATTTTTAAAGGTTAAAGAAGTTATTGCTAGGAACTCTAAGGTAAGGGTGGGGTTCTGATTATCTAAGGGTTAACATGATGATGGTTGGTAGATTATGCCCATGTAGGTTGTGTTTTTTTCTCTGTGTTGAATTGTGGGAATGATAAAAATGTTGCGGTTAAACCCATGAAATTTGATTGAATTGCAGGAATGATGAAAACGTTGTTGTAAAACTCATGAATTTTGATTGAATTGTGTGAATGATAAAAATATTGTTGTTAAACCCATGAAATTTGATCGAATTATGGGAATTATGAAAATATTATTGTTAAACCCATGAAATTTGATTGAATTGTGTGAATGATGAAAATGTTGTGGTTAACCCATGAAATTTGATTGAATTGTGGGAATGATGAAAATGTTGCTCTTAAACCCATGAGATATGATTGAATTGTGTGAATGATGAAAATGTTGTTGTTAAACCCATGAAATTTGATTAAATTGTGTGAATGATGAATATGTTGTTTTAAACCATTGAAATTTGATTGGATTGTGGGAATAATAAAAATGTCGTTGTTAAACCCATAAAATTTGATTGAGTTATGTAAATGATGAAAATGTTATTATTAAACTCATGAAGTTTGATTGAATTGTGGGAATGATGAAAATGTTGCTGTTAAACCCATGAAATTTGATTGAATTGTGTGAATGATGAAAAAGTTGTTGTTAATCCCATGAAGTTTGATTAGATTGTATAATGTAAAAGTTGTGTGAACTGGTGTGGTTTTGGGTCAGAGTTGGATTGATGAATTGTTGCAATTGTTGTTGTTGGGAGGTTTGGGGTACATATGAATTGATTAGAATGAATGGTTTCTTATGCTAATATGTGATATAATGTGAATTTGTTGTTTTAATCATTTTATAATTATAATATGTCGAATTCTGATACCAGAGGTTTTTACGAAATCGAAATCGGAAGTTCGGAAGACCTCCAACGGTGAAAAAAAGGTTTCTAGGCTGTTTTCGAAGCCCGTAACTGGTTACTGATTTAAGCGTAACCAATTACCACTGTTACGTAAAAAAATTGGGAAATTGAAAATGATGTAACTTGAGCTCCGTAACTCCGTCTGACGTGCGGTTCGAAGCGTCGGAAAACTGAGAGTGTGTACTATCATTTAAAATTGGTTTTTATACCTGAAAATGAATATTTTTCTGGGTGATGGTGTTGGAATGCATTGTATTGTTTATGTGGTTGTGTGACATAACCTTAAATGCATTGTTGTTGCTTATTATGTTGTATGTTGATCAATATAGGTGTACAAAAGAGTTGCTTCACTTTGATCATTTTGATAAAGAGCACCAGGCTCCGCCTATCATACTCATAACAAAATCCCAATCATACATTAACATATTACATATAGTAATCCATCATTACATGGCATTGTATTACTAAAATGCGTAATATATCCATCGAGATGGAGTATTACGCCATACAAATTCAAACATGCATACTTAGCATAAGCCAAGATTCAAGCCTTTCTCGAAAGCACAAACAAATCCTCAGCTAAGACAATAGTATTTCTCCGAAGAAAGCATCATCCCACAAAAGTCCTAATTGTCATCCCCAATAGGTTTCCCTCAAAGCGTTCTTTTCTTATTTACCTTTTACAAATATTATTGACCTTTTTTCAGTATTTTATAAAGAGATTCTTATACTAAGCACTTGCCTTTTGCAAGATATCACTTTCTTTTACACGAGAGAATCATCTCCCCTTTGTACTTAACTTTTGTAAGTCCCAACAATCTTTTGCACACGGGATAAGTCAGTTCCCTTGCCTTTCGTGCAGGGAAACCCTGTTGTTTTTACTTACCTTTTGTGAGTTTCTTTCACTGCCATTTGCACGAAATCATACCTCCTTACTTACCTTTTATAAGTCTTCGTTTCCTTTTGCACGAGAAAGTTATCTTTGTTAAAACCTTACATCTCGAGTACTAAATAAGGGGTTGGATGTATGACTTACTCCATTCTTGATCATTTGGACACCCGACGTATATTTGACTGTTCGATTAATTGCCACATTTTGAGAATTTCATCTTTGTTATTGTGCCTGAGAGGTATCATGTTGTTCTCTTGCCTTTTGTAAGTCCTTTTTGCCTTTTTCATGAGGATTATCATCTTCTTTACACTTGCATTTTGAAGGTCCCCTCGGCCTTTTTCATGAGGAAATTTGTTTCCAACCTACTTACCTTTTGTAAGTATCCCTTGCCTTTTGCATGGGAAACCCCTTTTGCTTTGCGCTGGCAAGTTCCTTCAGCCTTTTGCATGAGGAACTTCGTTTCCCACTCACTTACCTTTTATAAGCATCCTTTTCCTTTGCATAGGAAAATCCTTTGGCCTACTTCTTATTTCTTACCTTTTGTAAGTACCTCCCGCCTTTTGCATAGGAAAATATATCTCTGCCTTTGCTTACCTTTTGTAAGTATTCTTCTCCTTTTGCGGAAGAAGAACATATGTTTCTTATTGCTTTCCTTTTGCAGGTCTCCTATGCCTTTTGCATAGGAAATATTACTTCACCCTATACTTGCCTTTTGCAATTCATTTCCGCTCTTTACGCGAGAAAATTCCTTCGTTGTCTTTTGCGTGAGGGATTGCATTTACTATTCACTTTCCTTCTGTAAGTCCTCCTAGCCTTTTGCTAAGGATTTCTCATTACCTTTTGTATGAGGAAACATATTTCTTCTTAGCCTTTTTCTAAGGATTTATCAATACCTTTTGTATGAGAAAACATATGCATTCTTATCCTTTTGCTAAGGAATTCTCAATGCCTTTTGCGGGAGAAAACAAAATCACTTTCACGCTTCTTCTTAGCTTTTTGCTAAGGAATTCTCATTAAATTTTGTATGAGAAAACACCCTTATTCTTAGCCTTTTTTCCAAGGAGTTCTCATTGCCTTTTGCATGATAAATCACATTTACTTTCATCCTTCTTCTTAGTCTTTTGCTAAGGATTTCTCAATACCTTTTGTATGAGAAAATGTTTGTCTTCTTAGCCTTTTTCTAAGCAATCCTCATTTTCCTTTTGAGTTAGAAATCATATTCACCTTCCTTTTTAGCCTTTTTCTAAGGAGTTCTCATTGCCTTTTGCATGAGAAATCACATTCACTTTCATCCTTCTTCTTAGACTTTTGTTAAGGAGTTCCCATTTCCTTTTGCGCAGAAAATCACATTCACCTTCACATATCTTCTTGGCCTTTTTCTAATGAATCTTCATTTTCCTTTTGTGTGAGGAAACTTCTTGCTCATTTACTTGCCTTTTGCAAGTCTTCCCCATCTTTTATAGCGGAGAATCTTGTCATTCCCCAACAAAGTCTTACTTGCCTTTTGCAAGTCGTCTCTGCCTTTTGCATGAGAAAACCTAAAACTTTGCAAGTTACCTCTACATCCTCTCTTACTTGCCTTTTGCAAATACACAATCAATCTTCTTACCTTTCTGGAACCCTGCGGGAATATTTCAACTATCAATACCTTTTAATGCTCATTAGTGGAGGCAAAACCATAAAATCAAAAATCATATATGCTTATACCTGTCTCTTCTCTCCAAAGTGAAAATTTTCAGTCTTTGTATTTAATACTCTTCTACCTCGAATGTCTGAAAGTCGTTGCTATTCATACCTTCAGGTTTAAGATGATTAAATAAGGATAGCTGTCATACCCCAAGTTTATCATAACCCTCATTCAATTCATTTGGCTTATAGCTTCTTGGATCCATCTGCATATATTTACCCTAATCAGCCTTTTTTTAGTCAAGATCATTCATTTGTATGCATGCAACCATTCATTTTCATCATTGGTTCAAACGTTGCATGAATTCAACTGGATGTCTCAACACTTAAATATGCATAATTTGGTCAGATGATTTATTGGTTCTCTATATGGTATAAGACACTAAATCATGAAAAAAGATCTATTAATCTCCATGGACTAGGGTTTCTTGTTGTGTGCACTTGTGGAATAAGCTTTTGGATTATTGCTTGGAAAAGAGGCTATTGTGTTGTATTTGACCTTTTGGTCAAATTCAAATTTTGAAGATTGGCATTTGACTTAATCATTTAGGACCTTCTTATTCAAGTTGGAGTATGATTATATTTTGATGCATCTTTGAAGAGAGAGAAAAAGAAATTGAGGACATTCATTCAAGAGTTGACTTTTGGTCAACAAAGTCAACCATGGAAGGTTGACTTTTTGTTGACCAGGTCATATTAATTTGTTCATTACTATTTTCCTTTGAATATATTATGAGTTTAATTGGATTAAAACATTGAAACAGGGACTCAAATTCAAATTGGAAAATGGAGGGGAAACATTTTATTTCTTAAAGAACAAGTTATACATACAAGTCAACCATTTCAAAGGTCAAAAGTACATCTCTACATCCAAAAATACCCAAAAAAAAAATACATTACAAAACATCACAATTGAATTAGATAAAAAAATCCAATGTTGACTAATAGTTGTCTTTTGGTCAAATAGTTGACCAAGACCAGACCTTTAACCCTAGACCTATTATCCTTCATCTTCATGGTCATCATGATCCTCCATTCACCAATGTTCACCATGATACATTATGCCATGAACCTTCTAATCTCATAACTTCACTTCATGCCCAAGCCCCCATTTATGCCATGTACAAGACCACCAAAATGTACCACTTAAATCCATACCCAACTTGCACCAGTGCTTTCAGTACCTGCAACATCAAGACCAAACACCAACATATATTACATGCATGTATATGTCCTTGTTCATGCCATAGTCATACCACATATCATAAATCCAATTCATTATACACTTAAGCACAAATGCAAACTGCCTCAGTACCACATAACCAAACAATATCATCAACACCATGTCAAGTTGTGCATCATCCAAACATACATCAAAATCCCAAATTCAGCATGCAACATAACAAACTTGCAGCATCAAAATAACACCATGACATGAACCTACATGATTCCAAAATCAAACCAATGCAATGCAAATTAAGTTTAGTTCAAGCATGATTTAGCATACACAGTCCAAACAATGCCATTTAAACATACATCAATACATGACAGTCATACATACTATGCATACATGACCATTCAAACCATTATCTAATTGTCAAAATTCAGTTAACTTGCCCTAACATTCAACTAACCATTAACTAATTGTAAACTTCATTTCAAACTAACTTACACCTCAAACTGTTAACTCCCATCTAACAAACTTCAAACTAATTTGTAACTGTCTAACTACCAGCTAATGAACTAAATGCCATATGTCCCCATACATTTCCTAAATTGCCCCTATGTAGTTATTCCCTTCAAATTCCAAACAATTAACTTTCAAAGACCAAACTAACAAAAAGAACTATTCTATTTTACATTGAATTCGGGCTAAAATTAGCACAAATCCTTCTAAATTTCTCATTCAACTAACACACAAATTTTGAATCACTCTCCACCATTGATTAACCCTAGCCACAAATTACAATCTAGTGGCCCCCAATCATCAATTTCATAACTGAAATTCCCTCCAATTTCACCACCCTCATCTATATAAGCATTAGCTCATTGATTAATCCCTAAGTCACATTTAACCTAACAAAACTATGTTAAATTCTTCCATCAAATCCACTCCCTAAACCTCACTCATAGCTCTCTTTCCTTCATTGGCAAAGCTTCAACCTCTGAAGCTCTGTGCAATAGAGCTTGGCCCCTCCATCATACAAACCTAACTCAGTTGTCCATCACCATCATCACTGCAAATTTAACATAGCTTCCTAAACTCATCATTCTAATCTCAAAATTATCCTAATTCTAGAAACAACAACACAACTACAACAATCACAGAAAAATCAAACGGAAGAATAAGGGGATTAATCAAAAAGCAATGAATTAGGAAAACACTTTTACTTGGGAATCAAGAATCTCTGGGTTTCTATGTCCTTCATCTTCATCTTCAGCATGTTTTGTTATAATTACCAGAGCCAATCTTTGTCTTATTGGTAAGCCTCGACACGCCTCAATTCTTCACCTTCTTGCTCCATGATTGTTACCATATTGTAGAGTAAGCTTGCTTGAATAAAATTCCTAAGAGTGCGCCTTGATTTCATAGATAGTTGCTATTTAATTTTTGTTTGAAACTTTTAGGGTTTTATGTGTTTGGGTTAGAACAAGAGTTTATGGTGGGATTTAGGGGAAATAAAGGTCAAAGATGCAGAGGGGGTGAGGAGAGGGTTACTCTGATGGTGGTTAGGAATGGTTCTGGGCTTCGCCGCTGCCGGAGGCGATTTTCGATGCGACATAGTGATTTCAGATGAGGGGAGCATGTGAGAGTGAGTTTGGGAGATGATTGAGTTGAGTGAACATGAATGAGGGGGACTTTTTCCTTTTTTTCCTCCTGTTTTTGCTCTTGGGCCAAGAACCAAGGCCCAAAGGCATTTTGCTTATATGTACCATGTAATCATTTTTACACCCCCATTTCTGAATAAAAAAAAGAAATAACCAAAATACCATGGGACAGGCAACTCTGGGCCCTGCGTCTATACACTCTTCACATAACTCTTTTAGCTCTGCACCCCCATGCAACATAATTTTTATTTTATTTTATTTTCTTAGGAAATTCATTGTCTTTTCTTTTCTTTTCCAAATACCCCAATTTAATTTCTAATGGTAATTAAGTCCTAATAATTTTTAGGATTGTGATTTCTTAATTAGGATTAAATTAGGAACTTATGATTTAATTAGAAATTAAGGTTTTCATGGCCTTAATTGATTTCTTTTTCTTGCTCCGTAATTCATGATTCACGGATAGTGAACATTGCTTGAATGAGTTGTTTGACCTAAATATAACATGTTCCCCTTTGTTTTGATCTAATTAATTGATTAAAATTTAGTTGGGGAATTAGTTAAATTAATGACTTTAGGATATTATTTGATTGATCCTTTAGGTTAATTGAATGATCCAAACCCTAGGGTGAAGACTTTGAAACACTTGCATGATCCCTTAAGAGTTTATTCAATAAGGTGATCAAAAGTCCCTTCATCACTTAATTTGAATTAGCTTGACACTAGGACTTGTACCATGCATGATCCCTTAGGTCAAATGTCAATCTCCAATTCTAAAACCCTAGAACATAGATAATTCAATGCATAACATCATTAGGCATCATTCCCCATTTTTGAAAATAGGTAAAAGATACTTAAAAAATACGATGCGAATTGTGTACCATGAGCCTTAAGAAATGGAGAAGAATGAGAGAGTGTATTCCTATCCTTATTCTAAATATCTTTGGATACATGACAAATGACCCAGTTGTTCAAAGTATTCACCTTCATTCATAGACTTTAGTGCAACTCAAATCAAGATAGTTTTCATAATTAAAGGAATAAAAATGAGGAGGATGTATCTCTCCCCGAATGTTCAGACACTACTTTATCGGATGCATACGGGACGGGGCCCGCTAACCGTATAACCAACGACGATACCGATCTATTGACGTTGTTGCCGCTACTACTATCAAATTGAATTACTACCCGCTCGAGGGTCTTGAACACAGGAACAATTACATTCACATCATTTACCTCCCTTAACTAACATTTTTGGATAAGCCTTTCATCCATCAACCTCTGAATATCCCTCTTGACAATGGCACATCCTCAAGGGTTTACGCTACATATCACACAACCATTATGGTCATGTTCACAATCACTGACCAAACAGATATCTCTATGAATTGCAACCAAAGACTATCTGATATGGGGAACATTGTAACACCCCGATAAAATAAGATAATTATTTAAATTGAGTTAATAATATATTTATTAATTTAATTAAATAATTGGAATTATTATTATTATTGGAATAATAATTATTGGAATATTATTGGGATTATTATTATTGGATTATTTTTATTGTTATTATTGGAATAAAAGTAGAAATCAGTAAAAAGGTTCCATTTGGTAAAAAGAGTTATTTTCACGTGAAAAAGGAAAAGGAGACAGAAAAGTGGAAAAGGGAAAAGGGCAAAGAGCAAGAGAACAAGGGTTGAAGGAAGGAAAAGCTAGGAGCTCCGAGATTTGCCGGATTGACTCAGGTAAGGGGGTTTATCATCGCTTAATGGGTATTATGGGATAATATGTAATGGGTAGTGATAAACCATTGATTTACCTCTGATTGAATGATGTATGATGAAAATTTGTGAACTTTTGGGATGAACGAATTTGGATTAAAATTGAAGGAAATTCGTAGGAATTAGATGCAATAGTGTTAGGATTTGTGAGATTGAATAAGATATGGTTTGTGTTAGATGATATGACGAATACTGTGTAAAAATTGGACTGTGGAAGGTTGAATTGGATAGATCTCGTAGCGGAGAAAGCCATAGCAGATCTGGAAATTCTGGTTTCTGGTCATACGCGTATGGCACTAGGCAATACGCGTATGAGATGGTCTGGTACGCGTATGGCACTAGGCAATACGCGTATGGATGAGGAAGATGAGGTTTTGAACGTGGTTTGGTCTCTGTTGGTACGCGTATGGGGAAGTGGTACGCGTAGCATACGCGTATGAGACAGGTGATACGCGTATGGGATTGGCGTAGAAATGGGCCATAAGCGTATGGGAATAGGCAATACGCGTATGGGCAGGATTGTGATTTTCCTGAGCTGTTGTTGTGCAGTTTTTCACTGTTCGGCTGAGTAACGTAATTCAGCTGAGGTATGATACATTAGGGATCATTTCCCGTTGTTTTGAGTAGTATAGGTATTAGTAGAGTGTGCTAATACTGTGGTTGTTCTTTGGCATGATCTGATATGCTTATGTGATAAAATATTGATGATGTGTGATGGTATGCATGATGCTGTGAATGTATCAGTTATGTGTGCATTTGTGAATAGACTGTTTTATGGCTTAGAGTGTGAGCATATGTCTATTCTTGAGTTGTGGTTGATGATTTAGCATTGCTAGGTGATTAGCATGCATATTGTGGCCTTTATGGTGGTAGCTAATTCCCATGGTGAGGAATTAGTGAGTTAGTCATTTTGGACTGTTGTTGATGTTTGCATGCTAGGTGATTAGCGTGCATATCATGGCCCGTTGGGGGTGGTAGCTAATTCCCATGGTGAGGAATTAGTGAGTGAGTCACTAGGTCTCAAATGAATGGGACTAGTGAGCTTGGTAGCCGTACCTGGATTTGGTCGGTGAGGTTGAACTATATGTTCACGAATAGTCGGTACCGCATGCATGGAGTCTCATTGCATTTGTATTGTATGGCGTATAATATGAATGGATGTATTCCAATATTATACGTGTGTTTTGTGGTTAAGTTGAGTATGATTTTAGTTGATGTTGCCGCTGCTGAATGTATGATCTGATTAGGGTGATGAATGTGTGAAATTACTTGGCATTACATGTTAATTTATAATGCTTATTATATCGATTGAGGAACTCACCCTTACAACTATTTTTCAGGTAACGAGCAGTGAGTTGAGTAGAAGCTAATGTTCGGAGTCTAGTGTAATTCCTTAGTGGGTCATGCTCTGATAGATGTAACATCGGGACGGGATGTTTTGTCTTATTTTCATTGTTAGTTGTTGAATGATTTTACATGTATGAGTTACATGTTTTTGAATGATCGATTTGATCTGTATCCGCTGCGTATTATGCAAATGTTTTAATTGATAAATAAATGAGCATGACAAGCTATTTTGATAATTGAGTGAAGTTGTTTGTGTGACACCCTTAACTGCATAATTACTCTGATTGATATATGTCGTTATTTAATTAAATATTTGGGGTATTTTATAAGGGTGTTACAAACATCATAAACCTTATACTCTACAGGACAACCATTTACCATGTTGACTGAAGTATTACCATGAGCGGGTAACTGATTGGCTTTCACATTCGGCGCACGGTCCTCAAAGGACATCATCCCACTCTTTACAAGCTTTTGTACCCCATACTTCAACGGGTAGCAGTTCTCAATATCATGGTTGGGAGCTCCTTGGTGAAAGGCGCAACGGAGTTCAGGCTTGAACCACCAGGGAAGTGGCTCGGGAATTTGCGGAGGATTTCTTGGTTGGATGAGGTTCTTAAGAACCAAGGATGGATATAATTCGGTGTATGACATAAGAATAGGGTCAAAAGAGACCTTCTTCCTCTCAAAGTTCTGTTGTTGATTATTGTTGTTGTTGTTGTTGTTGTTGGTTCTTTGTTGTGGTTGTTGTTAACGTTGTTGTTGCTGAATTGGAACAGATTGATTGATGGAATTGTTTGAGAACACGGGAGTTACTCAAGAAACTTGATGTTGATGCTGACATTGAGGATTTCTTCTGACATGAGGCCTCCTCTGCCTCCCCATAGATACTGAGTTGGTCTCCCCTTCCTTCCTTTTGGCAAAACCACTCCCATATTTCTTATTGTACGACACCTCTTCCTTGGACAAACTTCCTTCACGGACTCCTTCTTCTAACCTCATCCCCATATTTACCATCTCGGTAAAGTCACTGGGGGCACTGGTAATCATTCGTTCATGATAAAGCGAACTCAAGGTATTCAAGAAAATCTTTGTCATCTCCTTCTCTTCCAATGGAGGATTAATCTGAGCAGCAAGTTCCCTCCATCTTTGAGCATACTCTTTAAACGTCTCTTTCTCCTTCTGAGACATAGGCCTCAGCTGGTCTCTATCATGTGCCATATCCATATTACACTTGTACTACTTCACAAAAGCTTCACCCAAATCTTTGAACGTATGCACACTTGCATTGACTAGCCCCATATACCATCTCAAAGCAGCACTAGTCAAACTGTATTGAAAGTAGTGAATCAGTAACTGATCATTATCAGTTTGAGTTGACATTTTTCTGGCGTACATAATAAGGTGACTAAGTGGACAAGTATTTCCCTTATACTTTTCAAAGTCATGGACTTTGAACTTCATCGCGATCTTCACATTTGGTACTAGGCAGAACTCAATAACACTCTTCCCAAATAGGTCTTTTCCTCTCAGAGTCTTCAACTCCTTGCGCGGCTCAAGGAACTGATCCTTCATTTCATCTATCTTTTCATAAACATCTGGGCCATCAGATGGCTCAGAATGGTAAATGGTGTCCTCAACATGAGGCAAAGTATGACCGACTAGAGGTAGCACAGACATGATTGGGCTAGATGCCGGCATAGAAGCAAAGGTAGGTGCAAACCCTTCATGCATGAAATTTGGTGGCATTCCCCACGGGAATCCAGCAAGCATAGACGGACCGGATTGAGTAGCAGCAACAGGAACGGTCAAGGTAGCTACCTCGGAGATGACAGTCCTCTAGGGAGGAGTTGCGGGAGTTGGTGAAGAATGGTTATGTGCAGCAAGAACAGACTCCATCATGGCAGTCATCCGGGCAATCTCATCCTTCAGCTCTCTTCTCTCTTGTTCCAAATGCTCCATAATTCTGGGTTGATTGGTACGAGTGTTGTATCGGTGAGTCAGCTTGGCTGAAGCATAGAAGAATAATCGATAAGACATCTGGCAGAAGAAAACCTGTTATGCAAATGATGCATGAAATGCAATGTTTTTTATTGTTTTAATTTCAAGGAACATGTTATTTTATTTGCAAACATATAATAATGATAATAACAATTTGATTGACCATAAATTCTCTTTTATTCATATGATTTGGACGGATTACACTGAGTACAATTTCAGAAACCAAAGTACAAATACAAGAGAAAAGGAAACTGATCATCCTAAGGATCCCCTAGCAACAATGTCAGATGATCTGGCTGCGGGTGCATACTTCCTTCGGATGCATCGAATCTCGGTCTCAAAAGATGTCTTCATCTAAGCTTTCTCAAGGACAAACTGATCAACAATCTTCTTCCAAGCACCGGAAGACTGAGGCATACTAGAGGAAGATGGACCCCCTGGCTCTCTCTGTCTCTTCACTGCTTGTCTTCAAGAAGTTCAATAAGTGCGTCTTTGTCTGTTTGCTCAAGCTGCAACTCCTCATGCTTTCGGCTTAAAGCATGGAACCGCTCTTCCCACATATCTCTATCTTGCTTCATCTTAGTGAGTGCGTCTTCTAACTCCTCTATATCTTGTTTACGGAGAGTTAATGGCTCATCCACAACCAAAGGCATATGTCTCTCATAAGCATACGACATCTTCAACTCCAAAGCTCTCTTCTTCACCCAAGTAGTGTAAGCTTCCAAAGCTACACAGTTGCACGGACCAAACTCGGATCTTCCTTTCCTATGCACATTATGCCAAGCACATATCATCTTTTGCTTCAAAAGTTGGGGATCTTTACCCTCTTGATAGAAAAGACCTTCTAACTGAGTGTTATTAGGTTTGTCTCTCAATGGGAACCCAAGTTGACGACGAGCCAAAGCAGGGTTGTAGTTTATTCCTCCTTGTGTACCAATGAGAGAAACATTAGAGAATTCACCATAACTATCAACAATATCCACACTATTCAATGCAGAATCATACTAAACAATATCATCATTAGTGAGAGCCATAAGTCTCTGAGACCACCGTAGACATTGTTTGTTCTCCACAAAAGCAGGCGTTTGAGGCAAGTGCAAAATAAAGCACTTGTACAGAAGAGGAATATATCACACAATAGTCCCACCACCTTTAGAATTCCTCAAATGCAAAGAGAAGTACATATCACCCAACAGAGTAGGCACGGGATTCCCAATCAAGAAGATTCTAATGGTGTTAACATCAACAAAACCGTCAATGTTAGGGAAAAAAGTCAAACCATAGATGAGCAACATAAATATGGCTTCAAAAGCGTCCACACTACCGGCTTGAGCAAAGAAAATAGCTTTCCCTATCAGAAACTCAGAAGTCAACCCAAACATTCCTCCTTTCTTCACCCAATGAGCCTCAATCTCAAACTTCTTCAGATGAAGAGCTTCAGCTATGATATGAGATCTGGGAATCTCCTCCAATCCACTAAAAGGCACCTTATCAGAAATAGGTATTCCCAAGAGATGGGCATACTCCTCCAACATAGGCATAAGCTGATAATCGAAAAAAGTAAAGCAATGGTAGAGAGGGTCATAAAACTGAACCAACACACTAAAGAGTCCTTCAACCATATTAGTAGATAAAAACAGACAAAAGCTTCCCATGACGTTGCTTGAAGTCCAAGGGATCTAATACAAAGGATGATAACTTCCTTAGCTCTTTCAAATCAGGACATCTGAAATTGTACTTCTTAGTGTTCCTTCGTCCATAATCCATGGTTTGAAAATATTTACAAATAAGACCTTAGTTCCTCGAGATTTATTTTCTTTGATGAATGTCATGATGCGCATGTATGCATGAATGTTGTCACATCTCGAAAAATACGATCCCTCACGATGGTCGCAGAAAAAATTGTTCGAACAGAGTCGCCACCGAACTTTATTTATTCCAATGAAGGAATAGATAAATATCGATAAAACCTTTCAAAAATAGAATAATGGTCGTCGCAACCATATTCGGGTTCGGGAGTCGATTACACAAGGGGAAGGTATTAGCACCCCTCACGTCTGTTGTACTCAACGGGAACCTTTTAGTCTAATTTGTGATTTGAATGTTAACTTATGTTGTTTGTTTTCTTAGAGTGATAAAAATATTGAAAAGACATGGATGGAGACCTCAGAAGGGGCAAAAGAGAGGTTTTTTATTAGTGTGCTCGCCAAGATCTCGCAATCTCGTGCCTACGTATCCTTATGGTGCAATAAGGAAATTAGAGCATTCGTAGTTCAAGGAACTACGGTTGGTTGGTGTCTTTTAATGAATGACCGTTTAGATCGCATTCTAAAGGCTAAACATGGGCTTGTCTACTCTCGGCGGAGGCTTAAGCACTAGTTTGTTGTGCACGTTAGAAAGGATTAAGCAATATTCTTTCTGAAAAGAATTGAGTTATCAATCACACGGGGGCGAGAAATTAGGTTTAATATGTTTGGTATTTTTTAGAAGAACGACAAAAGATTGAGCAATGTGGTGCACACCAATCGTACAATTCTTTCAAGGAATAATAAGGCGAACGCCTTCTACTCCTTTTTTCGTTTAAATTATTATTGAAAATTGTTTGTGGAAATCGAATATGCACGGTAGTGAGGCGAACACCTCCCACTTGCTTATTCACGGAATAATGAGGCGTGTGCCACCTATTCCTTTATCCAAATTTACTTTAGAGTGTTTTAATTGGACAACGAAAATTGGAGCAATATGACGAGCGCCAATCGTTTCAAATATTCGAGAGATAGTGAAGCGAACGCCTCCCATTCTCTTTTTCATCCGAAGTTTATAAAAATGTTTTAGAAATTATATTAATTTGGAAGAAAATAATTTTGAATTTGTGCGATTGAGGTTTTAATCGGAAGTCGATAATATGAGCAATATGGCGAGTGTCAATCGTTCAATTATTCGACAGATGGTGAGGCGAACGCCTCCCATTCTTTTATCATCAGAAATTTATAAAAATGTTTTAGAAATTATATTAATTTGGAAGAAAATAATTTTGAATTTGTGCGATTGAGGTTTTAATCGGAAGTCGGCAATTTGAGCAATATGGCGAGCGCTAATCGTTCAATTATTTGAGAGATGATGAGGCGAACGCCTCTCATTCTTTCATCATCCGAAATTTAGAATTAAAAATGTTTTAGAAATTATATTAATTTGGAATAAATGATTTGGGTTTGGATTAAGGTTTTAATCGGATGACAAGAATTCGACTATGCAGTCTCGCCTGAGGCACTTGTTAGCTGGAAAATTTCGTCACAAGGAGTGCAAAGCCTGATCGACCAAAGGATGGTCTGAGGTTGGATCGACGAAAGCATAGAGTCAAGAGCGTTGGGTTGACGCAGAGGGACGCTTGTCAAAGTCGAAGGCCAGTGCACCAAGGTGGAGATTTATCGTGGGTAATTAAACATGGGATGTTACCAGCAAACGTGGGAGAGGTGCTCCAACACATGTCATCTCGTGAATGGGTGGTAACCTCCCAACGGTTATTTTCTACTAGTATTTAAGTGAATTGTAATTTTCATTTCAAAAGGTGACATTTTTTAGCATTGCAGTAGGAGTACACTTGAAGTATCAAGCGTTAAGAGAAAAAAGTTATCTCCCTACAAAATGTACTTTTGCTTCCATTTCTATCTTCAAGTTATTTAACTAAACAAATTACTTTTATTTACTTTGTTCATTTACATCAATATTTTTGTCTTTTATTGCCTTACCTTTATTGTGTTTCTAACTTGCAAAACGTTGCATTTACTACCCAAAAATATTCAAAAAGCTTTACCAACGAAATAGTCATATACTCAACACATAAGTCTAGGACCTTGTAGCCGGTCCTACAAGTAAACCTCAAATAGAAAGGCTAGAGATTTTATCGAGAAACAAATTGGCACACTCGATGGGACACGAAGTGTTCAGTATATGACACTACACAGTGGCAATATGGTGTCACCACGACCACACGAAGAAAAATCTCCGGAGGGAGATACAATTGTATCACAAACAACCGATGTTGGATCCAACGTTATATATGTGGTTTCGACTGCGTATGTAGGGCCAGTTCTAACACTGTGTCAGCCTCAAACGCCGACGCCAACAACGATGGGAACTTCTGGGCAATACATGCCCAATTTTACAGTCCACGTGCATAAGACGTTGGGAATGCCGACTAAGTTTATGGAAAGCATGCATTGTTGTAAGAACAAAATTGGTTCTACAATAGAATTCCAAGATTTTGATGATAACAAAGGATGAAACCAAAAATGGCACCCTAAAGAAATTTTTCTAATTGTGCAGGACTATGAACAGCAACGAAGGACTCTGATCATTTTATCAGATACAAACACTGATCAGATACAAAGTGCTAGAAGATCAGACGCCGCTAAGGAAGAAGTGCGCCCAAGAAGTTCTGAATCTGAGCAAAGCAAGACAGTAAAAAGAACCAGAAGCTCTAACATCTATTGGTCTTAGTTCTGATGATCTAGAAGACTAGAACTATGAGAAGCTCTGATGAATTCAGACATGATCTCCTTCTGAAGAATGAATCCGATATAACAAGACTCTAATGAAGATTCACCAAGTCCAGAAAGAGTAACGGAAAGAATTTCTCAATATGGAAAGGAAGTATTTTAAGAAAGAAGTTATTCAGGGAGACAAAATGGTTTTAGCAAGAAACACAGAAGAAATGACATTGAATGCTCATCAAAGATCAAGATTTTGTCATCACTCCAACGGTCCTTCTCACTACTATATAAAGGACAGTCTACCTCATTGAGAGATACAACAACAACAATGCACAGAAAAAGTCATTCATATTCTCTCTCAAGTTTCCACGAGCTGCTGCTCATACGTGAAAACTCTTGCTCCAATACTTTGCTGTAATACTTGCTTACTCTTAGAAGCACTTTCTATTACAAATCTATTTTGCTAAATTGTTTTTGTTCCTCAAGTGACTCTGCATAGTCTATATACTTGAGAGGACTAAGAGACCATTCTCTTAGACGATTGGTTGTATAATCTTTCAAGATTAGTGGATTAAGTCCTTTTTGAAGGCGAAATCACCTTGGCCGGGTGGACTGGAGTAGCTTTGTTTTCTAAGCGAACCAGTATAAAATTCTGTGTGTTCTTATTTCTGAAAAAGCTTTTATTTTCTAAAACAATTCAAACCCCCTTTCTTGTTTTTCTCACCTTCAGTTGGCATCAGAGCTTCGGATCTGTTATTGATTTTCTAATCAAACACTTAACAATGTAGAGAGATCCAGAACGAGAAAAACTATGGCCAACACCAATGAAAGAGATAGTTACAACGCTAAACCTCCAGTCTTTGATGGAGAGAAATTCGATTATTGGAAAGACAGAATTGAAAGTTTCTTTCTGGGCTACGACGCTGATCTCTGGGACATTGTCACAATTGGTTACATACCACTTGTAACAGATGTTGGAGTTGCCATTCCCAGAAGCAAAATGACAGATGATCAGAAGCGTGAATTCAAGAATCATCACAAAGCCAGAACGATACTTCTCAATGCCATATCCTACAATGAGTATGAAAAATCACCAACAGGGAAACAGCTAAAGAAATACTTGACTCCCTGAGGATGACTCATGAAAGAAACACTCAAGTCAAAGAAACAAAGGCTCTGGCTCTAATCTAGAAATATGAAGCCTTCAAAATAGAGGACGATGAAGCTGTAGAGGTAATGTTTTCTAGATTCCAAACTTTAATTGCAGGTCTCAAAGTGCTAGATAAAGGATATACAACTGCGGACCACGTCAAGAAGATAGTCAGAAGCTTGCCAAAGAGATGGAGACCCATGGTCATAACCTTAAAACTATCAAAGGATCTGAACAACATCAGCCTTGAAGAACTCGTCAGTTCACTCAGAAGTCACGAGATAGAACTGGAGGAAGATGAACCTCAGAAGAAGATCAAGTCTGTAGCACTAAAGTCCAGATCAGAAAGGCGCAAATCTGAGAGAAACAAAGCCTTCCAGGCTGAAGAAGAAGACAGTGATGACTCTGAAAAGGAAGACTCTGACGATGAGGAAGAATTATCCCTTCTAACCAGAAGAGTAAAACAACTTTGGAGAAAAAGAAATAACAACTTCAGAAAACCGAGATCCAAAGGAGATCGATCAGAACCAGCTTCAAAAGTTAAATCTAACTAAGATGTAACTTGTTATGAATGTAAAGAAACAAGTCATTACAGAAACGAATGTCCCAAGTTAAAGAAGGAAAGCTCCAGAAAAGAGAACTTCAAGAAAAATTCCTTCAGAACCAAAAAGGGACTGATGGCTACCTGGGACGACAGTGGATCTGACTCATCAGAATCAGACTCTGATGAACAGGCAAATGTGGCACTCATGGCTACCACCTCCAAGAATGCTTCAGATGAAGAATCTGAATCCAAAGAGGTATTTTCTGACCTTTCTCGATCTGACCTAGAATCATGCCTATCTGAAACTCTAAACTCATATCAGAAACTTAAACAAAAATTTAGAGCTATAAAAGAGGTGCTTGAAGAAACTCGGGAAGAATGTGGTAAACTTGAGATAACAGTTTTAGAACTAAAAGATGAAAACCAAACCTTGATATTAGAAAGGAATTCCACAAACAAAAAATGCTCAAAACTTGAAGAAGCGTTATCTCAAGCTCCACAAACTTCAAATACAGTAATTTATGAATATGAAAAATCTTTTCAAAAATTTCTGAAGAATGGGATAGAGAGGAGCAGAATGGAATCCGTGATTTATGGGGTCAGTCAGAACTATAGAAGAGGAATTGGGTATGATCCTAGTGAAGATAAAACTTCTACTAATGACCAACCTAAATCTCCATTTTCTTATCACTATACACATACACAAGCACAACACTTTAATAATGCTAGAAAACCCAAAGTGTTAAGAAACTCTGGGAAAACTAATCACAAAGGACCCAAAAGATTCTGGGTACCAAAGGATAAGATTGTTTATGTTGCAGATATCTTATGCAGCAGAGTTAAAACACCAGTCATGGTACCTGGACTCTGGATGCTCGCGACACATGACGGGAAGAAAGTATATGTTCCAAAACCTGGAACTTAAAGATGTTGGATTCGTAGGCTTCAGAGGAACTCAGGAAAGGAAGGATCAGAGGCTCCGGAACTATTGGTAATGGTACTCTTCCCTCTATATCTGATGTTCTATATGTAAAAGGATTAATGCATAATCTGTTATCAATAAGTCAATTAAGTGATAACGGGTATGATGTAATCTTCAATCAAAAAACATGTAAAGCCATAAATCAAAACAACGGATCTGTCTTATTCACTGACAAGAGGAAAAACAATATTTATAAAATAAATCTTTCAGATTTAAAAGAACAAAATGTAAAATGTTTAATGTCTGTTCATGAAGAGCAATGGGTATGGCATAGACGCTTGGGCCACATTAGCATGAGAAAGTTATCTCAGCTAAATAAACTCGAGTTAGTCAGAGGTCTACCTAAGCTGAAGTTTTCTTCAGATGCTCTATGTGAAGCATGTCAGAAAGGAAAATTTTCAAAATCATCTTTTAAAAAGAAAAATATTGTTTCTACCTCTAAGCCTCTGGAACTTCTTCACATTGATTTATTTGGTCCTGTGAAAACAGCATCAATCAATGGAAAGAAATATGGACTAGTTATTGTTGATGATTTTAGTCACTGGACATGGGTAAAATTCTTAAAGCACAAGAGTGAGTCTCACTCTGTATTCACTAGCTTCTGTTCCAAAGTGCAAAACGAATTTGACTCTAAAATCATTAGAGTCAGAAGTGATCATGGTGGAGAATTTGAAAATAAATTTTTTTAGGAATTATTTGACTCTAATGGAATATCCCATGATTTCTCCTGGCCTAGAACTCCACAACAAAATGGAGTTGTAGAGAGGAAGAATAGGACACTCCAAGAGATGGCCAGAACCATGATCAATGAAACAAATGTGGCTAAGCACTTTTGGGCTGAAGCAGTAAATACATCGTGTTATATTCAGAATAGAATCTCCATAAGACCTATTCTGGAGAAGACTCCCTATGAACTGTGTAAAGGAAGAAAACCCAACATTTCTTATCTTCATCCTTTTGGATACTCTTGCTTTATTCTAAATACTAAAGAACATCTGAACAAGTTTGATTCAAAAACACAAAAAGGTATTATGTTAGGATACTCAGAACGCTCTAAAGGCTATAGAGTATACAATACAGAAACCAAAATTATGGAAGAATCAATTCATGTCAGATTTGATGATAAGCTTGACCCTGAAAAGTCAAAGCTAGTTGAGAAACTTGCAGATCTGGAGATTACTCTTGCAGGTTCTGACGAGAAGACCAAAGCACCTGAAGCATCTGCTACTCAAACCTCAGCAGGAACTAAATCCCCAGCAATCCCAAAGAAAGCTAAAAGTCGCCTCAACATATCTGAAGAGTTGATTCTGGGAAGCAAGGATGAACCCATCCGAACTAGGTTAACCTTCAAGGTACCTGAAGAAACTCCTCTGGGACTAGTATCTCTGATTGAGCCTACTTCCTGTGATGAGGAACTCCAAGATAACGACTGGGTTCTAGCCATGCAAGAAGAGCTAGATCAATTCACAAAGAATGACGTCTGGGATCTTGTTCCTAAACCTAAAGGCACTCACATTATCGGAACCAGATGGGTGTTCAGAAACAAGCTGAATGAGAAAGGAGAAATTGTCAGAAACAAAGCTCGATTGGTGGCTCAAGGGTACTGTCAACAAGAAGGCATTGACTACAATGAAACCTTTGCCCCAGTCGCCAGGTTAGAATCTATTCGCTTACTTGTTTCTTTTGCTGTAAATCATTCTATCAAACTGTATCAAATGGATGTTAAGAGCGCATTTCTTAATGGGTATATATCAGAAGAAATGTATGTCAATCAACCTCCGGGTTTTGAAAATTCAAATTGTCCAGAACATGTTTTTCAACTTAAGAAATCCTTATATGAACTAAAACAAGCTCTCAGAGCTTGGTATGAAAGATTAAGTAATTTTCTTCTGGAACATGATTTTATTAGAGGGAAAGTTGACTCTACACTCTTCTGTAAAAACATTAATAATGATCTCATGATATGCCAGATATATGTTGATGATATCATTTTTGGTTCAGCTAACTCCTCTGTATGTCAAGAATTCTCTGAGCTAATGCAGGCAGAATTCGAAATGAGCTTAATGTAAGAACTAAAGTTCTTTCTAGGAATTCAGATTAATCAAGCTTCAGAAGCCACCTACGTTCATCAAAGTAAATACATAAAAGACATTCTGAAGAAATTCGAAATGGAGGAATGCAAACCTGCTAAGACACCCATGCATCCAACTTGCATTTTAGAAAAAGAATAAGTTAGTCAAAAGGTTTGTCAGAAACTCTATCGTGGTATGATAGACTCTCTTCTCTATCTAACTGCTACACGTCCTGATATTCTATTTAGTGTTTATCTCTGTGCCAGATTCCAATCAGATCCTAGAGAATCTCATTTAACAGCTGTTAAGAGAATACTCAGATATCTGAAAGGAACTCCTAATTTGGGCCTGATGTATGAGAAAACATCAGAGTATAGACTATCTGGTTTTTGTGATGCAGATTACGCAGGGGACGGAATGGAACGAAAAAGTACATCTGGAAATTGTCAGCTCTTGGGAAAGAATATGATATCTTGGGCTAGCAAAAGGCAATCAACCATAGCCTTGTCTACTGCAGAAGCGGAATACATTTCAGCATCATTATGCACTACCCAGATGCTCTGGATGAAGAATCAACTAGAGGATCTTCAAATCTTTGAGAGTAACATTCCTATCTTTTGTGACAATACTACTGCCATTTGTTTAAGCAAGAATCCTATTTTGCACTCCAGAGCCAAGCACATAGAAATAAAACATCATTTCATTAGAGACTATGTCCAAAAAGGGGTAGTAATGTTGAAGTTCATTGATACAGACCATCAATGGGCTGACATCTTTACAAAACCCCTTGCTGAAGATAGATTCTCTTTTATCCTAAAGAATCTGAACATTCAAAAGTGTCCTGAATAAAATGTGCCTCTGAGATAGCAAAATAAGATTCTGATGTAAATAGTTGGATTTTGTATCTGACTCTGATACTCCTACTAGTTAGAAGTCATCTGAGTTAAAAATCTCCAGGAACCAACCCTTTGGTATTCCTGAAGATCAGATAAAGCAAACACGTGGAGCACCATGCGTCTGACCTTGGAACTTCTAGACAGTTGTCTAGCAGTAATCAAGAAACAGTCTCTTGAGATCTCCTCGAGCAGTGTGTTGATGTTGGGATTAGACATCATTTATGAGTTGTAATCATTCTCCCTCTAACGTGTGTACTTGGTTTTTATGCTAAACTCATTTATGTGTGTCGTTTTGCATGCGCCCTAATTTGGGTATTTAAACTCTTCTCTTCACACATTGCACACTTTTCACTCTCATAAACACTCTTAACCTTCTTGCAAGTTTTTCCACCCTCAAGGCATTTCTGCAGTGTGCACTCAAGTTCTTCAACATTCAACCCAGTTCTTCAACAACCTTCATGGATTCTCAACCACAATCCGTGTATAACTTCTCTCCACAGATGAACTCAAATGAGCAAGCTCCTAGTTCAAGCAATCAAACCCCAGTTGTTACCGGTGTCGTCTCCCCTCCCATCTACAAAGAACCTCACATTCTTGATCGTGAGCCTCATATCCACCTTGCAACACCTTTTGAAAAACTGGAAGTATTGTGTGAATCACTGGTTGATTTTGATAACATGCGAAGGAACGGTGTCGACCTCACTGACGAACTGAAGAATCAAGGTTGGGGAAACTACTTCAAACGTCTCTATGGCCCAGTCTACACAAATTTGGTTAAAGATTTTTGGAGATTTGCTAACCCTGACGATCACTACATCGTCTCCGATGTTCTGGAAGTCAAGATGGTGATCACTGAGAAGTCTATTGCTGCTCTTTTGGGCATGGAGAAAGCTGGAGGAAGACGTATTTACAACATTAATCCTAGGGCAAAGTATCTTTCCCATGAGATTAATCCAACAATCTTCCAACAGAACGCTGAAGGCAAACACTCCAAGAACAAGGAACTGCATCAGAACCTCTGGGTATGGCCGAAGATCATCTTGGGCACCATACATCATCGCCCAGCCTCTAACTCCTCAGATTACATCAACACAGACCAGAAGTGCATTCTGTACTGCATCCACAAGGGTCTGAAGCTCTGCCTTCCTGCACTCCTCTTCAAATACCTCAGAGACTCTGTAAGAGACACAAGAAACAACATGAAGACCAAAAACTAAATTCCCTTTGGGAGGCTCATCTCTGACGTCCTGATTGAAAGCGGTCTCGTAGACCATCTGATACAGTTCAGACTCATGGAAGACGTGATGATAGATACTGGAAGAGCTCTGAACGCCCGCAATCTGAAGAGCATGGGGATTCTGAATCAAGTAAAGGTCAAACCAACTTTGGACACCTCCTAGGAAGCTCTTAAATATCAGAGAAAGATCCCAAATGGACTCTATCTGTTCTCAAAGATCGACCCTCCAGAGATAGTCATGTACTACTTAGATGATTTGCGCAAACAAGGAGTTGAGTTCTCAGACTTCTCCCTAGATTGGCTGCCAAAATTTCCTCCAGATTTCATGAAGAGGCCACGGGAACCATCTGAGAAGGCAAAGCAGGCGAAGAAAGCAAAGCTGGGAGAATCTTCTGGATCAAGACCTCCAGTACCTCTGGTTGGCTCCTCTGGTAAGTCTGTCTCTCTCCCTCCTTCTGTACAAGTTAAATCTATTGTTTCCTCAATCCCTCAACCAACGCCGATATACACTAACTCAGAAACTCCTCCCTTAACAACTAGACCATCTAACCAACCCTCTCAAAAATTTAACCTGGCCACCACCTTTCTACCCATTTCGGAAGCAGAAATGTTAAACGAAACAACCTCACCCTCCTCATCTTCTTCTCCAGAATCACCATCCTACTACACACTTTCATCAAACACTGAACCATCTGACCCTCACTCCCCAACTCTGGCTCAGCTCCAAACACGTGCTCTGCCCTCTCAACAGCCAACACAATCCATTCCGGAACCAGAAGTTACCTCTTCACCCACACACGAGCTAAACACAACCACATCTGACCCTCCACCATTTGAACCAATTCATGCTGAAACACAACCACGCAACTCTGAAATACCCCCACCAAATACATTCGCTGAACCACAAACTCCCACACTTAACCTAAGCCCTCCCACTTCTCCACCCCAAGCCTCTGAACCTGATAACACCCTTCTAACCCTTGAGGAAGCAATAAAGGTGTTTGCAGAAGCTTCAGCTGACAAGGTCAAGTCTCTGACCATCAACTGTGGCATCAGTGATGATCCCTCCGCTGTAAGGACTCACTGGAATAAAGAGATAAGTTGGATGACCTCTGAAGCCTTTAAGCTGAAAGGCCTCTCTGAGCAAGTCCGCAATGACTTCATCAGAGACGCTGAGATCAGACTTCAGGAGCGTCTAGCTAGAGAAGCTGAGGAGCGGGCACGCAAAGAAGCTGAAGAGAAAGCAAAGCAAGAAAAACTACAAAGGATCAAGGAAGCTAAGGCCAAAGCTCTAGCTGATGTTGAAGCACAAGCCAAAGCTGCCGCTGAAGAAGCAGCTCGTCTGGCTGAAGAGTCTGCCGCCAGGGTAGAACACGATGCTCTGACTCAGGGGGAGTCCTCCACCTTTGTCCCTCTGGTCCTCAAAACCCTTGAAGAACTACAGAAGGAACAACAGGAAGTCCGAGCCAGATTGGATCAACAGGATTCCGTAAATGTCAACATTCAGAATCTGCTAACCCAGCTGCTCCAGAGGATGCCTCCACCTCCAAACCCTTAGGCACCTAGGATTTGTTTCTATATTCTTCCCTGTTGCTTGTTGTTCTTCTGATTTGCTTGTTGCTCTGCTCTGATTTGCTTGTTGTTTTCTGCATTCTTGTTTTTCTGTGTTTCTGGCCTCTGTACCTGCTATCTGTGAATATATATATATATATATATATATATATATATATATATATATATATATATATATATATATATATATATATATATATATATATATCTTTTTGCTCATTAATTTTCACTAAGTCTTTTTGATTTTGACAAAAAGGGGGAGAACTAAAAACAGCTCTGATGAAAACATATTTAACTCCTATCAAAACTCTGCAAACATTGTTTCTAATTTTTGACTTAGAAATTTGCAAGAGAGTAGCTAGAAACACCAAATCATGGAAGGTCCGGTAAGAACTTTTGAACTCCCAGATTTAACTCAGGGGGAGCTCACTTCCATCTGATCTAAAACTCTTATCTAAAAATGTTTCATATCTAAATAAAAATTGTTTTGTCATCATCAAAAAGGGGGAGATTGTAAGAACAAAATTGGTTCTACAATAGAATTCCAAGATTTTGATGATAACAAAGGATGAAACCAAAAATGGCACCCTAACGAAATTTTTCTAAGTGTGCAGGACTTTGAACAACAACGAAGGACTCTGATCATTTTATCAGATACAAACACTGATCAGATACAAAGTGCTAGAAGATCAGACGCCGCTAAGGAAGAAGTGCGCCCAAGAAGTTCTGAATTTGAGCAAAGCAAGACAATAAAAAGAACCAGAAGCTCTAACATCTACTGGTCTTAGTTCTGATGATCTAGAAGACTAGTACTCTGAGAAGATCTGATGAATTCAGACATGATCTCCTTCTGAAGAATGACTCCGAATACAATAAGACTCTGATGAAGATTCACCAAGTCCAGAAAGAGTAACGGAAAGAATTTCTCAATATGGAAAGGAAGTATTTTAAGAAAGAAGTTATTCAGGGAGACAAAATGGTTTTACCAAGAAACACAGAAGTAATGACATTGAATGCTCATCAAAGACTAAGATTTTGTCATCACTCCAACAGTCCTTCTCACTACTATATAAAGGACAGTCTACCTCATTGAGAGATACAACAACAATGCACAGAAAAAGTCATTCATATTCTCTCTCAAGTTTTCACGAGCTGCTGCTCATACGTGAAAACTCTTTCTCCAATACTTTGTTGTAATACTTGCTTACTCTTAGAAGCACTTTCTATTACAAATCTATTTTGCTAAATTGTTTTTGTTCCTCAAGTGACTCTGCGTAGTCTGTATACTTGAGAGGACTAAAAGATCATTCTCTTAGACGATTGGTTGTGTAATCTTTCAAGATTAGTGGATTAAGTCCTTTTTGAAGGCGAAATCACCTTGGCCGGGTGGACTGGAGTAGCTTTGTTTTCTAAGCGAACCATTATAAAATTCTGTGTGTTCTTATTTCTGAAAAAGCTTTTATTTTCTAAAACAATTCAAACCCCCCTTTCTTGTTTTTGTCACCTTCAATTGTAAGGCCCTAAACTGCTTTCGGAATTATCGACTAACCCTACAAACCAACACGAATCTTTTCGGCATGATTTATCCTCACTCACACACTTTCCGGGAAACTTCCCAGAAGGTCACCCATCCAAATACTACTTCAAGTCAAGCACGCTTAACTATGGAGTTCTTATCTATTAGGCTACTGAAAAGAAGATGCATCTTGTTGGTATAGGTAGTATTAGTTAATCCTTATAAGCATTCCTTCAACCATGCAGTCTCTTACTTGCATAGCCTCAAGATCCCTCTCATTCTGATGTGAATTCGGTTTCTCCCTAGAAGTTGCTAGGAGTGTATCATTGTCATGCCTCGTGCACCGATAACCACTCATTCGCCCTCGGGTGTAACATGTGACCACTCTTTAGCCTCTCTGGCGTTACATTCCCACTAACTTCCGCTTAGTTCGTCCCCAAACCACATCGTACTGGGAGAGGTATGGCTCTGATACCATTTGTAACTCCTCAGACTGCTTTCGGAATTATCGACTGACCCTACAAACCAACACGGGTCTTTTTAGTATGATTTGTCCTCACTCACACGCTTTTCGGGAAACTTCCTAGAAGGTCACCCATCCAAATACTGCTCTAAGTCAAGCACACTTAACTATGGAGTTCTTACCTGTTAGGCTACCGAAAAGAAGATAGTAGTATTTGGATGGGTGACCTTCTGGGAAGTTTCCCGGAAAATGTATGAGTGAGGATAAATCATGCTAAAAAGACCCGTGTTGGTTTGTAGGGTTAGTCGATAATCCCGAAAGCAGTTTGGGGCATTACAAAATGGTATCAGAGCTAAACCTCTCCCAGTACGATGTGGTTCGGGGACGAACCAAGCGGAAGCTGGTGGGCATGTAACGCCAGAGAGGCCAAAAAGTGGTTACATGTTACACACGAGGGCGAGGGAGTGGTTGTTGGTGCACGAGGCATGACAATTAGACACTTCTAGCAGCTTCTAGGGGAAAAACCGAATTCACGTCGGAATAAGAGGAATCCTGAGACTGTGCAAGCATGAGATTGTATGGTTGAACGAAGGCTTATAAGGATAATTGGTACTACCTATACCAACAAAATGCATCTTCTTTTCGGTAGCCTTACAAATAAGAACTCCATAGTTAAGCGTGCTTGACTTGGAGTAATATTTGGATGGGTGACCTTCTGGGAAGTTTCTCGGAAAGCGTGTGAGTGAGGATAAAGCATGCTGAAAAGACCCGTGTTAGTTTGTGAGGTCAGTTGGTAATCTTGAAATAAATCTGGGACGTTACATGCATAATCTCTGTTCGACTTTCACCGAAACTTCATCATCGCCATTCCCATGCTACCAGGGGTTAGGACCTTTGGCAACCCAATTTGGTCGACCCCGGGTTTTGGATTGTCATCTTAGTCAGTCCCAACTTTCACGTCGAGTTCTATGCAGTCATTAGATAGCATATGGATGAAAGTAATAATAAAATGGTCCATATGTTGACTCAATAAATGTGCACCATACTGAGGCCTTTGATCCAAGATTCGACACAGAGTTACCAACAACTGGCAACTCAAATGACCAAAATAGGGGATTTCTTAGAGGCTCATAGGGCACAAGTTCGTCAGTATCCCCCACCTCATCCTCGACCAGAAACTCCAAGTCAACAAAAGGAGATGACGGACGACACGGTCGAACAAGAGTATCAGGAGGTCAAACATATTCCTAGGGTGGCTCGAAGGCCTCCCGTGGTTTTAGTCAATAGAAACCAGGATCCCGACCACGTGGTCAGGCAGATTCGACAAGAGGCAGTAGGTGGGGAACAAAACCTAGAGGCTATTGTCGAACAGATCATAGTGCGAAATGGAATAAACCCAAACCTATAGAGGCCGACATACTCTTCTCCCTTACCAGATTTTCTCTTACAGACAGAACTTCCCAGGGGGTGGAAAGTTCTGAAATTCATCAAACATCGGGGATACCGAGGAATCCATCGTCGAACCTGTTACCATGTATCAGACCGAAGTTGGTGACATAGCGAATAATGAGGATTTGAAGTTAAAGTACTTCCAAGATCTCTTACAAAAAACGCATTCACATGGTTTACAGCGCTACCTCCAAAATTTGTCCAAACATGGACGCAATTGGAGAGATTGTTCCATGAACAATTTTACATGGGACAGTCAAAGATTAGCATGAAAGAACTAGCCAGCATCAAACGAAAGACCTGCTGAGTCAGTTGATCAGTATTTAAACTGGTTTAGACTGTTGAAAATGAGATGCTTTACTCAAGTCCCTAAGCATGAGTTAGTTGAGATGGATGCGGGGGGATTAGACTATTCTATAAGGAAAAAATTGGATACTCACTATCTCAGAGATATGGTGCAATTGGCTGATAGAGTTCGACACATCGAGCGTCTGAAAATTGAGAAGACCAAAATTGGTCAATATCACAAGAAAGAGAGAGTATCATATATCGCAGTCGAGGGGTGCTCTTCTGACGATTAAGAGTTGGTCGACGAAAGCGAGGTCAATGTGGCAGAACTTATACTTGGACCCTCATGCACGTGTAAAGTTTTAAAACCTTCGAATGGGAAAAAGCCCACCGAAGCAGGAAAAATAGATAAATATGTGGCAAAGACTTACACGTTCGACATGTCTAAGTGCGACGAAATCTTTGATCTATTGGTTAAAGATGGTCAAATCATCATCCCTCAAGGTTTAAAGGTTCCCCCTCTAGAACAGAAAAAGAAAAGGGGGTTCTGTAAGTTTCATAATTTTCTTGGTCATAAAACTTATGAGTGTGTTCTTTTCAGGGACTTGGTGCATAAGGCATTTAAAGAAGGAAGACTTCAATTTGGCGAAAGGCCAAAGATGTAAGTGGACTCTGATCCTCTGAAGGTGGAAGAAGCTTTGTATTTTGAGCCTGTCGAGTGCATGATGGTCGAGACTACTGATGGTCTTGTGGAATCTTCATATGCGGTGTCTTTAGCTGAGTCTTTTGAAGTACTGATGGTTGAAACTACTAATGGTTTTGACAAAAAGGCTAAAAATGGATTAGAGTCAGCCTATCCCCAACCAGGAGAGAACCTAACAGATTTCCAAGAGAAATGCAGAATAAGTGGGTCAAAAACACTCTTATATCCTAAGTGCAGCGTGGTGTTCGACGAGAAAGCCGCTGAAAGTTGGAGTCTGGCAAGAAGGCATTGAAGGAGGCGGAGCCTGTCGTCCCCAGATTCGTGTTCGACAAACATGGGGTGCCACGACGAAATGAAGGATACAGAAGGCAGTTCCAACATCCTCGACCAAATACTTTCATTCTGTCGACAGATGTTCCACAGGAGAAGTGGGTGGAATCGGTGAACCAGAAAGGGGGCAAAAGACCAAAGTGGAGAGTATTGGAGTTAGAAAAGGAAACAACGTCTCTGGAAAAGAGGGTCGAGACAAGGAGCTATGTGGTATCTCCCAACTACAAAGGGAAGAACCCAATGACCAGAACATAATGGAGGTGTTACCAATGGAACAAAAAAGTTGGCAAAAAGGTTACGACCCTACACTTGAAGCCTGTTGAAACCTCTACACAAAAGAAACAGATCCTAAAGGCAGTGGGGGTAGGAAAAGAAAAAATGGTGGTTAATCAAACAATGGTCATGACTGTTGATCCAACAAAAAAGAAAGCAGTAGTGACTTCCCAAAGTATGAGGTGTTTGTCTCAGGTCGAAAAAGAGTCAGAGGACATGTTTAAATCGAAAGAGAAGGAACCTGAGTACTCCCCTCAGTCGGAGGAAGAGGAGCCTGAATACTCCCCCTATTCTGAAGAAGATTTCGATGAGGACATGCACGACGAAACCAATGATGACATCTATGATGATGACTTCGTCGTAAACGGTGGCATTGTATCACTGTTGCTGGTTGAATACGACATGGTATCAGAAGTCTCCAAAATAGAGGAAGACTTTATGCCAAACGAAACGGTTGGGCGGAAACCACTGTGCTACTACGTCATGAATAATGATATGGTTGAGGAGCAGAAAGCCATGTTTGAAAGACCCAACCCATGGATGATGTATTATCTAAAGCCTTTATTCATAAGGGCGAAGGTTGATGGAATAGCAGTAAATAAGGTGTTTGTAGATGGAGACGCAACCATCAATTTAATGCCTTGTACCCTGTTTAAGAAAATGGGGATGTGCGACGGCGATTTCCGAGAACACAATATGGTTCTACCAAACTACGAAGGAAAAACCATTAATATCCTGGGTGTTGTTCAGGTCGATCTAGCTGTTGGAACGACCACACATTCGACACTTTTTATGGTAATAAATTCAAAAGCAAACTTCAACTTACTCCTAAGACGAGAATGGATCCACGAGATGTGAGCGGTACCTTCGACTGTATATCAAAGGCTCATAATCTAATGTAAGGACGACATCATGGAGAACATTGAGGCCGACCAGAGTTATTACCGGGTCGATGAGGCCAAGGGTTCGAAGAAATCCTTTGATCAACATTTGGCAAACATCACGCCATGTGATGACGAATCGAGGTCTTATACTTCAGTCAACGCCGGTCGCGTGTTTAACCTAGATCCCGATCATTGATTCATATGGGATGCTGAGGAAGAAACGGAGTCAGAGATGGTGATTCCACCTACGGGGTGGCCTGCGGACAATGAAGATGACTGCTGAGTCAGAAAGTTTGGCTCAAATTTCGGCCTATCTGGCTGAAAACAAGGGAAAGTCGACTCTAGAAAAGGAGAGGCTTCAAGACTTAGCTTTCGAAGCCAAAGAGGTAGAAGATGGCCGACGATTCCAAACAACAGCTTCAGAAATCCGGAGGCATGATTGCATCTATGACAATGAGCCTTTGAGGTTTGAGAAGAACCCATTAAATGAGTTGTAGAAAATGCAAGCGCAGGGCCCACTCAAAGAAATCGATCTGGGAGATGGAATCACAAAAAGACCAACATACATAAGTACCAAGGTTGGGTCAAAGATGAAGGCTAAACTGATCGAAGTATTGACAGAATACATAGACTATTTTGCCTGGTATTATGATGAAATATCCGGTTTAAATCAAAGTGTGATGGAGCAATGACTGCCTATCCAACCTGGGAAAAGGCCAGTGAAACAACATCCCTGACGCTTTGCTCCGGAGATCACCGTAAAGATTAAGCAGGAGACTGAAAGACTCCTCAAAAGTCGGTTCATTAGGACTTCAAGGTATGTTGAACGGTTAGCTAATATAGTACATGTCATTAAGAAAAATGGAACTCTTAGAATCTGTATAGATTTTAGAGATTTAAATAATGTTACGCCAAAGGATGAATATTTGATGCTCGTGGCAGAAATGCTAGTTTACTCGGCTGTAGGCTTTGAATATTTGAGCATGCTTAATGGCTATTCTGGCTATAATCAAATTCTCATAGCAGAAGATGATATCCCTAAGACAGCGTTTCGATGCCCTGGAGCTTTGGGGACATATGAATGGGATGTGACGCTATTTGGGTTAAAAAGCACAAGAGCAACCTATCAAAGAGCCATGAATGCTATATTCCATGATTTCATCAAACAAATTATACAGGTATATATTGATGATATTATGATAAAATTGTCATCTCAAAATGATCATCTTGATCACCTTCGACGCTCATTTGAGAGAATTAGGAAATATGGATTAAAATGAATCCATTAAAACGTGCTTTTGGTGTACATGCAGGGGACTTTTTAGGTTTCGTGGTACACAAACAAGACATCAAGATCAATCAAAATAATACAAAAGCAATCTTGGATCTCAAGCCTCTATCGACAAAGAAACAACTCCAATCTTTGTTAGGGAAGATAAACTTCTTGAGGAGGTTTATATTGAATCTAAGTGGCATGACGAAGGTGTTTTCGCCACTCCTCAGGATCAAGGAGGAAAGTGACTTTTGCTGGGGACATGAGCAACAAGAGGCTTTCGACGCCATCAAAGGATACCTGATAAAGCCTCTCATTTTGTTACCCCCTAGTAGGAGAAAAAACACGAGTTTATATATTGTTGCTTCAGATACGACCATAGGAAGTATGTTAGCTCAAGAGGATATCAGTGGTGTCGAAAGACCCATATATTACCTTAGTCGAATGTTGATAGATGTTGAAACTAGGTACAGTCTGATTGAAAAACTGTGCCTATGCATATACTTCTCATGTATGAAATTAAAGCAATATATAAAAGTTATTGATGTTTATGTTTTGTCTCCCTATGATGTTATTAAACATATGTTGTCTAAACCTATTCTGCATAGTCAGATTGGAAAATTGGCACTAGCATTAACAGAGTTTTAGTTAACGTATAAACCTTTAAAAGCTATGAAGGGCCAAATCGTAGCAGATTTTATAGTAGATCATGCCATGATCGAACCTTCACTAAATATGGTTGACACGAACCCCTGGCGGTTATATTTCGATGGGTCGAGCCACAAAGATGGAACGGGAATTGGGGTATTAATATTATCCCCACAAGATATTTCGACAAGATTCAAGTGTAGAATCAACGAGAGATGTTCCAATAATGAAGCTGAGTATGAGGCCTTAATACTGGTCTTAAAATCCTAAAAGAATTAGGGGCCAGGAAAATAGAGGTGAAAGGAGACTCGAAATTAGTGATTATACAAATCACACGAGAATACAAGTGCATTAAAGAAAACTTGTTGAGGTATTTCGTGATGGCAACACAATTATTGGAGTACTTCGAAATCACCGGCATTATGCATGTACCAAGGAATGAGAACCAAGAAACCAATGATCTAGCCCAGATCGCTTCGAGGTACAAAATATCGAAATCAAGACCCCAGGAGATTATTGAGGTACAGGAGAAGATGGTGTCAGATGTACCTCAACCACCTGGTATGAACATTCAAGAGACAATGGGGAAAGATAACCCTGACGGCAGTGTCAGCTTCTATGAAGGTTTCGACAAATTTCGCGAGACACCAAGTTTTTGTTATTGGAAATTCATCACCATCAGATTGGAGAAAACCAATTTTAGAGTATCTAGAGAATCCCGTCGAAAATACTGATAGGAAAACCAAGTACAGGGCCCTGAGCTACGTACGATTGGGAAACGAATTGCTGAAGAAAACTAGAGAGGTAATATTGCTTAAGTGTCTTGGGAATACAGAAACATACTTGGCCATATCTGAAGTACACAGTGGAGCTTATGGTACACATCAAGCAGGTCATAAGATGAACTGGTTGTTATTCCGACAAGGCGTTTATTGGTCCAATATGTTATAGGATTGTATCGAATTCACCAAAGTATGTCAAGAATGCCAGATGCATGTGAACATCCAACATGTACCAGCAAGTGAGTTGCATGCAAGTATTAAGCCTTGGCCTTTTAGGGGATGGGCGTTGGATGTCATCGGTGAGATTCGACCGGCGTCATCAAAACAACAAAAGCTCATCCTAGTCGGAATAGACTATTTTACAAAATGGATCGAAGTTATCCCTTTGATCAAAGTGGATCAAGGAGTTGTGATCGAATTTCTTCAAAAACACGTCATATATAGGTTTGGCATTCTAGAAACTATTACCATAAATCAAGGTTCGATTTTTGTGGGGCAAAAGATTCAAGAATTCACTGTCGAAACAGGCTTTAAGTTGGTAACTTCTACACCGTATTACGCACAAGCAAATGGCCAAGTCGAAGCAGCCAACAAAGTGATAATCAGTTTAATTAGAAAACATGTTGCCAAAAAGCCAAAGAACTGACACAAGACTGTAGACCAAATTCTATGGATTTGTCGAACATCCCCAAAAGAGGCGACGAACTCAACGCCTTTTCGTCTAACATTTGGGCACAATGTTGTGTTACCAGTAGAGATTTGTTTACAGTCAGTCAGGGTGCAACGCCAGTATGATATTCTGTCAAAATAATATTGGGAAATGATGTTCGATAAATTAACTGATTTAGATGAAGAGAGATTGGCCACAATGGAAGTCTTGATACGACAAAAAGCAATGGATAGCCAAGCGTCAGTCGACTAACAAGTGTCCAACTAGGAGGTAGTGGGAGAGTTGGTGGCGTTGTCTATGATCCCACGACCTAGAGGATAGCTAGTAATGATGATAGTGTGTCTGGGAAACCGCAACGCAGGAAAATCATTATCACGCACAAAACCATTATTAATGATTAGATGGCTAGCCAAAATTTGGAAAGTCAAAAGTCATGTTTCCCGATCGAAGAGCTCGGATCGAAACCAGCCTTTTCAGGGGGCAATTTGTTAGCTGGAAAATTTCACCACAGGGAGTGCAAAGCCTGGTCGACCAAAGGACGGTCGGAGGTTGGATCGACGAAAGCATAGAGTCAAGAGCGTTGGGTCGACGCAGGGAGGCGCTTGTCGAAGTCGAAGGCCAGTGCACTAAGGTGGAGATTAATCGTGGGTAATTGAATGTGGGAAGTTACCAGCAAACGTGGAAGAGGTGCTCTGACACATGTCATCTCGTGAATGGGTGGTAACCTCCAAACGGTTATTTTCTACTAGTATTTAAGTGAATTATAATTTTCATTTTAAAAGTTGGCATTTTTTAGCATTGCATTAGGAGTACAATTGAAGTATCAAGCGTTAAGAGAAAAAAGTCATATCCCTACAAAATATACTTTTGCTTCCTTTTCTATCTTCAAGTCATTTAACTTACCAAATTACTTTTATTTACTTTGTTCATTTACATCAGTGTTTTTCATCTTTTATTGTCTTACCTTTATTGCGTTTCTAACTTGCAAAACGTTACATTTACTGCCCAAAAATATTCCAAAAGCTTTACCAACGAACTATAAACTCTCGCCAAAGGGACTTGACTATAAAGTATCTCCTAAGGATACAATGTAAGCCCTAATTAAGAAAAATCCCACATGGGATAGATATGTACAAGGGATTCTTAAGGTTATGAGCGCTCTTACCAAACCACCTCTCCTATTTCAAGCCCTCGTGCTTGAGGGACTATGTAGTGTTATATTTTTACTGGCCCCCAAGAGGGATAGCTTGAGAAAGATGGGAGATATGGGAGAGGGGCGAGTCACCCAGCGAAATCCATAGGTGCTATAAATGGACAATTAGGTACCCATAAGTTGCCAAGAGGTCGCCTAGATGCAGCAATACAATTTGCATGATTGGGCTCTCATTGTCCTTGGTCATAAAGGTATGGCATAACTGTCTACTAATTTTACAACCTAGGCCCAAGAGAGCCTCTATAAATATCTTTCCCCATGAAGGGGGAAGGAAAGACTCTAAGTCATACCCATCTTCTACTATCTAAAAGAGCCAACACTCTCAGTAATCATTACACATGATTATCCTAACCGCCCTCATGCAATCCATGTAGCACCGACCGCCAACAATATCTCTCGCCTCAGAAGAGTTGGTCCCTAAAATAGCCTAAAAAACCACCACACGAGACTTAGAAGTAAAAAATATTTTATATATTTTTAAAAGGAATTATTTAAGAAAATAAAATTGTTACAGTTTAGATTTCTTTTTTCATCGCAAAATTAATTTTTCTATTTTAAATTCAAATAATTTTGATATTTTTTTTGTTTGAAAATTGATGTCATATATTTTAAAAAGATGTGTAATTTATAATTTTAATCTTTAAAATTTCAGATAAGTTTTTTATTCCATTTTCAAGTTTTTGCACAAAATATTGTTAACGTGTCTATTTTTTAAATATTCATAATTTTTATTTATTACCTTTAAAGTTTTACTAAGATCTTCGTATGATAATTTATCACATTTTATTAATAAACACATTAATTTTAAGTGAAAAATATAAGAAATATCAAGATTGTTTGAATTTAAAATAAATAAATTAATTTTATGAATAATATAAAATAAAAAGATTAAAACCGCGATTAAGTCTAGAGAATAATAAATAAATGTTTATTTTAAATTACACTCCATTGGATAAACGTGGGAAAAAATATTTAAAAATATTTAGTTTACTTTTTTGAATTGATATTTTTATTTATTATTTTTGGTAAAAAAAAAAAAAGCAAAGTGTTCAGAAAAAATAACTTTTCTTTATATGAATAAAGTTATTTTCAAAGACCTCAGTTACTTTAATAATTTAATAATATTATTCTTTATAATACTATATTAATTTTATATTGGGATAATATAATTTATATAAATATATATTATAATATAAACTTATATCTTTTTAAGTTTAATTTTAATTATTATAATTAAAAGTTGATAATTTTTTAAATATCAAATTTAATTTTTATAAATAAATGTTTATACAAAAAGAATTTCTTTGTTAAGAAATTGTATTTGAATAAATATTTGTTAAGACTTGTTCACGAAGTTGATAAGTTTAAAAATATTATATTATATTTTAATATTTATAAAATACATCTTTTTTTAGAAATAGTAAATTCAATGATATATACGGTTCAAAAAGTGGTCAGAGTATTTTGAGATTTTGGCAAATATGGACAAGAAAAATTTATGAACATTTTGAAGAAGAAAAAAGTCGCAATTGTTTCTTTATTCTGGTTATGTTGTTTAAAGTTTGGCCCCTATCTTTTCTACATTTGAATCAGTAAAAAAAATCACCTTTTAGATTGTGATTCATTGCCAGCTGGTAATGGAGTGAAGGTAAGCATGTAAGCTTCAATTCAGATTGAATTCAGATTTGAAATTGAAAAAGAAATACCTTTTTTGGGAATTATTGATAATAGTTACTGAAATTGGTAAAACCTAGCTGAAATGGAAAAGGGGATATAAAGGAAGAACATTTTATTAATTTTTTATTTTTGAAAAATTTTATAGGGATTTTTTTTATTATTTAAAGGGTGTTTGAGGAGTCATTTTTTTATTTTTATTTTAGGGTTTGAGGTTGTGTTGTGATGGAGGAAGGTCAGAGTAGTTCAAATTCCATACCTCATTTTCTCTCTAAGACTTTTGAGATGGTTAGTGATCCTTCAACTGATGCCATTGTTTCATGGAGTTCTACCAATAAGAGTTTCATTGTTTGGAATCAGCCTGATTTTTCGAAGAATTTGTTGCCCAAATTCTTTAAACATAATAACTTCTCAAGTTTCATCAGACAGCTTAATACCTATGTAAGCAAATTTAACATACTTCATAATTTTCATTAATTTGTTGTTAACTTGATTTGTTTTTTGTTAATGATGCTTGTGTATTTCCTTTTGATCGTTGTCATTAAAGTTTTTTTATTGATTGAATGAACTGTGTCATAGTGTTTGGTTTGATGAGGGCTTTAGAAAAATGCATCTTTATGATTTTGTTAACATCAAAATCGACTAATTTGAGTTTGTTTACTTCTATTAACACTTGTAAAAAAAAAGAGGAAATTTTTTGAAAACTACATTTGGAATCCTCGTAAACTCTATAAAAAATATGTTATAAAAATTATTTGAATTTATTTTATATTTTATTACAGAAATAACTTATACATAAACTTATATTATAATCTCTTTTATTAAAAGCGTTTAATTAAGGTTATTCAAACATGACATTGTTTGTTAAAGTCATGTTTGTTAAAAATACTTAATTAAGATTATCCTCGTAAAGGGTTTTTGATTGTTTGAATTGCCTTATGATTTTTTGTTTGATTAAGGATTTGGATTTGAGGAAATAAGTTCGACACACAATCATTCAATTTCAAATTGATGGCCGAGATCGTTTTAAATTGATTTTGTTATTGTGTAATTTGAACCATTTTATTTAAGATTAACTTCTGAAATAAAAAAATTCTTGTAATTACGTGCTTTTATCGTAATAGAGATTCTCGATCCTTTGATTAGGGTTTTAATAAAGTTAATCTTTGCGAATTTGTTAACATATTTTTTGGTATATTTTGATTAGTTTATTTGAGTTTACCTACTACCACAAACACTTGCAAGATTGTTGGAGACAACGTTTGAACTTAATTTCAATAAGCACTCTAGAATAGCTTTTCAAAACAATTTATAGCTTATATGCAAACAATTTGACTTTAAATAGTTTATACATAAACACTTATATGCTAAATGTTTTTTTCTATAAGCGTTTAATTAGATTGTTTATCCAAATAGAGTTTGTTCTTTTCTTGTTGTTGTTGTTGTTTGTTTTTTAATTTATTTATTGAACTGTGTTATGGTTTTTGCGTTGATTAGGGCTTTAGAAAAGTTGATCAAGAGCAATGGGAATTTGCAAATGAAGATTTCGTAAGAGATCAACCACATCTTATGAATAATATCCATCGACGCAAACCAGTTCATAGCCATTCTTTGTCTAATGCACATGACAAACGGGTGGTAGCTGCTAGTGCTAGTGGTGCTCCATTAACAGAATTAGAGCGAAGAAATTTGAAAGCCGAGATAGAAAAAATTAAACATGACAAAGAACAACTACTTGTGGAATTTCATATGCAAGAAGAGGAGTGGAAACAAAATGAGATGCAGTTACATTACTCAAAGGATCGTTTGCTAAAGTTAGAACTGAATCAACAAAGTTTACTCTCTTCTGTTGGTCAAGTGTTGCAGAAATCCAAGGAAGAGGTAGGTCTCCAATCAGTAACGGTAAACATGGGGAGAAAACGAAGGTATATGAGACATAGTCCCTTTAATAATTTAGCTGACATTGAAATTCCTTTGAAAACTTCTGAAATGCCATCTAGAGAAAATGTTGATAATGTGTCTATTCTCTCTATAAACATGGAACAATTGAATCTGCTTGAATCATCATTGACGTTTTGGGAGAATTTTGTAAATGATGTTAGCGACACATCTTTTCAAACTCATTCAAACTTAAACTTTGAAGATTCTATGAATTATGGACATAATCCAATAATGTCTTATGTGCAACCAGAATTTAAACTTCATCCCGAGTCACCAGGAAACAACATGAACTCTCTGCAAGATTTGGTCGCTATTACTGATCCTGATCTTGTTAAACTTAAGCCACATGACATCTTTGTTCAAGATCCTATTTCACCAGAGACAAATGTTATTGCCGTTTCTGATTCTATTGCACCTGAGCCAACTTTTATCGATAATCCTAACTTCGTTGCACCGAAAGAACAACCTGTTGCAACAACCCCAATTACTATCGGATATAATTCACCATTTTGGCAAAAATTCTTGGTGGAAGATTCAGATTTAGATGAGTAAGAAAATTGTGTTAAACTTACCAAATTTTGATGGAACATTAATAATAAAAAACACTTTCAAATTGATCAGGCATAGAGAATTTAGTAAAAAAAACACCCTCAAATCCTTATACAAGTGTGTGACAAGATGATATTGATTTAGATTTTGTTTGGGTGCATGAGATGCTCCTTAACCGCTTTCTTTTTGTCCATCTCAATAATATCTTCGTGGAAGAATTTGCATATTGTAAATGTTGTCGGACTTTAGTACAACACTAAAGCATGTATCCGGATAATCTTTGATGTTCATTGATTAGTCATTATTTTATTAGTTTTATCTTTTAATTTTAAATCATTATTTCTTGTACTTTCAATAGCTCTAATATTTGAGACTTTTTATCATAAGACAATCTCCTTTAGATTTTGAAACGATTGAAACCTTCATGTCCAGATGATGAAACCTTCAAAAAAGCACCAAGAGCTTCTTGTGATTAACGTCCAAACTCTTAGGACCAAGTCTAGACACTCACACTTGTCAGATCATCCATGTTCAGGCACCAAGGGCCACATACACAAATTCCTACTTGCCACATCAACAAGTCCCCACGCTCATGTTAGGCCTTAGGAGAATTTAGAAAATTTGAGATTTTACACTTGGATATTGGGATATGAACCTTGTTAGGCTTCAAGAGCCACTATTCAAGAGGAGTTATTCTGTGTAATTTCTTAAACCTTCATCGTTTATCATGAATAGATGATTTATTTCGGTTAAGGATGAGCAAATGATGATGGAAACTTTATACTTTGACTGAATTACCATTTGGATTATTATTATTCTATTGTTTATCTTATATATCTTCTTAATTTTTTTTATTGATTAGATATCTTTAAATTTATTTATAATTTGATTTATGAATGATGTGAAGTAGAAATTCTTGCATTTGGCTAATAGGGGTGTTTGTAATGCAAATTGGGCGATTTTGAAACTAAAAATCATCTGAATCGCAAGACAAAAAAGTGTGTGGTTCAGTTTGGTTCGGTTAGTTTTTAGAAACAAAATCGAACTAAACCAAACCAATGTGGTTTAGGTTGATTTTGTTGGTTCAATTTTTTACAATATTTTTATTAAATCGTACTTACACATATAGAGAACAATATAACTCTATGTTTAGTTATTCATACCAAATAACAATAAAACTCATAATACTTTTGAACAACAACTTTCCATTCAATATACAAAAAATAGATTAGACAAAAGTGAAATAAAAATCATAAAATAGTAGCATAAAACAATATCAAAAATATTATAATGAAATAGAAAAAATAGAGGAGAAGAGAGAATATAGAATATGAAAAAGAAAGAATAAAAGAGATGTGAGGTTAGAGAAGAAAGATGCGATAAAAAAAGTAACCGGAAGAGAGGACAATAACATTAAAACGAGAAGATGAAAAAGAAAGAACATAAGAGATGTTAGAGTAGAAGATGTGAGATATACATGAAAAGAAATATGAGAAGAAGATGTGATACAACTAGGAGAGATTTGAGAAGGCTGAAATTGAAACACTAAGTATGAGTAAGAGAAAATCGTCTGTAATTGTAAGGCTAAGACATAATAGGTTTGGGCTTTTGGTTGGATTGAGATAAATGAAGTTTGGGTTATAACGTAATGCGGTTTATTTTGATTTGGTTCAGTTTGCAAAATACAAACCGCAAACCGAACCGTGCGATTTTGTTAAAAAATAACTCAAACACATCTAAAGCAAATGTGGTTTTTTACGACTTTCTATTGAGTTGGTTCAGTTTTAAACAACCCCTACTGGTTAAAGATATGGTAAAAACCTTGAAACTTATAAATTTATGTTTACCGTTAGTTTAGATTTTTTTTTAAATAACCATATTTTTCAATTAAAATTCTAAAATAACCTATTTTTCAAAATATTTACAAAAATAACCACATTTCAGGAAGCATGTGCCAGTTGGACTAGCGCATCTATTTTTCATTTAACAGAGGCGCCACTGGCTTGGGCGCATGCATTGGGCCATGCATGTGAAGGCATGTGGTGCATGCATGTGAAGGCATGTGGCGCATGCATGTGAAAGCGCCATATGCAATGGCGCATGCATGTAGCCATGTTTGTGTGCGCCCAAAGCAATGGCTCATGCATGTGCACTCATCTATAAATACATCATATCTCCCATAATTTTTCACATAATTTTTTACCCTCCTTCCATTTTTCTTCAATCTCCTTCAATTTTCTTTAAATTTTATGTATATTCATACTTGTGTCCATATATTCATAAGAGAAATATTGATTTAATCTTTTCAGCAGTGCAACCTCTAATGAAGATCCGACTTTGGAATGTAGATACATTCAAACATCTTAACAGGAACTTGAACCATTGGTTAGATGGAAACTTTGCAGATGGTGAAAAGATCAGAAGATTTCAATGGCTTGATACGATGTTCAACCAAAATGGAGAAGTTCGTTTTTGGGTGGATATTAAAACTGATAGAGATGTTCACAAGATGATGTATACTCCTCACAAAATTGTTTTGATGGTTGTAATCGCATAATTTAACCATTTTGTTCACCGTATCCATTATGGTTCAAATACGGGTACTATTTAGGCGACCCTTTCTCTTTCTTCACATTATTTCATTGTGCCAGAGAATGTCCCCTTGATATGCAGACCAATAATCCTCTTTTGCTACCACTGAAAAGCTAATTTTATAAATATTGCAAAGGCTTATGACTTTGTAAAAGTTGGATAGTAAGTTGGAAGGATCACGTCAAACATTTGAACATGCCGCTATGACATGGGAGCAGGGCATACGAAAGGCTTGGAACATTTCGCAGTCGCACCAACCTCTATCTAGTTTCACTCGATAGTGTCCCCTCGGCATGCCTTTATTGTGATCCATTGAATCAGCAACACTGTACCAATCTTTAATATAGTCAAACACCATGACCACATGTGTGTTTGCTTTGGCAGCTTCCTCTTTAATGAATTTCATTGAAGCATCACTTAACAACTGCCCAGATTGTAACACTGAACTCCATTTGGAACGTCTGGTCTCAAACAACGCCCCTAGCCTGAAATAAGTTGCTTTCACTAAAGCGGTTATAGGTAGGTTTCTGATGCCTTTGAAGACAGAGTTCATTGATTCCATAAGATTTATTGTTATATGGACCTATCGTTGATCGTTTTCGTATGCCCTAGTCCACTTCTCCAATGGAATATTGTCGATCCACCTTACTGTATATGTGTTTGACAATCTGATGTCTTCGTGGTAGTGTTTCAAAGAAGGTTCTGTTAATGCATACCCTGCATTGACAACTTTTTTCCGCAATGTTTTATCTTTGATCTCCATCATGAAATTTTGAGCGACATGTATAATGCAGTAGACATATGTCGAAGAAGGATCCTGTCAGCCATCATCAATGTTTTTGTAGGCACTCACTATTGAAGGGTGTTAGCCTGAGATCAAACATAAGTTAGGTTGAGGAGTAATGTGCAATCATAGATTTTTTAGGAAAAAAATCAATCCCCCGACAGTCTCTCATTCAACTAGGGCAAAGGCGATTGGAAAAGGGTTGTTGTTGCCATGTACAACCATGTACCATCAATTTGTATAATAGGTTTACAGAAAGCAAAATCTTTGATGCATGGTTGATACACCCAGAAGAGTCAGTGGGATATTTCATTACCAATAGCACAAGTATCGTCTGGGGTATACGCCGACAACATTTCCAAATTAACAATAGTCCCTGGAGCATAATGTTTAAGAGCCACCAAGTACTTTGAAAGTTGTTTATATGACTCCTCCCAATTGCCAAACACTTTTTCAAATGCCTTAATCCTAGTTATCCATGCCTTTCTTTATGATGGAGTATAGTTGTATTGTGTTATAATATACAAGATTATTATACTCACCTTTAATGATGGATTGTCGCTAATGACAGAAAAAATTTCATCGCATATTAACTGAGAGTTTAGTTTGCGATGGTCTTGTATTGGGCTCGTGATTAATCATGTGTGAATTGGATCCATATAACCTATCTCCCAAGAACTACTCCTCTTCTGGTAAGATGCTAACAATCGGAACAGGCAGAGCTTATTTCGGCAATAAATCTTATACCTTGTTGCATTAGTTCAATCAACCCTATAATCAGCTGATAATTCCATGTGATACTTTTTAATGGCTCTGACACAGTCTTCTTTTGTGCGAAATTTGTCTCCTTCTTTCAATGATCCTTGAATTTATACATAAGGATTTTAAAATATATCTAACGAAGGTTCATATGTTCCTAAATTCAAGCTTGTCATGTGTTGAGGTGGAAAATATACATGACTAGTTGGTAGTGGTTATTCTTCTCCTTCATCATTCACCATTTCATCAACCAATAACTCAACTTCTTCTTCTTCCTCGTCAACAACATCAACTTCAGCTTGTTCGTCGTCATCAGTTTCATAAAACACTTATGATGGATCAACGAACTGAGACACTTGATCTTGTTGTGTTAATATATATAACTCTATATCATTGTACCCAAATTGTTCATGACTGAGAACCATATGATGAACATCGTCATTATCTTGAATCTTCAACTGATAAAACTTTACTTGGTTGTTTGTAAAAAACACCAGATTTTTGTAGATGATTTATCCCACATGACTACACTGCAATTTATTTTATATTCTTTGTTTCAAATGTTAAAATTTGATCATCTATTTATTATAAACCGGGTTACTTTTGTGTTGCAAAAAGAAAAACCGAATAAGTGACACTCAAATATTTCACCATCGGTATGGGCATTGATCATGTAATATGGTGATGAAGACATTTTTTTAAGATATAAGTTTAGTGTTTGATGGTGAGTGCATTGATCATGTATTAGCATGCAATTAAATAGGGTAGATGGTGAAGGCAACGTATGCAGAAGACAGAGCAAGTGCACTGATCACGTATCAACTTTTTTAAGAATCTGCCAAGATTCCTGCATGTAGAAACAAGTGCACTGACTTCCAAAAGGGTCAACAAACTTTGGAAGCACATGCAAAATGGTCAAGGAACGTTCAAAGGTAGTAAAAGGACTGTTGGTCATTCTAATTCTTCGTCTGGACAGAAGAAGCAAGTTTCTGGTAAAGAGGTTATCCGCTTTGAGTACAAGGAGACAGACCACTACAAGAATGAATATCCTAAGTTGAAAAAGGACAGAAAGCCTAAAAAGAAGTTTTCTAAAGGAAAGAAGAGGTTGATGGCTACATGGGATGACTCAAAATCCGAAGAAGAAGATTCAGATGAAGAACAAGTCAACATTGCATTGATGGCAACTACATCTGATCTAGAAGGTTCTGAAGAACCAGAAGACAAGGTGGTGTCAGAATCAGACTCTAATTCTGAAGAGGTATTTTATGAACTATCTCGTTCTGATTTAGAATCATGTATCTCTGAAATATTGGAAAAGTACTTGAGGCTTCAGATTAGGTACAAGGACCTTAAACAAGTCCAAGTAGTTTCTTCTAAAACTCATAGTGATCTTGAGAAAGATATTTCTTCCTTAAATAAAAAAATTATTTTCTTTAGAAAGTGACAACTTTGCTTCGAAAAGTAAAATTTCAAATCTAGAGGAAGAAATAGTCTCAGAAGCTTCTGGTACTGCTTGCATAATTAGATATGACAAAGCATTTCATTAATTTCTGGCTAAAAGCATAGATAAAAGCAAAATGACTTCTTTGATCTATGGAGTTAGCAGAAATGGCAAGAAAGTTTTAGGTTGTATAGAAACTATAAAACCTGACAAATGTTATAAGGTAAAATCGAAACCCCTCTATGAGCATTTCGTGCATGCTGGCATTGAGCTTGATTTTTTTGCACAGACACAGAAACTTAAAAAGGGTAACAACTCAGTTTTGAAACCTAAGTATCATGCACAAATTTCCCGTGATTATCCTTCTGCACAAAGACCCAAGAGTGTTAGAAACTCTGGGAAAACTAACAATAGAGGACCCAGAAAGTGGGTACCTGTTGAAGCAGTAAAGAAGCAAGCAAAAATAGGTATTTTGATTTTTATCGTCTCCATATGGACTAGTGCGATACCAAATGTCGTTCAACGGTCTCTACGTTTCTAAGCTTATGTTTGTAAGGTAAAAAGATGTGGAAAGTAAAACATATGCACAAGTAATTAAAGTAACGGAGAGAACTCGTCAGGAATGAATTTCCTCCACCTATCTAATACGCAAATCTACCAATCAGTTACACACGACCTAAAACACTTATCAATATCATCATGTATCACACACATCAGTGTCCATATCTATAACACCGACGACAGTTCTACTGTATTATCTAATCGCCGATCTCTCAGCCTATCAAACATTACGGATTATTAAGATTCGATACGCACAATGAATATTAGACCTAAATCCACGTCTAGAGTTTCGAATCTAATAGATGTTCATCTTAGATCGAGTTTGAACCGTATATGTCTATAGCAATCCAAACCTGTTAAGATAAATATTGAAATCAAAGATAACATCGATATAGATTTGTAAAATATATCATATACAACACCATGATTAATAAAAATACATACTATAAAGTAAATTTACATACAAATCCAACAATAGATGTACAAAGAGAAGAATGAAGATGAACAAGAATCTCTCCATGTGTAAAGTAGATTGATGCAAATTCCATTGTGAATATTCAAGATTGCAACCCTTAATGTTGTTTCTAAGCTACTCTCCATAAAGAATAATTCTTAAGTAATTAGGGTTAAAAGTTACCAAAAACATCCCTAAAAATATGTTCATGGTGGCTGAAAAAGTGGAATCGCGCCAAACCCGTGCAAAGCTCGCTTAGCGCGACCACGGTGAAAAATAGAAAACCGCCATAACTCATGCTAAGACTGCGCTTAGACCGCTCCTAACACAACCGGGCTTAGCATGCTCCTAGCATGAAAATTGCAATTTCTCCATGTCCCTCTTCATCCTAGCGCGCTAGGACCGCGCTAAGCTCAAGCAGGAAAACATGGAATCTTCAAAATTGTTATATTTAGGTCTTGCTTGAAACCATGTTTTTGCCTATGATTCCAATGCTTTAATTATGCATGAAAACCTACAAAAAGAGATGAGAACTATCAAACTAAGCAATATTTATATGATAACGCAAACTATACAATATATACGCAAAAGTTGAGGTTTATGCATGAAACTTAATTGAAACAAGTCAATAAGTGCCAATTATTCACACACAAAATTACCATAATTTAGCATTTATCAAACTTTCCCCAACTTAGAACTTATTTGTCCTCAAACAATAATCAATCACCCTAAAGAAAAAAAAAGTAATCACCAAGAAATCATGGCCAACAAGTTTTTAAAAACGGAATCAAATGCATGATTCGAATTTCAAAAGTACAAGCAAAGTTATGCTTACCACTATACTACAATAATACCATGACTATGAAACATATTCTGAGCATAAAACACATATCAAAAATTCTAAAGAAATACACATTCAAAAATAAATCACACCTAACACATAAATTCATTAATGGATGAATAACAAACATGAGGGACTTGACTCACATTCAACAATCTTGCTAACATCTTGATCAAATTATGCATTCATCCAAAAAAATCATATCGAAACCATAAAACACAAATCAAAAGGACTTCAAGGGTTGTAATGTGGCTTGGGTAACAAAGAAATGTTATTTTTAAAGTTAATTTAAACAAAAATCTTGCCTAATCATATGGGAGTGATCACCTCTCACAATCTCAAGCATTCACAAATTTCATTCACATTTTTCTCATTGCACAACTGTTACACCTTTTTACATAACTTATTTGCTATATTTTTTTTATTTTTCAAGGATTTCTATTTTTATTTTATTTTTCTTTTATTTTTCACTTTTCTCTTTCTTTTTCCAAAATTTTCTTTTTCGACCTCTTAGTAACCAACCTTTTCTCCCTAAATTGAATGCAACCAATCATTGTAATGTGAATGCTCCCAAACTTTCTAAGGCAAGAGTAAAAATTCAAACCACAATTTACGGTTGAGGGTTCAAGATTTTTTTTTCAAAATCCAATCTAAAATCAACAATGAACTATGTACAAGTTCCAAAAGTTGACATCAAAATGGATCCTTACAAAAGGCTCAAAGGAGGTAAGCAAATTGTCACTCACTCACAAGGTAGACTACTTTTTGGTCAAGTGGTTATGCTCAAAACCAAACAAAATGCCTTGATTATTGTAGTTCTTTCATACAAATCAACACGAATACAAGACTAAACATAATTCAAACGAGTTAAAACAAGAATTGTTGGTCTCCTGTGCATATACTAAACAATGGAAATGCTCCTCACATTTGACTATGATCTAAATTGATTCAAACATGAACAAGTATTGCAAAAGAATGAATGGCATAATATTTGTACAAAGAATAAGTTTCATAGTCATGCTATGTTGTAGAAAACATTAAACATGTACCTTAATAATGTGCTTTCCTTTCAAACTTTTATCATTACCATAACATTTTCTTGTTGATGCATTCAAACTTGAAACAATCACTCCATGTCTCCTTAAGCCAATCAAAGAGAAGCTTTTTGGACAAACACAAAACAAGTCTCTAACAACATAATAACTTTAAATTAAATTACTACTAAATATAAAACAAAATAAGTTCAACATGGGTCAAAAGACCTGGGTGAAAGTGGATAAGTGGTTGAGATATGTTTCCATGTGCAGCATAGCATACTAAGCGCCCTTTGGTCGCACTATGCGGCATCAGCAAAATAAGGTTTTTTAAAAATGCCAACTTTTTTCAAGCTTTGCATCCACTGTCACTCTATAATGACTATTTACTAAATGAAAAGCTATTAAATATTTAAAAGGTTGGGTTGCCTCCCAACAAGCGCTTGTTTTACGTTGTTAGCTCGACGCCTTTATCTTGTATACACTACTCCATGTTGCCTCTTTTGTGTGGCTAGTTATTCACCAACGGATACCCCTAACCAACACTTGAGCAAAGGTGAAGGGAAACAACAATATATACAAACACTTGAACAAGTTTGATGGAAAACAAGTATATACAAACACTTGAACAAACGTTATAAAAAACAAGAATATATACAAAGATAAACTAGTATGACAAACAAGTACAGAGAAAGTATCTATATAATATAGACAAGTTTATATACAAGTATCTATACAATATACATAAATGTACAAAGCTTAAAAAGATAGAAATTATTACGATGCTTTCAATATCTAAACACCAATCCCCGGCAACAGCGCCATTTTGTTGAAGCAGTAAAGCAGTAAGCAAAAGTAAGTATTTTGATTTTTATCGTCTCCACAAGGATTAGTGTGACATCAAATGCCATTCAACGATCTCTACGTTTCTAAGCTTATGTTTGTAAGGTAAAAAGATGCGGAAAGTAAAACATATGCACAAGTAATTAAAGTAACAGAGAGAACTCTTCAAGAATGAATTTCATCCACCTATCTAATACGTAAATCTACCAATCAGTTGCACACAACCTAAAACACTTATCAAATTATCATGTATCACTCACATTAGTTTCCATGTATGGAACACCGACGAGAGTTCTACCGTATTATCTAATCGACGATCTCTCAGCCTATCAGACAATATGGAGCCTTAAGATATGATACCCACAGTGAATATTAGACCTAAATATATGTCTAGAGTTTAGAATCTAATAGATGTTCATCTTAGATCGAGTTTGAACTGTATATGTCTATAGCAATCCAAACTTATTAAGACAAATATTGAAATCAAAGATAACATCGATATAGATTGTAAAATAGATCGTATACAATGCCATGATTAATAAAAAATATTATTAAAGTAAACTTACATACAAACCCAACAATAGAGGTACAAAGAGAAGAATGAAGATGAACAAGAATCTCTCAATGTGTCAAGTAGATTGATGAAAATCCCACTCTGAATATTCAAGATTGAAACCCCTAATGTTGTTTCTAAGCTACACTCCACAAAGAATGGTTCCGATGGAATTGGGGTTAAAAGTTACCAAAAACATCCCTAAAAATCTGTTCACAAATGAATGTATAGTGGCTGAAAAAGTGGAATCGTGTTAAGCTCGCTTAGCGCGACCACGATGAAAAATAGAAAACCACCATAACTCGTGCTAGGCCCATGCTTAGCCCGCTCCTAGCACGAGCGTGCTTTGTGCGCTCAAAGCTTGCTCCTAGCACGAAAAGTGTAATTTCTCCATGTCCCTATTTCTCATAGAATGCTAGGACCACGCTGAGCCCAAGCAGGAAAACATGGAATCTTCAAAATTGTTATTTTAGGTCTTGCTTGAAACCATCCTTTTGCCTATGATTCCAATGCTTAAATTATGCATGAAAACCTACAAAAAGAGATGAAAAATATCAAACTAAGCAATATTTACATGATAACGTAAACTATATAATATATATGTAAAAGTTGAGGTTTATGCATGAAACTCAATTGAAACAAGTCAATAAGTGTCAATTATTCACACAAAAAATTACCATAATTTAACACTTATCAGTACCTAAGGATAAGATAATTTATGTTGCATACATCCTTATCAGCTCAATTGAAACACCAGTCATGGTACTTGGACAGTGGATGCTCACGACATATGGCGGGAAAAAGGTCTATGTTCTAAGATTTGGAACTTAAGCCTGGAGGATTCGTTGGTTTTAGATGAAACTAGAAAGGGAAGATCATTGGCTCCAGAACAATTGGTAACAGTAAACTTCCTTCTATTACAAATGTTATTTTGGTTGATGGTTTGATGCATAACGTATTGGCTATTAGTCAACTTAGTGACAATGGTTATGATATCATTTTTGCTCAAAAGTCATGTAAGGTTGTTAGTCAGAAAGACAGTACAATCCTTTTTAACGGAAAGAAAAATAATAAAATTTATAAAATCAGACTTTATGATCTTGAGGATCAAAATGTAAAATACTTAATGTCTCTTAATGAGGAGCAATGGGTATGGCACAGACGTATGAGACATGTTAGCATAGGCAGTTGAGGCAGTTGGTGCAGGTACCCAATATATTGGGGCATAGGCAGGTTATGCAGGTACAAGCTCTCTCCATGTTTCAAACACAATCCAGTTACGTGACAACAACTTTTGAGCTTGAAGTAGGTGTCGAAGAATCATGTCCGGATGATCTCATATCCTAGCCCAAAATTCCCACCACCCTCTATATGAGCATCTGACTTAACCATTGCATAAATCATTACATGTATAAATCACATTGTTTCACTCATACATATCATTCATCTAGAATAATATGAAGTAGTATGTGTAAATCAGAGAAATCAAAGCCCAATATTTTATTGACATCTTCAAAACCAATACCTGCCTGGTACCTTTTGAAACCAGCTAGTTTGGTGATTCTTCCAAAATCTAACTTGCTTGGCATCTTTTAAAGCCCAGTTTGCTTGGTATATTTTTACAACCTTTAGGGTTAATGATCCTTTTTGTTTCCAACCTTTAGGGCAGATGATCCTCTTGTCCCAACCCTTCGTGGTTGTTGGATCCTTTTTCCGACCTTTAGGTTTGATGACCTTTGTTTCCAACCTTCGTGGTGTTGGATCCTTTTTTCGACCTTTAGGGTTGATGACCTTTGTTTCCGACCTTCGTGGTTGTTGAATCCTTTTTCTGACCTTTAGGGTTGATGACCTTTATTTCCAATCTTCATGGTTGTTAAATCCTTTTTCTAACCTTTAGGGTTGATGATCTTTGTTTCCAACCTTCATGGTTGTTGAATCCTTTTTCCAACCTTCGTGGTTGATGAACCTTTTTCAATCTATGTGATTGACGAACCTTTTTCCCAACCTGTAAGGTTGATGACCTTTCCTTTTTTCAAACCTCTGTGTTTGACTTTGTTTCCAGATTTTGGACTGATGATTCATTCTCGAAACCCCTTGTTTGCAATGATATTTTGAAACATTCATGGGCTCTCTGATTAGCATACATGGCCTCAGGTTTCATAAAATGATAAAGCATATAACATGCATATCATGACTTCATTTACCATTAATATCCCCACAGTACATTAATAAAATCCACCAGATTAACCTATAAAAGTCAGGTTGCCATCCTGATACCTTATACAACCATTCTCAACAGGTAAATTTTTGGATACTTCGATATTTAATCCACTCATACCTTGAATATCCGAAAAGCTCTCGCAATTCGACCATTCAGGTTTAAGCTGATTAAATTGGGGCAACTGTTGTACCCCAAAATTTGCCCTACCCTTTTCACTTTTCATAGAACCTATGACTTGAGATTCATCTGCACATATTCATGCTTCATTCATTCATATGCGTCCATAGTAAAATGGGGTTGTAGAAAGGAAGAGTGGGACTTTGCAAGAAATGGCCCACACCATGATCCAAGAAACTGATATGCTAAGCATTGTTGGGCAGGAGCAGTTAACGCAACTTGTTATATTCATAATAGGATTACTATTAGACCTATTATGGGTAAGAAACCTTATGAATTATGGAAGAACAGAAAGTCGAACATTTCTTACTTTCATCCTTTTGGCTGTGAGTGTTTTATGTTAAACAATAAAGAGAATCTTGGCAAGTTTGATTCTAAGGTACATAAGTGTTTATTATTAGGATTTTCTGTATGCTCTAAAGGATACAAAATCTTTAACACTGAGACAAGAATTTCCAAAGAATCAATTCATGTTAGATTTAATGATAAACTTGATCCTGAAAAGTCAAATCTAGTTGATAAATTTGCAGATATGAAGATCAATCTTTCAGAATCCAAGGATAATGATTCTAGAGAAAAATACTCAGAAGGAAAAGCTAAAGAATCTGAAGCAAAAGTCTCAAAAGCGACTCAACCAGAAGTTGTCATTGGTCAAACTCATCAGAAGAAGAGTATACCAAGAACTTCTCATTCTGAAGAATTGATTATGGGAGATAAAGGCGCACCAATCCTCTGGCTTTGAAAGAAACCTTTTGAAGAAAGTCTTCTCGATTTAGTATCTCTAATGGAGCCCACATTTATTGATGAAGCTCTTCTGGATAATGAATGTATTTTGGCTATGCAAGAGGGACTGAATCAATTCACCAGAAACGACTGGGATCTTGTTCAGAAACCAAAGGGTTTCCATGTCATTAGAACCAAATGGGTTTTCAGAAACAAGCTCAATGAGAATAGTGAATTTATTAGAAACAATGTCTGACTGGTAGCACAAGGTTATAGTCAATAAGAAGGTATAAACTATATATAAGCCTTTGCTCCAGTTTCCAGGTCAGAGTCTATTTGTCTTTTAATTTCGTTTGTAGTCAATCATAACATCATTCTTTACCATATGGATATTAAGAGTGCATTCTTAAATGGATACATTTATAAAGAAATGTATACGCACCAACCCTCTGGCTTTGAAAGTTCTTAAAACCCGGATTTTATATTTAAACTGAAAAATTCGTTATATGGTCTGAAACAAGCTCCTAGAGCTTGGTATGATAAACAAAGTAACTTCCTTTTGGAAAATGATTTTACCAGAGGGAAAGTGGATACAACTCTCTTTTGAAAAACCTTTAAGAATGATATTCTGGTTGTGCAAATTTATGTTGATGATATTATTTTTGGTTCTACTAATGCTTCGTTGTGCAAGGATTTTACTAAGTCAGTGCATGCAGAATTTGAAATGAGTATGATGGGAGAACTCAAGCTCTTTATAGGAATCCAGATTGATCAACGTTAAGAAGGAACATACATTCATCATAGCAAGTATACAAGAGAACTTCTAAATAAGTTTAACTTGTCAGAATGTAAGCAAGCAAAGACTTCAATACATCCTACATGAATTATGGAGAAAGAAGAGGTAAGCAATAAGGTAAATCAAAAGCTATTCAGAGGTATGATAGGCTCTCTCCATTATCTAATAACTTTTAAACCTGATATTTTATTCAGTGTCTGCTTATGTGCTCGCTTCCAATCAAATCCTAAGGAGACTCACTTAATTGATGTTAAGAGAATCTTTAGGTATCTGAAAAATACTACTAACCTTGGTTTGTTTAATAAAAAATCAAGTGAATATAAATTAATAGGCTATTGTGATGCTGACTATGCTAGAGACTGAATAGAAAGGAAAAATACTTCTGGAAGTTGTCAATTTCGAAGAGACAATTTGATCTCGTGGTCCAGCAAGAGATAGTTGTAGCGGTAAAAATTGTGAGATTAAGCTATTGATTAACTTAACTCACAAAACAAGAGTCGCCACCGTGCTTTTATTATTTCCAAAGGAAAGGAAAAAAGAATGAACAAAACCCAAAGAAGTTTTAAACAAAAACTAATAAAAAGAGATAAGAGTATGGGGGTTGGTTATGCAAAGGGATGATACTAGATCCCTAAACGTCTATAGTACTCTATAGGAACCTCTTTGAAAATCTCTACATTTTGCCTTAAAAATGGTGTTGTTTGCAAAAAAAGATTAGGGAGATGAGAAGATAAATGTTTTTATAATTTTGTGTTTGCCAAGAGTTCCTGAGTCTCATTCCTACATACCAACAAAGTGAAATGGAGGATCAAAACCTCGTAGTTCGTGGTAAAAATAATAAAGGTGTTTGTTTTGATTCATTTTTTTAATGAAAAGTCATTTTGTCATTTTAAGAAGAACACTCAACTAGCCACCCACAAGTATGAGAACTTTGCATCACCACGAAGAAGGGCTCCAACTTGGATAAATATCAATAAGTATGCCACTAACTCTCTTTGGTTAAAAATAATTATCATCAATACTATGGATATAGAAGAATTACATCTCAACTATGGAAATGACTCATGTCTAAACTTTGAGAAAAAGTTTTAAAAGAAAAAGTGCACAAAGGGCACATAATAGTTTGAATATGTTATGTATTTTTTAGTCTTTTGAATTTGGTTTGAATATGCTTAAGATGTATTAGCATTTATTAAGAAAGTGTTTTGAAAATCAATTGACAAAAGTCAAGGTTTATTGAGAAAGTGGTTCAAGTTTGAAAACAAGAATGCTTTCGAAAATGAGAGACAAGATTTTGAAAATTAAACAAGGGGAGGAGATGGAGAGATTATCCTATAACATTAAGTAAAAGCTAGGAAGGTAAGATCTAAGAAAAAGATAACAAGCTTTATAACATAAGTCAAGCAAGAATTCCATCCTTTGGATTAAGCCTCAAGCAATCCAAATAAGCAAAGAATAATCCATGTATCAGATGAAACCAAAGTAACCAAGCCAAGTCTTCAAAAGAAGCCCAAAGTCAAAGGTACTAGATGAATCCCAAGGTCTCAAATCACAAACTCCTAAAGCAAGAGTCAAGATCCTATTCTAAGTCCATAACTCCATAATAATGCCAATGATAGTAACCTCAAGTCCATGAATCAAGAGAGCCAAATTTTAGAGGTTTTTTCCGTTAATAATGTCTTCAAAAGAAAAACAAGTCCAAATGGACAAAGTAAAAAAAACATAGACATAAACAAGTGTCCAAGTGGACAAAGAGAAAATATGATATGAGATGTTAAAATAAAATCATAAAGTAAATAAATGACAAAAATAAAGAGCATACGATAAACGACATTAAAGTATAGTTAATGTAATAATTGAAGGTAGAGAAAAACAAGAAAGGGGGTTTGAATTGTTTTCACAAATAATAAAAACTTTTGCAAATAAAACACACGATAAAGCTATCAACACAAAAGTTTATCCTGGTTCGCTTGAAATTCAAAGCTACTCCAGTCCATCCGACCAAGGTAATTTCGCCTTCAACAAGGACTTAATCCAATAATCTAGAAAGATTACAACGAAAATGTCTAAGAGAGTAAAAATATCTTAGCCCTCTCAAGTTTACAGACATCACATGTCACTTGAGGAAATATTCAACAACTATTTTGAAAATACAATAAAGTGTTTAGTGCTTCTAAGTAAGCAGTATTAACACAATGAAAACTGAAGGGTTTCACACTTAGAGCAACAACTCGTGCGAACAGATTTGAACAAGAATGAAAGAGAATATGGATTTTTGGTTGTAGTATTCTTGTGTGTATCTTTCGTTCCTTTGTATGATGATGATCCTGCCTTTATATAGTGATTTGAACAAGAGACCGTTAGTTGAGGCATTAATGAATATCTTGGCAATGATGGACTTTAATGGCATTAAGTTTGTTATCCTTTCCATAGAAATTTTGGAGAGTGTTTATTCTTTTCCAAATAAAGATTCATACCAAAAGTGGAACACTTTGTAAGTCTTTGTGGTTCACCTTGAGTCAGAGTACACGGGGTTCAAATATTCTTGTTCAGCGTGTATACTTCAGATAGTTGCTGAGAGTAGATTTTCTTCAGAAGTTCTTGATGTGTTTTTCTATAGAGCCTTCTTTAGAGTACAAATCATCAGACCAGTTGTATGAAACTCTTCAGATTCAGAGTGTCTGAGTCTTCTTCCGTCAGACTCTGTGAGCTTGCTTTTCTTCAGAGTCAGAGCGTCTGCTTTAGTTTATTCTAAGTTGTCTATTCTGGACTTGCAAGATGTCAGATGTTTGTCTATCTGATCCTTTTTCTGTCAGAGTCCTGCACACTTAGATAAATTTGTTAGGGTGCCAATTTGTTTCATCCTTTGTTATCATCAAATCCTTAGAGATGAATTATAGACACACAATCTTATTCTAATAATCTCCCCCTTTTTGATGATGACAAAAACTTCAGACTGATGATGAAACAATGATACTTCATAAAAATTTAAAGGAGTTATCTCAGAGTCAGATGTATGACGACTCCCCCTGAGATAAGTCAATTTCCCCTTAACTTAGATGCTTAAGAGGTTTTAGATGTTCTTACCAGATCTCCTTACATAGTATAGCTTGTTTTTAACTTAGATACTTCATGCAGAGCTTAGGAATTCATAATAAAAGTTTTAAATGTGCGCAGTACAGTAAGAGGCTTAGATAATATTTCATCAGAGTTGTTTTTATTCTCCCCCTTTTTTTCAGACTTAAAAAGACTTAGTAAAGAGATTAGGTAAACCATAATTCATTGATGAAAGAGAAGTATAGATAAGATGACAAAATATAAAGGAACATAGGGAAAAGCACTTAGAGAAAACATGGAAGATAAGCACGTAGAGAAAATAACAAGAAAATCCTAAGTGCCTAAGGGTTCGGAGGAGGCAGAATCCTCTAAAGAAGTGGAGTCAGCAGGTTCTGAATGTTGGAGTTGACGGAGTCCTGTTGATCTAATCTTGCTCTCATAATCTACTGCTTTTTCTGTAACTCTTCTAGAGTATTCAACACTAGAGGAGTGAAATCAGAGTGAGATTGCTCCCCCTGAGTCAGAGCATCATCCCTAGCCTTGGAAGCTTCTTCTGCAGTTATGTGTGTTGCTTCTTCAGCATCAGCCTTGGCTTTGGCTTCAGCTTCAGCAACAGCCTCAGCGGCGACCTTTTCTGCAGCTTTTCTTGCTCTTTCTTCTTCTTCCAAACGAGCCTTTTCCTCAGTTTCTCTGCGAGCTTTTTCTTTTTCCTCTCTGGCTAGACAGTCTTGTAACCTCTCTTCAGTTTCTCTAATGAAGTCGTTTCGGACTTGTTCAGAGAGGTCTTTCAGCTTGAAAGCCTCAGATGTCATCCATCTGGTCACTCTATTCTAGTGAATCCTCACTACAGAGGGATCATCACTGATTCTAGAGTTTTTAGATAGAGATTTGATCTTCTCCACTGAAGACTCAACAAATAAGGCTACTGCCTCTTCCAGTGTGGGAAATGTGGGTTCAGGTTTAGAGGTGGGAGATATGGGTGCTGGTGGTGTGGGGATGGTTTCAGTGGGAGGTTCAGGTTGTTGGGTAATTAGGTTTTTAGAGGGGGTTTCTATGTGAGATTAATAGGGTGGTGTTGGTGGTTGTTCATATGGTGAATGAATACTGGTTTCTGGCTAAGGTGAGTTTTTGGCGGAGAGGGTGCGAGCCAGTAGTTGAGGAAGAGTAGAGGATTGAGGGTAAGATGAGTCAGAATCAGAGGAGATGGTATAATAAGGTGGGGATGAGGGTGTGGAGAAGGGTGGTGATATGGGTTCATTGAAAATTTGAGCTTCAGATATAGGCAGAGTTGTGGTGGTGAGATTGAATTTTTGAAGGGGAGGTGATGGTGGGTTAGATATGGGAGTTTCAGAGGGATTTATGGTGGAGGTTATGGGTTCAGAGTGTGTGTAAATGGGGGAAGGTTAAGGTAAGGAAGAAAATAGTTACCTTAGATGAACAGTATGAGAGTCAGATGGTTGGGACTTACTTGGAGAGGAGGAGGAGACCAGAGGCACTGGTGGTCTGGATACAAGAGTTTCCCCCGACTTCTAAGCTTTCTTCTTTGACTTTCTTTCAGATGGCCCTCGCATCCTCTTCATGAAATTTGGTGGATGTTCAGGTAGCCAATCCACCAAAAAATCTGAGATGTTAACCCCTTGATTAGCCAGATCCTATAGATAGTGGGCGATTACCTCTGAGGGATCTATCTTTGAGAAGAGATAAAGACCATTGGGTATCTTTCTATGATCCTTCATAGCTTCCCAAGAGGTGTTTAGAAAGGGTTTGACCATAACTTTCTCTATGATTCCCGTGCTTTTTAGATTCCTTGAATTTAGAGGCCTTTCGGTGTCTACTGTCACATCCTCCATCAGATTGTGGTGAATCAGATGATCTATCAACCTGCTCTCTATCAGAACATCGGAGATCATCTTTCCTAGGGGAATGTATGTTTTGGGCTTCATGTTGTTTCTGGTGTTCCTGACAGAGTCCCTCAAATGTTTGAACAACAAAGCTAGCAAATTCAGCTTGAGTCCTTTATGTAGGCAGTATAGGATGCATTTTTGGTCAGTGTTGATGTAGTCTGACGAGTTGGATGTTGGGCGATGATGAATAGTCCCCAAAATAATTTTCAGCCAGACCCTTAGATTCTGGTGAAGTTCCTTGTTCTTTGAGGAGTTTCCTTCATCACCCTGCTTGAAGATTGTTGGGATAATCTCCTGGGACATGTACTTTGCCCTAAGGTTTATGTTGTAGATTCTTCTTCCTCCTGTCTTCTCCATATTCAGAAGTTTGGCTATGGACTTCTCAGTGATAACCATTTTCACCCCCAGAACGTGAGAGACTATGCAGTGGTCGTCTGAATCTGCAAATCTCTAGAATTCTTTGACCAGATAGGCGTAGATTGGACCATAGAGTATTTGAAAATAGTTTTCTCAACCTTGCTTTATCAATTCCTCCGTGAGGTCAATCCCATTTCTCTTCATATTATCAAAATCTACCAAGGATTCGCAAAGAACTTCCAGTTTGTCGAATGGAGTTGCAAGATGAATGTGAGGCGGGCGATCCAAAATATGAGGTTCCTTGTAGATAGGAGTAAAGATGGCAACAATTGCAGTAGTTGTTTGTTGGGAAGAGGTTGAATGTTGTTCCGTTGATTCCATTTGTTGGGAAAAGTTGTAAAGTTATTGTTGTTGAGAATCCATGTAGAAGATGAAGAATGATTGATGAACACTTGAAGAATGCTTGAAGACCGAGAGAGAGTTAAGAGCGAGGGTTTGTGTATGATGTGAGTGAAAACTGTGAAAGTGAGAATTGTGGCAAGTATAAGTACACAAGGTTAGCATGCAAAACGACACCATTTCATGGGAATATTAAACAACAACTAATTAATGGCACAGAAATTGAGTTAACACGCTAAGGGGTAAATTAATTATAGCTAATGATGAATGTCTAATCCCACAAATCTGCACATTGCTCGAGGAGATCTCAATAGTCTGTCTCTTGAGTTCTGTGCTAGACAATTGTCTAGAAGATCCAAGGTCAGACGCAAGAGAGGCCACGTGTTGATATATCTGATCTTCAGGAATACCAAGAGATTGGGTCCTGAGGATTTCTGATTCAGATAACTTCTAACTGATAGAAATATCATAGTCAGATTCAGATGCCAGATGTTAAGTTATAGCCTATTTTGCCATTTTAGAGAAGCACATATTTGACTCATTCTGGGCAATTTTCCATGTTTAAATGTTTCTGAATGAATGAGAATCTATCTTCAGCAAGGGGTTTTATGAAGATATCAGCCTATTTGTGGTTTGTATCGATGAATTTTAAAGAAATTACACCTTTCCGAACATAGTCTCTGATAAAATGATGTTTTATTTCTAAGTGCTTTGCTCTGGAATGCAGAATAGGGTTCTTACTTAAGCATATGGCAGCAGTATTATCACAAAAGATATGAACATTACTCTCATATATTTGAAGATATTCTAGTTGATTCTTCATCCATAGCATATGAGTAGTGCATAATGAAGCTGATATTTATTCTACTTCTGCAGTAGAGAGTGCTATGGTTGATTGTCTTTTGCTAGCCTAAGATATAAGATTGTTTCCCAGAAATTGACAGTTTCCAGATGTGCTTCTTCGTTCCAATCTGTCCCCAACATTATCTGCATCATAATGTCCAGGGAGCCTATACTCTGATGTTTTCTCATACATCAGGCCAAAGTTAGGTGTTCCTTTCAGATGCCTTAGGATTCTCTTAGTTGTTGTTAGATGAGATTCCCTTGGATCTGATTGGAATCTAGCACAAAGACAAACGCTGAAGAGAATATCAGGTCGTGTAGCCGTCAGATAGAGAAAAGAGCCTATCATACCACGATAGAGCTTCTAACAAACATTTTGACTTACTTCTTCTTTTTCCAGAATGCAGGTAGGATGCATGTGAGTCTTTGCTGGTTTGCTTTATGATATTTCAATTTTTTTTCCAGAAGGTCTTTTATGTATTTGCTTTGATATATATATATGTGGCTTTGGAAGCTTGGTTGATTTGAATTCCCATAAAGAATTTTAGTTCTTGCGTCAAACTCATTTCAAACTTTGCCTGCATTAACTCAGAGAATTCTTGACAAACAGAAGGGTTAGCTGAACCAAAAATTATATCATCAACGTATATCTGACATATCATGAGATCATTTCGGGCGGTTTCATAATGGGTGCTGAGATTAATGCTTGCTTTAAAAGATTAAATGCGTCATTACATTTTTCATCAAAAATGAATTCAGCATCTTTCATTAAAAGTCCGGTTAACGGTTTAGTTATTTTGGAGAAGTCCTTAATAAAACGCCGGTAGAATCCAGCGTGTCCAAGAAAGCTTTGGACTTCTCTGATTGTTTTTGGTGGTTTTAGGTTTTCTATAACTTCTATTTTAGCTTTATCTACCTCTATACCTTTTTCAGAAACTATATGTCCTAAAACTATTCCTTCGGTCACCATGAAATGACATTTTTCCCAATTTAGCACGAGGTTCACCTCCACGCATCTCTCCAGGATTTTCTCAAGGTTAGCAAGACAATTGTGGAAATCGAATCCGCAAACCGAGAAATCATCCATAAACACTTCCATGATACCATCTAGGTAATCTGCAAAGATTGACATCATGCAGCGTTGGAAAGTAGATGGGGCGTTACAGAGGCCGAAAGGCATTCGTCTGTAGGCAAAAGTTCCATAGGGGCACATAAAGGTAGTTTTTTCTTGATCTTCGGGGTGAATAGGTATTTGGAAGAATCCAGAGTATCCATCTAGATAGCAGAAGTAAGAGTGTCTGGCTAGACGCTCCAACATCTGGTCTATAAATGGTAAAGGGAAATGATCCTTCCTAGTTGCTTTATTTAATTTTCTATAATTTATACACATCCGCCATCCTCCTTCTAAACGTTTTGCTACATGTTCGCCTTTATCATTTTGCACGACTATGATGCCTCCCTTTTTAGGTACTACATGCACATGGCTCACCCACTTACTATCCGAGATCTGGTAGATTATACCTGCCTCAAGCAACTTAAGAACTTCCTTCTTAACAATATCACTCATTATAGGGTTTATTCTTCTCTGATGCTCCATAGAGGGTTTTGAATCTTCTTCGAGCGAGATCTGATGCATGCATACGGATGGGCTTATACCTTTCAGGTCAGAGATATTATATCCTAAGGCTGAGGGATATCTTCGTAAAACGTCTAAAAGTTGGTTCGTTTCCTCTTGGCTCAAGGTAGCACTGACTATAACTGGACGCTTCATCTTTTCATCGAGGAACTCATATCTCAGGTTCTTAGGCAGCTCCTTAAGTTCTAAGGTTGGTTTCTTAGGGCATGGTATAGGATCTGGAGTAAGGGATAAACATTCGTAAAGGTTATCATCGATGTAAGGTTCTTCAAAGTCATCATCTTCCTTTACGGGGGTTGATGGTAACTTAATAATTTCTTTTTGTTCTAATTCTCTAACACATTCATCAATGATATCTAAGGCATAACACGAGTCTCCCATCACAGGTGCCATAAGAAATTTCGAAAGTATAAATTCTATTTTCTCGTCGCCTACCTCAAATGTCAACTTTCCTTTCTTGACATCTATTATGGCTCCTGCAGTTGATAAGAATGGTCTACCTAGAAGAATTGGTATATCATTGTCCTCTTTGATGTCCATGACGACAAAATCAGTAGGGATAAACAGCTGACCTATCCTAACAGGAACATCTTCTAAAATGCCTATCGGATATTTGACAGATCTATCGGCTAACTGAAGTGACATCTTAGTGGGTTGTAATTCTCCTAAATTTAATCTCTCACAAACTGCTAGAGGCATTAAGCTCACACTAGCTCCTAAGTCTAGAAAAGCTTTTTCGATGACATGATTACCCAAAAGGCAAGGAATGGAGAAATTTCCAGGATCTTTATCTTTCTTTGCTAATTTGTCCTCGGAAATTGCATTACATTCCAAAGGCTTCGGATCGTCAAGTCTACGTTTGTTGGTAAGGATGTCTTTCAGAAACTTTGCATAAGAAGGTATTTGGGTGATGGCTTCTGTGAAAGGGATTTCTACATGAAGTTTTTTCTATAACTTTAATAAATTTTTGATACTGTTTATTGATTTGGGTTTGTTTGAGTCTTTACGGATATGGTATAGGTGGTTTATATGGCGGGGGTGGTACGTAAGTTTTATCTTTAGGTTCTTCTCCTTTCTCTCGACCTTCCTGGTTTTCAGATTCCTCTGGTTCCTTTACTTTGTCCGGGGGTTTGGTACATTCCTTAGAAGTTTCGGGTTCACTTAATCTTGGGTTTGGTGGCTCATCATAAGCGTTCCCACTTTGTAGGGTAATGGCATTGGCTTGTCCTCTCGGATTTTGTTGAGGTTGTCCAGGGAATTATCCTCCAGGTGTAGTCTGAGGGGCTTGGTTTAAAGCTACCTGAGAGATCTGGGTTTCAAGCATCTTGGTATGAGTAACTATTTGGTCAACCTTGGTTCCTAACTGAGTAATCAATTCGTTAACATGAATGTTTTGGTTCATGAACTTCTTGTTTTGTTGGGTTTGAGAGGTGATAAAATTTTCCATAATTTTCTCAAGGCTCGGCTTTGGTGGTACAGGTTGCATAAGTTGATTTGATCTAGGGGCTTGATAACTAGGTCTCGGAGGTGCATTTTTTTGAATAGGGTTATTGTTTTTATAGGAGAAGTTAGGGTGATTCCTCCATCCAGGGTTATAGGTATTCGAATATGGGTTCCCTTGGGTGTAGTTCACTTGCTCGGAGTGGGTTTCGTTTAATAGACTGCATTCTGCGGATTGGTGTCCTTGGGTTCCACATATCTCACAATCCGACGAAACTGTGGCTACAATATTCGGGTTTATGCACATATGCTCGACCTTAAGGGCTAATGCATCCATTTTAGCTTGCATCATGTCTATAGAGCTTAGTTCATGCACTCCTCCTTGGGCTTCCTTCTTCTCAACTGTCGCTCGTTCGACTCCCCATGATTGATGGTTTTGAGCCATGTCTTCGATGAGGGCACTAGCTTCAGGGTAAGGTTTGTTCATCAGAGCACCGCCTGCGGCAGCGTCGATGGTCATCTTTGTGTTGTAATGAAGTCCATTATAGAAGGTTTGAATGATTAACCAATTTTCTAAGCCATGATGTGGGCATGCTCGTAACAACTCTTTATATCTCTCCCAAGCTTCGAACAACGATTCTCCTTGGTTTTGGGTAAATCTAGTTATATGGTTTCGAAGAACGGCGGTCTTACTCGGGGGAAAATATCTAGCAAGAAAAACTCTTCTAAGGTTATCCCAAGTCGTAATGGAATTGGGTGGAAGGGAATCTAACCATGATAGAGCTTTATCTCTGAGGGAAAAAGGAAATAAGCTTAAACGTATTGCCTCAGGAGAAGCTCCATTGGTTTTAAAAGTATCTGCTAATTGAAGAAATATTTTTAAATGTTGGTTTGAGTTCTCGGTAGCGAGACCCGCGAATTGTCTCTGTTGCACTAGTTGCAACAGGGACGGTTTAAGTTCAAAATTATTGGCTGGGATGATTGGGTTTACTATACTAGAACTAGGTTCTTCGTTAGATGGTTGAGCGAAGTCCTTAAGAGGTCTTTGGTTTTGATCTTCGGCCATAGCTCTCTTAATTCTATGAAAGAATAAACGTGCGCGAGCGTAACGTTCAGGTTCCGCCAGAGGGTTTACTAAACTTAAACTTCTGGTGCTGCGAGTTCTTCGCATCGACCGGCAGGAAATAACCTAAGTCTAAACGATATAACAACAGGAAAATGAAATTTGACGAAATTGGTCCCCGGCAACGGCGCCAAAAACTTGATGCATTGTAAATCTTGATGTTCACAAGTGTACGAACGCGTCAGAGTAATATAAAAGATTATCGAACCACAGAGACCAAGTGTCAATCTATCGTTATCTATTGTTATGGTGTTTATCAAAGGCAATTAAAATAGGTGTTTTTGTAGTGTGCAATTGAAAAGTAAAGTTTTAAAATAAATTTAATTAATAAAGACAGGGTCGAATGTAATTCACATAATTAAATGATAATCCAAGTACGTGCTAATAGAACTACTTATGGGCAATGTTTCCTACTTTGAAAAGAACTAATTTAACAGGAACTGTCGCTTTCGTGTATTCAGAACCGAGTTGTACTCCCTAATCAAACCCTCTTATTGTCACTTATAAAAAGGCGCGCATTGTGTTAGACTAGTAAACCTATTTTTAAGAAATATAGTATCTTGACTAAGTTAAAAAGTATTATAACCTGGATTTCTTAACCAAAAGAGGTTCTCACGAACCAGACTCTAAACTTATAAACACGTCCGAAAATAGTTTCAAAATCTCTTTTCTTCTTGATGTTAAAAACTCCTAATGAACTAGACAAAGCGCTTTCGCTGTTTTTGAAATAGTTAAAAACAATTAAGTTTAAAAAGACGTTGGACGGCTTTCGATCTTACCCAACGGAATTGAAGTGCGGGAAAACTTAATTTGAAAGTTAAAATAGCCCTTTAAGTGTTTCTACGAACAATTGTACGGATTACTGGTTTAATTACAATCCTTACATTCTAGCCTTATAAATTTAGCTAGACATGGTAAAGTAAAAGTGCATTAAAATAAATAAAAGTAGTGCGAGTGCGGAAAGTAAATAATTTAAAGCGAGTGCGGAAAATAAATAATTTAAAGCGAGTGCGGGAAATAAATAATTTAAAGCGAGTGCGGAAAATAAATAAAGTAAAAGCGAGTGCGGGAAATAAATAAAGTAAAAGCGAGTGCGGAAAATAAATAAAGTAAATGCGAGTAATAAAAACCTGCTCCAATCGGAGGGCTGAGTAAATTGCAATACGGAAAAGAAAATGGCGGCAGGATTAACTTCCTTCCAAAGTGCTTCAAACTCGAGTACAGACTCTATCACAGACTCAATTACACAATTGTGGTAACACTCCAATGCGAAGCGATTACCACTTTATAAAACTGAATATATGCCTAAGTGAAACAAAGTTGCTTCTGATTTCGCCTTGTTCTAGCGTTCGGATCTTTGTCTGCTCTAAGTTTGGGTGATTGTAAAACTGAATTCGCGTTTCTATTTATAAGCAAATAAAAAAAGTGGAATTGACTTGGATGCCCTTCAACTTGAAAATAGAGGAAACCATTTCCTTCTTGTGGCGCCCGCCACAAGCACAAAGTGGGGCGCCTTAGTGGATGAAGTGGGGAAACGTGGGAGTTGAGGAAGTTGGACTTGGACACGTCATGGCTTGGTCTGTGGCGCCCGCCATGGGATAGGCCATAAGCATAAAATGCTGAATTTTAGGGTTTTTAGCCCTTTTTCACTCCTTTTCTCGATCGGGGCTCCGATTAAAGTAAAAACCTGTAAACAAAGAAAAATATAGCAATAACACAATAAAATGATAATAAAACAACTAGAATGCATGTGAAATCGGAGTCAAAAGTACGTAAATTTTAGTGTGATCAAACTCTCCCACACTTAAACCTTTGCTTGTCCTCAAGCAAAACATTGAAAAGCTCATAAAAGAAAATTTGTGTAAACGAGTGCTTCAGGTAAAAATTCTAAGTTCAAGTCGGGATGCAGTGATAGGTACTAACTGAGTGAACTAAGGGTATCATGATGACACTAATCCGCAAATACGGACATAAACTTTATTCCTATATTAACCAACCCATATTATCCCACAATACTTAGGCCTGCCTCTTCATCTCTTTTGTGTCCTTTTCATTCAGGCGCAATCACATTAAGCCCGTTATCCGTACATACTTCATAGTAGAGTGGCTTGTTAGTGGTTATGATCAGAGCATGGGATTTCTGACACATAAATATGTGTAAATCCTTTTCTGGACCCAAATGTAGTTGTGGGGGATCAGATCGTAATCCGCCCTACCGAGTTCAGTGCCAGATACCTCTGAACCAACTAACAGTGAGTACTACTTTTCTTTTTCTTTTTGTAGCAATTTTTTACAATTCTTTGGTTTAAATGACTTTGTGAGGGTCACCTATACCGGAGTTGCCTTTTTGCTTTCTTTTATTTTTTTGTTTTTCTGGATCATTCACTTATTTGCATTGGTCCCCTACGTAGAGGATGCGTAGGCCGGAGCTGACTGCTGAGATAAACTACTAAGGACTTATACAGAAATGATGATTAAGGCCATGGTATATGGGGTTTTGTGAATGATTCTTATATTTACGAAGCTTATGGTGCTAAAACAGATACTGATGTTTTGCAAAGTTATCCCAAGTCACCGCATCCTTACTCAAAACATGTCTTAAAAACCTGAAAACTTTCGGAATAACACTATTTTCTTTTGCAAAATAAAATAAAATTGGTGGGGCTAAAGGTATGGGGAGACTAGATTGTACTAAGGATCTACTATATTTGGTGACTCGTCAGACTCATGCATTATACTAAAAAGCAAAATAAACAACTGAAAGGGAAAATAAACAACTAAAAGGAAATAAATAATCTAAAAACAGCAAATAAACTGAAAATAAAAGGAAAACGATAAATGCTCCTCCCACACTTAAATCGAACATTGTCCCCAATGTTTCGAAATAAGATAAGGGAAGAGTTACCTGGTAACCTATTGCTGACCACTAGTGCCCTCGCTATCCTGAGGTGGACGACGGGAACGGGTACGACGATGGTCTCTCTGATCCATCCTCGCCTGCAGGGAATCCTGAGCGGTCCTCACCTCTCGAAGGTTACCAATAATGGAACCTTGAGTAGCTTCAATGAGTGCCATGTGTCGTTGGTTGTATTGTTGTTGATGGGCTTGCGTATTTGTAATCACTTGCAGGGACTGTAGAACAGTGTCGTAGGACCTGTCTGTCCTCCGCTGTGATTCATGCATGAAGTTCATGTTGTCCGCCATTTGTTGCTGGATGGTAGAGAGGAGGTCATCACGCCTTTGCTCTCTAGCCATGTGGTCACGCCACATCTCTTATGTAATATAGAAGCCAGGAGTGGTACCTGCAGAAGAAGAAGATGGTGCGGCGTGTGGTGGTGAAGGATGATGGGGGGACACATGGGGTACGGGAGATCTCTCTCGCCGATCATATTCATCATCAGTGTCATGTCCCGCCTCATCAGGAACATTAGGTGAAAATATGATAAAATAAAATAAAATAAAATAAATGCGAAAAAGTAAAATGAAAAACCATGGGTTGCCTCCCACGCAGCGCTTGTTTAACGTCAATAGCTTGACGATTAGAATTTATACACCTGTAGTAGTATGAATCGGCGGATCAATCGGGGTGTGGCTCGAGTAGTATGCTGGAATGTCTCCTCCTTCGTAGAGCTTCAGTCTTTGTCCATTTACAATGAATGGACTACAGGTATCGTTCTTGATTTCTATGGCTCCGGATCTCAGAATCTTGGATACTTCGAAAGGACCAGTCCATCTTGAACGTAGCTTTCCAGGGAAGAGTCATAACCTAGTGTTGAAAAGGAGAACAAAATCGCCTACATTGAAGTTTTTCTTTACTATTCTTTTGCCATGATAGGCTTTTGTCCTCTCTTTATATATTTTTGCATTCTCGTAGGCAGATTGCCTAAGTTCTTCTAATTTATGAATGTCTAGGGTACGCTTTTCTCCAGCGGCTAGGTAGTCTAAATTCAAAGTTTTAATGGCCCAATAGGCTTTATGCTCTAATTCTAATGGTAAGTGACATGATTTTCCATAAACTAGTTGGTAAGGGGTAGTTCCTATAGGGGTTTTGAAAGCGGTTCTATAGGCCCATAACGCTTCTTGAAGCTTCTGAGACCAGTCTCTCCTAGAAATAGAAACAGTTTTCTCTAGGATTTGTTTTATCTCCCTATTAGATACTTCTACTTGGCCACTAGTTTGTGGGTGGTACGGTGTTGCTACTTTATGCCTAACTCCATATTTTCTTAAAAGTTTGTCAAATATTCTTGATATAAAGTGTGATCCTCCATCGCTTATGACTAAACGTGGTGTTCCAAATCTAGGGAATATATAGTTTTTAAATAATTTGATTACTACCCTAGTGTCGTTCGTGGGTGCAACTATAGCTTCAATCCACTTAGACACATAGTCTACAGCTACTAAGATATACCTATTTCCTAAGGATGGTGGAAAAGGTCCCATGAAATCTATACCCCATACGTCGAAGAGTTCTACTTCCTGAATGTTTCTTATAGGCATTTCATCACGTCTTGAAATGTTTCCAGTGCGTTGGCATCTGTCGCATTTGACAATGTAAGCATAGACATCGCGCCATATGGTAGGCCAGAATAGGCCAGCTTGAAGAATCTTGGCGTATGTCTTAGAGGTGCTCACATGTCCACCATAAGGTGCAGAATGACAATGCTCGATAATATTATTTACTTCTTCTTCTGGGACGCAACGGCGAAAGATGCCATCTTTACCCCTTTTGAAAAGGAGTGGTTCGTCCCAATAGAAGTTTCTCACATCGTGGAAGAATTTCTTCTTGCGGTAGTAGTCAAGATCAGGGGGTACTATATCAGCAGCTAGGTAATTAACGAAATCTGCATACCAGGGTACGTTATTTATTGCTAAGGAATTTTGGGAATGCTCATAAGGATCTAGGTTATTTGCTTCAATGGTTTCTACTTTAGCTATCAGTCTATCATAGGCGAAATCATCATTTATGGGTATTAGTTCAGGTTTTAGATGTTCTAGCCTAGAAAGGTGATCGGCCACTACATTTTCAGTGCCTTTTTTTATCTCTTATATCTAAATCAAACTCTTGTAGTAATAGAATCCATCGGAGTAACCTGGGATTGACATCTTTTTTTCTTAATAGGTAACGAATGGCAGCATGATCGGTGTAAACAATAATTTTTGCTCCTACTAGATAAGATCTAAATTTGTCTATAGCGAAAACTACAGCGAGTAATTCTTTTTCGGTTGTTGCGTAATTAAGTTGGGCAGCATCTAAGATTCTACTGGCATAATAAATGGCATGTAACTTTTTATCTTTTCTTTGTCCTAGAACGGCTCCAACTGCATAATCACTAGCATCGCACATTATCTCAAAAGGTTCCGACCAATCGGGCAGTTTCATAATGGGTGCTGAGATTAATGCTTGCTTTAAAAGATTAAATGCGTCATTACATTTTTCATCAAAAATAAATTCAGCATCTTTCATTAAAAGTCCGGTTAACGGTTTAGTTATTTTGGAGAAGTCCTTAATAAAACGCCGGTAGAATCCAGCGTGTCCAAGAAAGCTTTGGACTTCTCTGATTGTTTTTGGTGGTTTTAGGTTTTCTATAACTTCTATTTTAGCTTTATCTACCTCTATACCTTTTTCAGAAACTATATGTCCTAAAACTATTCCTTCGGTCACCATGAAATGACATTTTTCCCAATTTAGCACGAGGTTCACCTCCACGCATCTCTCAAGGATTTTCTCAAGGTTAGCAAGACAATTGTGGAAATCAAATCCGCAAACTGAGAAATCATCCATAAACACTTCCATGATACCATCTAGGTAATCTGCAAAGATTGACATCATGCAGCGTTGGAAAGTAGATGGGGCGTTACAGAGGCCGAAAGGCATTCGTCTGTAGGCAAAAGTTCCATAGGGGCATGTAAAGGTAGTTTTTTCTTGATTTTCGGGGTGAATAGGTATTTGGAAGAATCCAGAGTATCCATCTAGATAGCAGAAGTAAGAGTGTCTGGCTAGACGCTCCAACATCTGGTCTATAAATGGTAAAGGGAAATGATCCTTCCTAGTTGCTTTATTTAATTTTCTATAATTTATACACATCCGCCATCCTCCTTCTAAACGTTTTGCTACATGTTCGCCTTTATCATTTTGCACGACTGTGATGCCTCCCTTTTTAGGTACTACATGCACAGGGCTCACCCACTTACTATCCGAGATCTGGTAGATTATACCTGCCTCAAGCAACTTAAGAACTTCCTTCATAACAACATCACTCATTATAGGGTTTATTCTTCTCTGATGCTCCCTAGAGGGTTTTGAATCTTCTTCGAGCGAGATCCGATGCATGCATACGGATGGGCTTATACCTTTCAGGTCAAAGATATTATATCCTAAGGCTGGGGGATATCTTCGTAAAACGTCTAAAAGTTGGTTCGTTTCCTCTTGGCTCAAGGTAGCACTTACTATAACTGGACGGTTCATCTTTTCATCGAGGAACTCATATCTCAGGTTCTTAGGCAGCTCCTTAAGTTCTAAGGTTAGTTTCTTAGGGCATGGTATAGGATCTGGAGTAAGGGATAAACATTCGTAAAGGTTATCATCGATGTAAGGTTCTTCAAAGTCATCATCTTCCTTTATAGGGGTTGATGGTAACTTAATAATTTCTTTTTGTTCTAATTCTCTAATACATTCATCAATGATATCTAAGGCATAACACGAGTCTCCCATCACAGGTGCCATAAGAAATTTCGAAAGTATAAATTCTATTTTCTCGTCGCCTACCTCAAATGTCAACTTTCCTTTCTTGACATCTATTATGGCTCCTGCAGTTGATAAGAATGGTCTACCTAGAAGAATTGGTATATCATTGTCCTCTTTGATGTCCATGACGACAAAATCAGTAGGGATAAACAGCTGACCTATCCTAACAGGAACCTCTTCTAAAATGCCTATCGGATATTTGACAGATATATCGGCTAACTGAAGTGACATCTTAGTGGGTTGTAATTCTCCTAAATTTAATCTCTCACAAACTGCTAGAGGCATTAAGCTCACACTAGCTCCTAAGTCTAGAAAAGCTTTTTCGATGACATGATTACCCAAAAGGCAAGGAATGGAGAAATTTCCAGGATCTTTATCTTTCTTTGCTAATTTGTCCTCGGAAATTGCATTACATTCCAAAGGCTTCGGATCGTCAAGTCTACGTTTGTTGGTAAGGATGTCTTTCAGAAACTTTGCATAAGAAGGTATTTGGGTGATGGCCTCTGTGAAAGGGATTTCTACATGAAGTTTTTCTATAACTTTAATAAATTTTTGATACTGTTTATTGATTTGGGTTTGTTTGAGTCTTTGCGGATATGGTATAGGTGGTTTATATGGCGGGGGTGGTACGTAAATTTTATCTTTAGGTTCTTCTCCTTTCTCTCGACCTTCCTGGTTTTCAGATTCCTCTGGTTCCTTTACTTTGTCTGGGGGTTTGGTACATTCCTTAGAAGTTTTGGGTTCACTTAATCTTGGGTTTGGTGGCTCATCATAAGCGTTCCCACTTCGTAGGGTAATGGCATTGGCTTGTCCTCTCGGACTTTGTTGAGGTTGTCCAGGGAATTGTCCTCCAGGTGTAGTTTGAGGAGCTTGGTTTAAAGCTACCTGAGAGATCTGGGTTTCAAGCATCTTGGTATGAGTAACTATTTGGTCAACCTTGGTTCCTAACTAAGTAATCAATTCGTTAACATGAATCTTTTGGTTCATGAACTTCTTGTTTTGTTGGGTTTGAGCGGTGATAAAATTTTCCATAATTTTCTCAAGGCTCGGCTTTGGTGGTATAGGTTGCATAGGTTGATTTGATCTAGGGGCTTGATAACTAGGTCTCGGAGGTGCATTATTTTGAATAGGGTTATTGTTTTTATAGGAGAAGTTAGGGTGATTCCTCCATCTAGGGTTATAGGTATTCGAATATGGGTTCCCTTGGGTGTAGTTCACTTGCTCGGAGTGGGTTTCGTTTAATAGACTGCATTCTGCGGATTGGTGTCCTTGGGTTCCACATATCTCACAATCCGACGAAACTGCGGCTACAATATTCGGGTTTATGCACATATGCTCGACCTTAAGGGCTAATGCATCCATTTTAGCTTGCATCATGTCTATAGAGCTTAGTTCATGCACTCCTCCTTGGGCTTCCTTCTTCTCAACTGTTGCTCGTTCGACTCCCCATGATTGATGGTTTTGAGCCATGTCTTCGATGAGGGCACTAGCTTCAGGGTAAGGTTTGTTCATCAGAGCACCGCCTGCGGCAGCGTCGATGGTCATCTTTGTGTTGTAATGAAGTCCATTATAGAAGGTTTGAATGATTAACCAATTTTCTAAGCCATGATGTGGGCATGCTCGTAACAACTCTTTATATCTCTCCCAAGCTTCGAACAACGATTCTCCTTGGTTTTGGGTAAATCTAGTTATATGGTTTCGAAGAACGGCGGTCTTACTCGGGGGAAAATATCTAGCAAGAAAAACTCTTCTAAGGTTATCCCAAGTCGTAATGGAATTGGGTGGAAGGGAATCTAACCATGATAGAGCTTTATCTCTGAGGGAAAAAGGAAATAATCTTAAACGTATTGCCTCAGGAGAAGCTCCATTGGTTTTAAAAGTATCTGCTAATTGAAGAAATATTTTTAAATGTTGGTTTGGATTCTCGGTAGCGAGAGCCGCGAATTGTCTCTGTTGCACTAGTTGCAACAGGGACGGTTTAAGTTCAAAATTATTGGCTGGGATGATTGGGTTTACTATACTAGAACTAGGTTCTTCGTTAGATGGTTGAGCGAAGTCCTTAAGAGGTCTTTGGTTTTGATCTTCGGCCATAGCTCTCTTAATTCTATGAAAGAATAAACGTGCGCGAGCGTAACGTTCAGGTTCTGCCAGAGGGTTTACTAAACTTAAACTTCCGGTGCTGCGAGTTCTTCGCATCGACCGGCGGAAAATAACCTAAGTCTAAACGATATAACAACAGGAAAATGAAATTTGACGAAATTGGTCCCCGGCAACGGCGCCAAAAACTTGATGCGTTGTAAATCTTGATGTTCGCAAGTGTACGAACGCGTCAGAGTAATGTAAAAGATTATCGAACCACAGAGACCAAGTGTCAATCTATCGTTATCTATTGTTATGGTGTTTATCAAAGGCAATTAAAATAGGTGTTTTTGTAGTGTGCAATTGAAAAGTAAAGTTTTAAAATAAATTTAATTAATAAAGACAAGGTCGAATGTAATTCACATAATTAAATGATAATCCAAGTACTTGCTAATAGAACTACTTATGGGCAATGTTTCCTACTTTGAAAAGAACTAATTTAACAGGAACTGTCGCTTTCGTGTATTCAGAACCGAGTTGTACTCCCTAATCAAACCCTCTTATTGTCACTTATAAAAAGGCGCGCATTTTGTTAGAGTAGTAAACCTATTTTTAAGAAATATAGTATCTGGACTAAGTTAAAAAGTATTATAACCTGGATTTCTTAACCAAAAGAGGTTCTCACGAACCAGACTCTAAACTTATAAACGCGTCCGAAAATAGTTTCAAAATCTCTTTTCTTCTTGATGTTAAAAACTCCTAATGAACTAGACAAAGCGCTTTCGCTGTTTTTGAAATAGTTAAAAACAATTAAGTTTAAAAAGACGTTGGACGGCTTTTGATCTTACCCAACGGAATTGAAGTGCGGGAAAACTTAATTTGAAAGTTCAAATAGCCCTTTAAGTGTTTCTACGAACAATTGTACGAATTACTGGTTTAATTACGATCCTTACATTCTAGCCTTATAAATTTAGCTAGACATGGTAAAGTAAAAGTGCATTAAAATAAATAAAAGTAGTGCGAGTGCGGAAAGTAAATAATTTAAAGCGATTGCGGAAAATAAATAATTTAAAGCGAGTGCGGGAAATAAATAATTTAAAGCGTGCAGAAAATAAATAAAGTAAAAGCGAGTGCGGGAAATAAATAAAGTAAAAGCGAGTGCGGAAAATAAATAAAGTAAAGGCGAGTAATAAAAACCTGCTCCAATCGGAGGGCTGAGTAAATTGCAATGTGGAAAAGAAAATGGCGGCAGGATTAACTTCCTTCCAAAGTGCTCCAAACTCGAGTACAGACTCTATCACAGACTCAATTACACAATTGTGGTAACACTCCAATGCGAAGCGATTACCACTTTATAAAACTGAATATATGCCTAAGTGAAACAAAGTTGCTTCTGATTTCGCCTTGTTCCAACGTTCAGATCTTTGTCTGCTTTAAGTTTGGGTGATTGTAAAACTGAATTCGGGTTTCTATTTATAAGCAAATAAAAAAAGTGGAATTGACTTGGATGCCCTTCAACTTGAAAATAGAGGAAACCGTTTCCTTCTTGTGGCGCCCGCCACAAGGCTATGGCGCCCGCCACAAGCACAAAGTGGGGCGCCTTAGTGGATGAAGTGGGGAAACGTGGGAGTTGAGGAAGTTGGACTTGGACACGTCATGGCTTGGTCTGTGGCGTCCGCCATGGGGTAGGCCATAAGCACAAAATGCTGAATTTTAGGGTTTTTAGCCCTTTTTCACTCCTTTTCTCGATCGGGGCTCCGATTAAAGTAAAAACCTGTAAACAAAGAAAAACATAGCAATAACACAATAAAATGATAATAAAACAACTAGAATGCATGTGAAATCGGAGTCAAAAATACGTATATTTTAGTGTGATCATTGAGATTTCAGTTGTTTTTGGGTTTTGCCTTTCAGCTTCCTTAGATTTTTTAGTCTTTTCGTCAGAACCTGCAAGTGTTATCTCCAGATCTGCAAGTTTTTCAACTAGCTTTGACTTTTCAGAGTCAAGGTTATCATCAAATCTGACATGTATTGATTCTTCCATAATTTTAGTTTCTGTATTGTATACTCTGTAGCCCTTAGAGCACTCTGAGTATCCCAACATAATACCTTTTTGTGCTTTTGGATCAAACTTGTTCAGATGTTCTTTAGTGTTAAGGATAAAACAAGAGCATCCAAAGGGATGAAAATAAGAAATGTTGGGTTTTCTTCCCTTACATAGTTCATAAGGAGTCTTCTCCAAAATAGGTCTTACAGAGATTCTATTCTGAATATAACACGTTGTATTTACTACTTCAACCCAAAAGTGCTTAGCCACATTTGTTTCATTGATCATGGTTCTGGCCATTTCTTGGAAAGTCATATTCTTCCTTTCTACAACCCCATTTTATTGTGGAGTTCTAGGATATGAGAAATCATGGGATATTCCATTTGAATCAAAAAGTTCTTCAAACAACTTATTTTCGAATTCGCCACCATGATCACTTCTGACTCTGATGATTTTAGAGTCAAATTTGTTTTGCACTTTTGAACAAAAACTAGTGAATACAGAGTGTGACTCATTCTTGTGCTTTAGAAATTTTACACATGTCCAGCGACTATAATCATCAACAATGACCAGTCCATACTTCTTTCCATTGACTGAAACTGTCTTAACAGGTCCAGACAAGTCAATGTGAAGGAGTTCCAGAGGCTTAGAGGTAGAAATAACATTTTTCTTTTTGAAAGAAGTTTTTGAAAAGTTTCCTTTCTGGCATGCCTCACAAAGAGCATCTGAAGAAAACTTCAGTCTAGGTAGACCTCTGACTAACTCGAGTTTATTTAGCTGAGAAATCCTTCTCATACTAGTGTGACCCAAACGTCTATGTCATACCCATTGCTCTTTATTTACAGACATTAAACATTTTACATTTTGATCTTTTAGATCTGAAAGATTAATTTTATAAATGTTGTTTTTCCTCTTGCCAGTGAAAAGAACTGTTCCATTATTCTGATTAATTGCTTTGCATGTTTTTTGATTGAAGATTATATCATAACCGTTATCACTTAATTGACTTATGGATAACAGGTTATGCATTAATCCTTCTACATAAAGAACATCAGAGGTAGAGGGAAGAGATCCATTACCAATTATTCCGGAGCCTCTGATTCTTCCTTTCTGATTTCCTTCGAAACCTACGAAGCCAACATCTTTAAGTTCCAGGCTTTGGAACATATGCTTTCTTCCCGTCATGTGTCGCGAGCATCTAGAGTCCAGGTACCATGATTGGTGTCTTAACTCTGCTGCATAGGATATCTGCAACATAGACTATTTTATCCTTTGGTACACAAAATCTTTTGGGTCTTCTGTGATTAGTTCTCCCAGAGTTTCTGGAAACTTTGGGTTTTCTGGCATTAGTAAAATTTTGTGTTTGTGTAAGTGTGTAGTGATAAGAAAAAGGAGATTTAGATTTATCATCTGCAAAAGGTATTTGCTCATCTTCATCAGAATCATATCATATTCCTCTTTTCTTATTCTAACTAACTCCATAAATCATATAAGCCATTCTACTTCTTTCTAGCCCATTTTTCAGAAACTTTTGAAATGCTTTTTCATATTTGTATATGATTTTGTTAGAAGTTTGTGGGGATTGAGATAAAGCTTCTTCAAGTTTTAAACATTGTTTAGTTGAAATTTCCTTTTCTCTTTCCAAAACCAAAATGTTATCTTTTAATTCAGAAACTTCCATCTCAAGCTTATCACATTCTTCAATGGTTCCTTTAAGAACTTTTTTAAAGCCTTGAATTTTTGTCGAAGTTTCTGATATGAGCTTAGAGATTCAGATAAACAAGATTTCAGATTGAGTCGACTCATTCACAATTTGCATTGACTCATAAAAGGCACAATTGTGTTTTTAATCATTCTTCATTATGTATTGTCTCACAGGCTTGATGTATCGACATATAGACTTGTTTTCATGAAAAATCATAAGGTTTGACTTGTAATGACCTATTTAGTATGATTTTAAATGTCCTAATATGATAATGCAAATCTAAACATAAACAACAAGATCCAATATACACAAATACTAAGTATCATAGTTTTGACTTCATTCAAAACATATTCAATAGAATAGTATCCTCACAACTCTCTCTCACTTTTTTCAATCTAAAATACACCCACCAATGATATAGGCTGATAATCTGAGATCTTTTATGAATTATTTTTCTTATGAATGAACATATAAAACGAATCGTTTACGCCTTTTACCATTAGAGTATTCTATGAAATTCAAACCTTACCTCTATATCGTCATCTTTGATGATCTCCCTTTTTTTCTTTTCTTTTTTAAAAGTGAAATTAATCCCGACTAAGTCAAATTTTTAGAATATGTTATGAAACTTTTCCGAATTCTAATCAGAAAAGTTTATGTTATATAATGGAAGGATCCATCATATTTTGGGGGTGTTTAGTCTGTAACGTGTCAATCATGGAGACTTCCATGCAATGAATTTTCTTACTTTAAGCATATTTTTACTCTCTTAGTAGTAATTAATATACTTTGACTTTCCCAATAAAAAAGAAATAGTCTCACTTTAAAAAATAGTTCCGTTTAAATTCACATCGCTTTGATGCGAACACCTGTAAAACTCAATTATAGCATCCATAGATCCGTATATTATTAAATATCAACCCCAACCTACCAAACAAAACAAGTAGGAAGGCGAAGGACAATCTCGTCATTTTCCCAAGAACGAGTGTCGGTCACTACTTCACTTTATAGTTTATTGAAATGAGTTCCATCTAAAAATACGTGTACTATGTGCCACATTATTAGTATCATTACTTCTTCTATGAAATAAATAGACTATACATTTATTAATTAATGCTATGTTACCATTAAAAGTTTAAAGTTAATAAATTATTTTTCTAGGCTAAGATCTGAGGAGTTGGTGAAACTAGTGAAGATTGAAGCATAGCCTTTTCCGTTACGAGCTATAATGAAATGCGATAATTGCGATAATATTCCGCGAAACACAACATTTCTGCTATTTGGCGCGCACGCGACTATAGTAGTGCTGAGAAAAAAAATTGAAAAAATCATTAATACTGAAAAGAAAATTGAGCTGAAAAGACCAACGTATCATCAGTAACCGTACAGTTCCAGAGAGAGAGTGAAAAACTAGAAAGACACAAACACAAACACACGAACGAACAACACAAGGAACGTGTGAGAACAAAAACCCATTTTTGTCTCACGAGGAAGTAAGACGAGCTAAGCTCGCCGATCTTCCGGAACATTTGTAGATCAAAGTGTAAAGTTTCTGTACAGGAGCCTCACACGAATGGACTTGTACGGCCGGAGCCCCACTAGAAATGGATCCAACCCGCTTAGTCAACAACATGAATGGCGTTCACCGACAGCTGAAGCTGCTCTCGGAGGTTGTTTTGTTTCTATTTCTGTTTGTGAGTGTTTTGTTAGGTTAAGGTTAGGTTAGGTTTGGGATTTTGTTTTGGTTTGTAATTAGGGTTTTGAATTTGGTATTGCATGTGCAGAGTCGATGTGGCATTTGACGCTTGGTGGTGGTGGTGGTGGTGAATCTTACCCGGAGAGACATGGTGTGCCTAATTGTGCTTATTATATGAGAACTGGGTTTTGTGGTTATGGTGGCAGGTGTCGTTTCAATCACCCCCGTGATCGAGCTGCGGTAAGGGTTTTTGGTTTTTGCCATTTTGAGATATCTGCATTATGTTAGAATTTCATGCAAGTGTTTCGGTGCTGTTTGTTTTAGTAGTAGATGTTTTTTTTTTGTGTTATTCATGAATGGTTTATGTTATGAATGAGTTTCATTGAAAGGTGCATGCACAAGCCTTTAAGTATGTATTTGCTAAAGTGTTTAAATGAATCAACTGAGTCTGATATTGTTCAGGTTGCTGCTGCCGTAAGAGCTACAGGGGACTACCCTGAACGGCTTGGGGAACCTCCGTGTCAGGTATAGTTTCTTAAATGATGTCTTTTTTTTGGTTCGCAGTGTTATGAAATGTTGGCCATGGCGGCACCCCACGGCAGCGCAATGGTGGATATACATGGCGATTTAAATATCGCTGCAATGGTAAATATCAGTCGATAATGCTGGTATTTCCACCATAATCCACTATAGCGGTGCCGCAAAGTGGCTTGTATGGCTGGATTTCCATCAAGAACACTGGTTCGAAAGAGCCTAGCTGTGAAACACTTGCATGTTGAGTGCTGACAAGTAGGGAATTGCGGGTTTAAATTGAGATGTACTCAAATGATACTGTTATTAATTTATTACATGATTCAGAAACTTCTTATATTTACTATTTAATAAATATTATAAATATTATACTAATTGTGACTTTCTTCTTATGAGCAGTATTATTTAAAAACTGGAACCTGTAAATTTGGCGCGTCCTGTAAATTCCACCATCCCAAAAATGGAGGGGGATATTTAAGCCAAGCTCCACTAAATATTTATGGATACCCATTACGTCCGGTATGATCCCTCATTTCTCTCTTCTTCTTTATGTAATTTACATATAATTGTGCTAATGATTAAGTCATGCCTTTTGTTTAAACAGGGTGAGAATGAGTGCTCCTATTATTTGAAAACGGGGCAGTGCAAATTTGGCGTAACATGTAAATTCCACCATCCTCAACCTGCAGGCACGTCATTGCCAGCATCTGCACCTCAATTTTATCAACAGGTGCAATCTCCAACTGTTCCTCTGCCCGAGCAGTTTGGAGGAGCTTCCACAAGCTTGAGAGTGGCTAGACCTCCTGTGTTACCCGGTTCATATGTACAGGGAGCTTATGGTCCTGTGCTTCTTTCCCCAGGGGTTGTTCCTTTTCCTGGATGGAGTCCTTATTCGGTGAGAGGCACTTATGTGTGTGTATATATTATACATGATTTGAAAAATGGGAAAAGTCTTTTTGTTTCTTTGCATTAGTATTTGCAACATTGTGATGAATTTATTGGTGCAGGCTCCTGTAAGTCCCGTGTTATCTCCTGGTGCGCAACCTGCTGTCGGGGCTACTTCTCTATATGGAGTGACCCAGTTGTCGTCATCGACATCAGCTTTTGCTAGACCTTATACTCCTCTGCCATCTTCTCCCGGCCCTGCAGGAAGCAGTCTGCAGGAAAAAGTATTTCCTGAAAGACCTGGCGAACCGCTCTGCCAATACTATCTGAGAAATGGGGACTGTAAATTTGGATTGGCTTGTCGATATCATCATCCACAGGACCACGCTGCTGCACGGCCAGTTCTTAGTCCCATTGGTCTTCCTCTACGCCCGGTATGAATGATATCCAATTTTGGTTCTTTGTTGATTTGATTGTTTAGCTTTCTTTCATTTCGATTACATTTTGATTACATTTATGCTTCTTGAACTTATAATTTCGGATATCATCCATATAAACGTGTGGATAATACATGCATTTATATCAGGAGTTGAAATAAATGTTTGATGATTTTAAGGTTATCAATATTTGTATTTTTTCTATTGATCATGATATATGATCACACAATTGAATTTTTTCTCTCTCCCCAATTGATCCTAGGAAGGATCTCGATTTTGACAACCTTGCTTGATTCCTTGACGGAACATGATTGGCTTTCTGTATCTATCCTGCTCCCTCACACAAAAGCTTGGTCTGAGACACAGTCTTTGTCTGTTTATTTCGAAAAATGGGGGATACATGAATCTAACTTTGGTCTTTGGTCATTGAATTTGAAGCCATGATACCATGTCAAGGGGCAACTCTCCTAAGCTCAAGTTATTGGATGAATGCACATGATTGGAATATATATATGTAACTGTCTTAATGTAAAACTTGCTATTCAATCTATATCTCCTTTTAAATTTTAACCTGAGAATATTAATACTTGGTGCATTATAAGTGTTTGTAATTCAAAAGTTGTATGTGTTAAAAAATAAAATTAACTAGCTTGTGACTGTTTTAAACTCAATCTAATAGACTGTGAAATGTGAAAAAAGGTGTACGTGTCGGTGTCCGAAACCGATACTGAAACTTGTGATTACGTTTAATTTTTCTTGTTCTTATTCTAATGTTGGTTAGAACCTTAATCTCTGTATTCTTTTGGGACTTTTTTTCGTACTTAATTAATTTTCTAGAAAACAGGGTGTACAGCCTTGTTCATTTTATTTACAAAATGGGCACTGCAAGTTTGGCTCGACGTGCAAGTTTGATCATCCCGTGGCTGTGGGGTCGATGAGATACAGTCCATCAGCATCTTCTCTTATTGATGTTCCAGTTGCTCCGTACCCGGTCGGCTCTTTACTGTCTAACCTGGTTCCTTCAACAACACCTTCGGAGTTTCGGCCTGAACTAGGGTCCAAAAAGGAATCATCAATTTCATCCAGAATGCATTCTTCTGGAACTTCTGTCGGTTTAATTTTTTCACAAGGCGGGTCTGTCTCGCTTTCTGATGTGGCGCATCTCTCAAGCCAGAGTTCGGTTTCTTTGAACGGTAGCAGAAGCAGCAGACAGAGTGGCGAGATACATTGATCGGACTAGTGCGAAACTCGAAAATGCCATTGAGTGTGATTTCACAAGGCTCCATTGCTTCTGTGTATATCCTCTAAGAATTTAATGGCAACTGTTAAAAGTTTCTTTTTGCCATTGAAAATTGTCATCTAATCCTGTGTTATTGTACACCAGGTCATTCTCTTTTATGCTCATTTAATCTGATGAAACTACTATTGCAATTATATATAAGCTAGAGATTCTGAAATAATTGCAGTAAGGAATAATTTTTAAAAGCTGCACTAGTATGCTACAGGGAATATTTCATGTAATTGGAAACATTTTTAGTCTATGGTTTAGTTGTTTGAGTCTTCGTTTTCTTTTTCCCTTCTTCAACTTTTTGTTTCAGTAAATTGTCTATGCTCCAAAATGATCTTATTCTTTTCTCTTTATACCTCATGTCATGCGAAACTCGTTAAACTTCTCCGAAACAAGCTCTATGCCATATCACTTCTTAAAACTTTCAATTTATTTCCCAATTGATTATATATATGAGCATGCTATTCTTTAAAATTTATAGTGTCACTTTTATTTTTCTAAATATGGACTAATACTCTTATAAAAAATCATAAATCACAATGAAAAAATATAAATCACTTCCATGTGCTTCAACTTTTGCTTGACTTCAAAGATTCAAATATTTTATTAGAATTATTCATACCCTTTCTAAACTCCATCCTATATTGGTTGATGAGTATGCAATGATAATAAATTTTTAATTTGCTTAATTTATCACTACCTAAAAAACATTGCTTAGTTAACTCAACCAAATCCCTTTCACTAATATGTCATAATCTTAAGTATCATAGTTTAATTTTATCGAGAAAGTCTTGACTAGTTAATGATTCATACAAATAATAGTGGAATCATATAAAGTATACAAACTAGATATTTTAGACCCTTAATATTTATTAATGCACCATGAGAAATTCTCAACATATTTTGTTCAATTATACTGCAATAACTCGAACCATTTAAAAATCTTAAAGAACACAAATTTTGCTTAAATCAGATAACATAACTCACGTTGCGTAAAAGGGACTCGCAACTATCAAATATCTTGAGTTTAACAATATCCATCCCATAAATTTTGCAAGTCTTATTATTACGAGTAGAAAAACTTCACATTTTTTTAAGAGAATCCAAAGTTCATGACCCAACTCTTTTCTATTTTCAAACTTGTTACCACTAATACACTAGAGCTCTCAAAGTCATTCTCATTTGTGGCAACTACAATCTTAATAGAGTAATCTCTGCTCCCGTTTTCGGAACAATCCTTTTTTAAAGTGACATATTTTTTTGATTATGAAGCATTTGTACTCTCACTTGCCAACTCTTGTGTACTAGTACTAGGTTTAACCCTTTTTAGTTTTCCCTATTCTCACTCACACCTCTTAAATATTCGAGTCTTTTTCACTATCATCTAATTTCAAATCTTACGTCTTAGTTAACTCATTGGTTCTTATTGTCACTTGGACTTCTTCAAAGGTGGTAATGTATTCCTTTTCATGAAAAAAGATATCATTGAAATGTTTAAAATCTCTAAGTAAAGATATCAACAAATGTAAATACTTTTCTTTATCATTCATATTCACCTCACTATCATAATTTTTTTTTGAATTATATCAATTACTTCATAGTGGATTTGTTCTTCACCATTCAAAATTAGCATAGTTGTTTTAAATATCACCCATAATTCAAGTACTTGTTCATATACAGTGATTCATCACATTTATGAAAAATGAAGGATTCAAACACATCAAAAATTTGATGAATGAGACAAAACCAATATACAAAACTAAAGAATATCAAACAATGTTAATTTATCAATTAGGTGCAAAAAAACCACAAAATAAATAATAAAGAACAAGAACACGCATAGTTTTTTGATATCCGATAGAATCTAAGATGATATACTTTATCGACGAAAAAACTCTTTAGTCCACTACCAATCTAGAGGCTTCAATAATATACTACAAATAATTTATAAGAAAGTAGCTCTCCAATCTAAGAAAAACATCAATTTTGTACTCAATTTATGACCTGATATTTTCTCCTTTTAATACATGAATCACTTAATCTAATCTCAAAGTATTTAAAAGTGTTTTATAACCCTTGTATAACCTTCAAAGATTACCACAAGGTTAGAACAATAAATCCTAAGAAATTCTCTCTTTATCTTTATATCTCTCTAAAAATCATCTCAAAAAATATATATAATTTTAAATATGACACAACTTTTAAGACAAAACATATAACACTCTCTCAAAACGTCATATTTTCTCAAAATAATAGTTCATGACATTTGAGGAAGTAACAAATCCTTTAAAATTTCTCTATGAAACGCCTCACACTTCTCACAAAATGATTCACGTTCGAGATAAAAATCAATGGGAGGAAAAATCTTATTTTTTGAGTTTTTTTAGACATATCCCACAATATAATTAGTATCACTAGGCACTACTATGAAAATATGTTTTCTTGACCATATGCAAATATTGTACTTGTTAAAAGTAGAAGAATATAACCAGTCAATAATTTAAATTCAAATGCATACAGTCATAATAATAGCCATGATCAGGTTTAAGTAATAAGTCATGTGTTATCTTACCAAGTAACAATGCTTGTTTTTCTTGATCTCCTTTTTGAATTTTTTTATGAACACTTGGAAGACAAATCAACCGTTTTTTTCTTTCACCAAGAGTTGATTAACTAATGATGAGATGTATAAATTTCATCATTTACAAAACTTGAAATTGCAGGGTGCTTAAGGAAAGAATCTGTCAAAAACACTTATCTTCTTTATAGAAAAAATATAGTGGATTTACAAGAGTCTCGTTATACATGAGGTTTTATTCTGCCATCTCTCGGATTATATTGATATTCTATATTAATAATATTTTATTTTAATATTTTTAACTTTTTTGCATCTTTTAGAAAAAAATATTTTTGAATTTTGGAAAATTTTAGAGGTTTTATCGGAATTTTTGAAATAGATATAAAATACATATTTTTTATATTTGTTTTTAAGAAATGGGTATGAAATTTAATAATCTTTTAGATATTTATTATTTTATATCGAATTTTTGAAAACTCTAATATAAAATATATTTGTTTATATCAGATTTTCGAATATATGGTATAAAATCATAAATTTTTAGAAAAAGAATATGATTTTTTACCCCTTTTTTTAAATATACAATAAAACTTCAGTCCAAACTGGATTTTTCGAAAAATCCAATAGTAGTTGTGGAAGAATGAGAGAAGTGCTACATGAGCTAAATTACATGAAATTGTTTGTACCATTCAAGAGTTGGGCTGATGGTATGTGATTTTTATGAGATTGTGAGTACAAGGGGTGCACCCGTGGACATCAAAAAATTCTCTCATTTTTTATTGAATTTATACACTTTAATTTTTTTAAGTTCTCACTTACGGGAATTAAGTTTATTTGGAGAGAGGTAAGTGGAATGAATATTGTAGAGAATTCAAGAAACTGGATTGTATTCTCTTTATTGTGGCATAGCCTCTTAAATTTCATGACTGCTTTGCTAAATCATTCCCAGAGTTTAATTTAACCATCATCTTTTAGCGATTCTTTGATCGAAGAGTGCAATGCTATAGTCTAAAATAAATTATCATTAAATTTAAAGGTTTGGGATGTTTTTCAATTCAATTATTGGAATCATGAGTTTTGAGAGAGTCATGTACGATCTGTGGGTAAGTGCGAGTCTCACATCCTTACTAATTTGTAGAAAATTTAATATCGGTTAGATGAAATCAATGAATATATCCTTATAATTAGTAGATCATTCCATAATATATTTGATAGGAATCTGGAAAGATCTGTCAATAAGGATAGAACATAAGTTTATTCTCACCGATTTCTTCGTAATGGAAATGGAGGAAGATATATTCTCAATTTGTCATGCTTTTAGGCATACTTTTCCTTGCCACAGTTTGAGTCATCATAGATGTTAAACCTGAAAAACTTGCATTCGAAGTGGCAGGTGAAAAGATCGAATTTATTTTATCAAAACTCTTGAAAAATTCTTCTTTAGAGATTCCTGTTGCAAAATTGACATAATAGACCATTGTGTTAAAGAGTGCTCATTTGAACCACCTCCTCTTGATGGATTTAAAACATGTTTGGTTGGAAATACTAACCAAGAGAATAAAAATGAGGAATCTGAAGCATACAACGAATTATTGAATGAAAGTCCCACTCCTTAAGGCCAAAGCTTTGAAATACTAAAAATAGAAGGTTCAACACCTACAAAACAAGAAATTTCGAAAATAGAGCTAGAGTCCTTACTTTAACACCCTAAATCCCCCACGCGTTAAATTATAGAATAATTTAAGTATTGATCACAAAACACACATTTAAGATGTAACTCGTCGTCATAAAACAACACATGTTCCATAACACTTATCAATTAAGATAAAAAAATCACATACATCTGCCATCGCATGCTCACCTTCACTTAGGGTATCATCGCAGCGGAGTTCATCAAATAAGCATGCTTCACAATAATTAAGTCTCATTAAAATATTTTATTTGAATTAAAACAAATGTGGCAAAAGTCTCCACCACCAACATAAGCTCAAACATCAAGAGTATAACATCAAACTCTCGATTAACAAAAACATAAACATAGAATAACGTCGTTCGCCCTACCCAGTATTATCGAATCAGAGCATTAAACCACTGAAAATGCGATAAACTAATGAAAATAACTCCAAGAGCTATCTGCCACTTACACCAACTTCGAATCCTAGTTATCTGCAAGATGTCCATGATGGACAAAATAAAAGCAAAGGGGTGAAAATACACTTCCATAATTTAGCGGTGTAAACAAGCAAAAGTAGAATATAACACAACAACAAGTACACATGTTAATCATACCAACATCCACACACCAAATATTCTCATCCATACAACATATCACTAAATGATCAATCATAAATGCAACACTAATGCGTTTGTACTCAACAACCAACTTAACATGCACGTGGTACCAATATGAACACTCAGACTCATCTCGCTCTCGGTCCCCATCATAGGATCAGAGCACACCAAGTCATTATGACCACCATAGGTAACACTTCATTAGTCCCCACCTAGAACCGGCTACTCGCTCCCGATCCCCACCATGGGACCAAAGCACACAAAAAATTGATCAAAGTCCGTACACCATGATGCATGACTCTCAACATGTACATAAACACATGCACATAGGGTCCCTATTCTGACCGTGCACAACACCAATAACACCAACAACATAATCATGATAGACAATGTATCAATATACAACAACATTTAATCACGACAAGTATCACCATAATATTCACTATTTGCACCACACAACACAAATCATCATTTAAATCATATTAAAATTAATTAAGCACTTCTAATAATCAATCATAGACACCAAGCAGTATGCAATAACACCTCGATTTATCATACAATAGAAAAAACTGGAATCAGGACTCAATTCCATGCACAAGAGCTCATTCTCACTTTGGATGCATGGCAGGTAACCCGCCATGGTGATGGTGCCTGCCATCAACTCTAAGCCCGTGGCGACTTGGTCGCCATGACGATGGCGCCATGACGATGGCGCCTGCCATTGACTTGCAACTTGCAGAATTCGTTTTGTTGCATGGAGTTCAACTCAGAACTCTGATTTTCCACTTCTAGTACCTAAATACGATCTAAAATATCATATACACATCTATATCCTAATATTTGCACCAATTTAACATCCTTACTCAATTAACTTCATATTTTCACAACACCCTTTAACATTAAAATACATCAACAATGGCATAACATGAAAACACTCATAATAAAATATTTAGCACATATTGGTACACGAATTTGATAATCAAAATCATCATATAACCTCAATACAACATAATTATACATATTTCATATACAACACATACAATTTTATTGGAGGTTAAGGATTCCTCAACTCTATCCCTCATGCTTAACACCCATTAAAGAAGAAATCTCCCCCTTACCTTATTTTCCTAGAAGCAATGAGTTCTTCTTCTTCTTCTACCTCTAGCTTTTTTGGTCTCACTCTTGCCTCATTGTCTCTTTTTCAAAGTTTCTATGTATCCCATTTAGAACTAGATTATCTCTAATCTTATATTAGACTTAACCTAACTTTCCCACTTCCAATATTTATATTTTCCTCCTCACATCTATTCCTCTCGTATTCCTTCACTCCATTATTCTACTAATTCCTAATTCAGCCCAATCTCTTACTATTATCTAGTTTTTTATTATTTCTTTAATTTATTTTAATTGATAAATTACTAATATTCTAGATTTAATCTAGTTTTTCTCTCTACTCTACACAATACTAACCATACACCCTCCAACATTTATTTATTTAATTGAACACATAATAATTAAACAAATCATGTAATAGTCACAAATAAATCAATTTAAATACTCTAATCGAAATTAGGGTATGTCATACCCCAAATTTGTCCCTCATTCAATAAATTGATTCATTTATCAAGATATTTGCATCACCTGCATAACATAGCATGCATTTAAACTCGAATAATGCTTAAAATATCGACCGGAATAAATTTTCGGACTTACAGACAGACTGGTCGAGTCAATTTTCAAAAACTATCAAACAAAAAATTATCCAACAAATTTTTTTAAAATTGAGCTTGCAGGTGTCAATTTTATTAATCTACGATTCACGTAGTTTAATATGGTGTGCTCGTTTTATTTATTTTTTACTCTTTTTTCTATCGCATTTTAATAAACCTGAGCCTCTTAATTGGTCATTTTTTACTTCAAAATTTGATAAAAACATATATGTTTTATAGAAGTTTATTTCGCGCTGATTATTTTGGTGCATTCATTTTAATTTTTCGATCAATTTTACCCTCAATTTTTATTCATTGAGTCCTTTTAAGTTTGTTCTTTTGTGAACATGTTCGTAAGATATAAATAGGTTTATTTATATACTCATTTCACTTTTATTTCGATTATTTTAGAATGTATGTTTTTATTTAGTTTTATCTCATTTTGAACTCAAATATCAAAAAGGAAATGTTGAAAATATTTTAAAACTACAAAAAAACTTAATAACATCCTATTAGTTGTTATTGGAGTAGGGGATCAATCAAAAGAGAAAATTAATTGGCCCCGCCACATAGTTGGTTGTCATTTGTTTTCAAAATAAGAGAGAGTAACCACAAATCCCTCACAAGATCCAATAGCTGGCAAATGAAAAAAAGAAGCAAAAAAGGGTAGAGCCAATCCAAATAATGACACCCGACCAGCTCACACGAGTGTTAATGTTATGCTGAGGATATATCCCAAGTTAAAAAATTATTCAAAAATTTGACTTAGAAAAATTTATGACGCGGAAGCAAGTTTCAAATATTTCTCGGATCAAAAATTGTCTAACTGAACCTACTATTGAATAACCCGGATATGCATAAAGGTGTCAATGTTATGCTAACAATCCATAGGTCAATCAATAACAATTAAGCACAACTAATTGAATACTCTATAATAGTATAATCTATCTCCAATGATTTAAAGTCAAATTAAGTCAAACAATTTGTTGAACACTTGATGTGCAAAAAATAAAGTTTGGAATTTTATATGGTGTTTGTTGTTCTAAGAAATCCAATCACAATCAAATGGTTAGTGATCAATATAACAAACACAAAATTCAAAATGCAATCAAAATTATGATCCAAACTATGTTGATCCGGTGATCAAAGCAATTGACAATTTGCGAATCGAAAAATAAAAGAGATAGAAAAAAAGAGAGCACACAAGGACTTTTTTAGGTAGTTCCCCAATCGACCTCGCTATGGGTATGTCTGCCCTTAATTCGAATTCGAATTCGAATTCAAATTGAGATATTATTATAATAAGTCTTACTTTGCAAATGTATATAAACAAGAGATGAGAGATCACCCGCAAATCCTAAGTTTGTTCTTGACTATAACATCTCCAAAAACCTTGATCAAAGATTGATTAAGACACCAATAATGCCGCTTCAATTCACCTATTGTTGCTACTTCCTTGCACGACCTCCTTGTCTCAAGGCTTTCACCTGACTGAATTAATCCCAAGCCCACACTTGTTGAACCCAAGATTTGTCAACATGATCCATCGTTCCACGCTCCTTCTTTGCATGACACACCTAGTCCTAAGGATTTCACTCGATCAGATTCGAGTTGTACAATCTTGTCCAAAACCTTCAAACCCTAAAGATCTTGAAGGAAAACCCCAACTCGTTTTTCTGATTGAATCCCTCAAAGATCTCAACCCAATATTCTCGGTACAACAAACCTAATTGGACGTTATCAATCCTAATCTAGATGACACCCAATCAAAAAATGATTATGTGTAATTTGATTGTGTGTATGCATAGATTGAATTGAAGATGATGAGATTCTTTGAAATCCTGGATTCTTGTAGGTTTTACTCACTCTAGAAACCTTACTAGATAATGGTGCATGTATATGGTATTTATATGTATGTGACCAATAGAGAGCAAAAAGAATGCAAAAGGAATGAAAACAAGAGTGATTTTACAACATTTTTGTTCAATAGGCTGACCTGTACGAGCCATGTGTTGACCTATTGAAGAAATGTTTTGACCTGTCCGAGGTCATGTGTCGACCTATCAAGGAAATGTGATGCCTATAGGTCAACCTGTTCAATCAACACATAAAAGAGAATCTGAGAGGCTTTAATACTGTAGCGTATGTGTTGACCTGTTCCTATAATGTGTCGACCTATGCATTTGCAGATGAGCTATGTGTCGACCTATTTCACGCATGTGTCGACCTGTCATGTGAAAATTTCACCTAAAACTAGTTTTTCATTAATGACACAATATTTTGTTGCATAATATTTTTCCAAACCATTTCCCTAATGCAAGAACGCTAGAATGCACATCTAGACTCAGCTGATACCGTCCAATATACATATACACTAATTCCTAGTTTTGACATCATACAAAAACCTATCTAAACAAAAATATGCACTCACATACTCCCCCTTTTTTATGATGGAAAAACTTGAGACAATGCGTTCTAGTTAATGGAAAGCTCCCCCTGAATGCGTGCAACATACTTCTCCCCCTTTGACAACATAAAAAGAGACCAAACATACGATTAGAAATATAACATATATTCACTATACAGAGGCAATTTGCAAAGATAAGGTATATGCTCAAGATATACTAGAACATATAACAATTAATAACCAACACAACAATTACAATAACCATAAGTTTTTAATATAACAATCATTGTCTAAATCCAAACAGTTAAAGAACCATTGTAAATACATAAACCAACACCAAAGAAACCATTATCCAAAAAGGCAAATGCATGACGAATCGAAATATGAAGTAGTAAAATGTAGAAAAACTAAAGACACCAAACATAATTAGACACCACCAGATCAAACTCACAATACATCATTTGAACACCAAGCCATCTTCTTTCACGTCCTCTTCATTCACCTCTATGCCAACCCGGTCCTTCATTGCGGTATTGAGAATCAATAACATTACACATTTTCCTCTGGAAACTCTCATAACAATGAGAGTTATCCTTATCTGCAGAACTAAGGTGATTAATTCTGGCCACGATGGCTTCATGATTCACATTCATATCCATGCGTAAGGACACTAATGCCTCAGTCGAGTATGAAGCAAAGGCCTAGAAGTTGGAATCTTGGGTAGACAAGCATTGCTGCATCAAATTGTATTGCTCTACCTGTGCAACCTCAAATGCAATTCACCTTCGACACTCGTCAGCATATCGCTCATCTTGTTGTACCTGCATGTTTTGAAGCATAGTAATAACGGTGACACTGGCAGCATAATTATCACTAGAATATGCACAATGATTATCTCCAACAGGTTCATCATACATCATATAATCTTCTTCATGGAGATTTGGTGATCCCTAATATGATGCTTATCCTCCATATGGACACCTTCTTCTTCACCTTCATCCTCAAAAGCAGTAGGATCATCAAAGTTATAAATTCTTCTGGAATTCTTACTAGCAAGGAAGTAATATGCCTTACGCTGGACATCCCAGAGGTATCCCAAATTTGTAAGAGTCATTTAAGAAAACTCTTGTGCAGACCTAGGAGATTTGTAGGACAGGTTAGGCAGGCCAATGTTGAAAATTTTTAAAATCTTTGAAATCATAGAGACATAGCTAAAAGAAGTACCTTTGTTGCACTTATTTATAGAAAACATCCTTGACACAATGTAATGAGGCCAATTAATCTTAACCTTGTTTAGAAGAATGTAGATCAGATGAACTTCAGAATAGTCAATTCTTGAGAAACCACCATTCTTTGGATGGAGAACATGAGAAACAAGCCACAACAAAATTCTTGGAACCATCTTTAGCTGACCAGTAGTAAGAGGTTCAAAGCTACCTCCAGAACGAGGAGCTCTAAGCATTTCATTCACAACAGTATTTCCTCTATAATAGATATGAGTATGAACATCTATCACCAACGAATCCGGTTCATCTCCCACATCAGTATCAATAATAGTTATTCCAAATAGTGACCTCCATAAATCATCTATAAACTCATAAACAACATTTCCAATAATGAACTTAAAACATGAACCATCTTTGTCATGTAGTCCAGAATAGAATACGCGAATAAGGTCCTCATTATTTTCTTGTGAGAGCTGCAAGAAGTAGACAATCTTCTGATACGAGACAAAAGCAACAACTTCAGAAAGAGCCAACTTAGCAACCTCAGTGGCTTTCCACACATATTGCTTGACAACGAGCCTATCCTTGTGTTTCTCTTAAAATTCCTTAATACACCTTCAAGATACCAATAGAAAAGAAGTTTCTATAGCTGTAGATGAAGAGTTGGCTTTTCCTTTTCCCTTAGCATCAATCTTAGTTTTAGCTATCTTAGGAGCCATTGAAAAAGTTGAGATAAGATGTGCATACCAAGTATTTGAGAGAATGTTTGAATAAAATGTGATAGAGAATGAGGAATATAAGAATACCCACACACCCAAACAAGACAACCAACCAATAACACACACAAGGAAGTAAGGATATAACAAGAACAAGTATGGCTTTTGAACTTTTATGACTTAGGGTAATAAAGAGGGTTTTTGAAGAACACAAGATGGAAAAATTATATGAATGAAAGAGATTTGAGGAAACTCTAAATGATAAAGAGATGGATTTAGGGAAATAAACGCGATTTAATGGGATTGACTGATTTTTATGAGATAAGATGAAGCTTGGAGACTTGAGAACTTTGGGTGCATGAATATGAAATGAAGATATTTTGACCAACAAGGGAATATGAGTCGACCTCTGAGTTAATGTGACGACCTGTTAAGGTTATGTTTCGGCATATACTGAAGCATTTAAACCAGAATTGAAAAATTAATTCAACTGGTCGACCTATCCACGAATGTGTCGACACATTCTGACGAATTTTTGACAAATACAAAGCTTAAATTTTCATGTTGATCTATACGACTATGTGTCAATGCATTATGGACAAAAACTTGACAAATATCACATTTATGACCAATGAAGTGATTTTTGATGACTCAAATTGACTTATGCATGGCTAATGAATAAGAGACCCATGTGGAATGGTTTGATGGTCTGAAAGCAATTAACATGCAAACACAAGAGCAAACATGAGATGGAAAAATATATAGATCACATATGACGATATTTATTATAAAGTCGCTATAAACATATGAAATGAAACTCATAATGGATGCATTGAGATTTTTGGAATTGAACAAATATTACACATATCATACACATATCACATCATATACCTTTGAAAATAAACAGGTAAAAGCAATACTTACTTACGAAATAAGAAACAGGATTGAAACGATATTACATCACCATACGGAAGACGGAGGATACACAAGCATTCCACGAGAAACTTTCGAGCGAAAGTTGAAATGAACACAACAAGTGCCACAAACACAAACAAAACCAAAACACCTTTACCGTTTTTCTCTTTGTACAAGTATTTGAGAATGCTATTAATAATGTACCCAAGCGAATCATTGACTTGATGTTTGTCTAAATACTTAGACTTTTAATCATGTTCAATCATGATAGTAATCTCGCTCCTCCTCACGTTTTTTCATCTTAGGTTGATCAATCCTTAATTTGATAAACTTTGAGTATGTCTTGATGAGGATAACCTACATCATTAACAACAATACCTTTTCCGATGCATCTTAGATAGAGAACATTAGCAATAAACAATACACTTTTATCAATTAAAAAAACACTAAACGTTAACCTCTTTGGTAACATATTCTATCTTCCTTGTCACCAAGTCAAGAAATGGATAAGTGTTACAAGTATTATATCTTGAGCTTCCATGAACGAGATTCCATACTCTCTTCATAGTACCAAGACATTTATCCTATAAGATCAGCGACTAGTGCTAGGTATCCAACTTCATTGGGTCCTTGATGATTAGTGAAAGCTTGGTTGCATTTAGACAACCATTGATGAGTGCCTTTGGGGACCAATAGTCTCATAAAGTTACACTTTGCAATGGTATGACCCTTCATGCATAACTATACCTTCTATAAGGATTATGAGAAGGCATATCATGTTTTGAAGTGTCAATAGCAAAAGTTACTTTGGGTTGCAAAGCCTTGTCCAACTTGGCTTTAAGATCTCTTGACTCTTTTTGCCAAATATGAAAAGTGTCACATCTAAACCATGAGGTTTTATTACCATCACACTTATCCTTTAAAATATATATCATAGATTTCCTTAGAGATTCCATATTTTTTTTCATATTCCAACATTTTAGCTTGCAAATGAGAGAAAATTCTTTTATTTGAAGGTAGCTTTTTGAAAGGTTCTAAGGCTTGTCTTTGTAGATTTTCAAAGCATTCTTGCAATTGAGAATAAGATAAGTTATATGAAGATTTAGGCTTAGAGTGACTTACATTATTTTTCTTTCCTTTGTTAGCCATGTAACACATCTTTGTCGATTTGTCTCTTGAGTTAGAACTTTCTCCACTTGAAGAACCACTTTCGCTTTCCCAAGTAACATAAGCCCTTCTAGACTTATTGGACCTTTTGTGATGACCTCTCTCCTTTACTTTCATGATCTTAGGAAACTCTGGCCTAATGTGACCTTCTTTGCCATAATTATAACATGTACTTATACCCTTACTTTTCTTCTTCTCATCTTCCTTTGAGGAATTTGACAACCTTCTGGATTTGCTGTGATCATCCTTTTCGGGATACTTATTTGCTTGTTCCTACATATATTTATTGTACCTCTTGATGAACAACCCCATATCTTCTTTATCAGAATCTTCGTCATCTTTAGTTTCACAATTACTAAGCTCATTCCTTGAGGACTTTAAACTAGAAGTCTTTAGAGCAATGGACTTCTTCTCTTCCATCTTATCTTTACCTTTATCTTTCTTCATATTTTTTTCATACTCTTTTTCATGTTTTTCCAAGCGAGTGAGTTCTTGCTCATGTTCTTTCAATTTGCCAAACAAGATAGTGAGATCAAGTGCTTTAAGATCATTCGCCTCTTTAATCGCGGTGACCTTGGGTTGCTATTCCCTATTAAGACATCTTAAAACCTTGTTAGTAGCAATAAAATTGGAGATAGGATTAGTAAGGGCATTCAATCTATTAATAAGATGTGTGGATCTCTTTTGCATGTTGGCAATGGTTAAACCACGCTTCATACGAAAGAGTTCAAAATCTTGGTTTAATGTATTGATTCTAGCTTGTTTGACCTCATTAGTTCCCTCATAGGCAACTTCTAATGCGCCCCACATAGCTTTGGAGGTACCATAATGAGAAACACGATAATACTCATCAACACCTAAAGAAAATATGAGAATATTTTGTGCTTTCCAATCATGTGACCACAACCTCTTATCATTATCATTCCATTGACTTTTCGGTTTTGGTATGGTGACACCTTCATTATTGTTCATTGTAATTTCATTTGGACAATTGATGATTACATCCCATATACCCTTGTCAATGAAGTTGACATGGATATGCATACGAGATTTCCAATATCCATAATTTTCACCGGTATAAATAGGTGCTCTATCATACACCCCTTTAGGTTCGGTAGCCATTATCTAATAAGAAAATCTTAAGACCGGAAACAACCGGAGCTCGTGATACCACTTGTTATATGATAGCTCTAGATCTAGAAGGGGGGGGGGGGGGGGGGGGGGGGGGGGGGCGAATAGATCTCAAGTTAAAAATTCATCCGAAAATTTGACTTAGAAAAATTTATGGCGCGGAAGCAAGTTTGAAATATTTCCTGGATCAAAAATCGTCTAACTGAACCTACTATTGAATAGACCGTATATGCGTAAAGGTGTCAATGTTATGATAATAATCCACAAGTCAATCAACAACAATTAAGCATAATTAATTGAATAATTTACAACAGTAAAAGTCTATCTCCAATGATATCCACACACAAAAAACTAAGTCAAACAATTTGTCGAATACTTGATGTGCAAAAAACAAAGTTTGGAATTTTTACTGTGTTTGGTGTTCTATGAAATCCATTCACAACCAAATGGTTAGTGATAAATACAACAAACATAAGATTCAAAATGTAATCAAAATTATGATCCAAACTATGTTGATCCGGTGATCAAAGCAATCAATAATTTATGAATTGAAAAATAAAAGAGAGAGAGAGAGAGAGAGAGAGAGAGAGAGGAGAGAGAGAGAGAGAGAGAGAGAGAGAGAGAGATAGAGAGAGAGAGAGTACACAAGGATTTGTTTACGCAGTTCCCCAATCGACCTCGCTATGGGTATGAGGCCTCAATTCGAATTTGAATTGATATATTATTATAATAAATCTTTGCAAATGTATGTATACAAGAGATGAGAGATCAAATCCCACAAACCCTAAGTTTATTATTGACTCTAACACCTCCAAAAACCTTGATCAAAGATTGATCAAGACACCAACCATGCCGCTTCAATTCACCTGTTGTTGCTACTTCCTTGCACGAGCTTCTTGTCTCAAGGATTTCACCCAGCTGAATTAATCCCAAACGCACACTTGTTGAACCCAAGATTTGTCAACACGATCCACCGTTTCACATTACTCCCTTGCACAACACACCTAGTCCCAAGGCTTTCACTTGATCAGATCCGAATTGCACAGTCTTGTCCAAAATCTTAAAACCCTAAAGATATTGAAGGAAAACCCCACCTCAGTTTTCCGATTTGAATACCTCAAAGATCTCAACCCAATATTCTCGGTACAATAAACCTAATTGGGAATTATCAATCCTAATCTAGATGGCGCCTAATCAAAAAATGATTATGTGTAACTTGATTATGTGTATGCATAGATTGAATCGAAGATGATGAAATACTTTGAAATCCTGGATTCATGTAAGTTTACTCACTCTAGAAACCTTACTAAAGAATGATGCATGTATATGGTATTTATATGTATATGACCAATGGAGAGACTCAGATGATACCGTCTAATATACATAAAAGCTAATTCCTAGTTTTGACATCATACAAAAACCTATCTAAATGGAAAGATGCATTCACACCTATCCCATTCCTCTTTCTCTCATTAACACACCTCCCAAGCACAAAAATAACCTCCGTTTGTTCTCTTAGACAAATCTTCCTTTTCAAGGGTCCATTCAACCACCAAAAAATCACTCTTCATCCCTTAACCACTTATGTTTTCTCAACAAACAACCATCACTCAACCTTTAAAACCCCTCCTTACCTACACTACCATACACAACCACTTCCGGCGAACTTTCAACATCCATCTGCCATTAGCCACCCTTCTTTACCGTGTGAGACCATACACCACTCTTTAAACTAACCTTCCGCCACTGTCCAAATACGACCCTAACAAAAAAATTGTAACTTAACCCTTAGTCGCTGGTCTCCGTTGAACTCAGTTCACCACCAACAAAAACCTACAAAACTCTTTCCCTTCAAATCAAATTCACCGTTACTATTCATGTCCGACAACCTACAAATAACCAGAACCACCACCAAGTTTCTTCAAACTCTGACTCCGATCTACACAACAACAAACAAGCATTGCAGTTTCCTCATGTGCTTTGGATATCCTTTTCTGTTTGGCTTTGCAGGTTGTTTACAGAAATGTGGAGATGCCAAAGTCAGACAAGCTGAGACCATTTTCAATGATGCATGATAAGAAAGCCATGGATATGCTAATTTGATGAAAGTGATGACACTATGTTGCTGTTGTATTTGGTTCGTGTTATCCGTTTGACGTCGTGGTAAAAATTCGGATCAACCTCACATTGGTATTGCACTGTTTGGTGTTTTGAATGTATTAATTTTTTTGATTTGATCATTGTTTTAATAATAATGTATGCGTGGTTGATGGTGTTGGTTTGTTATTTCTTTTTGGTTGTGTAAATCAGACTTAATCAGTGGGATGAACATTGTTTATATGTCATTATGCTGTTGATTATTCTTTTGATATATTAATATGGCATTCTCGCTGCATTGATGAGTTACTTTCATTTGGTTGATGTAATGTTCCGTTTCAGTTTATCTTCATTATAAATATAATTTTGTGTTGCTGTTTCCTTTTGTTTAATTTCAATGCGTTAAATCGGATTTGAATCCACAGATTCAACATTTATATGTCGTTATGCCTTCATATTTTTGTTTGATATATTGATACGATTTTCCGTGCTATGATGCTTGCGTACGACATTCCACTTTTGTTGTCGATACACACAAACCAACTTTGAGCACATTGCACATGGTTTTGCGTACATCTCATTGTAATATGCTTCATTTTAGTTCTGATTGAGAGGTTTACATCATTTCAAGTTAATACAATGGATTTCACGAATGTGTGATTTGAATCTCATTTCATTACAATTTTATTGTTGAGCATTTTAAATCCCTTATCTTTCCATTCCATTTTTCAATGGTATGCTTTACGTTAGCAATTCATTTGATTCATGATAGCAACAACGATCCTACGTCGTTACGCTTAAATTGAACTTGAATTCTATTTTGTTAGACTTTACACAACTTTGCATTACACGACATTGATTCGCGTCCTCTCACCACGATCTTGATCCTGTATATTTCATTTTGTTCTTGCTTTTTTTCTTTTGATTCAATTCAATGAACGTGTGATATACATATGTCGCATACGCTTGTATCTCTTGTATCTCTGCTTGCATGTGCTGATTCTATTTCCATTCTGTATCTTTATTGTAATCCTCATTCAAAAAATGTACCCCACCACCGGGTTGTATTGTTTAATTAATTTTATCACTTTTCTTTCAATTGATTTGATATCTTATTTAATTACTAATTCAAGACTAAAACCAACCACTTAAAAAAAAAGAACAAAAATAATATCGATCCAACGTCGAGTAATCTTTCTCAAACCAAATCATATCATCCTGTTTCAATTCAACGCAAATGAAAATCTCGATCAACATCGAGCGCCTTTTCCTAATTCAAAGTTAAAACACTTAATCATACTAAAACATAATTTTAAAGGGTGAAAAGAGAGATGGTCTAGAGCCTTCGATTCCTCTCATCGATTGATTGGATATGAGTTTCCTTACTTGATGATTCGAGCAATATTCATCCATTTAAAAAAATTCTAATCTGCTTCATCTCAAATCACTTTCATAATCAAACCTTAATCAAACTCATTTTTGTAATAACTTGGACGAAAAAGGAGGTGGTCTAGAGCCTTCTATTCACTTCCCTGAGTACTTGGATACGAGTTACCTTACTCGACCATTTGAGTATTTATTGTCCATCCAAAATACTTTAATGATATCCAAATCCTTTTTGCAATTAAGGATGAAAAAGGAGATGGTCTAGAGCCTTCCATTCCTCTCCTTAATTGTTTGGATATGAGTTGCCTTACTCGACCATTCAAGCAGTCGTCATCCAACAAAACATTCAACTAATCAAATATATCTTTTCTCTCCCCGTGCGATCGAACCTTTTTCTAAACGAAAGATGCTTCATCCATTCCTAGACGATGCAAACAAGCTTTGTTCCTACATGCGCAAGAATAGTAGAATAACTTAGTAACACTACACTAGACAAACATAATAAGAGTAGAATTTAAAACAAAAATTGAAACTTTAAAATAAAAATGACAAAATAAACAAAGCAAAAATTAAATTTGAAATATTGCACAATATTTCCTTGTTAAAATTATCAACAATCCCCGACAATGACGTCAAAAACTTGATGACAAGTTAACAAGTGTACTAGTCTTGTCGGAGTAATAAAATAATTCGTGTCCATAGAGATTGTGAATTAAAATAAATAAATAAAAATGCAATTTAATTTAAATAACATGGGATTTTCAATAGTTATTTGATACGAAAACAAGAACGAGAAAATTAACATAGTAAAGTTTGATGCAGAAAGGCGATTAAATCTTTTTATTAAATCCCCTAATTATAACTGTTGATGAATTGTGTATCAAATGAATTACAATTAAGATATAATCTCATAGCAAATTAACAAGACTAATGCATACAATTCCTTGGTATACAACTCACTAATTTACACAATAATTCCTTATCTCGCCAGGACAATTCAGACTTAAAACAAACATTTCTAAGTTCGTTAATTCAAAATCCACAACTTATAATTACGTATTTCTATTTAATTACTAAGTTGAATAATTATCATAATTCGGATCGATAGACTCACGTCAATAATCCTTACTCATCCGATATTAATCCGCGCACTCGTCAACATACAAACAACATTAAGCATAAGAACAATTAAATAACGATTAGAACATAAAGGAATTCAATTAATATCAAACAATCATATGATCCAAAAAAGTACAATTAGATTCATCTCAAAAGACTCAATCTAAAATAACTTAACTACTCATAGTGAAATTTATATTTACCATAAAGTTGATAAGAAGTATACATCAAAATCAATAAAAAATATGCTCTCCAATACTCTTCAAAATCATCCATAAAAGCTCATTGGCCGTCACTTTCTCTCTAAAATTGGGAACCCCCAAAAGTTCTGCACCTTTTCTATTTAAAGTTACGAAACATGTCAGAATATTTTGCGTCATCCCGACCACGTTGGTATCGATCGTGATCGTGATTTGACGTTATTGCACCCATAATGTCAACATCGTGGCCGCGAGAAATGTAATGGATAATTTTTTTTCTTCCCTTTCCTTCAAATTTCACTAATTCTACTTTTCTTACTCTTTTGCAACTTTGTTCCATTCTTCCATATTTCCGCTTGACTTTTCCTCATTATTCCACCGATTCCGTCAAAATTCTTGCCAATATTATTTAATGACAATGTGTCATCAATTGAGAACAAGATGTCATACATAATGTTGAAACCATGTGCACGATAATGCGATGACATAACAACAAATAAAAAATAAGCAAAGTAAAAGACACATGTAATTGTTAACCTAGTTCAGTGCAAAATCACCTATGTCTGGAGGGCGTCGTGCCTATGAAAGGAACTTCACTAATTATTAGTCAATAGTATACAACGGTCTCATATTAACTTTCCCAGTTCAATGCCTTTTCCTTATACTACCAGTGGTTTTCGATCCAGACTCCCCCTGAATTTGAGACCCCTCTCATTTTCACTCAAACACTATCCCAAGTGTTTGTACAATTAAAAAAATATAAGGCGTGATAAATCGCATTTAAAATCAAATACCATGCTCTTCTAACTAATGAAAGATACCCAAGAATAAAGTATTACAAACAGAAAACAAAAGGCTTAATGAAAACAAGAAAGCAACAAACTTTATTCTTCAAGGTCTGAATCTTTAAACGAGGTCAAACCTCTCCTTAAATAGAAACAATATCCAATGAAAAAACATAGTAGGATTTTGACAAAAAAACAAATGGATTCCGAAAAGCTCAAGAAGAATATTTCTGATTAAAACAAATCATGAATCTCGAGGGAATCAAAATCAATTAAATGTTTATTTGACATAAATAAGAATTTCAATATCTCAAGCAAAGGAATTCATAATAACATTATTTTCAAATAAAAGCGAACTATACATCAAATATCTGGTTGAACTATAAATGAAACAAATCTTATTATAGTGATATTCAACCAGATAAGAAACACGCGCCAAAGACAGAGTGAGACATAATATCTCATACTAAGTCAGAACATCTTGCTTAACATGTTGTCTAAAAAAATTACAATAAAATGTAATAATAGAGGCCTTCGTCCTTCTCAAGTACTTAAGGATATTCTTGACAACAACCTTATAAGTGTCACTGGAATCAGACTTGTACATACTCGTTGCACTTAAAACATACAAAATATCTGGTTGAGTACATATTGTGTACATGATAGATCCTATTGCAGATGTATATGGAATCTTATTCATGTGATCCCATTGTTACTTAGACGAAGATAATTGTGTTTTTGATAGACAAAAGCCATGTTGCATAGGTATGAATCATTTCTTGGAATTATGCATATTAAAGCAGTTTTTGTGATCTATATCTATAGATCCCAATTTCCAAAATATAGGTTACTTAATCCAAGTCCTTCATAGAAAAACATTTCCGTAGCTAAATTTTCACTTGCTGCAAGTTATTGATATCATTATCATTGAGTAATATGTCACCCACATATAATATCAGGAAGACAATCATGCTCCCACTAACCTTATTGTAAATAGAAGACTTATCTTAGTTTTTAATGAATCCATATTATTTTACTATTTCATAAAAATGAAGATTCCAGCTTCTGGAAGCTTGATTCAATCCATAGGTTGATTATTATAACTTGCATATTCTTTTGGCTTCTTCAGGTGTGTCAAATCCTTCAAGCTGTATCATATACACTTCCACAAGCAGATTCTCATTAAGGAAATAAATCTTGACATCCATCTCCCATTTTTCATAAATCTTGACATCCATCTTCCACAACTGATAGTGTTTCTTACTCGTGTTCCTTCATAGGTATGTCATTACTTTGTGATTCTTGAAATTCTTCAAGGTCTACTTTCTTCCCATTTATTTCTTTTGAAATAAAATTATTTTCTAGGAATACTCCAGTTCGAGCAACAAATATTTTTTTCTTAAAAGGATTGTAAAAGTAATATCCTCTTGTTTCTTTAGGATACCTCACAAAGAAGCATTGATCAGATTTAGGCTCGAGCTTAGTTAAAACTTTGTTGTTTCACATAAACTTCACAACTTCAAATCTTCATATAAAACATATGTGGTTTCTTACCATTTAATATCTCATATGATGTCTTTTCAATTGTCTTGGGTGAAACATAATTAAGTGTGAAAGATGCTATCAATAGAGCATGTCCTCCAATTTGTGTTGTTAAATATTAGATTTGTAAGTGTTGAGTTCAAATAACTAATCAACTATGATTGAAAATATGATTGAATATTTCAACTGTGTTCATCATCTCAAACATATTTATTCTTATTTTTCTTAAGTCACATTTATTTTATACAAAAATAAACTTATATAAATGTGTAACTTTTACCAACTTAATTTTGATATTAACTCGTTTTCTTCTTGAATGAAACCTCTTTTCCATAAAAAAAAATCGACTTATTTCATTCAGAAATTAAATTTGAATTAATTCTTAAATTAAAATTTATATTATTTTTGAGTTGATTCCATTTATTACCGACACTAACAAACCCTCATATAAGAGCAACAAATAGTTGATTCGATTCATTGTCATTGCTAGCGAACTCCCGAGTAATAAAACGTAAGAAACTCACATATTCAAATCACACTTACTTACAAGTTACATAATTGAAACTTGAATTGAGTTCAAGGTTAGATGCATAAACACCAAGCCCGTCCCCACAAGTTTTGAACACCATGATTGTAGCCACAGCCTTTCCGCCCTTACGCTAATCATTTCATCTCATCCATGTCTATGTGTGAAAGGGAATTTTTTTTTGCTAAGGCCCTCTCAATCATTATATCTCAGTTTTTTCTTTGCCTCTTTTTGCTGAGACAATTTATATGTACATTATTAATTTTGTATCGTATTAGACTATACATGGAGACAATTTGTGCAGCCTGTAATACAATTCTAAAAACATGAGATGTAAATTGATAGCGATGGCAGATTAAAGTAGTGCCGCACAATTTATAATATATATTGAGATCATACCGTACCCCCAACAAAAAAAATTATTGAGATAAATACTAATTTTAGAATTGCGAAAATGAAGATGACGTAATGAATAGATGATAACTGTAAACAGTGATTATGAAGTATCAAATATAACTATCAATTAACTAATAATAACTAACTTAAACAATTTATAGCTGAAAGGCCTACAATTGATTCTTCACACGATCGTTTCATAATCGATAAATAAAACTTTAATAGAACTCTTCTTAATGATAGAGTTATACACTATTACCCTACTATAGTTTTATTTTATCAATGTTTGGTTCAACAACAAAAGCTACTTTTAATTTGTTTTTCTTTTAAGAGGTTAAAATGTTTACTCAAACATTGTGTCCAATTCAATACTGGACAATTCAATATAAAAAAAATTAAACCTTCTAAATAGAGACGAAGTCAGAGATTTTAAACTATGGAAATAGTATATTAATTTATGAATTTGTTACCATTTATTTTTAAAACATAAATATATTATATTTTTATGAGATTTACTTTTAAGAAATATTTAATTATTTTTTTAATTTTTAATTTTTATAATTTTCTCAATTTTTTATAAACAAAAATATTTATTTATCTATCGATCTATATATAAATAAATAAATAAATACTGATGATATAATTAATTACCTGTAAATTTTTTGTGATGAAATTTAAGTGTTAAAATAAAAACCTATAAATTTTTTAAAATTTTAGTCAAAAATTATTTTAAAATTAAACACAAAATTAATTAAATTATATCTTAGTCAAACATATTTTAATTTTAAAATTGACTTTCAAAATAAAAGACTGATTCGTCTTAAAGAAGATCTTAAATAATTGCTCATATACTATGTAATTTTATATTTAATTTTTAATAATATGTTTATAGCAAAAATAACATTTCAATTAATTTCAATTATACTATTTTAATTAAATATAATTCTTATTAATTATTACATAAATATATAATAATATTAAAAAAAATTAAAACATAATGGGGGCACATGCCCCCTTATACGATTCATGTGCCTCCGCCTCTGCTTTGCTTTTAAATGATTAAGAATAAATCTCTAACTGATTTCTTGTTTTCTCTATGTTCTAATGCTTGAGAACGCACCTCTTCTCTCATAAAAATGGTTACAATCAAAATTGAACCTCAAAAATTCTGATCTAGCTTCTCATTAAAAATGAATTTTAATGAGCTTTTAGGAGGATTGATAGAAAATTATAAAATAAACCAACTTTGTACGAGCGTCAAAATTTTATTTATTATTTTGTTGTCCTTTTATATTTCGAGCTTCAATTGTATGAGCTAATAATGAAACTCTACTCATAAATAAATAAAAAATAATGATGATTGAAAGAATTGGAGAGAGACAAAAGAAAAATAACGTAACTAACCGTAAGATAACTCTTCAATTTAAAAAAAACTCAATTTCTTTCTTTTCAATTGAAACTAACAATCGGTTTATATACACCAGCGCAAATTCAAATGCAATTCAAATGAAAATGAAACTAAACAATTTAAATTTGAATTACATTTAACACCATTCCTTAATTCATATTCAAGATTAAAAAATCAACAACAACAATTTCAACAATCAACTTGATGAAGTGTTTAGTTTTGATTGTCTTGGTTAACATATCTGCAAGTTGCTTATGAGTGTTGTAGTAAACAACCTCAAGCTCTCCATTCTGAACTTGATTGCGCAAAAAATGAAACTGTGTGTCATTGTGCTTGCTTCTTCCATGCAACACTGGATTCTTGGCAAGACTTATGTCTGATTTATTGTCAATCATCAACCTTACTGGTTTGCTCACCTTGAACTTCAATTCCTGCAGCAAATTCATAAGTCAAATAGCATGACACGCAAACAAAGCATCATTTATGTATTATGCTTCACAAGTTGACAATGCAACCACTGGTTGCTTCTTGGAACACCATGAAATGGAAGCTCCTAGATACATGAACATATACCATGTAATACTCCTTTTGCCCAATCTGTCACCACACCATGTAGTACACCTTATGTCCACTATATCACCACATCAGTCTGAGTCTGAGCTCTTGCTCATGTTCTTCAAACTTATCAAATAAAGTAGTAGTTTCTAATGTCAATAGGTTGTTAGCTTCCTTGATGGCAGTGACTTTAGGTTGTCATTCTCTATTAAGACATCTCAAAATTTTGTTAGTAGCAATTTCATTGGAAATCGGACTATCAAGTGCATTCAAACGATTTATAAGATGAGTAAACCTCTTTTGCATATCGGCAATGGTTTCACCATACTTCATATGAAAGAGTTCAAACTCTTGATTTAAAATATTGATTCTAGTTTGTTTGACCTCATTTGTACCCTCATGGACTACTAGTAATGAGTCTCACATAGCTTTAGCGGTTTCGCAATGAGAAACACAATAATATTAATCAATTCCTAAAGAGGAGACTAAAATATTCCTTGCTTTCCAATCACAAGACCACTTTTTTTTCATCATCTGCATTCCATTGTGTTTTTGGTTTAGGTACAACAACACCATCCGCATTGATCATGGTAATTTCAAATGGACCATTTTGGATGACGTTCCATACATTCCTTTCAATAGAATTGATATGGATACGCATACAATCCTTCCAAATTAAAAATAGGCGCTTTATTATACGCCTCTTTAAGTTCGAAAGTCATAATCTAATAAGCAAATTTGAAGCACAAGATAAACCGGTGCTCGTGATACCACTTGTTAGACGAAGACAATGATCTAGAGGGGGGGGGGGGGGGGGGGGGTGGGGTGAATATATCACAATAAAATTTTCTTTGATTAAAATTCTATTTTAAAAATATTTGCTATGGCAAGCAGAAGCTATTCCGGATCGACACTCGTCTATCCCGAACCGTTATCAGAAGAATCAGATATGCGTTTAAACCATAACGAAACATATACTAATTATGAGAAAGTAAATCAATATGTTTTACAAAATAATCGTTTAAAAAATATCACACTTTATAGTCAATTTCCAATGAATTAGGAACCAAAATTGACACAAACAATTTATCAAGCACTTGGTGTGCAATAAACACCAAGCTAATTTTCTTTTATGTTGAATATATGAGAGACCAATTGTAATTGTTTAGATTGCAATTATCTTTACAAAATAGTTTGAATCACTTCAACACAACCAGAAAATCCAGTTTATCAAATTGCACATTTTGTGTATAATCAAAATGTACACACACACACACACACACACACACACACACACAGAGAGAGAGAGAGAGAGAGAGAGAGAGAGAGAGAGAGAGAGAGAGAGAGAGAGAGAGAGAGAGAGAGAGAGAGAGAGAGAGAGAGAGAGAGAGAGAGAGAGCACCAAGATTTGTTTAGGCAGTTTTCCAATTGTCTTCACTATGAGTACATCTTCCCCCAATTCCAAATAGAATTGAGATATGTAATTTCCCTTTGTAAGAGTTGTATACAAGAGAAAAAGTAGAAATCTAAACCCTGAAACCCTATGTTTGATGTTCATCCTAACTTCTTTTCTCCCCTTGATCTTAAGTAAGATCAAATAACCCAAGAGTTCCAAGTCGATCCTTCAGTTACTGCTACTCTTTTGACAGAACCCCCGTTCTTCAACGCTTTCACTCGACTGAATCCTCATTGAGAAATCTTGTATAAAACCCCCAAATCAGTCCTCGATATTGGAGGAAAAACCTAACCAGTTTTATCAAAGAAACCCCCAAAGAATACTCAAACCAATTATGATTACAACAATCCTAAATTAGACCTTATCAATCTAATCTAGATGGCACTCAACAAAAATGATTATGTGTAATTATTGAATGTATGAAGAAAAGGTTGAAGATGAAGAGAAAATTCGTTGTATATTCTTGGTTTCTATGTAAGAAATGATGCATGAATGTGTATTTATATGTATGTGTGTAAAAAAAAACTAACAAAATATATTTTTAGTTGAAAAAATTACAAATTTTGTAAAATGGAACAATATGTAGCGCCACATAGACAGGATGTAGCGCTACATAGACTCTATGTATAGACTCAAGTTTCCTATGTAGCGCTACATATAAGGAAAAATATTTTTCTTGCAAAAAATCTTCAACATGAACCGCTACATTGTAAGAACAAGATTTGGTTTTACATCTGACCTTTAGTTTTAATGATAACAATACACTGTTTCTTAGAGAACAATTTTGTACCGTAATGGTTTTGTATAATGTGTAGCTTGTTGGTGTAAGCCCTAGAGGCCAATACTTTTGGTACTTGTATCGAATTATTTATTAATAATAAAAGGCATTTTCTTTATTATGGTTGATTAATAAAGTCCCTAGAATAGATAGTCCGTTTAATGTATTAAGTGTGACTTAATCATGAGAACACATTAAACATAAGGGCACTATTCTTAAAGTATCCGTAGTCGAGCTTTAATGTGAAGTGGGATAACATTAAAGCATTAAGACTATTATGTTTGTAGACTGATGATCACATCTCATGGATCATGGATAAAGAGTTATCAAGTCTTAAACATAGGTATGAATATTAGGAGTAATATTTATACCGGATTGACCCGCTATGAGAATACTATATAGAAAGTTATGCAAAGTGTCATAAGTTATTCTCATGGTGATAATAGTGTATACCACTCTTCGACCTGAAACCACTATGGATCCTAGATGTAGAGTCGAGTGCTTTGTTGCTGATCTAACATTGTCCGTAACTGGATAACCATAAAGACAGTTAATGGGTAATCCACGAAGCATGCTGAGGGACATGAGTGTCCTAGATGGAATTTGCCAATCCTGCGTAACAGGATAAATGTCTATGGGCCCAATATTGAACTGGACAAGGGTGACACAGTCTATACCTTGTGTTCAATATAGACATAAGGGCAAAGGGGTAATTATACACATAATTATTATCACAGGAGATTTTGTCAGATCACATGACATTTTCGTGACTTGGGTAGCAGTGATGTGTTGCTAGATATCGCTCACTGTTTATTATGTTAAATGCGTGATTTAATATAATTGCCAACGTCGCGAAAACCTATAGGGTCACACACAAAGGACAGATTGATAAGAGATAGAGTAACTAAGGAACACCGTAAGGTACGGTGCACTTAAGTGGGAGACGAAATATGGTAAGGTACCAAATACTTAAGTGATTTTGGGCATATTATAAGATATGGGCCAAAATACACTTAAGTGGGCTTTTTAGCTTGAAGCCCATACAAGTGGTTCTATAAATAGAACCCCTTGGGTAGAAGCATTGTCACTCCAATCCACTCAGACAGAAATTCAAGTAGAGACTTGGAATTTTGTTTCCCTCTTTCTCTCACTCAAAGCCTTCATTCATAACAGCTAGCACTGCGATTGAAGGAATCCGTTCGTGTGGACTGAGTAGAGACGTTGTCATCGTTCAACGTTCGTGATTGCCCCGTGGATCTGTATCAAAGGTTTTGATCATTATCAGAGATCTGCACCAAAGGTTTGAATCGCCACAAGAGGTAACGATTCTATCACTGATCATGCCCATTCGTAAGGATCACTAAATGGAGAAATTTTTAAATTCCGCTGCGCCTTGGATGGCAATTCTCCAACAGTGGTATCAGAGCCACTTACGAAACCATGAATCTGATAACTGTTTTTGTTCTATAATAATATGATTAAAGACAGAATGAATCAAAGGTTAAATTGAGATCGATCAAGTTACATATATGTGATATATGTAATCCTGATGCAAAATACATTATATATGATATAATGTTCTCGTTTCGTTCATTCAAACCCTCGATGATTGTTTTCCTTTGAGCGATCAATGTTCATTTGCTTCTTGATCTGACATTAGTATGGTGAAGCAATGGCGTGTTGATCAATCATACTGAATTAACAATCGAGATGTGTTTGACGGTCTGAAATTGGTGCATCAGGGTTAGTGACGGCACAAGGGTTGTGTTGTCAGAGAGTTATGCGATTGGGGTTTGACTGCACAAGAGTTGTGCTTTCTAAACACTTTTTGGAACAGTGTTAACCGGTTAACGCATATGGTTAACCGGTTAACGCAATGCGAAATAATTTTTTTTTAAGTTTTCAAACAGTGTTAACCGGTTAACGCATTTGGTTAACCGGTTAACGCAAGGCGGAAAACAGTTTTCCAAGACATTTTCAAATGGTGTTAACCGGTTAACGCATTTGGTTAACCGGTTAACGCAAGGCAGAAAACATTTTTTTTCAGATTTCAAACAGTGTTAACCGGTTAACGCATATGGTTAACCGGTTAACGCAAGGAAATTTTCACCCGTTCGGCTAACTCAGTGCTTTAAAAGTATCAAGTGTTGATACGAAAAGCGACATCAATTTTAAATGAATTGTTCATTAAAATGTGATGATCGGTCGTCGAAATTTAATTTGATTTTAATTAATTAAAGGAATTAATAATAATAATAATAAAGTGTTTATTATTGTCTTGTGGTGATCGGTTATGGCCTTAGTTTTCCTTTATTCTGCTTTGGGTTTTAAAATACGACCTGCGTGTCGTGCCTCTCTCTTAATCTCCCAAATGTAACTTCTTTTCTCATCTCACTCCCTCGTATGTAAAACGAGTTTCTTTCATGTAATGTAATGATATGAAGAAAGCAAAGAAGTTAGTGCCAAAGGAGGACAACCTTGAAGATCTTGCTTGGAGAAGCTTAGATCGTTGTAGGTTAGCTTAGGTTCTCTCATTGGCTTGGGAGAACAATTGCGCTAGGGGCCATAACTGTTTCATTATGTATGTATGTATGTTGATGCATGTGAATGTATGTTGATGCATGTGAGAGACGGTTTATATGATAAACAAGCCGGTGAGATCAGAAAAATTGCAATTCCCTCAAAATAAATATTAAGTTTTAAGCTTTCCAAATTTTAACACTCATCAAGACTAGTATCGAATAATGTAGGTTTCGCCTACGCGAGGTGCATGTTCTATATTAGTAAGGTGCGATGGGATAATTGTAATATCCAACTGTTAAAACAATGGGTCAAACTTAACTAAACAAATTATAATAAGATTATATATATGTTTAGAAGCAAGAGTTGGGAATGATCCATATGATGGATTGGAATAAGGAGTTATTCACCCAACTGAAATTTTCGAGAGTTGTATGAGATACAATTGGAAGGAGTTCCTACCTAAATAACCTAGTTTTGTGTAATCCGCCTACGCGGACTTAGAACGAAGTGAAATATGGATCTCGACCCACTAGAAAATCTTCCAACGGGATTTTCCGAATCAGATGATGAGGGTCATTTGTTTTGAGAAAAATAGTGGGAGCATGTTTAATTAAAGGCCTAATTAAATATGTCAATGATACTTATATTTTCATTAATCCTTGTGTAGATTACCATGACAACAAACACCTCTAACAACATATTGCGATCAAACCTTAAGAAGGAAAAATTGTCTGGGACAAATTTTCTGGATTGGTACCGAGACATGAGGATTGTCCTCAAACATGATAAAGGGAAAGGCAAGGAAGTTGCCAAACCCAAACCCACTAGTGCTGCTTTGAAGCCTAGTGGAAGCATAGAAAAGGAAGGCACCTGCTTCCATTGCAGTAAGACCGCACACTGGAAGAGGAACTGCCCAAAGTACCTGGAAGATAGGAAGAATGGAGTAGAGACTCCAACTTCAGGTATTTTTGTTATTGAAATTAATTTATCTACTTCTGCATCATGGGTATTAGATACTGGATGCGATTCTCACATTTGTACAAATGTGCATGGACTGAAAAGGAGTAGAGATTTGGCAAAAGGTGAAGTCGACCTACGAGTTGGCAATAGAGCAAAGGTTGCTGCCTTAGCCGTAGGAACTTATGAATTGACTTTACCTAGTGGTTTAATAATTCAGTTAGAGAACTGTTATTATGTACCAGCAATTAGCAGGAATATTATTTCCGTTTCTTGTTTGGACAAGTTCGGTTTTTCATTCATAATAAAGAACAATTGTTGTTCAATTTATTTGAATGATATATTCTATGCTACTGCTCAAATAAACAATGGATTATATGTCCTTGATCTAGAAGTGCCAATTTATAACATTAATACTAAAAGGATGAAACCTAATGAGTTAAATCCAACTTACCTCTGGCATTGTCGATTAGGCCACATAAATGAGAAACGCATTTCCAAACTCCATAAAGATGGACTGTTGGACTCTTTTGATTATGAATCATATGAGACATGCAGATCTTGTTTAATTGGAAAGATGACAAAGTCTCCATTCACAGGAAAAGGTGAAAGAGCTAATGATCTTTTGGCCCTCATACATACTGATGTATGTGGACCACTGAACATATCAGCCAGAGGAGGTTTTCAGTACTTCATCACATTCACTGATGATTTCAGTAGATATGGTTATGTGTATTTAATGAAACACAAATCAGAGTCCTTTGAAAAGTTCAAGGAATTCAAGAATGAAGTACAAAACCAACTGGGTAAGAATATTAAAACTCTTCGATCAGATCGAGGTGGTGAGTATTTAAGCCTAGAGTTTGATGACCATCTGAAAGAGTGTGGGATCCTATCCCAACTCACTCCTCCTGGAACACCCCAATGGAATGGTGTGTCTGAGAGAAGAAATCGAACCCTGTTGGATATGGTCCGATCCATGATGAGTCAAGCCGATCTTCCAAACTCCTTTTGGGGACATGCGCTGTTGACCGCAGCTTACACACTTAACCGTGTTCCGTCCAAAAAGGTTGATAAGTGTCATACCCCGATTTTGGTCCTGAATTTTTTTATTTTTTTGGCACTTGGCCTAAAATTCATTTGCATACGTTCATTCCCAACTCCATATTTTTGTTACACATTGATCATTGTCTATGCCTTTTTGATCATGGTGCTTTTGACTATAAAATGGATTTTAATCATTTGACTTTTGTAATTTTTCAATTTTTGATTTTAATTTCAAATTAAGTTTAATTCCCAAATTTCAATTTAATTTTAATTGTTATTTTTACTAATGATTCAAAACTCTAATTGATTTTTAATTTTCAAATAGATGTTAGAATTGATGTCAAAGGTAATTGTAACAAATTATTGGATTAATTTGATTTTAATTGGGTTTTCTACTGATTTTTTATTATTATCTAAATTGATATTTAAATTAGTCTTGGATTATTTCTAAAAAAATCCATTTTTATATCCATAGTACATTTCAAAATCAAAATAGCATTACAACATTTTCATAAATTACCAAAGTCATCTTCCAAAGGACAAACATTTTAAAACCATAAACATGGACTTGGCATTCCCTTGATCCAACCTACACCAATTCACCTTTTCACTTGAACCATGCAATATTTCCATTTTCCAAAATTCTAATTTCATATAACAACTATCATATAATCATACATTTCCCATTTCATATTCAAAAATCACACATTCATATTTCAATTACATCATTCATTCATTTACATGCATGATTTTAAAGTATCTTACATGAATATTTGGAAGCTAAAACTCAAACTTTCGATAGTATTCCAACCTTGGACAAGCTTCATGCCTTGGGCGGAGGAGGTTATAGAGCCGATCTTATTCTCATAGATTTAGTGCAATTATGGAGGGTACTGTTTCGCAAACTAGCCCAACATGGGTTTATGAATTCTCGCACAGTTTACAACAGCACTGGCAGCGGCTCATTTAATAAATACAAAAAAGCTTGGCCTTCCAAAGTATAATAAGCAGCTGATTGGCAAAGTTTCTTACTAACATGGCTGTTGACAAATTGATCATACATAATTCTTTCAGACACTCTCAAATATTAAAGCAGACACAAGTATTCAGGATGTTACAACAATAATGGATACAAATGGACTTTGTCTCAATGACTACCGACCATGATTCCGTTATACAGTTCGCCTTAATGCAGGTATTTCCCCGACGCCTGCCACCGTTTCTGCAAATGGCACATCTTTAAGCAGTGGAGATCAGTCACTAACAAGACAGCAGATAGAAGAGACTCAAATTATTGTGACAACTCCTGAGAAGTGGGATATTATCACACGGAAGTCCAGGGACCGAACTTATGCACATCTTGTGAAGCTCCTCATTATTGATGAGATTCTTCTCCTTCATGATAACAGAGGGCCTGTAATCGAAAGTATTGTTGTTAGAACAGTAAGGCAGATTTGAAACAACCAAAGATTATATTCGATTGGTGGGATTGTCGGCTACTCTCCCTAATTAGGAGGACGTGGCCCTATTCTTGCGTGTCGATCTGAACAAGGGGTGGTTTTATTTCGATAACAGTTATAGACCTGTGCCTCTTTCTCAGCAGTATGTTGGAATCACAGTAAAGAAACTCCTTCAGAGATTCCAGTTGATGAATGATACCTGTTACAAGAAAGTTATGGGTATAGCTGGAAAACATCAGGTTCTTATCTTTGTACATTCAAGGAAAGAAACTGCTAATACCTGCATGATGCACACGAAGAAAATATCACAGTGTATTCCGTAAAAAAGGAAAGAGAGAAAAGCCGCAAATCCTCATAGAGGTGCCATAAAATCTTCAAGCGCATTGGCTTCGAATAATTGCCACGAACCTTCTTTGTTGCATCAGAAGTTCTTGAATTGGTAGAACATGTTGGTGCAATAAGTGATCTTTCGGGTAAAGCAAAACTTTTTTGGTTCTTCCCGCGGCAGTATTAGATGTGTTCTTCATTCTTTGGATTTTCACTCCATTGCCTACAACGTTAAATAAACTTCAGGCCAGAAGGATGATGATAAAATTGGATATGTATCGGAAGTTCACCAATGCTTTGGGCAGCAGATCTAAATGCACTGTCACGATATGCCTTAATCACTTCTTTAAGGAGTCCTGTGAAAATCAAACCATAACAGCCAGTACCCAAAGCAAAAAAAAAAAAAATGCAATGCAAATCAAGTCTTTGAAAGTAAGAAAGAAAAAAACTCATGTTCTGTCAAGAAACTCAAATGGACTTCACCTTCAAAAAGTTATGCTGATGAACCAAAGCACATCATTAGGGGATTTACTTGAAAAAGATACGGTTAATGGCTATAGTCCAAGTCCCGGTTCAGCATCATCATCCTCTTCGCCAGCATCTCCAACTGCTTCAATGAATGCAGAAAGCTTTCTCAACGCCCTGTGGAGCTTATCGCCAAAAGTCATGGTTGTTACCGAACAGGATTCAAATCACAATGGTTCAACTCTAACGGAGCGTCTGCTTGAAGCCCTATATTCTTATGCAACATTGTTCGATTGTTTGGAATCAACTGTGTCTAGAACATTACTAGAGAGATGTCAGCCCAACCGAATCGATATCAGACATAACCTCCAAAACCGTAATAAAAACTGCTTTTGGAATCTTCAACATTTTTACTGCAGTAACACAAAACAATTGGCAAGTGTTAAAAATCCAGAAATTTCCCAATTTGGGATTAAGGCAAAAGCGATTAGAGAAAGCTTGCGTTAAGAGTACCTTTCCGAATTGCAGCTTCAAAGAGGACCAATCCAGTACTGAACTCAAAAAAGTGTTTTGGCACCTTCTTCTTTGAGCTATAAAGACACGAATTTGAAACCCTAACCTGAAGCATAAAAGGAGACGAAAATTGAGAGAGAAGGGGGCTTGAAAAAAAAACGAAAACCCTAGAGAGTTCGACGGCTACTGAAAAACAAAAAACCCAAAACCGGAGAATCAAAGATAAACCTGTTTTGGAGAGTTGAAAGAGTTGGAAGCTTCATCATTGCCGTCTTTACCGCCGGAGGTGAGCGTTTTTTTGCTTCAGCCATTGATTTCTTTTATGATTCGGAAGCGATTAAGAAAAAACGCACGTTTGAGAGAGGGTTATGATGTGAGAGACATGAGTTGGAGAACGATTTTGTGAAGTGAAATTGTGAGAGAGAGCCTGAGCGGTGATGAATGAGGACGGAGAGAGTAAAGGTTTAGGGACGAGCGATTTTGAGATTGAGGGAGTGAGAACGATGAGTTTACTATTCCTCCCATTTTTATTTTTTTTCTTTTCTTTTCTTTTATTTATTTAAACCACATAAAAGCCATTTAAAAAAATTTATACTTGTAGTCTTTCTTTGTTTTTTTAGTTAATAGTGTACATTAATGTCTTGTTTGTTTGTCTTTTTTTTTATTTAATAGTGTACATTAATACTTGTTTGTTTGTCTTCCCTATTAATTTACTAGTTATTAGTCTATAGAAACCCAACAGCCATGCGGCTGGGTTTAATCACTAGTAGACTAACAGTTCTTTTTCTATTTAGTTTTTTTATTTTTTTTTTATTTTAACCCTTTTTTATTTTACCTTAGTTTATATATTTAAGTCAGTATTAAAATATTAGTTAGTTAGTAAGTGGTCTGGTGGAGGGGAGTTGGTCTCTAGATCTTTAGTGTAGTGGGTTCGATACTCTTAGGTGTGGTTTTTCATTCTTTTAATATTTCTTTTATAATTATGCTTTATTATTCATTTTTTTTATTATTATTCTTTGTTTAATACTATGATTTGTTTTTTCTTTTAATTGCATCATGCATTCGAAACCATTTTTTTTAACTTATAAAAATCATATTTTCTCGATTTAATATCGAGCCCCTTTTTCACACCCTTGTAAGTCGATTGCTTTTTAAGCATCGCCGTCAACCTCACATAGCTTACTCTTGGGCTTTCTTACAATGAGCCGGTTCTCTTGCACTTACACTCATACTTTTGCATTATTTGTGTTTTGGCCCGATTTAATTATTTCATTATTTTTAACCCCCATTTGACAAAATGTACCCCACTCCCCCAATGTGTATATAATTTTGTATTGTTTTATTTCTCTATTTGTTTTAGCTACTAACACAAGAATAAAATCAACATTTTCAAAAATACAAAAATAAATGACTCGATCCAACGTCGAGTATTTTCTCAATAAACAAATCAACTCATTTCTCCATCCCATTCCATCCCATCTCTTTCAAACTCTCATCAAACGCTTGATTCAACGTCAAGCCATTTTTTTCTAATAAAAACTCAAAAAATATTAATTTATAGTTAAGACCTTTTCAATAAGATGGAAATGGAACATGGTGTATACCATGCACTCCTGAGGTTAAGATTCGAGACGTATGCCTCGCCAATCTTAACTCTCGCCATCGTCTAAAAGTGTCAATGTGGTTTCGTCAAACCTTTTCTCAATCAAATCTAAGATACTTAAATCTTATTTAACACTTTTTCAATAAAGGTGGAAATGGAACATGGTGTATACCATGCACTCCTGAGGTTAAGATTCGAGACGTATGCCTCGCCAATCTTAACTCTCGCCATCGTCTAAAAGTGTCAATGTGGTTTCGTCAAACCCTTTCTCAATCAAATCTAAGATACCTAAATCTTATTTAACACTTTTCAATAAAGGTGGAAATGGAACATAGTGTATACCATGCACTCCTGAGGTTAAGATTCGAGACGTATGCCTCGCCAATCTTAACTCTCGCCATCGTCTAAAATTGTCAATGCGGTTTCTTCAAACCCTTTCACAATCAAATTCCAAAATACTTAATTCCTATCTTAATCTCTTTCAATAAAGATGGAAATGGAACATGGTGTATACCATGCACTTCTGAGGCTAGGATTCGAGATGTATATCTCGCTCATCCAAGTCCTCGCCATCACTCAAAATACATCCAACCAATCAAACTCTTTTTTCGCCGCCGTGCGATCAATCAAAGAACCTTTTTCATAAATGAAAGATATATTGTCTTAAGTGATACAAAACAATGTTTCGGCCACGATTGTTGAGTAGAGATAAATGACGCTTTTCCGAATGTAGATTTATAAATCCGTTCGATGTGTGGTATGCGTCCACTCCTCATCTGTTTTGGGTAAAACAATGTTTTCGTCGATTAATACAGTATAGCTTTCGCTAAAATCGACCAACAAACAAACATTTTTCTACCCAGAACTACGTAAGCCTTGATTTCTCTTTTGAGATACGTAGGAGCAGGATTTGTAAATCTTGTCAGGCCCACTAATAAAAAAACTTAGGTTTAGTTCCTTCGTTAAAAAATCCAAAAACATTTCTTCTCTCTTTTATTCTTTCTTTCCCACCTAATAACTGAAAAGCCTAACATTTCAAACTAACATTAACGCACACAACTGACCTAATGGTTCCCGTTGAGTACAACGGACGTGAGGGGTGCTAATACCTTCCCCTCGCGTAATCGACTCCCGAACCCTGATATTGGTTGCGATGACCATATCTTATCCTTTTATTTTGTCTTGGGTTTTATCGATATTTCCCCTTTCCTTTTTAGGAATAAATAAAGTTCGGTGGCGACTCTGTTCAGTCCATCATTGCGAGCGTGCGATCGCGCTTCGCTTTGTAGTCGTATCCCCATTTTTTCGAGGTGCGACAGATGGCGACTCTGCTGGGGAAACATTCCAAATCCCTAAGCGAGTCAAGCCTAGTTAGGACGTTTGTGTGCCTTTGTTTGTTTAATTTTATGGCTTTTCCCTTATTTATTGCTTTTAATATCTTTATTGTTATATTGATATATGTTGTATATTGGTTCTATTGCGATTGTTGGTATTTGGGTTTTTGATTGCAAACCATGTGGGAAAGACTCTACACCCGAGTCTAGAGTGAAAAAAAACATAAGATATGACGATGGTTGAGTAGTACGGACTCCCGAGGTGAATACTTCGTAAGGGTCGGTACGAGAACCTCACTTAGAGTAGATTCTTTTGCAAATATTGTCGCCCGAGGTGTATACCTCGTAAGCGTCGATGTTTCAAAGGGGTCCATGACTCTAAGGACCTTTTAGAACATTAAACCTTTGGCCAACTAGAAATGATGGTTGCGTAGTATGGATTCCCGAGGTGTATACTTCGTAAGAATCGATACGAGAACCTCGCTCAGAATAGATTCCCTAGATGGAGTTGATGACCGGAAAGTATTTTCCGTAAGCGTCAAACAGTCTTTCGAATCCATGACTCTGAGTACCCTGTCTAGAACCCAGTCGATGGTTGCGTAGTACGGACTCGCGAGGTGTATACTTCGTAAGAGTCGGTACGAGAACCTCACCCAGAATAGACTCCCTTGATGGAGTTGACGACCGGGAAGTATTTCCCGTAAGCGTCAAACAGTCTTGTGAATCAATGACTCTGGGGATCCTTTGTAACAAAGCCCTAGATCATACCCGGTGAGAACCCCGTTTTGGAAAGCAATCAAATTTATCCATACCTCGAACCGTTGAACCTATCCAAAAAAAAAAAAAAAAAAAAAGCATTGCATCCATTCATTCATTGCATATGCATAAAAAGCAAAACTCTTAGTTGTTTCGCATTATTTCAGGAATCCAAGACTTGTTAGCAAGATGAATCCTGAAAGAAGAGGCACTTTTCAGTTTAAATACAAGAACGTGGACCTTACCAGCCTACAGAAATTGAGTGCCAAAGTAACTCCCCTCAAACTCAATAGCTTCGTACAAAACTATGAAAGAATTCTTGACATCCTAAATGAGAAGATGGACATGATGACCGCAGTGACTATTGCTCAGTTCTATGATCCACCTCTCCGTTGTTTCACATTTTCTGACTTCCAGTTGGCTCCTACCTTGGAGGAAGTTGAGAGGATCATAGGCCGGAACTTGAAGGACCATAACCCATTTCCTAAGCTCGATGAAGATATCCCTCCCAAGAGAATAGCTTCAGCTTTGGGTCTGAAAGTTTCTGAAGTCGTGGATACTTGGGATGTGAAAGGACCTTTCAGTGGTTTCTCAAGGAAGTTCTTGGAAGATCAGGCCAAGAAGATGGAAAAAGAAGGGAATTGGGAAGCCTTTTATGCTGTGTTAGCCATGTTGGTATATGGGATAGTCCTCTTCCCAAATATTGACCATTTTGTGGACCACCTGGCGGTGAGAATTTTCTTCTTTGGTAACCCTGTACCGTTCCTCTTGGCGGATATCTACTACACTCTCCATGATCGTCATGAGAAGAAGGGAGGAATCATCTTATGTTGTGCACAGTTGTTGCATGCCTGGTTCAGATCCCATATGCCTGAAGAAGGTCCTTTTGTCTCCAAGGAACTCAAGCCTTTCCAGAAGTTGGCTTCCTTCACCTCCAGTCATGTTAAATGGTATATCAGGGATTGGGAAACCGAGAATGTGATTGTCAGCATTGGAGACTTCCCCAATGTGCCGTTGATAGGAACCAAGGGTTGCATTAACTATAACCCCATGTTATCTCTGAGGCAGCATGGGTACCCTATGAATGGCCCTCCAAAAGTTGAAGCTCTAGAGCCTTTCATCTTACATAGTGTTGAAGCGGATCATCCCATGGTGAGAAAGATCAAGAGGTCTTGGCAAGCAGTTATCAGAAAAGGTAAGGAGTTGGGTAGGAGAAATGTCATTGCCCAAGAGCCTTACACTTGTTGGGTTAGAGAGAGGGTTCAGATGATTAAACTCCCGTATCCATTTGATCCTTCTATCTATCCAGTGATTCCTGAGCCAGAGCCCATATTACCTGAAGATGTGGAGAAGCTCAACAACCGTATCAAGGAGTTGGAATTGGAAAATGCTGATTTGAGAATTAGGCTTGGCCGAGTTTCGGTAGAAAACGGGAACTTGAAAGACGATCAACAAAAGAAGGACAAAGAGCTTGAAGTCTCCAACAAAAGAGCTAGAGAGTCTGAAGCAAGGAGGGAAAAGTTTGGACAAGCACTCTATAGCACTAAATCTGTGTTCAAATCAAAGGAAGAAGAGTTGGATAGAGCTCTACTCCGGATTCAAAAACTCAACAAGACTCTAGAGCTGACCCTTGAGATGAAAAGGGAAGCACGGTTAATTTCTGAGATTCGTACTCGTGAATTGGAGAATACCATTCAGAAGTACAAGGATGCTCTGGAACGTGAGAAGCTGAAGACCGAAGAATCAGAAAGAGTTTGCACACGGTTGAAGCATCATTTGGATCGAGCCGATGCTAGAATCCAAGCACTTGAAGGTGGAGATCAGGATGCTGCCTATATGGTGTTGCTGAATGAATGCAGATATTGGAGAAACCTCTATAGGGACATAGAGGTGACAAAGGCTGAAGACGTGCGCATTATCCAAGATCTCCAAGGGCTCTACACTGAGTGGAAAGGCAAATTTTTGAAGCTGTCCGGATTTGCGAGTTCCATCATGCGTGAGCTACCTGAGAAGCTGCAAGAGGCGGATTGGTGCATGTGTCCAGAGAACACCCCGCATCAAGTCTTTAATTTCATTAAGTTTTGTAAGGCAATGTTAGAAGGGTTAACTACCGACCTTGCTACGGTCCGGAAAGCCCATAAACCATGAGCACGTTGTTTGTATTTGAACTTGAATATGAGATTAATGAAAAATTGCTTTTGAGATTCATTTTATTGTGTTTCACTTCCTTATTATTTTGAATATTTGCAAACAAGTGTTGTGACATTTTTGAAATGAATGATTGAAACTAACCAAGAGTTTTGCAAACAAAATGCATTCATACATACATTCATGCATTTTTCAAAACAGAGTCTCATTCTGTCCTTTCTTCCTCCAGTTTCACGCTGAATTTTCAACACCAGTATAACACTCGTGCCAGAGCTCGTCAAAGAATGGCAGATCAAGAGCATGAATTGGAGCGAGTGAGCTCAGAGCTAGAAGACCTGCGTGGGAACATGGGGCAGGTCATGGAGATATTACAGGTTATCAGGGCAAAGCTAGATACCCAAACAACGGTTGTTTCTGAAATCGCAGGTCCGTCGATTGAACCCCAACCTGCGAGGGCGGTACCAACAACCTGGCCAACCTATGGTTTACCTCCTGGTTTCACGCCTACAGTTGAAGGCGCCCCTGGTTTTGCACCATCTGCTCAGCAGACAGCTCCTCTACCGACCATCAATGAAAACCATCCAGTGGTTCACACGTTCGCACCTCCTCTCGTCCGGGCACATGTGCAACCTTACTTTGAGGACCAGCAACATGCTCCAGACTTTTCAGATGAAGATGAGGAAAGGCAGGAAGACCTAAGAGGGATGAAGGAGAATTACCAGCTGCTTGAGAAGAGATTAAGAGCTATGGAAGGCGACCAAGTCTTTGGTGCTACCGCTAAGGAGATGTGCTTGGTATCAGGTCTTGTGATTCCTGCGAAGTTCAAGACCCCAGATTTCGATAAGTATGAGGGCCACTCGTGTCCTAAGAGTCACCTCATTATGTACTATCGAAAAATGACTGCGCATGTAGAGGACGACAAGCTCATGATACATTGCTTCCAGGATAGCCTGAGGGGTGCTCCCTCTAAGTGGTACCTAAGCCTGGATCAGAGTAGGATTCGTTGCTTCCAGGACTTATCTGATGCCTTCATCCAACACTACAAGTATAACATGGATATGGCCCCAGATAGGAGACAACTGCTCAGCATGTCCCAGAAAGACAAGGAGTCTTTTAAGGAGTATGCGCAACGATGGAGAGAAGTGGCCTCGCAAGTCGAACCACCTTTGGCTGAGAAGGAATTAGCGGATTGGTTCATGGATACAGTTAAACCTGTGTTTTATGAAAGAATGGTAAGTAGTGTGTCTGCAAGTTTCTCTGACTTGGTCGCTGTAGGCATAAAGGTCGAACTTGGATTAAAGAATGGAAAGATGACGACTACCTCTGAAACATCTGGTAGTAATGCCAAAAAGTTTCCTGGAGGGTTTCAAAGAAAGAAGGAGGGGGATACGAATGCAGTATCAACCAGTCAAAGAAGGAGTCAGTCATGGAAGAAACAACACCAATTTTCTCAACAACAACCAATTTATCCAGTACAATATGTCCAACAACCGTATGTGGCAGCTGTCACACCAAATTTTAACCAACCACAAGCTTCAGTTTATCAACCTGTTCCTACTCAACAAGCGCCGATATACCAGCAAGCACCAGCACCACCTGCTTATCAACAGCCGAGGGCACAGGCCCCTCGTCCGCAAAATCCTCAAAATCAAAATAGGGTGCCAAGAAGTAGAGTTCCGTTTGCTTCAATCCCTATGACATACACTGAATTGTACCCGTCATTGCTACAAAAAGGGTTAGTGACGCCCAGATCTTTGGGTCCTCCACCAAATCCTTTACCGCCATGGTACAATCCAGATGCTCATTGTCCTTTCCATGGGGGTGCCCCTGGACATGACTTAGAAGTATGTTATGCTTTAAAGCATATTGTGCGAGACCTGGTTGAAAAGAAGATTCTGTCCTTTCGAGACGTCGGACCCAATGTCAAGAACAACCCTTTGCCAGCACATGGTGATGTCAATGCCGTCGAAGATGCTTCTGATGTGTGTGTAATCAATAATGTGGAGGATGTTAAAACTCCGTTGCTAGTACTTCATGCAGGATTGGTGAGGGCTAGATTGATTGATACCTGTCACGATAGCTGTGAAGAATGTGCCATTCAGCCGAAGGGATGTAAAGTAGTACAAAAGGATATTCAGAACTTGATGGATCAAGGCGTTTTGCAAATTTCTGGTCCAACAATTAATGAGGAAATTTCGGTCATTGAACCTGTCTTTAACATACCAGAACCGTTTGAGGTAACTTATCACAGAAGAGATGATGTTCATCCGTCACCCGTGGTGGTATGCATGCCTACACCATTTCCTTTTGAAAGTACCAAGGCAGTACCCTGGAAGTACGACATAACAGTGGTAGATGGAGTGGTAGATGGAAAACCTGAGGCCACCGAAAGTAAGAAAGGTGTGGAGAATGTTGACGCCGACATCACCAATGTAACACCCCGATAATAATAAAATAATTATTTAAATTGAGTTAATAATTTATTTATTAATTTAATTAAATAATTGGAAATTTTATTATTATTATTTTTGGATTATTATTATTATTCGGAAAATATATATATTTTGGAAATAAGAGAAAGAATCCCATTTGGTAAAAAGAAAGTTTCACGTGAAAACAGAGAACGATCGTGAAAGAGGAAAAGGGCAAAGAGACAGAGCAAGGGCTAAAGGTTGAAGAACGGAAAAGCTTGAAGCTCAAAGATTTGCCGGATTAACTCAGGTAAGGGGGGTTTATCGTCGATTAATGGGTATTATGGGATAATATGTGATGGGTAGTGATAAGCCGTTATTTGACCCTAATTGGGATTGGTGAATGCTGGAATTACGTTGGTTAAACTGTGTTAAAAACTGAAATTGAATCCGTGATTGTATGTGTCGTGATTTTCCGATAGTGTAGCTTTTTACGGAATCGGAATCGGAGGTCCGGAAGTCCTCCAACGGCGGAAAGTGCGGAGAATTCTGCATTCTGCCTTGTGTTAGCGCAGGAACTGCTGTTTTGTCTGCGTTAACCGGTTAACCCAGGGTGTTAACCGGTTAACACTGTTATATTTGTGAAAATGTGCTGTTTTGCCTGCGTTAACCGGTTAACCCAGGGCGTTAACCGGTTAACACTGTTGCGTTTTGCCAGAAAATGTTTTTTTGCCTGCGTTAACCGGTTAACCCAGGGCGTTAACCGGTTAACACTGTTGCAGAGTGGAAAAATTGGCTTTTTAATGTTGTGTACATAATTGAGAGTTGGCCTATGTTGGCGTATGATGTAATAGGGATTATTCCCGCTGTTTTGAGCAGTATAGGTATTAGTGGAGTGTGCTAATGCTATGTTTAATTGATTTACATGATAATGATGTGTTGATACATGTGTTGATGATGTATGATGATATGCATAATGCTATGAATGTATATATTATGCATGTATTGGTAAATGGACTGTTGTATGGCTTAGAGTGTGAGCATATGTCCATTGTGAATTGTTGTTGATGCTGCATTGCTAGATGATTAGCGTGCATAGCATAGCCTTCGGGGCTGTAGCTAATTCCCATGGTGAGGAATTAGTGAGTGAATCATTGTGGATTTGTTGTTGATGTTTGCATGCTAGATGATTAGTGTGCATAGTCTAGCCTTCGGGGCTGTAGCTAATTCCCATGGTGAGGAATTAGTGAGTGAGTCACTAGGTCTCAAATGAGTGGGACTAGTGAGCTTAGTAGCCGTATCTGGAGGGATCGGTGAGCTTGAACTATATGTTCAAGAATAGTCGGTACCGCATGTGTGGAGTCTCATTGCATAATGTATGTATGGCGTATAATATGAATGGATGTATTCCAATATTATACGTGTGTTTGAGTTGTTGTGGAGTATGATTTGAGATTATACTTGTGCTTGATGTTGATGTTGAGCTGATGTGCTGTTACTGATTGTATGTTGCGATTAGGGTGATTAATGTGTTAAATTACTTAACATGACATTATATTCTATAATGCTTATTATATTGATTGAGGAACTCACCCTTACAACTATTTTTCAGGTAACGAGAAATGAGTTGAGTAGAAGCGAATGCTTGGAGTCTAGTGTAGTCTCCCTAGTGGGTCATGCTCTGATAGATGTAACATCGGGAGGGAACATTTTAATTGTGTTGTTGATGATTGTTGAACCCGTTTACATGTAGTATGTTACATGTTTTGATTAATTTGATTTATATCCGCTGCGATTTATGCAAATGTTTAATTGATTAAATAAAGAGCATGACAGTTATTTTGGAACATGGTATGAATGATTGTGTGACACCCTTAACTGCATAATTACTCTGATATATGCTTATTATTTTAATTAAATATTTGGGTATTTTAGAAGGGTGTTACATTAGTGGTATCAGAGCATAGTCGGTCGAGTCGAGTCGTAATTATTCTGTTTCCCCTGTACGGTATAGGTGTTGAGTAACCTATCAGTACTCATTGTTTTAGTTTGTTTGGGTTTTCAGAATAGAGATGGCTGGAAGAGGTAGAGATGATGATGCGATTGCTGAGGCTCTGGGTATGCTAGCTGGAGTACTTGGAGGGAATCCGAATGTTGTGGGAATGGGAGCTGCTCGTCAACTGAGTGAGTTCCAGAAGAACAATCCTCCAATGTTCAAGGGAGCATACGATCCAGATGGCGCTCAGAAGTGGTTGAAGGAGATCGAGAGGATCTTCCGAGTAACTGAGTGTGCCGATAACCAGAAGGTCAGGTTCGGTACGCATATGCTGTCAGAAGAAGCTGATGATTGGTGGGTTGCTACCCGCACTGAGTTGGAAAATGCTGGGAATGCTGAGATCACTTGGGCTGTGTTCAGAGAGAGATTTCTGAGGAAATATTTTCCAGAGGATGTCAGAGGAAAGAAAGAGATAGAGTTCTTGGAATTGAAGCAGGGTAACAGGTCTGTTACTGAGTATGCTGCTAAGTTCACAGAACTGTCGAAGTATTACACTCCCTATAATGAGGCTGCTGGAGAATTTTTGAAATGTGTGAAGTTTGAGAACGGGTTGCGTCCCGAGATCAAACAGGCTATTGGATATCAACGGATCAGAGTGTTTTCTGACTTGGTTGACTGTTGCAGGATTTTTGAACAGGATTCCAAAGCCAGAGCAGAGAGCTATCAGCAAAGGGTTGATAGGAAAGGCAAGAATCAGAATGATCGTGGAAAACCGTATGCAGCTGGCAAAGGTTTTCAGAGACAGAGTGGGATGAAGAGACCTAGTGGGGGAGACTCCAGTGCCCCTGCTAAGTGTTATAGATGTGGTCGGGCTGGACATCGTGTCCATGAGTGTACCAGTGCTGAGATGAAGTGTTTCAAGTGTGGCAAAGGTGGTCATTTGGCTGCAGAGTGTCGGTTGAAGACTGTAACTTGTTTCAACTGTGGAGAGTTGGGTCATATCAGTCCACAGTGTCCTAAGCCGAAGAAAGAGAATCAGTCAGGAGGCAAGGTCTTTGCTTTATCGGGTTCTGAGACTTCTGCAGATGATCGTTTGATCCGAGGTACGTGTTATATTAATGGCTTTCCTCTTGTAGCTATTATTGACACCGGTGCTACTCATTCCTTTATATCTTTGGATTGTGCTGTGAAACTTAAGTTAGAGATATCTGAGATGCATGGTAGTATGGTGATTGATACTCCTGCAAAGGTTCAGTGACTACTACTTCAGTTTGTTTGAATTGTCCTTTGAGTATTTTTGGTAGAGACTTTGGGATAGACCTTGTGTGTCTTCCCCTAGTGCAGATTGATGTTATCTTGGGTATGAACTGGTTGGTGTTTTAACCGAGTTTCTATCAACTGTTTTGATAAGACTGTGATATTTCCTGAGTTGAGGAAGGAAAGGATTTGTTTCTATCAGCCAGGCAGGTGAATGAGGAAGTAGCAGATGGGGCGGAGTTGTTTATGCTGTTAGCGACTCTGGAGGCTAAAGACAAACTGGTGATTGGCGATCTAGCAGTGGTGTGTGATTTTCCTGATGTGTTTCCAGGAGAAGTGAATGAATTGCCGCCAAAGCGTGAAGTTGAGTTCTCGATTGATTTGGTACCTGGTACTAGACCGATATCGATGGCTCCGTATCGTATGTCTGCTGTTGAGTTAGCTGAATTGAAGAGTCAGCTGGAAGATCTGTTGGATAAGAAGTTTATTCGTCCGAGTGTGTCACCGTGGGGTGCGCCAGTGTTATTGGTTAAGAAGAAAGAAGGTACTATGAGGTTGTGTGTGGATTACAGGCAACTGAATAAAGTGACGATCAAGAATCGGTATCCTTTGCCGAGGATTGATGATTTGATGGATCAATTGGTTGGTGCGAGTGTGTTCAGCAAGATAGATTTGAGATCTGGGTATCATCAGATACGTGTGAAAACTGAGGATATTCAGAAGACTGCTTTCAGAACAAGGTATGGACATTATGAGTATTCTGTAATGCCTTTTGGTGTGACTAATGCGCCTGGAGTATTTATGGAGTATATGAATAGGATTTTCCATCCGTACCTAGATAAGTTTGTTGTGGTGTTTATTGATGACATTTTGGTGTATTCGAAATCTGAAGAAGAGCATGCTGAGCATTTGAGAGTGGTTTTAAGAGTTCTACGAGAAAAGAAGTTATTTGCTAAACTGTCAAAGTGTGAATTTTGGTTAGAAGAGGTTAGTTTTCTTGGTCATGTGATTTCAAGAGGTGGTGTTGCTGTTGATCCTTCTAAGATAGAAGCGGTGTCTAAGTGGGAAGCTCCGAAGTCTGTTACTGAGATTCGCAGTTTCCTGGGATTGGCTGGTTACTATAGGAAATTCATTGAGGGATTTTCTAAGTTGGCGTTACCGTTGACGATGTTGACTAGAAAGGGGCAAGCATTTGTTTGGGACTCAAAATGTGAAGAAGGTTTCCAAGAGTTAAAGAGAAGGTTGACTACTGCTCCTATTCTGATATTACCGAGTTCGTCGGAATCATTTGAGGTTTACTGTGATGCTTCATTGTTGGGTTTGGGTGGTGTGTTGATGCAGAATAAGCAGGTTATAGCTTATGCTTCGAGACAACTGAGGGTTCATGAGAGGAACTATCCGACACATGATTTAGAGTTGGCAGCTGTGGTATTTGTTCTGAAGTTATGGAGGCATTACTTGTACGGGTCGAGATTTGAGGTTTTCAGTGACCATAAAAGTTTAAAGTATTTGTTTGATCAGAAAGAGCTGAATATGAGACAGAGGAGATGGTTAGAATTTCTGAAGGATTATGACTTTGGTTTGAATTACCATCCGAGTAAAGCAAATGTAGTGGCTGATGCATTGAGTCGGAAATCATTACATATGTCTATGTTAATGGTTAAGGAATTGGATTTGATTGAGCAGTTTAGAGACTTGAGTTTGGTGTGTGAGAGTACTCACAATAGTGTTAAATTGGGAATGTTGAAATTAACAAGTGGTATTCTGGATGAGATCAGAGAGGGTCAGAAATCCGATGTGCTTTTGGTTGATAAGTTGACTTTAGTGAATCAAGGCCAAGGTGGTGAATTCAGAGTTGATGAGAATGGTGTTTTGAAATTTGGTAATCGGGTGTGTATTCCGGATGTTACCGAACTTAAAAAGAGTATTCTTGAAGAAGGACATCGTAGTGGTCTGAGTATTCATCCTGGAGCTACGAAGATGTATCATGATTTGAAAAAGTTATTTTGGTGGCCGGGGATGAAAAGAGAAATTGCGAGTTTTGTTTATTCTTGTTTGACTTGTCAGAAGTCAAAGATTGAGCATCAGAAGCCGTCTGGGCTAATGCAACCGCTGGCTATTCCAGAGTGGAAGTGGGATAGTATCAGTATGGATTTTGTTTCTGGTTTGCCGAGGACAAATAAGAATTTTGAAGCTATTTGGGTGATTGTTGACAGATTGACAAAGTCGGCTCATTTCATTCCGATCAGAATGGATTATCCGTTAGAGAGATTAGCCGAGTTGTATATTGAGAAGATTGTAAGTTTGCATGGTATTCCGTCTAGTATTGTTTCGGACAGAGATCCTAGATTTACATCGAAGTTCTGGGAAGGTTTGCAGAGAGCTTTGGGAACTAAGCTGAGATTGAGTTCCGCATATCATCCGCAGACTGATGGTCAGACTGAGAGGACCATTCAGTCATTAGAGGATCTTTTGAGAGCTTGTGTTTTGGAAAAGGGAGGCGCTTGGGATTGTTATTTGCCTTTGATTGAGTTTACCTACAACAATAGTTTTCATTCGAGCATTGGTATGGCACCGTTTGAAGCTTTGTATGGTAGGAGATGTCGGACACCATTATGTTGGTATGAGTCCGGTGAGAGCGCTGTGGTTGGACCGGAGATTGTTCAACAGACTACAGAAAAGATTAAGATGATTCAGGAGAAGATGAGAATTGCTCAGAGTCGTCAGAAGAGTTATCATGATAAGAGGAGGAAGTCACTTGAGTTCCAAGAGGGAGATCATGTGTTTCTTCGTGTTACTCCGATAACTGGTGTTGGTCGAGCTTTGAAGTCGAAGAAGTTGACACCTCGATTTATTGGTCCTTATCAGATTTTGGAGAGGATAGGGGAAGTAGCGTATCGTATCGCTTTACCGCCGTCACTTGCGAATTTGCATGAGGTTTTTCATGTGTCTCAGTTGAGGAGGTACATTCATGATCCGTCGCATGTAGTCCAAGTAGATGATGTACAGGTGAGAGATAACCTGACTGTTGAAACATCACCTATGAGGATTGAGGATCGAGAGTTGAAGCAGTTGCGGGGTAAAGAGATTGCCTTGGTGAAGGTAGCTTGGGGAGGACCCGCAGGTGGCAACGTGACTTGGGAACTGGAGAGTAAGATGAAGGAGTCTTACCCAGAGTTGTTTGCTTGAGGTATGTTTTCGAGGACGAAAACTCTTTTAGTGGGGGAGAGTTGTAACACCCCGATAATAATAAAATATTATTTAAATTGAGTTAATAATTTATTTATTATTTAATTAAATAATTGGAAATTTTATTATTATTATTTTTGGATTATTATTATTATTCGGAAATATATATTTTGGAAATAAGAGAAAGAATCCCATTTGGTAAAAGAAAGTTTCACGTGAAAACAGAGAACGATCGTGAAAGAGGAAAGGGCAAAGAGACAGAGCAAGGGCTAAAGGTTGAAGAACGGAAAAGCTTGAAGCTCAAAGATTTGCCGGATTAACTCAGGTAAGGGGGGTTTATCGTCGATTAATGGGTATTATGGGATAATATGTGATGGGTAGTGATAAGCCGTTATTTGACCCTAATTGGGATTGGTGAATGCTGGAATTACGTTGGTTAAACTGTGTTAAAAACTGAAATTGAATCCGTGATTGTATGTGTCGTGATTTTCCGATAGTGTAGCTTTTTACGGAATCGGAATCGGAGGTCCGGAAGTCCTCCAACGGCGGAAAGTGCAGAGAATTCTGCATTCTGCCTTGTGTTAGCGCAGGAACTGCTGTTTTGTCTGCGTTAACCGGTTAACCCAGGGTGTTAACCGGTTAACACTGTTATATTTGTGAAAATGTGCTGTTTTGCCTGCGTTAACCGGTTAACCCAGGGCGTTAACCGGTTAACACTGTTGCGTTTTGCCAGAAAATGTGTTTTTGCCTGCGTTAACCGGTTAACCCAGGGCGTTAACCGGTTAACACTGTTGCAGAGTGGAAAAATTGGCTTTTTAATGTTGTGTACATAATTGAGAGTTGGCCTATGTTGGCGTATGATGTAATAGGGATTATTCCCGCTGTTTTGAGCAGTATAGGTATTAGTGGAGTGTGCTAATGCTATGTTTAATTGATTTACATGAAATGATGTGTTGATACATGTGTTGATGATGTATGATGATATGCATAATGCTATGAATGTATATATTATGCATGTATTGGTAAATGGACTGTTGTATGGCTTAGAGTGTGAGCATATGTCCATTGTGAATTGTTGTTGATGCTGCATTGCTAGATGATTAGCGTGCATAGCATAGCCTTCGGGGCTGTAGCTAATTCCCATGGTGAGGAATTAGTGAGTGAATCATTGTGGATTTGTTGTTGATGTTTGCATGCTAGATGATTAGTGTGCATAGTCTAGCCTTCGGGGCTGTAGCTAATTCCCATGGTGAGGAATTAGTGAGTGAGTCACTAGGTCTCAAATGAGTGGGACTAGTGAGCTTAGTAGCCGTATCTGGAGGGATCGGTGAGCTTGAACTATATGTTCAAGAATAGTCGGTACCGCATGTGTGGAGTCTCATTGCATAATGTATGTATGGCGTATAATATGAATGGATGTATTCCAATATTATACGTGTGTTTGAGTTGTTGTGGAGTATGATTTGAGATTATACTTGTGCTTGATGTTGATGTTGAGCTGATGTGCTGTTACTGATTGTATGTTGCGATTAGGGTGATTAATGTGTTAAATTACTTAACATGACATTATATTCTATAATGCTTATTATATTGATTGAGGAACTCACCCTTACAACTATTTTTCAGGTAACGAGAAATGAGTTGAGTAGAAGCGAATGCTTGGAGTCTAGTGTAGTCTCCCTAGTGGGTCATGCTCTGATAGATGTAACATCGGGAGGGAACATTTTAATTGTGTTGTTGATGATTGTTGAACCCGTTTACATGTAGTATGTTACATGTTTTGATTAATTGATTTATATCCGCTGCGATTTATGCAAATGTTTAATTGATTAAATAAAGAGCATGACAGTTATTTTGGAACATGGTATGAATGATTGTGTGACACCCTTAACTGCATAATTACTCTGATATATGCTTATTATTTTAATTAAATATTTGGGGTATTTTAGAAGGGTGTTACATTAGTGGTATCAGAGCATAGTCGGTCGAGTCGAGTCGTAATTATTCTGTTTCCCCTGTACGGTATAGGTGTTGAGTAACCTATCAGTACTCATTGTTTTAGTTTGTTTGGGTTTTCAGAATAGAGATGGCTGGAAGAGGTAGAGATGATGATGCGATTGCTGAGGCTCTGGGTATGCTAGCTGGAGTACTTGGAGGGAATCCGAATGTTGTGGGAATGGGAGCTGCTCGTCAACTGAGTGAGTTCCAGAAGAACAATCCTCCAATGTTCAAGGGAGCATACGATCCAGATGGCGCTCAGAAGTGGTTGAAGGAGATCGAGAGGATCTTCCGAGTAACTGAGTGTGCCGATAACCAGAAGGTCAGGTTCGGTACGCATATGCTGTCAGAAGAAGCTGATGATTGGTGGGTTGCTACCCGCACTGAGTTGGAAAATGCTGGGAATGCTGAGATCACTTGGGCTGTGTTCAGAGAGAGATTTCTGAGGAAATATTTCCAGAGGATGTCAGAGGAAAGAAAGAGATAGAGTTCTTGGAATTGAAGCAGGGTAACAGGTCTGTTACTGAGTATGCTGCTAAGTTCACAGAACTGTCGAAGTATTACACTCCCTATAATGAGGCTGCTGGAGAATTTTTGAAATGTGTGAAGTTTGAGAACGGGTTGCGTCCCGAGATCAAACAGGCTATTGGATATCAACGGATCAGAGTGTTTTCTGACTTGGTTGACTGTTGCAGGATTTTTGAACAGGATTCCAAAGCCAGAGCAGAGAGCTATCAGCAAAGGGTTGATAGGAAAGGCAAGAATCAGAATGATCGTGGAAAACCGTATGCAGCTGGCAAAGGTTTTCAGAGACAGAGTGGGATGAAGAGACCTAGTGGGGGAGACTCCAGTGCCCCCTGCTAAGTGTTATAGATGTGGTCGGGCTGGACATCGTGTCCATGAGTGTACCAGTGCTGAGATGAAGTGTTTCAAGTGTGGCAAAGGTGGTCATTTGGCTGCAGAGTGTCGGTTGAAGACTGTAACTTGTTTCAACTGTGGAGAGTTGGGTCATATCAGTCCACAGTGTCCTAAGCCGAAGAAAGAGAATCAGTCAGGAGGCAAGGTCTTTGCTTTATCGGGTTCTGAGACTTCTGCAGATGATCGTTTGATCCGAGGTACGTGTTATATTAATGGCTTTCCTCTTGTAGCTATTATTGACACCGGTGCTACTCATTCCTTTATATCTTTGGATTGTGCTGTGAAACTTAAGTTAGAGATATCTGAGATGCATGGTAGTATGGTGATTGATACTCCTGCAAAGGGTTCAGTGACTACTACTTCAGTTTGTTTGAATTGTCCTTTGAGTATTTTTGGTAGAGACTTTGGGATAGACCTTGTGTGTCTTCCCCTAGTGCAGATTGATGTTATCTTGGGTATGAACTGGTTGGTGTTTAACCGAGTTTCTATCAACTGTTTTGATAAGACTGTGATATTTCCTGAGGTTGAGGAAGGAAAGGATTTGTTTCTATCAGCCAGGCAGGTGAATGAGGAAGTAGCAGATGGGGCGGAGTTGTTTATGCTGTTAGCGACTCTGGAGGCTAAAGACAAACTGGTGATTGGCGATCTAGCAGTGGTGTGTGATTTTCCTGATGTGTTTCCAGGAGAAGTGAATGAATTGCCGCCAAAGCGTGAAGTTGAGTTCTCGATTGATTTGGTACCTGGTACTAGACCGATATCGATGGCTCCGTATCGTATGTCTGCTGTTGAGTTAGCTGAATTGAAGAGTCAGCTGGAAGATCTGTTGGATAAGAAGTTTATTCGTCCGAGTGTGTCACCGTGGGGTGCGCCAGTGTTATTGGTTAAGAAGAAAGAAGGTACTATGAGGTTGTGTGTGGATTACAGGCAACTGAATAAAGTGACGATCAAGAATCGGTATCCTTTGCCGAGGATTGATGATTTGATGGATCAATTGGTTGGTGCGAGTGTGTTCAGCAAGATAGATTTGAGATCTGGGTATCATCAGATACGTGTGAAAACTGAGGATATTCAGAAGACTGCTTTCAGAACAAGGTATGGACATTATGAGTATTCTGTAATGCCTTTTGGTGTGACTAATGCGCCTGGAGTATTTATGGAGTATATGAATAGGATTTTCCATCCGTACCTAGATAAGTTTGTTGTGGTGTTTATTGATGACATTTTGGTGTATTCGAAATCTGAAGAAGAGCATGCTGAGCATTTGAGAGTGGTTTTAAGAGTTCTACGAGAAAAGAAGTTATTTGCTAAACTGTCAAAGTGTGAATTTTGGTTAGAAGAGGTTAGTTTTCTTGGTCATGTGATTTCAAGAGGTGGTGTTGCTGTTGATCCTTCTAAGATAGAAGCGGTGTCTAAGTGGGAAGCTCCGAAGTCTGTTACTGAGATTCGCAGTTTCCTGGGATTGGCTGGTTACTATAGGAAATTCATTGAGGGATTTTCTAAGTTGGCGTTACCGTTGACGATGTTGACTAGAAAGGGGCAAGCATTTGTTTGGGACTCAAAATGTGAAGAAGGTTTCCAAGAGTTAAAGAGAAGGTTGACTACTGCTCCTATTCTGATATTACCGAGTTCGTCGGAATCATTTGAGGTTTACTGTGATGCTTCATTGTTGGGTTTGGGTGGTGTGTTGATGCAGAATAAGCAGGTTATAGCTTATGCTTCGAGACAACTGAGGGTTCATGAGAGGAACTATCCGACACATGATTTAGAGTTGGCAGCTGTGGTATTTGTTCTGAAGTTATGGAGGCATTACTTGTACGGGTCGAGATTTGAGGTTTTCAGTGACCATAAAAGTTTAAAGTATTTGTTTGATCAGAAAGAGCTGAATATGAGACAGAGGAGATGGTTAGAATTTCTGAAGGATTATGACTTTGGTTTGAATTACCATCCGAGTAAAGCAAATGTAGTGGCTGATGCATTGAGTCGGAAATCATTACATATGTCTATGTTAATGGTTAAGGAATTGGATTTGATTGAGCAGTTTAGAGACTTGAGTTTGGTGTGTGAGAGTACTCACAATAGTGTTAAATTGGGAATGTTGAAATTAACAAGTGGTATTCTGGATGAGATCAGAGAGGGTCAGAAATCCGATGTGCTTTTGGTTGATAAGTTGACTTTAGTGAATCAAGGCCAAGGTGGTGAATTCAGAGTTGATGAGAATGGTGTTTTGAAATTTGGTAATCGGGTGTGTATTCCGGATGTTACCGAACTTAAAAGAGTATTCTTGAAGAAGGACATCGTAGTGGTCTGAGTATTCATCCTGGAGCTACGAAGATGTATCATGATTTGAAAAAGTTATTTTGGTGGCCGGGGATGAAAAGAAATTGCGAGTTTTGTTTATTCTTGTTTGACTTGTCAGAAGTCAAAGATTGAGCATCAGAAGCCGTCTGGGCTAATGCAACCGCTGGCTATTCCAGAGTGGAAGTGGGATAGTATCAGTATGGATTTTGTTTCTGGTTTGCCGAGGACAAATAAGAATTTTGAAGCTATTTGGGTGATTGTTGACAGATTGACAAAGTCGGCTCATTTCATTCCGATCAGAATGGATTATCCGTTAGAGAGATTAGCCGAGTTGTATATTGAGAAGATTGTAAGTTTGCATGGTATTCCGTCTAGTATTGTTTCGGACAGAGATCCTAGATTTACATCGAAGTTCTGGGAAGGTTTGCAGAGAGCTTTGGGAACTAAGCTGAGATTGAGTTCCGCATATCATCCGCAGACTGATGGTCAGACTGAGAGGACCATTCAGTCATTAGAGGATCTTTTGAGAGCTTGTGTTTTGGAAAAGGGAGGCGCTTGGGATTGTTATTTGCCTTTGATTGAGTTTACCTACAACAATAGTTTTCATTCGAGCATTGGTATGGCACCGTTTGAAGCTTTGTATGGTAGGAGATGTCGGACACCATTATGTTGGTATGAGTCCGGTGAGAGCGCTGTGGTTGGACCGGAGATTGTTCAACAGACTACAGAAAAGATTAAGATGATTCAGGAGAAGATGAGAATTGCTCAGAGTCGTCAGAAGAGTTATCATGATAAGAGGAGGAAGTCACTTGAGTTCCAAGAGGGAGATCATGTGTTTCTTCGTGTTACTCCGATAACTGGTGTTGGTCGAGCTTTGAAGTCGAAGAAGTTGACACCTCGATTTATTGGTCCTTATCAGATTTTGGAGAGGATAGGGGAAGTAGCGTATCGTATCGCTTTACCGCCGTCACTTGCGAATTTGCATGAGGTTTTTCATGTGTCTCAGTTGAGGAGGTACATTCATGATCCGTCGCATGTAGTCCAAGTAGATGATGTACAGGTGAGAGATAACCTGACTGTTGAAACATCACCTATGAGGATTGAGGATCGAGAGTTGAAGCAGTTGCGGGGTAAAGAGATTGCCTTGGTGAAGGTAGCTTGGGGGAACCGCAGGTGGCAACGTGACTTGGGAACTGGAGAGTAAGATGAAGGAGTCTTACCCAGAGTTGTTTGCTTGAGGTATGTTTTCGAGGACGAAAACTCTTTTAGTGGGGGAGAGTTGTAACACCCCGATAATAATAAAATAATTATTTAAATTGAGTTAATAATTTATTTATTAATTTAATTAAATAATTGGAAATTTTATTATTATTATTTTTGGATTATTATTATTATTCGGAAAATATATATATTTTGGAAATAAGAGAAAGAATCCCATTTGGTAAAAAGAAAGTTTCACGTGAAAACAGAGAACGATCGTGAAAGAGGAAAAGGGCAAAGAGACAGAGCAAGGGCTAAAGGTTGAAGAACGGAAAAGCTTGAAGCTCAAAGATTTGCCGGATTAACTCAGGTAAGGGGGGTTTATCGTCGATTAATGGGTATTATGGGATAATATGTGATGGGTAGTGATAAGCCGTTATTTGACCCTAATTGGGATTGGTGAATGCTGGAATTACGTTGGTTAAACTGTGTTAAAAACTGAAATTGAATCCGTGATTGTATGTGTCGTGATTTTCCGATAGTGTAGCTTTTTACGGAATCGGAATCGGAGGTCCGGAAGTCCTCCAACGGCGGAAAGTGCGGAGAATTCTGCATTCTGCCTTGTGTTAGCGCAGGAACTGCTGTTTTGTCTGCGTTAACCGGTTAACCCAGGGTGTTAACCGGTTAACACTGTTATATTTGTGAAAATGTGCTGTTTTGCCTGCGTTAACCGGTTAACCCAGGGCGTTAACCGGTTAACACTGTTGCGTTTTGCCAGAAAATGTGTTTTTGCCTGCGTTAACCGGTTAACCCAGGGCGTTAACCGGTTAACACTGTTGCAGAGTGGAAAATTGGCTTTTTAATGTTGTGTACATAATTGAGAGTTGGCCTATGTTGGCGTATGATGTAATAGGGATTATTCCCGCTGTTTTGAGCAGTATAGGTATTAGTGGAGTGTGCTAATGCTATGTTTAATTGATTTACATGATAATGATGTGTTGATACATGTGTTGATGATGTATGATGATATGCATAATGCTATGAATGTATATATTATGCATGTATTGGTAAATGGACTGTTGTATGGCTTAGAGTGTGAGCATATGTCCATTGTGAATTGTTGTTGATGCTGCATTGCTAGATGATTAGCGTGCATAGCATAGCCTTCGGGGCTGTAGCTAATTCCCATGGTGAGGAATTAGTGAGTGAATCATTGTGGATTTGTTGTTGATGTTTGCATGCTAGATGATTAGTGTGCATAGTCTAGCCTTCGGGGCTGTAGCTAATTCCCATGGTGAGGAATTAGTGAGTGAGTCACTAGGTCTCAAATGAGTGGGACTAGTGAGCTTAGTAGCCGTATCTGGAGGGATCGGTGAGCTTGAACTATATGTTCAAGAATAGTCGGTACCGCATGTGTGGAGTCTCATTGCATAATGTATGTATGGCGTATAATATGAATGGATGTATTCCAATATTATACGTGTGTTTGAGTTGTTGTGGAGTATGATTTGAGATTATACTTGTGCTTGATGTTGATGTTGAGCTGATGTGCTGTTACTGATTGTATGTTGCGATTAGGGTGATTAATGTGTTAAATTACTTAACATGACATTATATTCTATAATGCTTATTATATTGATTGAGGAACTCACCCTTACAACTATTTTTCAGGTAACGAGAAATGAGTTGAGTAGAAGCGAATGCTTGGAGTCTAGTGTAGTCTCCCTAGTGGGTCATGCTCTGATAGATGTAACATCGGGAGGGAACATTTTAATTGTGTTGTTGATGATTGTTGAACCCGTTTACATGTAGTATGTTACATGTTTTGATTAATTTGATTTATATCCGCTGCGATTTATGCAAATGTTTAATTGATTAAATAAAGAGCATGACAGTTATTTTGGAACATGGTATGAATGATTGTGTGACACCCTTAACTGCATAATTACTCTGATATATGCTTATTATTTTAATTAAATATTTGGGGTATTTTAGAAGGGTGTTACATTAGTGGTATCAGAGCATAGTCGGTCGAGTCGAGTCGTAATTATTCTGTTTCCCCTGTACGGTATAGGTGTTGAGTAACCTATCAGTACTCATTGTTTTAGTTTGTTTGGGTTTTCAGAATAGAGATGGCTGGAAGAGGTAGAGATGATGATGCGATTGCTGAGGCTCTGGGTATGCTAGCTGGAGTACTTGGAGGGAATCCGAATGTTGTGGGAATGGGAGCTGCTCGTCAACTGAGTGAGTTCCAGAAGAACAATCCTCCAATGTTCAAGGGAGCATACGATCCAGATGGCGCTCAGAAGTGGTTGAAGGAGATCGAGAGGATCTTCCGAGTAACTGAGTGTGCCGATAACCAGAAGGTCAGGTTCGGTACGCATATGCTGTCAGAAGAAGCTGATGATTGAGGTTTTCAGTGACCATAAAAGTTTAAAGTATTTGTTTGATCAGAAAGAGCTGAATATGAGACAGAGGAGATGGTTAGAATTTCTGAAGGATTATGACTTTGGTTTGAATTACCATCCGAGTAAAGCAGAGCTGCCCAAAGAGGGAAGCCCTACTAAAAGTGCTTGCTCAGGCTCATGTTACCCAAGATATCACGGTCGGCCAATTCGATGGAGTGGTCGCCAATATCACAGCTTGCAACACTCTAAGCTTCAGTAATGAAGAGCTGCCCAAAGAGGGGAAGAATCACAACCGTGCTTTGCATGTATCCATAAAGTGCCAAGAAGATGCTCTGGCTAGTGTTTTAGTTGACACTGGATCATCCCTCAATGTTCTACCAAAGAGGGCGCTTGCTAAACTGTCTTACCAAGGTTCGGAGTTGAAACCTAGTGCGCTTGTGGTGAAAGCTTTTGATGGTTCTCGAAGGACAGTAGTTGGGGAGGTAGAGTTACCAATACAGATTGGACCGCATGTATTCCCCATCAATTTCCAAGTCATGGACATAAATCCAGCTTATAGCTGCCTTTTGGGACGCCCATGGATACATGCTGCTGGGGCAGTAACTTCTACTCTACATCAAAAGATGAAGTTCGTTGTCGATAACAAGCTCGTTATTGTCTCAGGCGAAGAGGACTTTATTATCAGTCAACTCTCCTCTTTCCGTTATATTGAGGCTGATGAGGATGCCTTGGAAACCTCCTTTCAAGCCCTTGAAATATCCAATGCTACACTTGAAGAGGTTAAGGATCCTGTTGAGAAAGCTAGTTTGTCATTCGCTTCTTTGAAGAGTGCAAAATCAGCAGTTGAAAGTGGAGGCCCTGCAGGTTGGGGGCAAGTTATCAACGTCAATGAAAAGAATGACCGTTTTGGTTTGGGGTACAAGCCTTCTGCTAATGGAGGAGCCCTGGTCCCTGCAAAGGACCGTGTGCGGAGCATTCAAGAAGTTTTCCTGAGCAAAGGATTTATCCATGGAGAACAAGTTGGTGCAGTGGAAGATGACACTGAGGATAAAGAAACATCGAATCTGATATACCGGTGTGAAGCAACCTTGACAAACTGGGAAGCGGTTGAGATTCCAGAAGTTTTTCCTGTGTCAAAGTAATTGTTGTTTTCCTTTGTGTTTTTTGAAAATCTTTAGCTCTGCCCAAGGCTAATGGATCATTTGTAGGGCCCCTTTTGAATTTCGAAAAATCATTATGACAAATAAAGAGCATTTTGTTCAAATTCTTGTCGTTCATTTATCTGTTGTTTTTCTTAAAATGGCAATCCTTTCAAAAAACTACAAAAATATTTTTTTACTTCTTTTGCATTTTATTTCCATTTTTCTAAAAAACCATCATTAAAAAACATGCAGAATAATCAATAAACCAGTTGAATTCGATGACCCCGCTACTTCCTATAATTTTGAACTCCCCATCTACCAAGCGGAAGAGGAGAGTGAGGAAGATTGTGATTTCCCAGAAGAACTGGAAAGGATGCTCGAGCACGAGTCAAAGGCCCTTCAGCCGCATCAAGAACCAGTGGAAACAATCAACCTTGGCACCGAGGAAGACAAAAAAGAGGTCAAAGTCGGGACTACACTTGAGGCAAGCATCAAAGAAAGATTGATCAAGTTGCTACATGAATATGTAGATGTATTTGCTTGGTCGTATCAGGATATGCCAGGTTTAGATACTGACATTGTTGTCCACAAGCTACCACTACAGCCAGATTGTCCGCCAGTGAAGCAGAAGCTCCGAAGAGCAAGACCTGACATGGCTCTAAAGATTTGTGACGAGATGAAACGTCAATTTGATGCCGGTTTTCTAGCAGTTGCAAAGTACCCTCAATGGGTGGCCAACATTGTGCCAGTACCCAAAAAGGATGGAAAGGTCAGGATGTGTGTTGATTATAGGGATCTAAACAAAGCTAGTCCAAAGGATGATTTCCCCCTGCCACATATTGACACTCTAGTAGACAACACTGCTAAGTTCGCAGTCTTCTCCTTTATGGACGGATTCTCACGTTATAATCAAATCAAGATGGATCCAGAAGACATGGAAAAGACCACATTCATCACCCCTTGGGGAACATTTTGCTACAAGGTAATGCCATTCGGTCTCAAAAATGCTGGGGCAACTTACCAAAGAGCAATGGTCACTCTTTTCCATGATATGATGCATAAGGAAATTGAGGTCTATGTGGATGATATGATTGCAAAATCTCAAAGTGAAGAGGATCATATAGACCACTTGCAGAAGTTGTTTGAGCGTCTTCGGAAATTTCGACTACGACTGAATCCTGCTAAATGCACCTTCGGTGTCCGATCCGGAAAGTTGCTTGGTTTCATTGTTAGCCAACGAGGAATTGAGGTAGATCCTGACAAAGTTCGGGCTATACAAGAGATGCCTGCTCCACGCACCGAGCGAGAGGTTAGAGGCTTCCTGGGGCGTTTGAATTATATCTCAAGGTTTATCTCACATATGACGGCCACATGTGAGCCTATCTTCAAATTGCTTCGAAAAGATCAAGCAGTTGAATGGAATTCTGACTGCCAAATGGCTTTTGAGAGAATCGGACAGTACCTGCAAGAGCCCCCTATTCTAATTCCACCTGTTCAAGGGAGACCACTCTTTATGTACTTAACCGTGCTTGAAAAGTCAATGGGATGTGTGTTGGGACAACATGATGAAACCGGTCGAAAGGAACATGCCATCTATTATCTGAGTAAGAGGTTTACCGATTGTGAATCCCGATATTCACTCTTAGAGAAAACCTGTTGCGCTTTAGCATGGGCCGCTCGTCGTCTAAGACAATACATGATTTGCCACACTACTTTGTTGATCTCGAAAATGGATCCAATAAAGTACATCTTTGAAAAGCCTGCTTTGACTGGAAGACTCGCCCGTTGGCAGATGTTACTATCTGAGTACGACATCCAATATGTGTCTCAGAAAGCCATAAAAGGGAGTGTGTTGTCTGATTACCTGGCAAACCAGCCCGTTGAAGATTACCAGTCGTTGAAGTTTGACTTCCCTGATGAAGACATTATGGTAGTAAAAGATTGTGAGATCCCAGAACTTGATGAAGGACCTGAACCCGGATCTCGGTGGAAGCTCATGTTTGATGGTTCCTCCAATTACATGGGGCACGGCGTAGGAGCTGTCCTGTTGAATCCAAATGGTGGATACACTCCCTTCACAGCAAGGTTGTGTTTTGATTGCACGAACAATATAGCAGAATATGAGGCGTGCATCCTAGGCATTGAAGCAACCATTGATCTCCGAATCAAAATCCTTGAAGTATGTGGAGATTCAGCCTTGGTGATATACCAAGTCAAGGGCGAATGGGAAACCCGTGATACCAAGTTGATCCCATATCGTGCCTATGTCATGGAACTAATAAAATACTTTGACGAAATCACTTTCCGTCATATCCCGAGAACTGAGAATCAAATTGCTGATGCTTTGGCTATGTTGGCTTCAATGTACCAAGTCAGGTTCCATAATGAAGCACCTCTCATTCAGATCGAGCGGAAAGTTGAGCCTGCCTACTGCCAGTCAGTTGAAGAGGAAGCCGATGGTAAACCCTGGTTTCACGACATCAAGTGCTTTTTGCAAAATCAAGAATATCCAACAGATGCCACAACCCTTGACAAGAAAACATTGAGGAAGTTAGCATCTAAATTCTTCTTAAGCAATGGTGTGTTGTACAAGAGAAATCACGACATGATTCTGCTCAGATGCGTGGATGGACGTGAAGCAGACCTGTTGATCAAGGAGATTCATGAAGGATCCTTTGGAACTCATGCCAATGGGCATGCCATGGCCAAGAAGATTTTGAGAGCTGGTTATTACTGGTTGACCATGGAATCCGACTGTTTCAATTATGCTAGAAAATGTCATAAATGCCAAATCTATGCCGACAAGGTACACGTGCCTCCGACCCTGCTAAATGTTTTGACGTCACCTTGGCCTTTCTCAATGTGGGGCATCGACATGATTGGCGCCATTGAGCCTAAAGCTTCCAATGGTCACCGCTTCATCCTGGTTGCCATTGATTACTTTACCAAATGGGTAGAAGCCGCCTCTTATGCTAATGTGACAAAACAAGTGGTTGCACGGTTTCTCAAGAAAGAGATCATTTGCCGTTATGGAATTCCAAGCCGGATCATCACAGATAATGGGACGAATCTGAACAATAAGACCATGAAGGAATTATGCGAGAGCTTCAAGATTGAGCACCATAACTCTTCACCATATCGTCCAAAGATGAATGGCGCTGTTGAAGCCGCTAACAAAAACATCAAGAAGATCCTGCAGAAAATGGTAAAAACCTATAAGGATTGGCACGAAATGCTACCCTTCGCATTGCATGGATATCGGACTTCCGTCCGCACTTCAACAGGGGCAACCCCATTCTCTTTGGTATATGGGATGGAAGCAGTTCTCCCAATTGAAGTAGAGATACCTTCAATGAGAATCTTGATGGAGACCAAGCTAGAAGAGGCTGAGTGGATTCAAAATAGATTTGATCAGTTGAACCTCATAGATGAGAAGCGATTGACTTCTTTGTGCCATGGGCAATTATACCAGAAACGGCTTAAAAGGGCTTTTGACAAGAAAGTACGTGTTCGGGAATTCAGAGAAGGAGACCTCGTGCTTAAGAAGATCTTACCAATACACAAGGATTCACGTGGGAAGTGGACTCCCAATTATGAAGGCCCATATGTTGTGAAGAAAGCTTTCTCCGGAGGTGCCTTGATTCTCACAACTATGGATGATGAAGAGCTCTCACACCCCGTGAACTCTGATGCAGTTAAAAAATACTATGCCTAACAAAAACCCGCTAAATCGAAAACCTGAAAGGGCGATTTAGGCAGAAAAAAAGGGGTATCCCGGTGGACTGAAAACCCGAAAGGGAGGTCCAGGCAAAAGTTAGGGATGAATAAAAATGGTAGCTCGCTAAGTTGAAAACCTGAAAAGGCGACTTAGGCAAAAAGGAGCGTCCCGATGGATCGAAAACCCGAAAGGGCGATCCAGGCAAAACTTTGGGGCATAAAGGCATAAACTGCATCAGTTGTTACTGATTTACACCGAAGGATTTGAGGTGGAAGATTAATCCAGTCACTCCCCTTAGGAGCAAGGTTTTTGGGGGATCATATCTATTAAGGATGTTAGTGGTCACTGAATTCAATGTAAACCTTTCCTTATTGTCATTTTCAAAAAAATGTAACACTCTATGGAGCTACGCCATTTGTGTGCTACCATTCTTGAATAAAACACAAGTTTTCCCAATCATTGTCAATTTGTGTTCATCTATGCTTTTCTTTGTTATGCAAAATGTCATTTATTTGTTAATAATGAAGTTTTGAAACTTGGAAAAAGAATTTGAAACTTAGAAAAATTTACTTTGATACATGTGAAAATCGAAGGAAAATCATTTGTTTCCCCAAAAGCCTCAAGGTTGCATAAATATTCCTAGAGCACCAACAAAAGTCCCCATGGAATATAACTCATTAATCCTCTGGAAGGATGGACCTCTGGTTATTTATAACTGTCAATCATGATAGATTCTCCTCCGGATGCGCCTGTTAATTGTACGGGTTCGATGTTATTGGTGTTGAGGAATCCGAATCTCTGTCTCTACAAACACCCAGTCTGCCAAGTATCAGCATTCTCATAATCATGATCATTCATATATCATGCATTCAAATCATGCATAGCCGAAATGTACTTCGTGCTCATTTTGCACTGATCCAGGTCTTGTTGTCGATCTTAGATCCTTTGACCTCTAATTCCAGCTTGTCTTTGGTATCCTTAAACCAACATCCGGTTTTCGCAGTCATTTTCAAGTCCAATTGTTGTTGGCAAAATCCGTTAAAAATTGGTTGTAGTCCATTGCTTACGGTCAAAGTCCAATTGTTGCTATTCCGGGGTCAGGTCATACTTGAACCTGCTCTGAAGAGTTTTTCCAATTTTTGTTCAATACTATTCAGGTCATATATGAACCTGTTGTTGAACCTTTTATTCCGGGGTCCGGTCATATTTGAACCTGCTCTGAAGAGTTTTTCCAATTTTTGTTCAATACTATTCAGGTCATATATGAACCTGTTGTTGAACCTTTTATTCCGGGGTCCGGTCATATTTGAACTTGCTCTGAAGAGTTTTACCCTATTTGTTCAATACCATTCAGGTCATGTATGAACCTGTCGTTGAACTCTTATTCCGGAGTCCGGTCATACTTGAACCTGCTCTGAAGATTCTTTGTTCAATCCTATTCAGGTCATATATGAACCTGTTGTTGAACCTTTTATTCCGGGGTCCGGTCATACTTGAACCTGCTCTGAAGATTCTTTGTTCAATCCTATTCAGGTCATATATGAACCTGTTGTTGAACCTTTTATTCCGGGGTCCGGTCATACTTGAACCTGCTCTGAAGATTCTTTGTTCAATCCTATTCAGGTCATATATGAACCTGTTGTTGAACCTTTTATTCCGGGGTCCGGTCATACTTGAACCTGCTCTGAAGATTCTTTGTTCAATCCCATTCAGGTCATATATGAACCTGTTGTTGAACCTTTTATTCCGGGGTCCGGTCATACTTGAACCTGCTCTGAAGATTCTTTGTTCAATCCCATTTAGGTCATGTATGAACCTGTTGTTGAACCTTTATTCCGGTATCAGGTCATACTTGAACCTGCTCTGAAGATTTTTTCTCTGTTTGTTCAATACCATTTAGGTCATGTATGAACCTGTTGTTGAACCTTTATTCCGGTATCAGGTCATACTTGAACCTGCTCTGAAGATTTTTTCTCTGTTTGTTCAATACCATTCAGGTCATGTATGAACCTGTTGTTGAACCCTTATTCCGGTGTCAGGTCATACATGAACCTGTTCTGAGGAGTTTTCTCCTTGATAATTCCCCAGCGTTGTCAGGTCATATATGAACCTGTTGTAGCATCTTTTCCTTTATTCGGGTTCGGTAAGTCATGTGTGAACTTACTACCGAAATCCCTTGTATTCTAAGTGTCGTTAATCAAATCTCACTTTGAATACTCCCCAGTGTGTGTCTGATTCTCCAACAGGACTGTTTCCCCAGCAAGTTGTTACTTACCATTTGTCTGTCTCCCTGTGGATCATCAGTATTCCCCACATATTGGTCTGTCTAGTAGCATCCCCTGTCAAGGGTCCACCATATCCCTAGCAGATAAAAATAGCAGAAAAAGAACCATGCATCCACGCATATCATGTCATGCATATCATATCATATCACACCATGTCATAGGGATTCAGGATCAAAATCCGGGTCTTCTTAGTATTTAACCATCTCCCACTACGATCATATGAAGAGTGTCCTGCTTCATATTCTCTAGTTGAAGACGCTTAAACAGGGGCAACTGTCATACCCCGATTTTGGTCCTGAATTATTTATTTTTTTGGCACTTGGCCTAAAATTCATTTGCATACGTTCATTCCCAACTCCATATTTTTGTTACACATTGATCATTGTCTATGCCTTTTTGATCATGGTGCTTTTGACTATAAAATGGATTTTAATCATTTGACTTTTGTAATTTTTCAATTTTTGATTTTAATTTCAAATTAAGTTTAATTCCCAAATTTCAATTTAATTTTAATTGTTATTTTTACTAATGATTCAAAACTCTAATTGATTTTTAATTTTCAAATAGATGTTAGAATTGATGTCAAAGGTAATTGTAACAAATTATTGGATTAATTTGATTTTAATTGGGTTTTCTACTGATTTTTTATTATTATCTAAATTGATATTTAAATTAGTCTTGGATTATTTCTAAAAAAATCCATTTTTATATCCATAGTACATTTCAAAATCAAAATAGCATTACAACATTTTCATAAATTACCAAAGTCATCTTCCAAAGGACAAACATTTTAAAACCATAAACATGGACTTGGCATTCCCTTGATCCAACCTACACCAATTCACCTTTTCACTTGAACCATGCAATATTTCAATCAATATCATTCCATTTTCCAAAATTCTAATTTCATATAACAACTATCATATAATCATACATTTCCCATTTCATATTCAAAAATCACACATTCATATTTCAATTACATCATTCATTCATTTACATGCATGATTTTAAAGTATCTTACATGAATATTTGGAAGCTAAAACTCAAACTTTCGATAGTATTCCAACCTTGGACAAGCTTCATGCCTTGGGCGGAGGAGGTTATAAAGCCGATCTTATTCTCATAGATTTAGTGCAATTATGGAGGGTACTGTTTCGCAAACTAGCCCAACATGGGTTTATGAATTCTCGCACAGTTTACAACAGCACTGGCAGCGGCTCATTTAATAAATAACAAAAAAGCTTGGCCTTCCAAAGTATAATAAGCAGCTGATTGGCAAAGTTTCTTACTAACATGGCTGTTGACAAATTGATCATACATAATTCTTTCAGACACTCTCAAATATTAAAGCAGACACAAGTATTCAGGATGTTACAACAATAATGGATACAAATGGACTTTGTCTCAATGACTACCGACCATGATTCCGTTATACAGTTCGCCTTAATGCAGGTATTTCCCGACGCCTGCCACCGTTTCTGCAAATGGCACATCTTTAAGCAGTGGAGATCAGTCACTAACAAGACAGCAGATAGAAGAGACTCAAATTATTGTGACAACTCCTGAGAAGTGGGATATTATCACACGGAAGTCCAGGGACCGAACTTATGCACATCTTGTGAAGCTCCTCATTATTGATGAGATTCTTCTCCTTCATGATAACAGAGGGCCTGTAATCGAAAGTATTGTTGTTAGAACAGTAAGGCAGATTTGAAACAACCAAAGATTATATTCGATTGGTGGGATTGTCGGCTACTCTCCCTAATTAGGAGGACGTGGCCCTATTCTTGCGTGTCGATCTGAACAAGGGGTTGTTTTATTTCGATAACAGTTATAGACCTGTGCCTCTTTCTCAGCAGTATGTTGGAATCACAGTAAAGAAACTCCTTCAGAGATTCCAGTTGATGAATGATACCTGTTACAAGAAAGTTATGGGTATAGCTGGAAAACATCAGGTTCTTATCTTTGTACATTCAAGGAAAGAAACTGCTAATACCTGCATGATGCACACGAAGAAAATATCACAGTGTATTCCGTAAAAAAGGAAAGAGAGAAAAGCCGCAAATCCTCATAGAGGTGCCATAAAATCTTCAAGCGCATTGGCTTCGAATAATTGCCACGAACCTTCTTTGTTGCATCAGAAGTTCTTGAATTGGTAGAACATGTTGGTGCAATAAGTGATCTTTCGGGTAAAGCAAAACTTTTTTGGTTCTTCCCGCGGCAGTATTAGATGTGTTCTTCATTCTTTGGATTTTCACTCCATTGCCTACAACGTTAAATAAACTTCAGGCCAGAAGGATGATGATAAAATTGGATATGTATCGGAAGTTCACCAATGCTTTGGGCAGCAGATCTAAATGCACTGTCACGATATGCCTTAATCACTTCTTTAAGGAGTCCTGTGAAAATCAAACCATAACAGCCAGTACCCAAAGCAAAAAAAAACAAAATGCAATGCAAATCAAGTCTTTGAAAGTAAGAAAGAAAAAACTCATGTTCTGTCAAGAAACTCAAATGGACTTCACCTTCAAAAAGTTATGCTGATGAACCAAAGCACATCATTAGGGGATTTACTTGAAAAAGATACGGTTAATGGCTATAGTCCAAGTCCCGGTTCAGCATCATCATCCTCTTCGCCAGCATCTCCAACTGCTTCAATGAATGCAGAAAGCTTTCTCAACGCCCTGTGGAGCTTATCGCCAAAAGTCATGGTTGTTACCGAACAGGATTCAAATCACAATGGTTCAACTCTAACGGAGCGTCTGCTTGAAGCCCTATATTCTTATGCAACATTGTTCGATTGTTTGGAATCAACTGTGTCTAGAACATTACTAGAGAGATGTCAGCCCAACCGAATCGATATCAGACATAACCTCCAAAACCGTAATAAAAACTGCTTTTGGAATCTTCAACATTTTTACTGCAGTAACACAAAACAATTGGCAAGTGTTAAAAATCCAGAAATTTCCCAATTTGGGATTAAGGCAAAGCGATTAGAGAAAGCTTGCGTTAAGAGTACCTTTCCGAATTGCAGCTTCAAAGAGGACCAATCCAGTACTGAACTCAAAAAAGTGTTTTGGCACCTTCTTCTTTGAGCTATAAAGACACGAATTTGAAACCCTAACCTGAAGCATAAAAGGAGACGAAAATTGAGAGAGAAGGGGGCTTGAAAAAAAAACGAAAACCCTAGAGAGTTCGACGGCTACTGAAAAACAAAAAACCCAAAACCGGAGAATCAAAGATAAACCTGTTTTGGAGAGTTGAAAGAGTTGGAAGCTTCATCATTGCCGTCTTTACCGCCGGAGGTGAGCGTTTTTTTGCTTCAGCCATTGATTTCTTTTATGATTCGGAAGCGATTAAGAAAAAACGCACGTTTGAGAGAGGGTTATGATGTGAGAGACGTGAGTTGGAGAACGATTTTGTGAAGTGAAATTGTGAGAGAGAGCCTGAGCGGTGATGAATGAGGACAGAGAGAGTAAAGGTTTAGGGACGAGCGATTTTGAGATTGAGGGAGTGAGAACGATGAGTTTACTATTCCTCCCATTTTTATTTTTTTTCTTTTCTTTTCTTTTATTTATTTAAACCACATAAAAGCCATTTAAAAAAATTTATACTTGTAGTCTTTCTTTGTTTTTTTAGTTAATAGTGTACATTAATGTCTTGTTTGTTTGTATTTTTTTTATTTAATAGTGTACATTAATACTTGTTTGTTTGTCTTCCCTATTAATTTACTAGTTATTAGTCTATAGAAACCCAACAGCCATGCGGCTGGGTTTAATCACTAGTAGACTAACAGTTCTTTTTCTATTTAGTTTTTTTATTTTTTTTTATTTTAACCCTTTTTTATTTTACCTTAGTTTATATATTTAAGTCAGTATTAAAATATCAGTTAGTTAGTAAGTGGTCTGGTGGAGGGGAGTTGGTCTCTAGATCTTTAGTGTAGTGGGTTCGATACTCTTAGGCGTGGTTTTTCATTCTTTTAATATTTCTTTTATATTTATGCTTTATTATTCATTTTTTTTTTATTATTATTCTTTGTTTAATACTATGATTTGTTTTTTCTTTTAATTGCATCATGCATTCGAAACCATTTTTTTTAACTTATAAAAATCATATTTTCTCGATTTAATATCGAGCCCCTTTTTCACACCCTTGTAAGTCGATTGCTTTTTAAGCATCGCCGTCAACCTCACATAGCTTACTCTTGGGCTTTCTTACAATGAGCCGGTTCTCTTGCACTTACACTCATACTTTTGCATTATTTGTGTTTTGGCCCGATTTAATTATTTCATTATTTTTAACCCCCATTTGACAAAATGTACCCCACTCCCCCAATGTGTATATAATTTTGTATTGTTTTATTTCTCTATTTGTTTTAGCTACTAACACAAGAATAAAATCAACATTTTCAAAAATACAAAAATAAATGACTCGATCCAACGTCGAGTATTTTCTCAATAAACAAATCAACTCATTTCTCCATCCCATTCCATCCCATCTCTTTCAAACTCTCATCAAACGCTTGATTCAACGTCAAGCCATTTTTTTCTAATAAAAACTCAAAAAATATTAATTTATAGTTAAGACCTTTTCAATAAGATGGAAATGGAACATGGTGTATACCATGCACTCCTGAGGTTAAGATTCGAGACGTATGCCTCGCCAATCTTAACTCTCGCCATCGTCTAAAAGTGTCAATGTGGTTTCGTCAAACCTTTTCTCAATCAAATCTAAGATACTTAAATCTTATTTAACACTTTTTCAATAAAGGTGGAAATGGAACATGGTGTATACCATGCACTCCTGAGGTTAAGATTCGAGACGTATGCCTCGCCAATCTTAACTCTCGCCATCGTCTAAAAGTGTCAATGTGGTTTCGTCAAACCCTTTCTCAATCAAATCTAAGATACCTAAATCTTATTTAACACTTTTCAATAAAGGTGGAAATGGAACATGGTGTATACCATGCACTCCTGAGGTTAAGATTCGAGACGTATGCCTCGCCAATCTTAACTCTCGCCATCGTCTAAAATTGTCAATGCGGTTTCTTCAAACCCTTTCACAATCAAATTCCAAAATACTTAATTCCTATCTTAATCTCTTTCAATAAAGATGGAAATGGAACATGGTGTATACCATGCACTCCTGAGGCTAGGATTCGAGATGTATATCTCGCTCATCCAAGTCCTCGCCATCACTCAAAATACATCCAACCAATCAAACTCTTTTTTCGCCGCCGTGCGATCAATCAAAGAACCTTTTTCATAAATGAAAGATATATTGTCTTAAGTGATACAAAACAATGTTTCGGCCACGATTGTTGAGTAGAGATAAATGACGCTTTTCCGAATGTAGATTTATAAATCCGTTCGATGTGTGGTATGCGTCCACTCCTCATCTGTTTTGGGTAAAACAATGTTTTCGTCGATTAATACAGTATAGCTTTCGCTAAAATCGACCAACAAACAAACATTTTTCTACCCAGAACTACGTAAGCCTTGATTTCTCTTTTGAGATACGTAGGAGCAGGATTTGTAAATCTTGTCAGGCCCACTAATAAAAAAACTTAGGTTTAGTCCTTCGTTAAAAAATCCAAAAACATTTCTTCTCTCTTTTATTCTTTCTTTCCCACCTAATAACTGAAAAGCCTAACATTTCAAACTAACATTAACGCACACAACTGACCTAATGGTTCCCGTTGAGTACAACGGACGTGAGGGGTGCTAATACCTTCCCCTCGCGTAATCGACTCCCGAACCCTGATATTGGTTGCGATGACCATATCTTATCCTTTTATTTTGTCTTGGGTTTTATCGATATTTCCCCTTTCCTTTTTAGGAATAAATAAAGTTCGGTGGCGACTCTGTTCAGTCCATCATTGCGAGCGTGCGATCGCGCTTCGCTTTGTAGTCGTATCCCCATTTTTTCGAGGTGCGACAATAAGACACCATATGAAATATGGAGTGGTGAGAAACCATATATGTCTTACATGAAGATTTGGGGTTGCGAAGTTTATGTGAAACGACAAATTTCAACTAAGCTTGAGCCCAAATCTGACAAATGCTTATTTGTGGGATATCCTAAAGAAACAAGAGGATATTACTTCTACAATCCTTCTGAGGGCAAAGTGTTTGTCGCTCGAACTGGAGTTTTCCTAGAAAAGGATTTTATTTCCAAAGGAACCAGTGAGAGGAAAGTAGAGCTTGAAGAAATTCAAGAATAACAAGGCATTGATACACCTATGGAGGAATTAGAGCAGGAAACAAAAATGGTTGTGGAAGAGCAACCTGCTCAAGTAGAACAAGACCAGCGTAGGTCAGGCAGGATACGTCACCTACCTGAGAGATATGAATATCTCATAACAGATCAAGGTGATGTATTACTCATGGATCAAGATGAGCCTGTGACCTACCAAGAGGCCATAACTGGTCCCGAGTCTGAGAAGTGGCTAGAGGCCATGAAATCCGAAATAGATTCCATGTACACAAACCAAGTTTGGAACTTGGTAGAGCCTCCTGTAGGAGTTAATCCTATAGGATGCAAGTGGGTCTTCAAAAAGAAGACTGACATGGACGGTAAGGTACATACCTATAAGGCAAGACTGGTTGCAAAAGGATATAAACAAATTCATGGTGTTGACTATGATGAAACCTTTTCACCAGTTGCAATGCTTAAATCTGTTCGGATTTTACTTGCTATCGCTGCATATCATGATTATGAAATATGGCAGATGGATGTCAAAACGGCTTTCCTTAATGGGAATCTTCTTGGGGATGTGTACATGACACAACCTGAAGGATTTGACATACCAGAAGAAGCCCATAAGATATGTAAGCTACAAAGATCAATCTATGGATTGAAGCAAGCTTCCAGAAGCTGAAATCTTCGTTTTGATGAAACGGTAAAACAATATGGATTCATCAAGAAAGAAGATGAGCCTTGTGTCTACAAGAAGGTTAGTAGGAGCATGATCGTGTTCCTGGTGTTATATGTAGATGACATATTACTCATTGGAAACGATGTCCCTACCCTGCAACAAGTAAAGACTTGGTTGGGGAAATGCTTTTCTACGAAGGACCTAGGTGAAGCAGCCTATATATTAGGAATCAGAATCTATAGAGATAGATCACAAAAACTGCTTGGCCTAAGTCAGAGTACATACATAGACAAAGTGCTGAGACGCTTTAATATGCATGATTCCAAGAAAGATTCATACCTACGCAACATGGCCTGTGTCTATCAAAAACACAATCCCCTTCAACTAAGGAAGAAAGGGAACGCATGAATAAGATTCCATATGCATCTGCAATAGGATCTATCATGTATGCCATGTTATGTACTCGACCAGATGTCTCGTATGCTTTAAGTGCAACGAGTAGGTACCAATCTGATCCTGGTGATGCCCATTGGGTAGCTGTTAAGAATATCCTTAAGTACTTGAGAAGGACTAAGGAATCATTCTTGATATATGGAGGTCAGGAAGAGTTGGTTGTAATTGGTTACACTGATGCTAGCTTCCAGACAGATAAGGATGACTTTAGATCGCAATCTGGTTATGTGTTTTGCTTGAGCGGTGGCGCTGTGAGCTGGAAAAGTTCGAAGCAAGATACAGTTGCTGATTCTACAACCGAGGCCGAGTATATTGCTGCCTCAAGTGCAGCAAAGGAAGTTGTTTGGATCAGGAAGTTCATTAGTGAACTTGGCATAGTCCCTAGCGTTATGGATCCCATTGGTCTCTATTGTGATAACAATGGTGCTATCGCACAAGCTAAGGAGCCTAGATCTCACCAACGATCCAAACACATACTTAGGCGTTATCATCTCATTCGAGAGATAATAGATAGAGGAGATGTGAAAATATGTAAAGTACCTACACTTGACAATATAGCTGACCCACTGACAAAGCCTCTTGCGCAGCAGAAGCATGATGGCCATACTAGATCAATGGGCATACGGGGTATGCCTGATTGGCTCTAGTGCTAGTGGGAGATTGTTGGTGTAAGCCTTAGAGGCCAATACTTTTGGTACTTGTATCGAATTATTTATTAATAATAAAAGGAATTTTTTTTATTATGGTTGATTAATAAAGTCCTTAGAATAGATAGTCCGTTTAATGTATTAAGTGTGACTTAATCATGAGAACACATTAAACATAAGGGCACTATTCTTAAAGTATCCGTAGTCGAGCTTTAATGTGAAGTGGGATAACATTAAAGCATTAAGACTATTATGTTTGTAGACTGATGATCACATCTCATGGATCATGGATAAAGAGTTATCAAGTCTTAAACATAGGTATGAATATTAGGAGTAATATTTATACCGGATTGACCCACTATGAGAATACTATCTAGAAAGTTATGCAAAGTGTCATAAGTTATTCTCATGGTGATAATAGTGTATACCACTCTTCGACCTGAAACCACTATGGATCCTAGATGTAGAGTCGAGTGCTTTGTTGCTGATCTAACATTGTCCGTAACTGGATAACCATAAAGACAGTTGATGGGTACTCCACGAAGCATGCTGAGGGACATGAGTGTCCTAGATGGAATTTGTCAATCCTGCGTAACAGGATAAATGTCTATGGGCCCAATATTGAACTGGACAAGGGTGACACAGTCTATACCTTGTGTTCAATATAGACATAAGGGCAAAAGGGTGATTATACACATAATTATTATCACAGGAGGTTTTGTCAGATCACATGACATTTTCGTGACTTGGGTAGCAGTGATGTGTTGCTAGATACCGCTCACTGTTTATTATGTTAAATGCGTAATTTAATATAATTGCCAACGTCGTGAAACCTATAGGGTCACACACAAAGGACGGATTGATAAGAGATAGAGTAACTAAGGAACACCGTAAGGTACGGTGCACTTAAGTGGGAGACGAAATATGGTAAGGTACCAAATACTTAAGTGATTTTGGGCATATTATAAGATATGGGCCAAAATACACTTAAGTGGGCTTTTTAGCTTGAAGCCCACACAAGTGGTTCTATAAATAGAACCCCTTGGGTAGAAGCATTGTCACTTCAATCCACTCAGACAGAAATTCAAGTAGAGACTTGGAATTTTGTTTCCCTCTTTCTCTCACTCAAAGCCTTCATTCATAACAGCTAGCACTGCGATTGAAGGAATCCGTTCGTGTGGACTGAGTAGAGACGTTGTCATCGTTCAACGTTCGTGATCGCCCCGTGGATCTGTATCAAAGGTTTTGATCATTATCAGAGATCTGCACCAAAGGTTTGAATCGCCACAAGAGGTAACGATTCTATCACTGATCATGGCCATTCATAAGGATCACTAAATGGAGAAATTTTTAAATTCCGCTGCGCCTTGGATGGCAATTCTCCAACATAGCTTTTGCGAACAAATTTTGATTCTGAATATTTGACGTGTGACATCATCATATTCTGGACTCAACACACTTTGACTCTAAAGAGATACAAAAGTGAGCTTTACAAGATTATGTCAAGTTCTGGAACACTCTTAAACAACAGTTCTGATGAACGTTTATGTTAAAGCTTATGACTGTGACTATGATAGAAGAGCCTCTGAAGGTTTATCATGCTCTTAAGATTATGCACCCCGATTTCTGAAGACCAAGTTATGAAGACTCTGAAGACAAGGTTTTGAAGACTCTCTACACAGTGTCATACCCTCAAATTTCCCTACCCCATATCACTCTCTTGAGCCATAAACCTTAAGCATACATCCCATACATATAATCTCATATGCATTTATACTTAATGACCATAATAATCCACAAGCCCAAGGCATGGGATTCAACTACAAAACCTCATGATCCTCTGGTCATATTGAGATGTGCCTAAGCCACCTTAACCATAATCTCACCCTCAAGCACCCCACAAAGCTTGAAGTGACACTCAAGTCATCTCACTCACTCCCTAAGTCTAATTTGGGTGGTGAGTCCCCTTTGAAGAAGCTTCAAGATTCATCTGGTCACCCAAGGACCAAACTCTAGTTCTTAACCCTCCTTTTGGCTTGTACAAGTCATGATTCACCATATATCTTGGCCATGCCATTAAGGATCCCTCAAATCCAAAGTTTGTTCATGCTACATGTCCTTTAAAAATCTCAATTTGACCCCTACATCTCAAACCCTAATTCATTTGACCATGGTTCTTGATGAAATCTGTGGCTCAAGAAACCCTAGTTTAAGGACTTCTTGATCATTGACCTTGCTCATTTTTGGCCATCCAATCACCCTATCACTCATTCAACATCATTTCATGTCCATTGCAATCAAAATCAACCATTTAAACATCATTTCATAACCCCATGGGGAACCTTCTGCTACAAGGTCATGCCTTTTGGATTAAAGAACGTTGGTGGAACATACCAACGAGCCATGGTCACACTCTTTCAAGATATGATTCATAGAGAGATCGAGGTCTAGGTTGACGATATGATAGCCAAATCTCAAACCGAAGAGGAACACCTTGTCAATTTAGAAAAGTTGTTCGAGAGGATAAGAAAGTTCAAATTAAGGTTTAATCCCAATAAGTGCATGTTTGGAGTAAGATCCTATAAATTGCTAGTTTTATCGTCAGCCAACGTGGCATTGAGGTAGATCCCGAGAAAGTGAAGGCCATACAAGCTATGCCTCCACCAAAAACTGAAAAGGAAGTCTGAGGATTCCTAGGTAGATTGAACTACATTGCTAGGTTCATATCTCACCTTACAGCCACTTGTGAGCCGATCTTCAAACTTCTTCGAAAGGATCAAGCTGTCATTTGGAACAATGATTTCCAAAAATATTTTGAGAATATTAAGGAGTACTTTCAAGAACCTCCTGTGCCAGGTAGACCATTGATCAAGTACCTCACTGTCCTCGAAGGATCCATGGGATGCGTCCTTAGCCAACATGACGAGACTGGTAGGAAAGAACACACAATATACTTCTTAAGTAAGAAGTTCACCGATTGCGAGAGTAGATATTCAATGCTTGAAAAGACTTGTTGTGCACTAGTTTGGGCTGCCAAACGCTTAAGGCAGTACATGCTCACTCATACAATGATATTAATCTCTAAGATGAACCCTTTCAAATACATCTTTGAGAAACCTGTTCTAACCGGTAGAGTAGCACAATGGCAAATGGCTTTAATCGAGTACAACATCTAACATGTCACTCAGAAAGCCATTAAAGGGAGTGCATTGTCCGACTATCTTGCACACCAGCCCTTGGAAGACTACCAGTCTATGCGCTTCGAATTCCCCAATGAGGATATTGTAACATCCTAATTTTCCATACCTTAAATAATATATATGATTATAATTGAGATTTTAACATCGTTAGTTATTACAAACTAAACATTGAAACTAGCAGCTATAATAATTAATTTATCAACTAATTACTCTTTATTTTATTATTAATATTATTATTCAATTTGAATATCATCGTTTTATTTTACAAACTAAACTTTGAAATTAGTCATTTAAATACTTAATTTTAAGTTAACTAATTATCCATATTATTTTTATTACTTTTGTTGTTTTGTTATTATATTATTTGATGTTATTTGATTTGAATATCACTATTTTACTCTACAAACTAATGGTAAATAAAATAACCTTAAGTTAATAAATGTATTAAATAATTATCCTTGTTATTATTATTATTATTATTATTATTATTATTATTATTATCATTTCATTTTATAAAAGAAATATATTTTATTTTTCTATTAATATTCTACATGATCATATGTCATGAAATAGTAGAAAAATCAAACTTTCATACATTTCTCACCAACTATTTTCACAAAGTCATATTAGAACATCTATAAAACTATTCATGCAAGACTTGTAAATATTAGATAAAAACATATTTACTAGCAAGAGTTGAAAAGTTAGAAAGCATGGACAAAAGGAGATAAATTTACATTATTTTAATATCTTACAACTAGTATAAATAGGGGTCTTTCTCACCCCATTTTCATTCATTCATTCACAAATCATCTTTCTTACCTCTTTATTTCCTTCTTTCTCTAGTTTCTTCATATAGAAATATTAGTTTGAGTTGTCGAAGTTTTCACGGTGTCGGTTTGTGGTTTTTAGAGTTATTTTGGGGTCAAAGTTCTTCTAAAGTTTTTAAAGGAGTTTGATACGTCAAAGTTCTGCTCAAATCATTTTCATAAGTAACCGGTAAGTCGTTATAATTTAATTATTTTAATTATTTTATTTATATAAAGGTTATTTTAAGATTTCGATTTAAATTTCCGTTCAGACGTCGAGATATTGAACTTATAAAGTCCAAGATAAATTTTACCATTTTAAGTTGTTATAATGCCCAAGTATTATTATAAAATTAAAATATCATTTGGAATACACTCTTGATAATTTTCTAAAATAAACAAATCCAAACGGGAGTATAGTCTAATTTATATTTGAATTTAATAACGATTTAAATATAGTGGAGGTTATGATTAAATATTTTAAATAAATGAATATTTTAATTTGTAACGGGATTATGTTTATTTAACCGTAAATTATATTCTAATTATTTTATAAATTTCATACAATTCAACGGTTATTGTAAATTAGGTTCTGGGCAAACATCAAAGAAAACGCTCGTGGACTTTCAACAACTATCAACAACAAAAGGTGGGGGCAATGTCTCGTATACGTTGGGATGGTTAGCGTAAAATAGCTTTATATATATATAGATATATATATATATATATAATATATATATATATATATATATATATATATATAGATATTATATATATATATATATATATATATATATAGATATATATATATATATATATATATATATTATATATATATATATATATATATATATATATATATATATATATATATATATATATATATATATATATATATATATATATATATATATATATATATATATATATATATATATATATATATATATATATATATATATATATATATAGTGGTGACCCAAACCCTACTAGCGATAAATAAGTAAGGAGAGCCTATTCTCGAATAATGATTTTCCCAAATCACTAAGCGATATTATGCCGACCTTAATTATTTATCATAAGAATGATCTATGACAATTTGAGGTTGTATTGTGCTTACATTGTTTGATTAATTGTTTAATTATTTATTTTATTTATACTTGAATGATTGTGATTGATAGACTAAGAAAATGATATATTAAGGAGAGAAACAACAACATTGATTAGATATTAAGTGTTAGATCCCCAATGAAATAAGGGAAGTTGGATACATTGAGTAGTTGTATTCGGTTGGGTTCTGGCTAAGGAAAAGACTTGGTCGACCATGTCCTTTACGGTCCACCTCTCTTACCTGGGAAGTCAACCATATATTATTCACTGTATAAACTGAACTAGTTATATATAGATAAGGATCACGCCAAGGAGAAATAGACAAGACATTTAATGGATTTGGCACTTAACCGAAGTAATTAGATAATAACTATGACCTGAAAGGTTGATACGATATTTACCAAATATTAACTAAATACTTATGGTTGAGAGTTGCTACAAGAAGGTTGAGTGATCATATAGACCTGCATTGAGGAATGTGTAAGTCCACTGTCGTGCGGTATGGGACGTGCGAGGTTGATCAGTCGCCTATAATCCCGACGGGGAGTATTATTTATGCATGCTAGGCAAGACAAGGGTCTTGGCCTGAATCCTCAGGGACGATCGACTTATAACACCTGGACTCCATGTGAAGTGAGGTGGCGTAGCTCTTGGTAATTGGGAGTACGTTGGTGGCATGTGGTCTTGTGATTTCTGATCTTGGTAAATGGGGTAGGTATCCTTGACAGCGTTTAGTGGCCTGAGTCAGCATATAGTTCAAGGATGCATTATAATAAATACTTATAGAGTATAGGTAAATATGGGATAAAGATACACTTGTTCGAATATATATATATATATATATATATATATATATATATATATATATATATATATATATATATATATATTATATTACTATTTTACATCCTATTCCCACTTTTAAACTTGTACATAAATCTTAGCCCTGTATTCTTTTTGTCTTGCATCTTTGGATTGATCTATGACGATCAGGCGACGAGCTAGACCATTTAGGAGGGAAGGCTATGGAGTGACAAATTACGATAATGTCAAGGCTGAAGGTTGCTAGAATTTTGTCAAACGCTTATCACATCGTTACTAGTACGTAATATTATATACAGTCAGTATAAGTGTTAGTCCTGTTGGACTTAGGAGGTCCTTCTGTTAAGTTTTCTTTTGATTTTCTTCATGTACTTTTATTTTAAGTTTTATCTACGTGGAAAGGCCACTAGTCTTAACGGTGTCAAACTTTATGTAAAACATATTTGAAGCGTATATATGTGAAGTAGTATCTTTTAATTAATTCAGTCTTGTTATTTAATTTTTTTTTAATTTTTCTGTATTTTATTTTAGAATTTCACCAATGGGATATAGGCTGTCTCATTTATTATGTTGATTAGGGATTGCAACATCCCCGGTCCCGAGGAAAGACCAGAATATGGATCCCGATGGACCTTGGTTTTTAATGGAGCTTCTAACACTCATGACAATAACATTAAGGCAATTATCACCTCCCAAATTGGTTTTCACCTCCCCTTCGCCGTGAGGTTGTGTTTTGATGTACAAACAATATGGTGGAGTACTGTAAGACCCCAATTTTGACCCTAAGACCCCTCATGCTATCTCATCATATGCATTAGCTTTTGGGATCACACCTTGGCATCCTCCTTACCCCTCATCCATTGGGTTTGCATTGGGAGAGATCACCAAGCACATTTGATTGTATCATAATTTGTTTTTCATTATTTACTAACCCAAAGGCAAAAAAATATGTCAATATATAGTTTGTTGCTTTTGTATGTAGTGTGTGTGTTCACCCATGCTCCATCAAGCTCATATTTAGGATTTGAGACCCTCAATGCAAGGAGACTAATCAAGATATGGTTCAAATTGAATCTAGACATCATATATGGATCCCCATGGTCTTCACATATCATTTTGATCAAGAAATTATCAAGAGTTTGAAGTTTGTTTTCCTTGGAAACCCTAATTCATCTGGGTATCTTGTGTGACTTCCTCAACAAGTTTCTTCATCATTTGATCCAATATTTCAAGGGATACTTCATATTACATCATCTTATTAATATATGGCCCTCCATGATTCAAAAATATCAATATATATTCAAGTTTTCAGGTTGGTTCATGGTGGTTGACTAGAGAAAGTCAACTGGTCAAAACTAGGGTTCCCTAGACCCTATCTCCTAAAATGTTTATCATATGAAAATGATTCCAAGAGAAACGTTACTCCTTATGACATTACAAATAACTATCATGTTTAGGTAAAGAGATAGTTTTGCTTGGAAAGTCATTTTTATGATGAAATATCATAGGTCATTTTGTCTGAACCCTAGCTAGAAGGTCAACTTCCAAGGACCATAACTTGCTCAATTTTTATGAGATAAAATTCATTCAAGTTTCATGATCAAATTCAAGATGTCCTATTAAACTTTTATTATTGTAAGAAGTTCAAATTCAACTTGAAAAGGCATGTGCCAAGAGGAAACATTATAGGTCATTTTGGGCAACTACCATTGAACAAGTGATTTTCCTCAACTCCTAAAATGCATAACTCCTTCATGCCAAATCCAAATTAGGTCAAATTTGTTAAAAAATTGAATAGTTTTGAAAGAGCTACAACTTTTATGAAGGAATTATTTTCATTTGAAACCCATAGCAAAATATATTCAAGGTGGAAGAAGTGAACATTTGACTTGGTACTTAGAAAATTTTCAACTATGTTGGATTTTCCAATCTTCCACATCCAAATTCGTCATGATCCAAGCTTCAAATGGAAAAATGTTCAACATGAAAGTTGTTCCCCTTGATCTCACATTTCCAAAATGTCCAAGATCATCTCATTTGGCCAAGGATTGGAGGAATTACGTATGGGTTCTTTTTAAGGGTTCATTTGGATGAAATTCACATTCACATTTCAATCTCCTTTGCATGATCACATGACATGATTTCAGCATTGCACATGAGTGATTTTGGACCTAATATCATCATTTGATAGGCCTATCACACTCCCATGGAAGCATGCAAGGGAATTTCTATTTTTGGCCAATTTTAGAAGTGTGTGAAAATCAAATGCATAGCCTATAAATAAGACCCTCTTGGCTCAGAATTAAGGACCTCATGCCCAAGCTTTGAACCTGGAATCCAAACCCTCGCCATTAAAGGATAATCTTGAAGGTTTTCATTTGAAAATCGAGCTTCAAATATCATTCTCTTTTGAGATTGAAACTCCAAGAGTCCAAGCTTTTCCTTGATCCAATTCAACTCCTACAAGCTTCTGAAGTCAAGCCATGGCCAATTGGAAGCAAGACCAAGCAAGTTTGAAGCTCACTCGAAGGTGATTTTCCAGAATTTTCATCTCTTCGATTCTCTCTCAATTATTCACCATTCTTTGTGATTTTTGGTTGACTGAAGACCTACCAATGTAGACAACAAGATTGATTTGCTTTGAGGTCAAATCGAAGCAACTCAGTTCATGATCCTCAAAATTCAAATCCCTGTATCTTTTTATATACTTGGAATTGGAGAAAATTGAGGCCAATTTCGTGATCCTGAGCATTTTATCTTTGAAATAGTGTCCTTGTTTGTCATTTTCCATTGAAATGAAGTTGGACTAGTCTGGTGGAGGTCACCAGAGAAGATGACCGGAGCCCTAGCTCCGGTGATGTGTTGTCATGCTTCCTGGCCATCTGATCAAGTTTAAATGTTATAATCTGGATCGTTCCATTTGATTACCACGCACACATCTGTTTTACCTAGGTCCACCATGGAACACGTGCATGTGGCCATCAGATCTGCCACCTCAATTAATGAGGGAGATCTGATGGCCCTTGTTTTTTCTATTTTTATGTTTAATCCTTTTATTTTGTTTAATTCATAATAATTTCATTTTTAATCCAAAAAATATGGGACTTTCACCAAAAATATTTAAATATTTTTCTCTTCCATATTTTGAATTAAAATTATTTTTAGGATTAATTTTGACATTTTTCATGAATTAAATGTTTTTGTGCATATTTTTACTTGTTTAAAGATACTTCTAACGTTTCAAAAATCATGAATTTTTTTGTCTAAGGTCATTTGACCTTGTTTGACCTAGGATAAATCTCTTGGCCATTTGTTTGGTGTTTTGAAGATATTTTAGGCTTTGACAAAATTAAATTGTATTTTGATGCATTTTTAAATTGACTTTTAATTGATTAAATGTGTGAAAATTATGTTGAGTCATTTTTATGTTTTTGTGATGTTTGACTATTAGTTTGGACCTTGGTCAAGGTTGATTTGACTTTTGTTGGATTAAAACCATTGTATTTAGGGGATTGATGAAATGTACATTTCATATCCTAAAATGAATGAATGGTTTTAATTTGATAAAACTCCTCTCATGACCAATTTGTGTTTCTATCTTCCCCTCCCTCTTCATCTTCATCCCTATTCTTTCCCATCCTCTCATTTGACCACTGAAATCTCTAATGTCTTAAGGCTATTTGGTTCATCAATGACCTTGTGTCAGATGGACCAATACAAGTATGACTGAGATAGGTCCATCCCTCTTGATCTTTTCTTTTAGTGTGTGGTATGTTTTAGGAGTTTGGTTCATTATACCAAATCTCTAACATGCATTAACACCTAAATTTTTATTGCTCGGCCTCAGATAGTTGTGACTTCTACATAAGTTCAATTACGATTGCTTAATATAGAGCTAAATTTGACCATAATGGCATAACATTATAGTAAGTGAGATTGTAAGTCTCCCATTCTTCATGGTATTATATGGAAACTTGAACTTTTTTCCTTTCATAAGAGCTAGTGGCATACTTGTTGAATTATCCAAGTTGGAGCCCTTCTCATGAAAGATGTCTTGGTTTAAGGATCCATGCTTGTGAATGGATGATTGAGTGTTCTCCAAAGAATGACTTAATCAGTTAAAAAAATACGACTAACACTTAACTAACCCTTAACTAACATTTGGCTAACTCTTGTTAATATTGGTTTACTTTCAAGTCATTTACTTTATGCAATTTAACTTCCAGTCATTTATCATTCATTGCCATTTACATTTCATTTAACTTGTTTATGTTTATGCCATTTTCACTTTGCTTATTTGAGCCATATCTTGTGATTGTATATATTGTTTGTGCATTTTGATTTTGTTTGTGGTCTTAGGACCTTAAAATACCTAATAACAACAAAAACCCTAAAAAAATTTGGTGGACTGTTGATCTTGATCTGAACTATTGGACTTAGGATTATGCAACATTCCCTGTGCAAAAAGGACTTGGCCAACATTTTGAGACCAAGTTACTGTAAGTTGAGCCTTCAACTGATGCAAGTCTTGGGATTTATTTGAATTCATCTGTTACTTTGTCTTGGTGATAATTGTTATTTTGATCTTGTGTCTGATGCTTTGTTCTGAGTTGATCTAGGGATATTTCATCTGATACATGAGAAGGCAAAGAAGACTGCTAGCTATGGGATTTGCTTGCTTGGATGTGGCTATATTTATTTGATGCTTTGATCTTCTTGATGTGTGGATATTGCTATTTACTTGTTGATCATTGATTGATTCAAAGTCCAAAGGGAAAATGAGTTTTTTATATGACATTCTTGTATGTTGGATTGTATCCCATTGGTCAGATATTTTCAACTCTTAACTTTTAATTTTTGTGCTTAGGATAACTTATTCATCTTCTCCCACTTCTTAAATTTCAAAATCTCTCCCCACTTTTCAAAAAACTTTCTTTGCTTGTGATTTCAAACTTAGACCTTATTTTAAATAGAAACTTTGGCCTTATGTCAATGGATTTTCAAAATCAAATTTGTAAATAAATTTAATCATATTGACCTAAAATTTCAAAAAGACAAAAAGAACTAACAACCTCGTTCAGATTTTTGGCCCTTTGTGCCATTTTCATTTAAACTTTTGTTAAAATCAATTCACCAACTTTGAAATTGTTACCACGAACTTCGAGGTTTTGATCCCTCATTTTTATGTTGGTACGTAGGCACAAGTCCGAAGGTCTTGTCAAACACAAAAATATAATCAATGAATTGTTTTCTCATCCCCACACTCTATTTTTCTCAAACATCTTTTATACCAAAAACACATATACACATAAAAAAGGGCTCCCTAGGAGTACCTATGACACTTTGGGTGCTAACACCTTCCCTCTCTGTAACCAACCCCCTTACCTGTAATCTCTGGCATTTTATTAGTTTTGATTTGAAAACATTTTATCTTTGGGTTTTGTTCGCACAATTTTCCCTTTTCCTTTGGAAATAATAAAAGCGTGGTGGCAACTCTGGTTTTATTGACGTTAATCTTATTCATAGCTTAATGGTCATGAATTTACCGCTACAAGTACGAGGCCTGTATCTTCGGTATTGAAATTGAATTGATCTTAGGATCAAAGTCCTTGAAGTCTACGGAGATTCAGCCTTGGTTATTAGCCAAGTCAAAGGAGATTGGGACACCAGAGATCACTAGCTCATCCCTTACAAGGATCATGTCCTGAAACTAATCCCTTACTTTGATGAGATCACATTCCATCACATTCCTCGAGAAGATAATCAGCTAGCTGATGCCTTGGCAACTTTGGCATCCATGTTTAAGGTCAAGTGGAAGAATGAAGCGCCATCCTTTCACCTAAATTACTTGGATGAGCCTGCTTACTATTTGACGATCGAAGACGAAGCCGACACTTATCCTTGGTTTTATGATATCGTGAGATTCCTAAAGTGCCAAGAATATCCAAAGGATGCATCCATTACTAACAAGAAGTACCTTTAAAAACTGTCTTCCAAGTTCTTCTTAAGTGGAGGGGTACTGTACAAGAGAAATTACGATTCGGTTTCGCTAAGATGTGTGAACAAGAAAGAAGCAAACCAAATCATAACTCGAGAAGCCTAATATTTCTAAACTAACACTAATGCACACAACTAACTGAACGGTTCCCGTTGAGTATAACGGATGTAAGAGGTGCTAATACCTTCCCCTTGCGTGATCGATTCTCGAACCATGATTTGATTGCGATGAATAATATCATTGTCATTTCTTTCTTGGTTTTTATTTATATTTCCCCTTTTCTTTTTAGGAATAAATAAAGTTCAATGGTGACTATGTTTAGTCCATCCAGTGAGCATGCAATTGCGCTTCACTAAATCGTGTTCTCATTTTTTTGAGGTGCGACAAGTAGATTCTTCATGACCATGCTCCAGTGGTCATAATTACCATAGTACTTTGGAATAGAGGGTTGAAAAATCATTATTTCCTTCAACCGTGGCTTACAAACTCTTTTTTCTTCTTTTCTCTATGTGAAGTCTAGTTTTGATACTAGATTGTTATAAAGCTCTGATAACATACTTACTTTATTGAATAATAGAAAAGCTAATATGTAGCTGATTACATAAACTAACTATCCTTGAACTTATCTACAAAATAGGAACTAATAAAGACTAAATCAAAATGAATCCAAATCTTATGCTAACAACCCTATACAATAGGACATTTATTCTAACAAACTAACTAACTCAAAATTAACCTTATTAATAAATTGATATTGCATCATGAGGAATGTCAAGAACTAGTACCAACATACCTCCAAGTTTGATTACATGGTAGCCATGACGTTCTCATCAGCGTGATATTTGAATTTCAAGTGAATTGTCGAAGAGACGGTTCTTAGGTGGCCAGCTTCAGAAGTTTGGTGATACACTTGTACACAGATTTACAATCAACTACCAGAAGTTGGATCTTCATTATTTTTCTAATTTATTTTCTCCTAAAAGACATCATTAGCTAAATGTATTCTAAAAGTATCGTCGTCGACCCATTGAATCCTTGAAGGTCGCTTCCTTTGTAAGGTATGATAATCTTTCAAGTCAGGCACAATTTTATCTGAGAGATTGGTGTACATGATATTGCACAAACTCTCTTGGTCCACCAAAACCCTTCGCACATTGAAATTGTCCATAAAGGCTCTTATCTATAATTTGGTGTGAGAGTTTATAATCTTATTGACCAGCTCCTTGACATAGAATGAGATAGACTTTTACTCATGCAACATCATTTCTCTTAATTTCCTTTTAATCGAGGTACACAATACTCTTTTGAAATGAGGGAACCCTCCTGATACTGATACTACTCCTTTCGTGACCATCGCGGTTTACTTTAGGGATATTTAGCTTAATTAGCTACTTCCATTATTTGTTTTCTATGGGCTTGTCTGAGTGTTGATAAAGAGTGTCTCCCATGGTTATTATAGATCTTCCTCGACGTTCAATATGATGGATAAACATTGTAATACCCACATATAAAATAATCTATAAATATAATATATATAGTATAAACTGGTATCGATACAACCATAAGAGCCTACCGACATCGTTATATATACATGTCCATAAATAATAATATACAACTATGGCACATGATATACAAGAGTGCCTAATCAAAAATAAGATATTTACAATATCCACACCATGCACATAATCCACATCAGAAGACCATGAACTACAAAATTCTTCGAAACATAATCAGACAAGTTTATCCTTCCCTTTAACCTGCAAACAACCACCTGAAAAACAACAGTAATAATGGGGTGAGATAATCATCTCAATGAGTTCCCCTATCTTATGGGTCCACTCGGCTCTAAAAGGACTCTAGTCGATTTCTTAACTTAAGCCTTTCAACTTCGTCTTACTTGTGTACACTTACATAAAAAATAATGACTTAAGCATCTAAGGGAATTTAAGCTTCATATGGAAACACACGACATGAGTTCTCATAACTCAATGAACCACTATTTTGAAATATAATAAAGCATGGATTTCAATCCTACGTCTAGGACTATGGACACGGGTCATGAATGTTTGTATCATGATTCAAATTTATTTATGGATTTATATTCTCCATGGGACTCTAACCCATTTTAAGAATCGTCACTCGTATGGGACTCTAACCCACCTTGAGTATCTTTCCTTGTATGAGACTCTAACCCACTTTAAGGTCCACTCCTCTATGGGACTTTAACCGACTTATGACAAGTTTTTCCTCTATGGGACTCTAACCCACTTATAAGGATTTTCACTCTTATAGGACTCTAACCCACTTTGAGTTTCCAAATCAATAATGCGTATATCCCAATGCTACTTTACATAATAATCTCAATCGGGACATGCACGAGTATGGGTTATTTCTGAATACGTCATTATTTTCATTAATCACAACATAATTAATCCCATTATTTTCCATGTAATTATATCACAACCATCATGATATTTTACACGATTTCCATGTGATTATATCACAATCACAATATATCAAAACCATGTGATAATATCACAATTACAATCACAATACATCATAACATGTTTTCGTACAATCTCATTGTATCACAATTATGACATTGTTCCCCATCCATGCCCTTAGCACTTCGTAGATGGGATGACTCATCTCACGTGACTATTCGTTCACGGGTACACACTGAGATACCTCTTACATCTGAGCATCATAACTTAAGTTAATTACCAAAACTTAAGTTATCCTCACTATTTTATTTCACCTATCTATAACTCTAGGTTTACTCAAACTTATCATCATCATAACTTGATTTTTTTACTATTCATTCAATGCATGCACATCATAATAGGACTTTCAGAACAAAGGTTCCTCACCAAATAGGACTTTCAAAACAAAGGTTCCTCACCAAATAGGTCTTTCAGAACAAAAGTTCCTCACCAAATAGGACTTTCGGAACAAAGATTCCTCACCAAATATCCAACCAAAAATTGGAACATAAGCATGGTTTCTCTTTACCAAAAGGTAGAACATTGGACTCGCTTTCCAATGTATCTGACCTCATATCAATCAAAGTTACAAACCTGTTTTATAGTGGAAACAGAGAATTAAGTAGCATATATCATATCATCATAGTATTGAATCAATTAGTCTTATTAAATATAACATGTCATAGTATAAGTCATAAAGCACACCTGATAGTATAACATTATCAATCATGTAGTATTTGGCATTCACATAAGATTCCCTAAAAAATAATTCAATTAACTTGCTTATTATGCATTAGGCTAAACTTTCACGCAACCTACTTCAGCCTAAGCTAATCCACTTACACACCACATATTAAGCACACGTCTGATCATCATATGGTGGGGTTAACCAGACCTAATGGGAAATTAGAGTGGAATAAGAGCATATAAAATCCATTATGTTATATCTTTCTTTGTGTTAGCTTTCCAATGCATCCAACTGCATCTCATTTCAAGTATGAAACTAAAGATACATTATTTTCAATACTGCTAGAATTTCATATAAGTAGATATTTCTAGGTGAGAATCTCAGTCTCTTAGCGAGATTAACAGGACAAAATCCCTAAAATCTCATTTTTAAACCCATATTTTTCAAACTTCAACCATCCAAACCATACCTAATCATGTCATAACATACTCAAGTATTTCATACCATAAAATTAACATTATACCAGATCACATATGCAACCAAACTTCATCATCATTAATCGACCAATATTTGGAATTCAAGTATGGTTTTTCTTTGATGAACGATACAACACTGCACTAGTTGTCAGACACATCAATCAGAGTTACAAATCCAGTTTTATGGTGGAAACAGGAAATGTAAAAATTTGACCAGAATCTTAGAACTCTCGCTTAGTGGGCTCTAAGCAAGATGTTCAAGCAAGCTCTCTCCTAGCGAGCTCCCAACAAATCTCAAGCGAGATAAACTAGAATGAAATTTTTCTCAAAATTCTTTGTCTCGCTTAGCGATACATATCCTTGCCTAGAGAGAATATAAGAAAAACTTCTACAACATGTAATTGATATGCTCCCCTAGCCAGCAGTTCTCTCACGTTGCGAGAATTGCAGAACGCAGTCAATGAAGAAACATAACAAGAAGGGAAAAACCGCCATACATATAATTAATTATTATCATACTGCACCCAAAAAGACAAATTAGCATGGTTTAATATGATTAGGCATGCAAAAAACAAGATGATCATGTATTAACACTAATTTCACACATATAACAAAAACTCATAAAACCCTAGTTCATATTTCATGGATTTCCCCCCAAAGTTATGTCTAACTAGGAATCCGCCTTTTAAAGGATGAAGATGATGAAAGATTTTATATGAGTTATGGATGATTCGAGCTTTGATCTTTCCTTCCAAGATTTTCATGTTTTCCTTTCCTCTTTTCTTTTTCTCTTCTATCTCTTCTTCTTTCTCTTTTCTTCTTTCTCTTCTTACTAGTAATATGATAGAATGCGTGGCATATGAGAGAGTAAAAGAAAACATCTAGGTTGGAATTTTGTCGCATAATAACCAATGGTCAACCAATGACACCAAAATATATTTTCTTGTACTAATTAGTAAAGATCAAGTGAATTGAGTAAGAATTAATCTCTTATGAGTTCATTAATTAGTCTATTTGATCTAAATGACAAGGAGTAGAGCATACAAGAACTCGATTTGTCCCAACTGACAAAGAATATAACACTTAAGAGGATATGGGATATTTCATACGTTCCCATTCATTGAACATCTCGCCAATGTTATGATCGCTACACCAGTGGAAGAGACATTATCGATATTTGTTTTTTCTATGACATTCTCATATAGGTCTGAGACTTAGCAAGTATTTCTTTATCTTTTCATCAGCATTCTTCACTAGCATTACTTCTTCATTGAACCTCTCAATGTAAAAATACAATGTTTCGTGTTTCCCTGTCTGAAAGATCAAAAGCTCTCCACCGACTTGGGTTGCCTTCAGGATTCCGTGAAATACGTAGAAAACTTCTATGATATTTTCCCTAGGGATTAATCTACTTGTTTCTCATTCCTCTAAGTCAAGCCATGAACCCTGTCTTTAGAGTAAGGATGAATAACTTGCATTTTTCAGGGGCTCTCATTCCCATGAAATTCATAAGAACTTCGACCAATTCCATGTGTTCGTTGAATCAGTGGTTTTTTATAAGTCCATATTCTAGTTGTTCTTGGAGTTCCCACCTTATGGGATACTCATTGATTCTTGTATTAAATGAGTTTCATATTGATATTTTATCCCCTTGTTTGGGTTTGTTATAGGATGAGTAATGAGAAGTTCTTCGATGACGTCGACCTTGGTGCCTTGGTCGAACGCCACCTTGCTCTGAGCCTGAAGGAGAACATTTTATGTGCGACAATGATTGGGTCTTGCGCCTTTAGTGAACTCGTCTTCGATCTCATGGATAATCATCTATGTGGTTTGTGGCTATGTCATTCTGGAGTCTGAGAGGTTGGAAAATGTTGTGATATATAATTTCAGGTTCTCGAAAATGTTCATTCAAAAACTTCAAGGCTTGTAGATTGTCTGTTGACTGCCACGAGTAAGTTCCTCAATAATATCTTTGTTTCTTCGTTCCTTGTGCACCCCCCTAAGGGGGTTGTTAGTTGCTATATTACTCATTTTCTCAAGATAATCTACGTTTTCCTTAATCGGCGTCTGAAGTTCAACATCCAGGAGCGGGGCGAAAAATGTCTCAACCGCTAAAAGAGGTTTTGTCTAATTTCCAGGGTTAGAGGATGGATCACTACGTTTTTTTTCAAGTAGGGGCTCGTCCTTATGACTTCGCTAGCCTTATATCACAGAGTGTTGGATTTCCGAGTACTTCTGCCCCAATATTCTATTTCTAATGTTTGAGAAAGTTATTTGAATGATATCTCTCGTTCACACAGACAACACCAATGTTTTTTTAGGTAAGAAAACTTTTCTTGAAGATGGATATGTCAAATATTGTCGGTCTCGTGCCTGAAGATCTTTCGCGTCTTGTTGTGTTAACTGGATGAAGGGGGTGGTGCCAGCAAACACTTTCACGTCTTGTTGTGTTAACTGGATGAAGGGGGTGGTGTCAGCAAACACTTTCACGTCTTGTTGTGTTAACTGGATGAAGGGGGTGGTGCCAGCAAACACTTCGACGCTTAATTCAGTGATTTTCAAATATTAAAGGTATAAAGTTCAAATAATTTTTGTTTGTACGTTTGTTTGACGTATGTGATCTTTTGTACAAAAAACTTACTAGGATTTATGGAGACCTTTAACCCTTGATTCAATCATAATCGTCCAGACAGACAAATGGTTAAATATTACTCGTTATGTTATCTAACAATCATCCTTTAATAATTTGTCTATGCTTTTCTAAAACACATCAACACTTATTATTCTCAATATTCTAGAACATTAATTAGAATAACAATTATAAGAATTATAAGAATGATATTTCGTTTAGCGACATTGATCTAATGTTATTTAAGAAATAGCATCATAAATATCTCTCCCTTATTTAAGAATGATATTTCGTTTTATGACATTGATCTAATGATATTTCATTTTCTGATCTACGTTTTCTGAACCTCTTCCACTCTTGCGTCGAGATGCTTGACTAAAACCTACAATGAACAAATACCTTTACCATTTATGTTTAGAATCTTGTATAATCCAAAAAAAAAAAATATTGAGAGAAATATTGTTTTAGATCTGAATTTTTTTTTGAAGAATCATTACAATGAATGCTGAAAAACTTTATAGAGTGGTCATAAAGTAACAAATATAGCGAACTATCAAGTAACTAGTGATAGCTAACTTAAACAATTTATAGCTGAAAGACCTACAACAAAAGCTACTTTTATAGTTAAAACTACTTCCCTACTAGTTTTATTTTATCAATTGCAGGTTCCACAACAAAAGCTACTTTTCATTTGTTTTTGTTTTCAAACATCCCTTAAACTGAAAATTAAATATCGAACAAGAAAGTGAATAGTATATGCTACGTACTTGATGGTTGTAATTATTCTCTAGAGTTAGAAAGGGATAATTTTCAGTAACATAGGACCACCTGCCAACCGAACATGTTTCTATAGAAAGAGAAGCTGTAAAGTCTCTAACTTTGGTTTAGATAATCAATTGATTATTTTAAGAAACAAAATGATTATACTCATAGTTATAGAATGAAATGAAGACACATTCAATTTCTCATTACCTACTAAAACCATACATTGAAACAAATTGATGGCCTCATTATGACCACCACTATATCAATGCAATGTATGATCATGATTGTCCCAACTCTTGTCACATGAGTAATTGTGGTACACATTAGTGTCTATATCATGAGCTGAAATTTATTTAATTCATGTGTTATATTTGGAATGACACAATGTGCTAGTTACCCATCATCATTAATTGCTTTACAGACCACCAACACATTTGAATAAATGTGTATTGATCGTTATATTTGGAATGACACAATGTGGAAAATAACAATTTTTTTATTTATTTTTTCTAATATAATCATCTTTCAAAACAGACGAGTCAGATTAACTAGCGCATCTATGTTCTCTAAAGAGGAGATGTCATTCAAGTTGACGCATGCATTTACTGCCTCATGAAGAGGCACCAATATCTCTGACGCATGGTTTTGTATGTGATGTATGCGCCAATTTATCTGACGCATATACCTTTGTGTCTTAATTAAGTAAGTAGTTTTCAGTGACTATAATTACCAATCCCAAAAGCAGTGCAACCATTCAGGTTTCCTGCAATATCTTAAGACAAAAAATATATAAAAAGAAATAGAAAAAGTGTATTTATTCACTCCCTTTCACCGAAAAGTGAAAGCACATACACCTGTGTTTTCTTTGACTTTAGATTAATTTATACACACTCATCATAAAGTATGTTTTCGGAATCAAATTCAAATGCTATAGAACTGCATGAACTCATGGGACACTTTCAATTCTCTACAACTTTCCACAGATAGAGAAGAAACAAGTGATTCTGAACACAGAATCTTCCAAGAGAATGACAGAATAGTTTTCTTTTGGAATGAGTTGTTAACATAGTCACTTAATTCAGTATTGACAATACTTAAATTAGTGGGGTGCAGAGGTATCAAAATTTGCCAGATTTTGAGGAATTATGGGAGTTGTCACTGTTGGAGAATTTAAGCCTAGCATTCCTGGGAAGAGGACATTTCGTCCAAGTTCAAGCATAAGGCATGCCACTGAATGGTAATATCATGTTTCTTTCTTGTGTTTTACTTTTCATGTATCTTTGAATTGACAACGACAGAATCATAACATATTACTATAATTTTTTTTTAAAATTTTAGTGAAGAGATGATTTTGTCTAACTTAGTGTGAATTCAATCATGATATCGTGTTAGTTTAGACAAACATGCGAACAGAGCCGTCTTAAATTTTTAGAATTTCGAAGTAAATTATCTATGTTTCAAGTGTGACAAAACAATTAAGGACCTTACACTCTTATGCTTTAATTTTGATAAATCTATTGTGATGTCATATTTTGTCACAATTTAATTGTAATAAATTTGAGATTATGTATTATATATAATTCATCTTGTACGGTGGTCTCAAATAAATTTAAAGTGATGTGCGATAGTTCATCTTATATGCTCTCAGACTCTCAATAGCTATGTATGTAGCATTTTAGATGCATGATGGTGACTTTTTTGTTCATAGGTAAAGAAAATAATTGAAATGAGGATTCAATGAATAGGAATTAGACAAAATGAAGGAAATTCATAGTTTTATTTTTGTGTATAGTCATTATCACATACCTAGAGGCTAGATTTTGATCTTAAGATTGAATCAAATAATTGGAATCAAGTTATTTAAGGTTAATGCTTAGTGATTTTTTTTTATTCTCACTCTTTAATTGTCTCATTTTTATTTATCTGAATTTTTCGACACGGTTCATATAGATGTTATATAAGTTTTAAACACATATGCATGTCAGACACGGATACAATGCATGTTTAATGATAGAGATATATATTAGTGATAGAGCCAATAATCATAGAGATATATATTAGTGATAGAGACAAGTTTTAAACATTGAAATTGGCTGATAAATTAAGATGGAACGTGTGACATTGACTCTGATGTAATCATGTACACTCTAGACAGAACCATATAGTACGGTGCTTCGTGGTAAATGTCAAGATCCAACGTGTCATTTGTCAAAATGCAAATTAACATTTGTCTGCAATTATTTGCATACTTTAATTATCTTTTGGAGTTGAAGTGAAAGTACTTGTGTGGCACAAACACTTTCCCTTTCTTATCTTTCAATGTAAATCATCAATGATTTGATTTAATGGGTTCCAGTGTTTCACCACAGTGCCATAATAACAGACAACCTATCAATCTATCATGTAATATTCAATTGTAATTAACCATACAAACCATTTTGAGGAGGTGAGTTGTCGAATGTGCCGTTAAGAATTCCACGTCACATAATATATGATTTAAACATTTGTTTATAATTGAAGGACAATTCCTCATTGTAAAGATCAGTTAAGTCATATGTAGCATTGATATCTTTGAAAACAGACGTGTCTGTGTCTGTGTCCGTGTCAGTATCAAACACCTCCACCGATATGATACTAAAATTTATTTATTTTTTAAAATTATTATTGGTGTTGACGGTCGGTGAGCGTATTTGTGTCCATGTTTCATAGGTTAAGCCCAAACGATACAATACTAAGATGATATCAGAGTCTGACATTGTACTAGATATTATGTTTTCATTATCAGACCACCCAACATTTAGATCCGCACTCTAGATGTTCCGTCCTAAAGTAATGTTAAGTGATTAGATAAGTCACACTCAAATTATGCATTTAATGAAATGGGGTCATTCACATCTATGTATTTGACCTTGCCAGATTACATTGTTTTTCTGTTTGTGGTTAACAAAACAGATACATTGACCACCCTCTTATACATTAAATTGCTTATACATTTTCTGCATGAAAAGACTCTTGCAAGGTCTCAATTATCATAGTTTCATTTTTGTAATATCTATATATAGCTACTTAAGTTCTTGCTGCTTTATATTAAATTTTCCATGTCTAGCATATGCAATTATTCAGCTAGATTTGTCTCTTACAGGCCAATTTCTGATGTCTCTAGTGATCTCACCATTGAAATAGGAGCTTCAAGCTTTTCACTTCACAAGGTAAAATATGCATGAGTAACATCTTTAATATTAAAATCATGAAAACAATGTTTCAATATTGAAGTACTAATAAGTTGTTTGCAACTGTTTTTTCTACAGTTTCCTCTAGTTTCTCGAAGTGGAAGAATTCGGAAACAATTGTTAGAATCAAGAGATTCGAAGGTTTCGCGCATAAGTTTCCCGAGTGTTCCAGGTGGTGCAGAGGCATTTGAGCTAGCTGCGAAATTCTGTTATGGAATTAACATTGAATTCACTCTCTCCAATGTTGCTATGCTAAGATGCATAGCTCATTTTCTAGAAATGACAGAAGAGTTCGCCGAGAAAAACTTGTTGACCCGAGCCGAATCATATCTTAAAGAGATAGTACTCTCAAACGCAGCAAACACAATATCTGTTCTTCACCGTTGCGAAACTCTCCTACCTATTTCAGAAGAGATTAGCCTTGTTAACAGATTAGTCCATTCCATTGCAAACAATGTATGCAAAGAGCAGCTTACTTCGGGTTTACAAAAACTCGACCATAATTTTCCTTCTCGAATCATTGAACCGGAAACACCTTCGGAATGGTGGGGGAAATCGCTTACTGTTCTTAATCTTGATTTCTTCAAACGAGTTTTATCAACGATGAAGTCGAAGGGGCTAAAACAAGAGATTATCAGCAAAATTCTGATAAACTACGCGCATAATTCTCTTCAAGTGGTCAAAGGAAGTTTACATGACTTAGAATTTTTGAAGAAACAACGGATCCTCGTTGAAACAATAGCGAGTTTACTACCAACTCAATCGAGGAAAAGCCAGGTTCCGATAGCTTTTCTCGCAAGTTTGCTGAAATCCGCAATTGCAGCATCTGCTTCTACTTCTTGCAGATCCGATTTAGAGAGGAGAATCGGTCTACAACTTGATCAAGCAATTCTCGAAGACATTCTGATTCCAACAAGTTCATATCAAAATAATAACCATTGCAGTACTATTTACGATACGGATTTAATCGTGAGAATTTTTTCGATTTTTCTTAACTTGGACGAGGAGGACGAGGACGATAGCCGGTTGAGAGACGAAACTGAAATGGTTTATGAATTTGATAGCCCGGGATCTCCAAAACAAAGCTCAATTCTTAAGGTATCAAAATTGTTAGATAATTATCTTGCTGAAGTAGCTTTAGACCCGAACCTGTTTCCATCAAAGTTCATTTCACTCGCTGAATTACTTCCCGATCACGCGCGTATCATAAGCGATGGACTCTATAGATCCGTCGATATCTTCCTCAAGGTAAACAATCTCTGCTTCTCAATTGTCTGACCTTATTAAGGGTCAGACAAATTGAAAATTCTCGATCATATTAGCCTCAGTAACGACTAACATATGATCGTGAATTTTCAATATCAAGGACTATTCTAAAATATTAACACTTTCCGTCAAACAGGTTCATCCAAACATAAAGGAGTCGGATCGATACCGATTATGCAAAACAATCGACTGTCAGAAACTTTCGCAAGAAGCATGCAGCCATGCAGCACAAAACGAGAGACTCCCGGTACAAATGGCGGTACAAGTTCTATACTTCGAACAAATCCGTCTTCGAAACGCGATGAGCGGAGGACACAATCAACTACTCTTCGGCGGACTAAACGGTCAGTTTCCTCATCGTTCAGGTAGTGGTGCAGGAAGTGGAGGAATTTCGCCTCGAGATAACTATGCATCAGTTAGAAGAGAGAACAGAGAATTGAAACTTGAAGTGACAAGAATGAGAATGAGATTAACTGATTTGGAGAAAGATCATGTTTCAATGAAACAAGAGCTTGTTAAGTCGAATCCTGGTAATAAGCTTTTTAAATCGTTTACGAAAAAGTTAAGTAAGCTTAATGCATTGTTTAGGATTAGTGGTAGTATTAAGGGTAATGGTGGTGGTTCAGAGAGAAAGTTCCCTTTTCCAAAGAGAAGGCGTCACTCAGTTTCTTGATTACAACAACAACAAAAAAAGCATGGGTTAGTGTATAAGTTATATTTATGTAATAATTTGAGTGATTGTGTCTATAGTTTTTATTTTTTCGTTAATGCTTTTGGGTTTTGATGTCATAAATGATGGTAGCAATGCGTTACAGATTCTGTCCAAGATTGATTTTTTGTCAAAATAATAAGACTTAACCGACTTCACTGGGGATCGAACCCAGAATCTCTGGTTCCGTAGACCAGCGCCTTATCCATTGGGCCATGAAGTCATTTGTGATATAGGGTTATGCTAGGCTATTGAAACTAATGTATTATGGATATAGTAATATGATAGCAATATTCCATTTCCTCCAAACATGATATAAACAAGAAAAAAAATGAAAGAATACGTCACTTAGTTTATATTGTTATTAGATCTATAATAACTCTTATTTATTTGAGTATTCATAACTTTTGATATCAATGGTGGTTATAAAATTGTCTTTTAAAGACTAATTAAAAAAAACGTTTTAAAAATCGAATCTGTAAGAGAATTGGATCGTTGGTTCATTGATCGAACCATTGAGTCACTTGTTGAATTGCATAAATAAATTGAATAACTAGGTTGAATAAATCGGTCTCTATCACAAAATTATATAGTTATTAAAATTGATCGAATTGAATGATTCAGCCTATAAAAAAATATGACACCTAAAAAATTGAAAATTTGAAAATATCATAATTTCACAAGTTTATTCTTTATATATATTAAAATCAAACAAAAAAAATAAGTAATAAATTTTGTTTAACTACTAAATATTCTTAAATATATAATTCTTTGTGTCAAGCATAATTGTAAGTTCGACAGAGTTGAAGTAGTATGTGTTCGATAGAGTCGAACATTATCTATATTAACTATATTCGACAGAGTTGAAGTAGTGTGTGTTCGATAGAGTCGAACATAATCTGTATTAACTATATTCGACAGAAAGTTAAATATAACTTGTTGAAGTTTATATTAGTTAGTTACTTTGAGAATTACTTGGTGGGCAAGTAATCTCATTATAAATAGGGAGATACTCTAGTAAATACATAATCAGAGAAATTCAGTGAGAATAAACGGAAAGAGAAACTCTGCAGAATTCAATCCATCTTCTTTCCCTTTATACCAAAAGCCCTAATTTATCTTTTCTTCCCCAATTCACTTTCCCAAATCATTGTGCGGTGGAATCATCTTGCAACTAATATGTGGTTAAATTACTCAAGTGATGAGTGAGGAATGAGAGGAGCAATCAATCACATATGTTAATTCTTATTCAATCAAGATTGATTCAGATTATCTCTAAGATTGGGGTTTAATTCCAACATCTGGTATCTGGAGCACTGTTTGTGATTCTTTGGAAGCATAACAAAATGAATCATTCGAACGACCATTTTCCAACGAATATTCCAATCTTGAATGGTAGGAACTATAAATTGGTGTAAGTAGATAAATGTTGTCTTCTCCTACCAAGATCTTTGGGATCTTGTGAAGAATTGAGTAACACCAATTGGAGAGAATGCTACAGATGAGCAAAAGGTTGCGCACAAAGATTTGAATAAGAAATATTTTTATAAGATGAGAGCATTGCAAAGTAGGTAAAAGAGCTACTATGAAAATAGGAGAAAGGCTCTTGAGTTTCAAGAGGATGATCATGTGTTTTTGAGAGTTACTCTGGTAACTGGTGTTGGTTGTGCATTGAAGTCTAAGAAGCTCATGCCCCATTTAATTGGTCCTTATCATATTTTGAAGAGAATAGAAGAAGTGGCCTATAGAGTTACTTTACTACCATCTCTTTCGAATCTTCATAGTGTGTTTCATTTATCTTAACTTCGGAAGTATGTTCCAAATTCGTCTCATGTGACTCATATGGATGATGTGCAAGTGAGAGATAACTTGACTGTATAGGCATCACCATTGTGAATTGATGATCAGGAAGTGAAACACTTGAGATATAAAGAGATTTTCTTGGTGAAGGTTGTATGGGGAGGACCTTCTGAAGGAAGCATGACGTGGGAGCTAGAGATATGGATGAAGGAGTCGTATCCAGATCTTTTTTGTTCAGGTAATCTTTTAGGGCGAAAATTCTATAAGTAAGGAGAGTTGTAACATCCCAATTTTATATTTCATTTTTAATTAAATTAAAATTAATTTTTAATTGATTATAGGTGTGTTCGGTTGATTTATGGGATTTTTGGAGAGTATAAAGAATTAATTAGAATTTTAGTTATTTTAAATAATTAAAATAATAAAGAAATAAGAATTTTATGAGTTTAGGTGGAAACTAAGAATATTGAAAATATGAGGTAAAGTGGCAAGAATTAAGGAAGATTAGGGATAAAGTGGAATAATTAAAAGTGTAAAATTAGGTTAAATTAAATAGTGAGGATTAGTGGAGACTAGGTTTTACAGTACGTGAAATTAGAGAATTTTGGAAAAGAGCATTTGAGAGAGAAGAGCAATAAGGGTTTGTAGGAAGAAGAAAAGTCATAACCAAAGCTTAGATTCTTTGCTAGAAAATCAAGGTAGAGGGATTACTCTAATATGGGTGTCAATTTCATGAAGGATAGAGAGGGATTTTCACCATCCTCTAGGTTTTTTTTCTCTCTCTTTTTCCTCATTGTTGAGTTTGTGTGTTTTGGAGAAGGTTTGTATAAAATCTATCTCAAATTATTGTGATAAACATTAATTAATGTTTGATTCTTACTGTTGAAATTCATGTACCATTATATGTGAAATTCAGATTGTCGGTGTTTATATCAATATGTATTAATATGATATATGTGTTGTTGAATTGTGAATGAATTGATGAGAAATATGGTGATATGTAAATTATGTCATACAATGCTGTTTTTATGATAAATTAATCGTGTAAGATGTTTATCCATGTTAGATTAGGTAGAGGTAGGGTTTAGAGGGATTAATAGTTGGAAAAGATGAAGTAAACGTATAATTTTTAGAATTTTTTTAGAAACCAATCTACTGGTTCAAGCATGTAATCTATTGGTTCACTTGTTAAAACTGTAATTTTTGGATAAAAAGCTTGGACCAATTGATTGGTTCAAGCATGTAATTGATTGGTTCCATTTAAAATTCATATTTTTGGCTAGAATGTATGGAACAATTGATTGATTACCTAGTGTAATCGATTGGTTTCCTATGAAACGTGAGAAATCAGTGAAACACTGAGTCGGGAATAATAGACTGGTTCCCATGTTTAATAAATTGGTTCACTTGCCGTTTTCATCAAATATTTCTTTGTTTGCTATTTTTTATACTGATATCCTCTCCTTCAAATTAAATTTTCTTTTGATCTATTATGGTAAAATGATATGTTATTTTTCTGATCAAACCGGCTTGAAATTTCAAAAATGTTTGAAACACTTTTCAATTTTAGTTCTTAAAATTTGTTTTTCAAATCTATTTTAAAAACTTATTTTAAAGAAAAAATTAACAAAAAATTTGTTTGATAAACTAATTTTTAAAAACTGTTTTGAAAATATAAAAATGAAAAAACTTGTTTGATAATCTAATCTTTTAATAGTATTTTAAGAAGAGAATAATTTTTTATGTTTTTTCTTCAAGTTTTATAATACTAAAAACTAAAAAGTAAGAAGTAAAACACAACTAAACTGTTTCACTTTTTTGCTTTTAAAAACTGAAAAATAGAAAAGAGTTTTTAAAAATACTTTTGCAAAACATTAAAAGCAAAACATTATATTCAAACAAGTTTTTAAATTTTAAATTTTCAAAAACTAAAAAAGAGTTTTTAAGATGTATTTCAAAAAGGCCCTTTGTTTCCTACCTTTTTTTTTCATTTGACTTTTGATTTTTAAATGTTTTTCAAGAAAAAAATGCTAACACTGCTTTTCTATTATCACTATAACATCAAGACAAAAATTTGCTTTATTATGTTAATGTAACAGCAAAATGTAAAAGAACTGAATGCATATAACTTTCTTTTTTTAAAAAAAAAATTGCTTAAATAAATTATGATATAGAAAAGAAACAATAGAAAATTATTTTTGAAATTAAAAATAGAAATAATAATAATAATAATAATAATAATAATAATAATAATAATAATAATAATAAATAACTCTAATTATAATTGTGACAAGAAAATTTTAAATCTAAATAAAAGAAAACAAATAAAATTACCATCATTTTAGAATTTGTCTTAATTTTAAAATTGTAAAACAAAAATAAAAAATCAATCCTTCCGTCAAGTATGTGGTTCTAATTGATTAAAAATCAACTAAAAAAACCTAATGAAAGATCACCATCAAAAACCCTAAGTCATTAGTCAAATTATAAACATGTAATGAGTAGAGACCTCAGGGACTAGTTAGAACAAATAAATCAAACAAGGTGACCAAGAGTTCTTAACTTCTAACATTAATTTAGACCTATATGACCAAATAAAATGGTCACAAGAAGCTAAATTAAATAATGGGATACATATGAATGAAAAGACCGCATATGGATGTATGAGGTGAATGAATTAGCTGTTGATGAATGAACGCCAATGGATGAATGCAAATGAAATAGGTGAGGACAAATTTAGAGTATGACATATCCCAATGTTCCTTGTCACTAGTTGAGCATCAATACTTCCATCAAGTATGTCTCCAAGAGGAGGCGACATCAATCACTAGAGAATGCCGAAGTTATAAGAAATATTGTCAAAGGGCTTTTACAAGAAAAAAATATTTTGGTGCTGAAGTACACAAAGTGGCTATCTAACATGGTACTAGTCAAGAAAACATATGTCATATGGTGTATATGTTTCAATTACACTGACTTGAACAAGACATGTAAAAAATATTCTTATCCCTTTCCCCTCATCGACAAGTTAATGTATAACTCAGAAGCTTACAAACTTCTATTGTTTATGGATGCGTACTCTGTCTACAACCAAATTCTTATGAATGAGAAAGAAAGAGGTAAGACAACCTTCATGATGAAAAACACTAATTATAGATATAATATAATGAATGTTGGTTTAAAAAAGTACATGTGAGACTTACTAGAGGATTAAGAATTAGATATTTGAAGGAGAAATTTGCAACATGATGCAAGTATACATGGATGACATGATAATCAAGTATAGTGAAGAGAAGTTGCACTAAATCCTCCTAACCACTATATTTAACAATGTCTGACAATACAATATGAGACTCAGTCCAGAGAAATGCATCTTCATAGTCAAGGCTGGTAAGTTATTGGAATTCTACTTGAAGAAGAGAGGTATCTAATCCAATCTAAACAAAGGTAACGTGAAAATAAGATGGATCTAAAAAATTTAATATTGTGGTATTCCCAATATGAACTTCTATTTTATAGACTTTTAGGAAGGAAATGCATTTTAAATGGATACCATAATGCAAACTTGAATTCATAAAGCTAATACACGCCCTCTTAAAACCCTCGATCCTATCAAGGCCCGTGATTGGGGAAACTTTGTTAATCTATCTAGCCGTCTCCACTAAAGCAATGATTTTCATCCTCGTCAGAGAGGTGATAACCAATCAAACCCCATATAATTCATATTTAAAACCCTAGAAGCACCCAAAACCCTCTACCAAAAGATTGAAAATATTTCTATTTCCTTGGTAGTAGCATTAAAAAAGTTGAGAAGCTGCATTCCAACACATTAGATAATAGTTCGGACAGATCAACCATTAAAGTAGGTACTCTTCAAACTAGACTTGGTTGGGCATACGACTAAGTTGTCAACTAAGATTTTTTAGAATTTTAAATCTCTTTTGGACCAAGGAAAGCCCTCAAAGCTAATTTTGTTTTGTAGATTTCGTTGAAGATATGACATCGCCCACCTTAGAACCATTCATAAAGTGGATCATCTTTACAAATGGGTTGTTAAATAGAAGATGAGGTGGAACCGACCTCATTCTTGAGAGCGATGAAGGACTCATAATAGAGGTGTCCCATGCGTTTTGAATTTTACACCACCAATAACTAGGCATAATATGAAGCTTTCATCGTCAGTCTAAATCTAGCATCCAAGATGATAACTGAAAACACCAGGAAATAAACTGATTCATATCTCGTTGTCTCCCAAGTCAACGGGAAACAAAAACAAACAACATATTACTCTATAAAATATGTAGTCTTGTTCAAGGATAAGTTATGGTCATTTATGGTATATGAGACTGTGTACATGCTGAGAGAGTAGAACATAAGAGTAGACACGATAGCTAAGCTAGCAAGTATAAGAGTGACATGCATAAAACATTATTTCATTCAAGAGATACTTGACAAAACTAGTCTATACTCAAGAGTATATATGGTCGTCGTGAAAAAAGGGGTGGTGGAGCCATCATAGATCACCTTGATCATGGAATATATTGAGATCATAATTAGTGCAACAAACCCTGATGAAACTAACTTTGTGAAAAGAAGAGAATACACACACACACACACACACACACACACACACACTCAATTATAAGGGGGTGTTGTAGATGAGAAGTAATTCCACCTCCATTTAAATTCTTAGAGCATGATGAAGTCAAATATACCCTCGCTTAAGTCCACAAAGATATATCTAGGCAGCACCTCCAAAGAAGGGCATTGGCTAAAAAAGGTCCTCATAGCAGGAATATATGATGAAGTGTGAAAAGCTCCAAAATCATGAGATATTCACATCTCCTTTATTTCTTAACTCAACACTTTAACTATACCATGGTTGTTCTCTAAGTGGGGAATGGATATGCTCAGTCCTTTCCCAATGGCCCCTAAACAGTTAAAGTTTGTAATTTTCTGAAGATTATTTCACCAAGTTGATTGAAGAAAAACCCTTAGCAAAGATCAAAACCATTAATATTTAGAAATTATTCAAGAAGAATGTTCAAGCAAGATATGAGATCCCAAAGTCTTTCATCACGAACAACGATACCTAGTTCACATATAAAAACATGAAGAAACCATTTTTAAAATCTTAAAGTCAAGCACCATTTCACATAAGTGGAGCATCCTCAAATCAACAGCGAAGTAAAAGCCGCCAATACGGGTTTGTTGGGAGGATTGAAGAGGAGACTTGAAGGGTCTAAGGTAAATTTGGTAGAATAACTTTAACATGTTCTTTTGGCATATAAAACGGAAAATCACTCAACCATCGAGGAAACACCTTTTAGAATAACTTGCAACATTGAAGTTTTCATCCCCGTTGAAGTCGATGAGCTCAGTTGGAAGACGCAATATTTCCTTCATGATGAAGATAATTCACAAGCGATATGGGAATAAATATACTTCTTAGATGAAAAGATATGTTTCTCCTACCTCACTAATATCCTGATCAAGAAATCCACATCTACTAAATATAAGAATAAGGTCAAGCCTAGATAATTCCACCCCGAAGGTCTCATGCTTTGTAGAGCTTATATAGGGGGTAAAAATCCAAGTAACGAAAGCCTGCACTAAAATGGGAAGGCACATAATGGATACAAACCTGTATGAGAAAATGGGCTTACATTATGAAAACTCTCCACGTGGATCCTATCTCAAGAATGTGGAACACAAATGAGCTAAAGTGTTATTACTATTAAGTTGCTTACTTATGTTGAATTTAAAAACCTTATGTAAAAACTCCACAATGTAACATTTTGCACCACAAGTTTAATAAATGATATTTTCACCAAGGTTTATTTTTCATTATTATTTGCGTGAATGATGTGGTAAATCTCAAACCCTATATGTTGCAACTAACCCTCGATCAATTATGAACTATTATATCAAAAAGAAATACCAAGTAATCCATAAAACTTGAGCGCAAAGGTGACACACAATTTAAAGAGATCAAAAATCGAACGCAAAGGTGATGCTCACACAGAGACACCATAAACTTCGAACGCCTAAGTGGTTCATAAGGATAACCCTCGCTGGCAGCTAGCCATTATATTACAAGAGCAGTGACACCCATCCTGCCGACATCGAACCAAGTTTTCACTAGGGGGAATGAAAGGGAAGTGAGACCCTTACCTGGGCTCGACCCCTAGTGCCATATCCAAAATTTTCCCCCCTGTCATTTTAGTCATTTTGCATATCATTACATGCATTTTTAGGCATAGTTCAAAAAGTCCAAAAAGCCAACTTTTGGTTGTTTTTAAAAATCAATTTGCTTTATTTTCTTAGGTCTTTCTCTATCTCATTCATATCAATGCATTTTATCGTGTTAAATCAGTTTTATTTTAGGCCATTCCATATGATTTCATGCATTATCATGCATATGCATTTCTCATATTTACATATCTTGAGTTCTGAACATCATACGCCATCATCATCATCATCATCATAAGTCATCACCATATTCAAATTCAAAATAATGAAGCCAAAAAGCTAAGTGAACCTAGGTCATCACTTGCTTTTGATCCATCTCAAGCACTTCAAATTTATAATCCAAGCATATTTTTTGAGTTACTTGACATCAAATTCATATCATGTTCGTTCCACAATTATATTCACGTGGAAATGCCAAAATACAATGAACCAAAACCAATTTGAATTAAATTAAACTTAAGTTCCAATATTTTTACATGGTTTCACACTTTCCTCAAATTCAACTTGATTTAAGTAAGAAAATGAATACAAAATTGATTTTGAGATGACGTTGAATCTTAGGTTCATTCATTACATTCCATTCCAGTTTTTGCATTATAATCACCACCCTAAAATAATTTGAATAAAATATTTGTAATTGAAATTGAATGGTGTTCATTTTGAATTTAGTGATCATATCAAGCACGACTTCATCCTCCTCTTCAAATTTCTATTTGAATTAACATTAACCAAAACTAAGTGCAAAAACAAATAAATCAAACGAACACTAAAGAACAAAAGAAAATTAAACACAAATGCAGATTTTTCATTCAAATTTCATTTGAATTACAACTTAGAAGTTTGTTACAAGAGAGAGAGAGAGGGAGAGAGACAGAGATAGAGATAAATAGATAGATAGAGAGAGAGATTACAATTGCATATGGCCAAGATTACAACAAACTATGACATGGTTTGCTCACTCAAATCCCATAAAATCAGGAGAATTTCACAATAAAATCCTCACAAATTTCCTTATAATTCACACTCATTATTATCCAAAACTATAGCTCATACTCACACGATTTCACCTCTAATGCTTGTAAGAACAAGATTTGATTCTGCATCTGGCCTTTAGTTTTAACGATGGCAATGCATTGCTTCTAAGAGAAAAAATTTGTACCCTAATTTTTTTGTCTAGTGTCTAGATTTTTCTAACAGGTCCTGAATCTGAAGAATTGACGTGTGACGCCATCAGATTCTGTACTTAACACACTCTGACTCTGAAGAGATACAAGGTGTTTTATAAGATTTTGTCAAGTTCTAGAAAGATCTTAGACAACAATTTTGATGAGCGTTCATACTAAAGCTTCTGACTGTGACTCTGATTGATGAGCCTCTGAAGGATTGTCAAGCCTTCAAGATTTTGTGTTCTCAAGTTTTGAAGACTCTGATAATCAGGTTTTAAGGAATTGTGTCAAAACTCCAAAGACCGAGTACTCTCTCAACTATTCTCTTGATCCTTCTAAGCATGCTTCAATATCATTTATTCTGAAGCCTCTGAAGAATAGAAGATAAAATCAAAATGTTTTCCGTCAGAAAAATAGTACACAGTACAAGATCACCCTTCCCTCCACTACGATGATTTATTGGGATAAGGACAACACTATTGTACCATTTTTTCTCATATATGTAAACTGTTATACCAAGAGACAATTGTAATTTTTCTATTCCAATTCTACCCTTCAACGGATCTTTTAACTTCCTATATAAAGAAGACTTGGAAGATTGGGAAAGTTGCTCATTCACTGTGCAATACTACGCTCATACACAACGCTCTTTGTTGAACTTGATTTTATTTATGTATAATTTTTGTAATCACACATAGATATTTTGTTCACTATTATGTGAGAAATTAATTGTACTAAACTTGTGTTAATTTGCTTTCTTAGAAGCAATATTGTAAACACAGTCTTGTAAATCTCAAAAAGTTTGAGTGGTTTCCTTGAGTGACTAGGTTTTAGTCAGATAGGCTCAAGAAAACAAAGGAGGTTTATCTTTGTGGTATCTATAATTAATTTAGTGGGTTAAGTCGTTACTGAGAAGGGAAAATCACCTTGGCGGATGGACTGGAGGTAACTTTGTTAACAGTGAACAAAGATAAAAGTAACTATATTGATTTTCTTTTTCGTGTTATTGTTCGATTGTGTTGGTTTTAAAAATATTTCATTTTTAGAAACCCAATTCAATCCCTCTTTATCGTGTTCCCTGCCACCTTCAATTGACATCAGAGCTCCGGTTCTGGTCTTTATAAGATTATCAAACACTTAACAGTGTCAGATAAAGATCCAGTGTGAAACACATGGCTAATATTCCACCACTAGTTGCTCAAACAAATGATAGAGATCACTACAATGCTAAACCTCATATTTATGATGGAGATATATTTTATTATTGGAAGGATATAATATATAGCTTCTTTCTAGGTCACGATGTTGATCTATGGGATATGGTAGTTGATGGCTACATACACCCAGTAGATGCAAGTGGCAATAAAGTTGAAAGAAGAGTGATGACAGATCAACAAAATAAATATTATAAGAATTATTACAAAGCAAGAACCATTTTGATGAATTCTATTTCATAAAATATGTATGAAAATATCATCAACGGAGATACTGCAAAATTAATATTTGACTCTCTAAGGATGACTTACGAAGGGAAATCACAAGTTAAAGAAACCAAGGCTCTTTCCTTCATTCAAAAATATGAAGCGTTCAAGATAGAGGACAAGGAAATTGTTGAGAACGATTTCTCAAGGTTTCAAACTCTTGTTGTAGGACTTAAGGTTCTGGACAAAGGGTATTCTAATGATGATCATGTTAAGAAGATCATCATAAGTCTACCAAAAAGATGGAGACCTATTGTAACTGCTCTGAAGTTATCAAAGGATCTGAACAACATTTTTTTGAAGAACTGGTTAGTTCTTTAATAAGTCATGATATTGAGCTTGAGGAATATAAGCCCAAGATAAAGAGAAAATCTGTTGCTATGAAGTCTTTGGAAAGATCTGAGAAGAAAAAAGCTCTTCAAGCATAAACATATAAAGATTCTGAAGAGGAATAAGAAGAAGATGAATTGTCTCTTCTCTCCAGACGTGTCAATCAACTCTTGTAGAAAAGGAAAAGAAAATTCAGAAGACAAAGAAGTACAAGTGGTCATTCTGAGTCTACTTCTGGATTCAAGAAAGCTGGAGTTGGAAAAGAACTCACATGCTTTGAGTGCAAGGAGCCAAATCACTTCAAGAATGAATGTCCCAAGTTAAAGAAATAGAGACCCAAGAAGAACTTCAGAGGAAAGAAGAAGGGTCTGATGGATACATGAGATGATTCAGAGTCCTCAGAGGAAAACTCTGAGGAAGAGAATCGTGGCACAGGTGGCTTGCACAAAAACTCATGTAGAGATGATTCAATCGGAATCAGAATCTGAGTCAGATTCTAAAGAGGTATTTGTTGAACTCTCTCATTATGAACTTGAATGTAGTTTATTAAAAGTTCTGGACAAGTATCAGAAGCTTTTGGACAAATACAAGGATCTAAAGAAGATTCATGTAAGCTTCAAAAAGATTTTTCAAGTTTGAGTGAAGAAAATTTTACATTAAAAAACAACAACTTTGTGCCTCAAAGTAAGAGTCTCAAACTTGAGAAATCAATTCTTTCAAAAGCGTCTACAAGTTCTTGTGATATCATAAAGAAATATGATAAATCTTTCCATAAATTTCTTGCTAAAAGCCTAGATAGAAACTTAATGGCTTCCATGATTTATGGCGTAAGTAGAAACGGAACAAGGGGTATTGGTTATGGTTCTAATGAAGAATCTGATTTTGAAAAAGATGATTGTTAGTTGTAAATTTACGTGTCGGGTTTTTGTTATCGTATCCGCAGGGATTGTAAGATATCACCGCCGTTCGATGGTTGTATTAATCTTAGCTCAATGTAACAATAAGGTTTTGGTTGGTTGTCACGTTATCTTGCATAAAAAGGTAATAAATTGCGGTAAAAGTTATGGTTTGAATAAATGAGAAATATTGCCAAAGTTAGGGTTCGATGATCACTTTGCATGTATTTGTTCGGTCAACAATCTTATAAACTCCTTTAGATGATAAATCATTTCACAAAGTCCTCCCAATATGTTTCTCTCGAACACACATTGTGAGTTTTCCCATTTTGATCCATTGTTTCTCTCGAACACAATCTATCAAAATGACAACTTTTTGGTTCAACCTTATAGTGAACAAAATCATTCATTACTATCTCTAGCTAACAAACAAGTTTGGATGAAAACCTAGGTCAAGAGTTGGTAAACATCTCTCGATCATAAACCAACACAAAGAGTTTTAAATAGAAACAAAGTTTTCATCATATATTCACCATTAAAGAGTTTACACATGAAGATCCTTACATTTACACACAAAGCTAGTAATCACCTACATCTAACCTTGACAAATGGAGGACTTAGCTACTTATTTTCATGGTAGCTTGGTCGGCAAGTTTCGGAAGAATGTTGATCAACATCCAAGTCGGATAATCGATGTTGGATGGGAATCCACCTTCTTTTTGTAGAAGATGGTTACAAGATGAAGAGAAATGAAATCTAGGGCATAAAAGATCCTAAGAGCAATGCTGGAAAATATCTCTAAGAAAGTACAAAAGTGGAAAAATGCTGTAAACACTAGGTATGGCTCTCAAAAGTGGCACTTGCTACTTATAGACCTGTGCTGGGCTGTCATGCTCGCTAGGCGAGCAGAAAGGCTCGCCTAGCGAGGGTCTAATTGTGGCACACAAGGCACCTGTGCCCAGAGAAACAGGGTCTGTTGAACTGTCATGTTCGCCTAGCGAACAAACCTTCGCCTAGCGAAGGACACGCTCCAACCTTCGCCCCAGCGAGGTTGAGAGGTTTTGCTACTGGAATGCTCGCTGGGGACTCGCTAGAGCCTCGCCTAGCGAGTGAGTGCTGGCTGCACTTTTCACCAAAACTGAACGAACTCGCTACCACCTTCGCTATCAGCTCGCCTGGCGAATTTATTGACATTTTACTGGAGCTTTTCGCTGGGCGCTCGCCTAGCGAGCAGGCTTCGCCACAGCCTTCGCCTAGCGAGCATGCTGATGAATGCTTGTTTTCTTTGGTTCCTTTGCCAACTTTCTTGTGTCTTAAATTTCAATTATTTCATGCCTTCTTCCTGCACAATAACACACAAATCAAAGGCACCAAGCTTGTTTATCAATGTAATGAATTTCATCTAAAACAAAGGTGATTTTGACTATTTAGCAAGGAAATAGAGTGAAAGATACCCTTAATTGATGGCTCAAATAAGCACTTTTGGGTATCTAACAACTCTCCCCAACTAGATTCTTGCTTGTCCTCAAGCAAAGTATGCCTCTTGAAGGACAAGAGGATTTGCTTTAAGAAAATGGTTTCTCCGAAGTTGGATAAACGGCTCAAACACAAGCGAAATCAGCATATACAAGTTTCCAACGGTTCGAATAAAATAATACACAAGAACTAAAACTTAAATAGCAATGCAAAATATTTATCTATCTACAACAATACTATTCTGAATGAATCATCCTATCTCTCCTCTTCGAATAAGGAATGAAGATTTTACGCGTTTGCAACCGCGGGAATAATCTCACTCTCTAATAAACAATGAAGAGATCAAATAGATTCATACAATGTCTAACAATTATAAATAGTACTGTGGAAGCATAAAGATCACTAAGGGCTTTTCGGTTGAAGCTTGGTTAGGTTAACAAACAAGGGTCATTTCTAAGGCCATTGAAACGAAAGTGCCGATGCAAAAGAGACATTCACAGTATTATTCACACATCTCGACTTTGTTTCATTTGTTTCTTATTTGAAACCTTCACAACACATATTCCACAACTCAATTTTTATTTTTCACTATTTTTCTTCCAAGCAAGCATTCATTTTCATTCTTTCTATTTTTGTTCTTTTCTTTCACATCAAATATACAAAACAGATGTTTCTTTTCTATATTTTCTATACATATATTTTTTTATGCTTGCTCGGTTTTTCTTTTCTTTTTCAAGAGTTGTGGTACTTACCGATTCTTTTTCGTTCTCCCCAACTTATTTCTTCCTCACCCTAAGTGAATGCTCTTAACTTTTTACGGCAAAAGAACAATAATCAAGATTTTCCGGGTTGTAAAAAAAGATTTTTGAGATCTCGCTTTATTTCAAGCCGAGATTCAACTGTTTAAGCTCAAAGGGGTTAACAAATACTCTCTCTGCTCACAAGTAAGTTGTTTTTGGATGTAGTTGTGCTCAAAAGAAAACAAGTGCCTTGATCATTTCTAATTGCTTCCACAATTTCACAATAATAAAAGACAAAGCATGAATCACATGAATCAACAAAACTTATTAGAATCCAGCATTTAAGTGTACAATGGAGGTTTCCTCACAATTTGTGGTTTTAAGTTCTAGATGAAACATTCATTCAATTATGTTGCAAAAAGACAATATTCAATTTACCAAAAAGAGTAAAGTTCCTAATGCATTCTAAAATTCTAGCCGGAGGTAACCATGTACCTTAGCTTCATTCACTTGTTTATTCTTATCATTGCCATCCAAGCTCGGATGCACCTTCATTGGGTACTTCTTGAGGAGCAACCAATCTAGAAGGTTTGCCACTTAATCACCCAAAAATTTATTAAACAAACAAAATTAAAAACATAAATAAATAACATTAACTGAAAATATAAATTTGTTCATGGGGGACAAAACACCCCAATAGTACAACACCAAAGTCAAGATACAAAATCCGAAAATACAAATAGAAATAAACATAAAAACTGAAAAGTACAAAAACTTAACCCTCTAAGGGCTCAGGACTCCTCCTCGCTACCGGCATCAGAACCGGTAGCCTCATCATCAACATCATCATCATCATCATCAGCTGCACCAGCGCCCACCCCCTCACTATACACTGGCGTGTCCACAGGCCAGTTGGCGTTAAGCAGAAACTGCTCACGCGTCATCAAAGCATGAGCACCACTTCCTTGCAGCTGTAACCGATGTATAGAGTCGTGCATATCTAACATGACTCTCTGGGATGCCGCCATCCATTCCAAACTGTAATTGCACACAGCTTGGACGTATGCATCTAGTCTAGGAGTAGAAGTACTAGGACCATCAGAAGCCCTGGTACTCTCTGAAGCAGCACTGCCTCTAGCATTCTTCGCTCTACAATATTTGGCCACATACTGGTCATCGATAGGTGGCGGGATCCTTACCTGACCCCGAGATGGAAGTCTCACCCTTGCCTGAATGCACAAACTCATGATCAAGCACGGGAAAGCTAGGGGACAATTAACACGAGCCCCCGACTTTAGCCCGCTCTCGATCACGGACTTCAGCTCATTTGCGATGATCCTCGCCACATCGATCTGGACGTTGGTGAGGATAGAATGGACCAAATGTGCCATTGGGATCGGCACTGTAGAGGTGTGGGATTTAGGCTGGATGTTTGTTAAAACCAAAAGCAGAATCAGTTGAGCCAAGGGAGTCATGTCCTCCCTGTGATACCTCATTGGAACCCCAGATGGGTTCAGCTCAACAGATTTCCCTGGTAAAAGCAGGGCGGCAGAAATTGCTTCAACATCCCGGTGAAGCCGTAAATCTGTATGGTATGTGTCCCTCTCTTCAGCTCCCAGCTGGAGCGGTTCCCCAAGGACTCGGTTGATGGCATCCCGATCAAATGCTACTGGACGCCCGGCCACTTTAGATACCCAAGTAAAGGGCTCGTCGTCATCGGGCAGTGCGTTAGCATAAAATTCACGCACTGTAGCTATGTCGTAATTCTCTAAGGGATTAATCAACCGATCCCATTTCTTCGCATCAATCAACCCGGCAAAATTTCTGTTAGTGCCCTGTGGGTTGATCAGGAATCGCTTCTCTAGAAGAATTTTCCGCTTCTCCAGAGAAATGTACCTGGCGGCCTGCTTCGGGCCGACAAATTTGTCTTGGTCAAACTGGATAGGCACAGTCCGGGAAGTAGTCGCTCCCTTTCTTTTCTTAGGCGCTCCAGACCTTGACTCCATCTGCAAAATATGAGAGGAAACAACACACACCAAACAAACAGATTAGACATCAAAGCAATATTCAAAAGACTGACATGCTCGCTGCTGCTTCGCCTAGCGAGGTGGCAGCGAACGCTCGCCCCAGGTTCGCCTAGCGAGTGCTAGCGAACCTTACGGGTTTTGGGGTTTTTCAGCATGTTCAGAGATTCTCCCCCAAAACCCATACTCAAATGGTTCCAACATCAGAACCTAATGATTTATCAAGTAAATAACCGTTCTATGCTATTGGGGATTACATATCTGCATTCAAAACCTAAAATCCCCAATTCTAAAACCTAAAATCCCAATTTGCAAAACCCTAAATACCACATGCAGACCTAAAGTTTCCCATACCACACTCATCCTAATTGACATTCAAATTGGAAATATAGAGTTCAGCATAAAGAAAATGTAGTAGGGCAAACCTTAGTTACAGTGATAGGTTGAAAATGTGAAGTGAGTAGGATTTGCAATCGACCGAGTAGGAAGAGAGTGTTAGTGAGAGAGATGCAATTGAGAGATTGTGGAGAGCTCTGTAAAAAATGTTCTTAGCAGGGTTGCAAGACAACAAAGTTGTGTTAGGGCAAAAATGAGTGCCCTGCTGAGTTTTTAAATAAGTGCTGTCATGCAGCGCTCGCTGCTGCTTCGCCTAGCGAGCAGCTAGCGAATCAGCTCGCTACTGCCTCGCCTAGCGAACAGCAAGCGAGCATGACAGCAAGTGCCTTTTCAAAGGCAGCAATTCATGTTCATACATCATGGTTTAAGCACAAAGAAACCCAACACAACACAACACAAAAAACAGTAAATACTTACAATGTTGGGGTGCCTCCCAACTAGCGCTTGTTTAACGTCGGCTAAGCTCGACGGTGCGATGCTCACAGAGGAGCATCAAGCGGTAGAGCACAACTCTCGCGATCCACATGACCGCCAAGATAAACTTTCAACCGTTGGCCGTTCACGGTCCAACTATCTTTCTTGTCTATGTCTTCAATGACAATAGCCCCGTACTCCTTCACCTCTTTCACCCGAAATGGCCCGGACCATTTTGATTTCAACTTCCCGGGAAACAATTTCAACCGGGAGTTGAACAATAGGACCAATTGTCCGGGCACAAATTCTTTATTACGGAGCTTCTTGTCGTGATACTTTTTTGCCTTTTCCTTGTACAACCAACTTGAGTGGTATGCGGCATTGCGCATCTCCTCCAACTCAAGTAGTTGCACTTTCCTTTGTCACCGGCCAACTCATTTTCAAAATTTAAAAACTTTAGGGCCCACAAGGCCTTGTGCTCCAATTCAACCGGCAAATGGCAAGTTTTACCAAATACCAATTGAAAGGGAGTTAGGCCAATTGGAGCTTTAAAGGCCGTACGGTAGGCCCATAATGCTTCGTCCAATTTTTGGGACCACTCCTTTTTTGAATTAGACACGGTTTTTTCGAGGATTCTCTTAATCTCACGATTAGAGACCTCAGCTTGCCCATTAGCTTGTGGGTGATACGGAGTCGTCACCCTATGCGATACACCGTAATGTTTTAAAATAGTTTCCAAAGGTGCATTACAAAAGTGTGACCCTCCGTCACTTATCAACACTCGGGGGGTTCCGAAACGGGAAAATATGTTTTTCTTCAAAAATTTATCACCGTTTTCGCATCCGCCCGAGGTGAGGCAATCGCCTCAACCCACTTAGAGACATAATCGACAGCAACAAGCATGTACTCGTTCCCATAAGAGGGTGGGAAAGGTCCTACGAAATCTATGCCCCAACAATCAAATACTTCCACTTCTTGGATATTTTGGAGAGGCATTTCATCTCTCTTACCTATCCCACCGCTTCTTTGGCAACTGTCACAACTTTGCGCATGGGTATGTGCGTCTTTGAAAATAGTGGGCCAATAAAATCCCGATTGAAGAATTTTAGTGGCCGTTCTAACCCCATTATAATGTCCGCCGTAAGGCGAGTTGTGACAATGCCAAAGGATGCTCTGGGCTTCATCTCCAGTTACGCATCTCCTTAATAGGTTATCACTACCCAACTTAAACAAGTATGGGTCATCCCAAACATAATACTTCGCATCCGAAAGGAACTTCCTTTTTTTGTTCGAAGTTAGGTCGGAAGGCACAAAACCACTAGCCTTGTGGTTTGCAAAGTCTGCAAACCACGGCCTAACTTGAACCTTAAACAGTTTTTCATCAGGAAATTCTTCCCGGATTTCCTTTTCAGATGCGGTAACCTCCACATTCACTAAGCGGGATAAATGATCCGCTACCAAGTTTTCCGACCCCTTCTTGTCTTTGATTTCTACATCGAATTCTTGTAACAAGAGGATCCAACGGATGAGCCTTTGCTTCGAATCCGGTTTGGTTAGCAGATATTTAATCGCCGCGTGGTCGGTATACACAACGACTTTAGACCCTATAAGATAAGACCTAAACTTTTCTAGCGCATACACTATTGCAAGTAGTTCTTTTTCCGTTGTGGCATAATTTATTTGAGCCTCGTTAAGAACCTTACTCGCATAATGTATCGCATGAAAAGTTTTGTCTTTTCTTTGGCCAAGTACCGCTCCAACAGCATAGTCACTCGCATCACACATTAGTTCAAAATTTTCATTCCAATCGGGAGCGACTATTATTGGAGCGGTAACCAATTTTTCTTTAAAGCCTCAAAAGCTTGCAAACAATCTTCGGTGAAGAGAAATACCTGGTCCTTGGCGAGCAAATTGCTCAAAGGCTTAGCCACCTTTGAGAAGTCCTTGATAAAGCGCCGGTAGAACCCCGCGTGCCCCAAAAAGCTACGGATGCCCTTCACATTCACCGGAGGAGGTAATTTTTCTATCACTTCAACCTTAGCTCTATCCACTTCAAGCCCCCTTCTAGAGACTTTGTGGCCTAGCACGATCCCCTCGGTCACCATGAAGTGACACTTCTCCCAATTAAGCACCAAATTGGTCTTCACACATCTCTCCAACACCGTCTTCAAGTTCGCCAAGCATTGACTAAAAGACCCACCAAATACCGAGAAGTCATCCATGAAGACTTCCATTGTTTTCTCTATCAGATCGGCAAAAATGGCTTGCACACATCGTTGGAAAGTCGCCGGTGCATTGCACAGCCCAAAGGGCATTTTTCGGTATGCGAACACTCCAAACGGACACGTGAAGGCCGTCTTCTCATGATCGGCCGGGTCAACCGCAATTTGATTGTACCCGGAGTAGCCGTCCAAAAAACAATAGTATTGTTGGCCCGATAGTCTTTCGAGCATTTGATCCATAAATGGGAGTGGAAAATGGTCCTTTCGAGTCGCGGTATTCAACCGCCTATAATCAATACACATTCTCCACCCCGTTGCAACTTTAGTGGGGATCAATTCATCCTTGTCATTCCGGATCACGGTAATCCCCCCCTTCTTCGGAACAACGTGCACAGGACTAACCCATGGACTATCCGAGATCGGGTAAATCATCCCCGCATCCAACAGCTTTACCACTTCCTTTCGAACAACCTCCTTCATGGTAGGATTTAGGCGGCGTTGTGGTTGAGCCACCGGCTTAAAATCCTCCTCCATCAAAATCTTGTGCATACAATAGGATGGACTAATTCCTTTTAGATCGGAAAGAGTCCAACCCATTGCTTCTTGATTTGTTTTTAGCACAATGATTAGACGGGCCTCTTCTTCATTTGTCAAAAGGTTGCTTATGATGACCGGCTTTGCCTCGGTCTCATCAAGGAATACATATTTCAAAGTAGAGGGTAGCACTTTCAATTCAATTGGCGCTTTTTCGTCAATAACCTCCTTCTTCAAGTTTTCCTCCTCTACTTCCCATGGTTGTAAGTCGTCTAAACTATCAAGTTCCTTTAAGCATTCCTCAAGAGCTAGCTCTTCTTCAACAGTGAAAACCTCCAATGAGTCATCAAGAGCTAACTCCATAGGAGATATCTCATGAATATGCTTTGAAACCTCCATAATAGCGTCTTCGATCACATCGATGCGAAAGCTATCATTTCTATCTTTTGAATGCTTCATTGCCTCGAATAGATCGAATGTGACTTCCTCATTTTGAACTCTCACCTTCATTAAACCGTCATCAACATCTATCATCATTCGCGCGGTCTTCATGAACGGTCGGCCCAAGATGAGCGGAGCATCATCATCTTCCTCCATATCAATAACAATAAAATCGACCGGGAAAAAGAATTTGTAGACCTTCACCAAAACATCTTGGGCTACGCCATGAGGATGGGTCGTCGACTTATCCGCCAATTGCAACGTCATTCGGATGGACTTAATCTCAATGTTGCCAAGTCTCTTGATAATTGACAAAGGTATAAGATTAATGCTTGACCCCAAGTCAATAAGTCCTTTCCCGACATACACGTCACCAATTTTAACCGGCAATGTAACTCTTCCCGGATCAACCTCTTTCTTAGGAAGCGTCCTTTGAATAATGGCACTACAGCTTGCATCAAGGACGATGGTCTCCGGTTCCGTATACCTCCGCTTTTTTGTTAGTATGTCCTTCATGAATTTGGCATACTTGGGCATTTGCTCCAAGGCTTCGGCAAACGGAATGTTGATTTGTAATTGTTTAAAAATATCCATGAACCGGGCGTAATGCCGTTCATTCTCCCTTTTGGACGGGGCATGAGGATAAGGAAGGTTTTGGATTGGAGTAGCGCTCACTACCTCCTTTCCCTTTGCAACTCTAGCACTCTTGCATCTAGGATTTTTCACTCCCTCCCTTATTACCTCATCACTTGTATTTTTCCCCATCTCTACACCTTTTTCTTTTTCAACTTCACCATTATTTTTAGTCTTTTCAACTTCTTCACCCTCACTCCACTCTCCTACTTCACCATCAACATTTTCCTCCAATATTTCCTCCTCAATTTCTTTCTCTTTCTCTCTTTGTTCACTCTCAACTCCTTTTTTATTCTCACTACCCAACTCCCTCCCACTTCTCGTCATGATCGCCTTACAATGCTCCTTAGGATTTGTTTGCGTGTTTTCCGAAAAGGAAGGACCGGTTTGTTGTTCCGCGAGTTGCTTGGCAAGTTGCCCAACTTGAGTCTCGAGATTTTTTATGGCCGCGTCATTGCTCTTTTGATTGGCCATTGACATTTGCATGAATTGCGTCAATGTCTCTTCCAATTTAGAATTGACGACCGGCGGTTGTTGAGATTGATACGGATTTTGGGGAGGGTTTTGACGGCTAGAAGAACCACCTCCATAACCTTGGTTATGATAATAGTTGCTTCTAGGTTGGAACCCTTGGTTCCCTTGGAATTGTTGTTGTTGATTTTGAGGGTGCGGTTGATAAGGTTGTTGTTGTTGTTGTTGTTGTCTCGGTTGATAGTCCCGTTGATTGGCCATGTAGTTTACTTCGTCAAAACCGGGAGGTGGACAAAATCCGGTGTCATGTTCACCTTTACAAAGTTCACAACAAGCTATTTGTTTAGCTTTTGACGGTTCTCTTAACTCTTTGATTTGTTGCGTTAAGAGTTCCACTTGTTGTGAGATGAGCTTGTTTTGGGCAAGGATGGCATCATTCGTCCCTAGCTCAAGCACTCCCGCCTTCTTCAAAGAATTTCCTCGACTTTGACTCTGAAGATCATTTAAAGCCATTCGATTTATGATGTTTGTGGCTTATTCGGCACTTTTTGACAATAAAGAGCCACCCGAGGTAGCATCCAACAACGTTTTGCAGTTTGGTTGAAGTCCATTTTTGAAGATATGGATTTGAGTCAATTCATCAAATCCATGCCCTTTACATTTCCGAAGCATGGACTTGAATCTTTCCCATGCTTCATTTAATGATTCACTGGTTCCTTGTGAAAACACCGAGTTGGCCGTCTTGGATTCCATGAATCGGAAAATGGGAGAAAAATCTTTCGATGAATTTCTCTTCTAACACGTTCCAGTCTGTCATTACGGCTGGTGTTTGATCTAGGTACCAATCCTTTGCTTTACCGAGCAAAGCGTGGGGAAATAATCGTCTGAACAACGGAAGCTCCTGAGCCTGATCCACTCTGGCAGCCAATGCTATCTCATAAAATTTTGTGAGAAAAGCAAATGGGTCTTCATGGTCCATTCCGGTGAATGGACTTCCATATAATAGATTTAGAGTTCCCGTTTTCATCTCAGCTTGCCTTCCGGTGTGGTTGGCAAACTGAGCGGTGTTCCTTGGACTATTGATGCATGGAGTAGAAATAGGTGGTGGTGGTTGTGGCTCCATGTTTGGTATGAATGGTGGTGGATTTGTGGTTGAAGAACTTTCTCCTTGCTCTTGGCGTTGTCTAGCCTGTTGCCTCCTACGTCTCGTTTTGCTATTGAGCCTCCTTGCGGTTCTCTCGATCTCAGGATCAAAAAGAAGTTCGTCCACAGGGATCTGCCCTCGCATAAAACGTAAGCTGCACACTAAACCAAACAAATTACAAGCACAAGTCAAAAATTAACAAGCTAAAACTTAAACAACCATTGCGATGCTCGCAATATCAATTTACAATCCCCGGCAACGGCGCCATTTTGTTAGTTGTAAATTTACGTGTCGGGTTTTTGTTATCGTATCCGCAGGGATTGTAAGATATCACCGCCGTTCGATGGTTGTATTAATCTTAGCTCAATGTAACAATAAGGTTTTGGTTGGTTGTCACGTTATCTTGCATAAAAAGGTAATAAATTGCGGTAAAAGTTATGGTTTGAATAAATGAGAAATATTGCCAAAGTTAGGGTTCGATGATCACTTTGCATGTATTTGTTCGATCAACAATCTTATAAACTCCTTTAGATGATAAATCATTTCACAAAGTCCTCCCAATATGTTTCTCTCGAACACACATTGTGAGTTTTCCCATTTTGATCCATTGTTTCTCTCGAACACAATCTATCAAAATGACAACTTTTTGGTTCAACCTTATAGTGAACAAAATCATTCATTACTATCTCTAGCTAACAAACAAGTTTGGATGAAAACCTAGGTCAAGAGTTGGTAAACATCTCTCGATCATAAACCAACACAAAGAGTTTTAAATAGAAACAAAGTTTTCATCATATATTCACCATTAAAGAGTTTACACATGAAGATCCTTACATTTACACACAAAGCTAGTAATCACCTACATCTAACCTTGACAAATGGAGGACTTAGCTACTCATTTTCATGGTAGCTTGGTCGGCAAGTTTCGGAAGAAGGTTGATCAACATCCAAGTTGGATAATCGATGTTGGATGGGAATCCACCTTCTTTTTGTAGAAGATGGTTACAAGATGAAGAGAAATGAAATCTAGGGCATAAAAGATCCTAAGAGCAATGCTGGAAAATATCTCTAAGAAAGTACAAAAGTGGAAAAATGCTGTAAACACTAGGTATGGCTCTCAAAAGTGGCACTTGCTACTTATAGACCTGTGCTGGGCTGTCATGCTCGCTAGGCGAGCAGAAAGGCTCGCCTAGCGAGGGTCTAATTGTGGCACACAAGGCACCTGTGCCCAGAGAAACAGGGTCTGTTGAACTGTCATGTTCGCCTAGCGAACAAACCTTCGCCTAGCGAAGGACACGCTCCAACCTTCGCCCCAGCGAGGTTGAGAGGTTTTGCTACTGGAATGCTCGCTGGGGACTCGCTAGAGCCTCGCCTAGCGAGTGAGTGCTGGCTGCGCTTTTCACCAAAACTGAACGAACTCGCTACCACCTTCGCTATCAGCTCGCCTGGCGAATTTATTGACATTTTACTGGAGCTTTTCGCTGGGCGCTCGCCTAGCGAGCAGCCTTCGCCACAGCCTTCGCCTAGCGAGCATGCTGATGAATGCTTGTTTTCTTTGGTTCCTTTGCCAACTTTCTTGTGTCTTAAATTTCAATTATTTCATGCCTTCTTCCTGCACAATAACCCACAAATCAAAGGCACCAAGCTTGTTTATCAATGTAATGCATTTCATCTAAAACAAAGGTGATTTTGACTATTTAGCAAGGAAATAGAGTGAAAGATACCCTTAATTGATGGCTCAAATAAGAACTTTTGGGTATCTAACAATGATAAACCAAATACTCTATAGTCCCATTTGTCCCTTCTGGTAAACAAAACGGTGTTGTGCCTAAAGGTAGAATTACTTCAAAACCTAAGGCTAAAGTAAAACCTAATTCTCGTTACAAACATATGTCATAACCTCAAATTTTACCTAACCCATGCCATCTTCTTGAGCCCTGAAACCTTAGGCTTACATCCCATACATCTCATCTCATATGCAATTATGTTTAATAACCACAAGTTCAAGGCATGGGATTCGTCTACAAAGACCTAAGATCCTATGATCATGTTGAGGTGTGCCCAAGTCACCTTAACCCTAATCTCATCCTCAAGCATCCCACAAAGCTTAGAGGATCACTCAAGAGATCTCACTCACTCCCCAAGTCCAATTTGGGTTGTGAGTCTCCTTTGAAGAAGCTTCAAGATTCATCTGGTCACCCAAGGACCAAACCCTAGCTCCTGAGCCTCCTTTTGGCTTGTACAAGTCATGATTCACCATGGATATTGACATGCCATTTAGGACCCATAAAATCCAAAGTTTGTTCATTCCCCATGGCCTTTAAGCATCTTAATTTAATCCTATTTCTCAAACCCTAATTCATCTAGCCATGAAGTTCGATGAAACTTGTGCCTTAAGAAACTTTAGTCTAGGGATCCTTTAACCATTGACCTTGCTCATTTTTGGTCATCCAATCACCCTACCACTCATTCAACATCATTTCATGTTCATTACAATTCAAATAAACCATTTAAACATCCATCCAATCCATGTTGCAAGTAGCTGGTTCATACTTGATTTTTCAACTTTTCATGACTTGATCCACCTACCAATTTGACCTAAAATCATTCCACAAAGGTAAAAAATTCATTTCCTATCATGATATGACCATTTAAGGTCAAAACATCCATCATTGTAGCTTGAAAAGCAAGAAATCACAAAAACCCTAAAACTAGGTCATGTTGGTTGGTCACATTATGGCAAGAATGGCCTATGGGAAGTTCCAAAGACCATAATCTTCTCATTTTTTGAGCTTTTTAAATTCCACTTCGATAAATATGTCCTAAATAAATTCCTCTCCAACTTTGTTTCAAGGTAAAATACCCAATTCATTAATTAAGAGGTTCAATTTTACTATTGGCTAAGCTGGTCCAACATGCCTACCATACCCTAAAATCATGTCATGACCACTACTTTAACATGTTTCCATTTCCAAACCACAATCCCTTTTGACCTGGTTCTTTTTGCATTCAATTAAGTTCATGGAAAGGAACAAACGACCAGAAATTGAGACAAAATGCACGAGCCAATTTCATTTGGCCTTGGTCCAAACATGAGTGTTCATCCTGATCAGCACACTAGACCAAGTCAAGTTAGAATTTGCAAATCAACATATCAAGTCCTCTAACTCATTTATTTTGATCTCAATGGTCCACAAACATCTTGAAATTCTTGTATCAGATATGAGATATCGAAGGTAATGTCACTAAACTAATATCTGAACAATACAAACAGGATACAAGATAAAGAGCAGTAATGCAAGAGACACAAGCTATTGTTAACCCAGTTCAGTGCAACTCACCTACGTCTGGGGGCTACCAAGCCAGGAAGGAAATCCACTAAATAGAATCAGTTCAAAGACTCTCAGTAAACAACTTCAAGTTACAGTCTTTTCACCTAATCTCTACCCCATGTGACTTCTACCTAATAACTCTTAGATAAGAGACCCTACTCACTCCCCCTCAATCACAGTAGTGATATAAAACAAGAATAACAATGAAAAGAAGACACTCCTCAAAGACACACACTTGATCTTACTTAACAACTTCAATCAAGTAGACACACACTCATGCTTAAAAGCATAAAGTGACAAATTACAACTCAAAAATTAGACCAATTCAATCATTTATGGATGAATTGCATGGCTTACAATTCACATGACCACACAAGACTCAAACCCTTATTCTCTCTCAATATTTTGTTCGTTATTTCTTGTGTATCAAATCAGGTTTTCCATGTCCTTTTTATAGAAGCATTTGGCTGAGCTTGGACATCATAAAACCCTAAAACTATTTTCCATTCATATCTTCTCATGACAGTTGATTAGATCTCTTTGGAAAATAAGTTAATCTCGTTGTAATTACTGATTGATAGCGTGTTTAATCATCTCATCAATCATACACAGATTAGCATTAAAAACGCAATCACATAATACATAACATTTAGACTGAATGTTCTATATACAGATGTCATGACATCGGGTCTGACATCTCAGTAAAATCCTGCATAATCACATTTAAAACATCCAGCAGGTACATGCAATCTTATGTCAAGACAACACATGTGACAACTTGTGAACACTCTAGGTTTTACCAAAATTGCTGCCAACACAAGAACCAACAAACTCCCCCTTTGGTAAATTTTGGCTAAAACATATATCAGTCCATTTGTTCACAAGAGTAAAAATATATCAGCAGTTAAGCAGCGACAGAAGCAATAACCACACAATTACTAGCTATAATAGCAACTAGTAGTAAACACACAATAAACACATAAGTGCTTCTTCTCCCCCTAAGTATGTTCAACATAGGCATCTCCTTCAACAACAACAACACCTGTAACATTCAGAATCACCCTCTGACATCTCCTTCAACATCACCTGTACAACACAGAACATTATTCTGTTCAACATCATATGTTTAGCCTAGCTACTTCAGCACATATTAACTGCAACTCATCATCTGTTTAGACTAGCTACTTTAGCACATATTAACTGCAGCTCTCCACATATTAACTTCTCCCCCTTTTTGGTCAAAATAGACCAAAGTGACCAATTAGACAAAATAAATGTCAATCAGTCCAGCAGAGAATGTCACAAAGGATGTTATAACATATAAAATGTTAAAACAAAATGTCAGGTGGTACAGAACCATAATTAAACACAGCTACATGAGCCGAGGTAAACAGAAATCCAGAGAACTCACAAAGAGCCCAAAAATTACATCATGGCATCAAACAAGACTTCCAAAAAAACTACAAACATTAAACAACAAGCATCCAAGCATCCAAGCATCCAGAACACACATCATTATAACAGGGGGACCATCATCACCACAACTCAGTCTGAGGAGCTAGCCTCTTCTTCACCTTCAAATCCAGAACTGCCACTAGATTTGTCTTGAGAATCAGACCTCTCATTTGAGGTGTGGGCATTTTTTTTCCTTGGCTTCTCCAACATTATCCATATCTCCTTGCTCCAAGCTACTAATTAGAACCTCTAAAGCCTCTTGTCGCAACGCGAAAAACAACCGACGGAAAAAAAATAGTTTACAGAGCCGCCACCGACGCTATTCATCCTATGACGGAAAGGAAGCGCAGGACTAACCTAAGAAAGGGAAAGGAATGGTCTTAAGACCAGAAATTACAAGGCACGGGAGTCGGTTACGCAAGGGGAAGGTATTAGCACCCCTCACGTCTATCGTACTCGACGGGATCCACGCTCAAAAGATAGCTCAAAGAATAGAATAAGGTTGCTAATAAAACTGCTCAAAGAAATTGCACAAACTGGAATAATAAAACAGGTGAAAGAAGATGGAGGAAATGGACTCGGCAGGATATCACATCCTGGGCCTACGTAGTTTGTCAGAAACAAACATCAGAGTCAACGTAGTTCGGGGGAATAGGGAACATGCTTGCTAGGACATCACATCCTATGCCTACGTATCTTCTCTATCCAGAGGAAGAATCAGAGCACTCGTAGCTCGGCTAACGCACGCCGAAACAAAACACCAAAAAGAGACGCTAAGACGTCAAAAGAAATACTCAAAAGGAAACAGAATGCCAATACATGGACTTACATCCAACTCCTAACAAAAACCAAACAAAGAAACAGAATGCCAATACATGGACTTACATCCAACTCCTAACAAAAACCAAACAAAAGGAAACAGAATGCCAATACATGGACTTACATCCGACTCCAAACAACAACAAACGAAAGGAAACAGAATGCCAATACATGGACTTACATCCGACTCCAAACAATCAACACAAACAAGGAAACAAAATGCCAATACATGGACTTATATCCGACTCCCAATAAAAGCACACGCTAACCAGCGAACACCAAAGAAAAAGGTTATCAGAATGAACCCCAAATGAGTAACCCAATATCCAAAGATGAACCCCAATGAGTGACAACCGTCACAAATGAACCCCAATATGAACCCCGAATGAATCTCAAAGATGAACCCCATAAGGTATAAACATACCACATACGCCCACGCTGGACAAACGAGTACTCACACCAAAACAAAGAAGAGGGTGAACACACACAAGGCAACACAGCAAAAAAGAAAAAAGGTGCCCGGAGAAATTTCGCTCAATCTCCTGCCTACGTATCTCATCTGGTATGAGAATCAGGGCGACGTAGTTCCCCTGAACAGGGGAAACAACAAACTAATAGGGAGTCTGGAACTCGAGCCTAATAGTTGTCATGTAAACAAAATCCCTAAGTTGAGGTCTCTAACATGCATCCTACTTCCTCAGGAATCAACCACACAACTCCTACAGAAATGGAGATGAGAAGAGGAAAGCAGATAAACACATTGACATAAGTGAACAAGCATCACTCACTATATCCACACAAGAGGCCCAAACAATGGATAGGCTTTAGTCAAGAGGGGTCATATCAACCTCGACAAACAAGCTAAACTGTACAAGGGTAATATGTAGCTCTTAACCACTAACATTGAGAGTTAGGGTGAAGCTGATCAAAGATGGAAATGAGGATGAGACCTCATGCTCTTAACCCTGGCCTGGGTGAACTCATGATAAAGAAAGCGTGGGGATCCAGAAAGTGAGATCCTATTCCAATTGACAGACACTGGACAAAGATCTTGGGTAATTGTTCAAAAGCATCAACACGTAGTGCGAGCATAATGAACGACTCACTGAATAACGGGGGATTGATTGCCAGTCCCTTCTATCCGTCAATTTCCTCTTCACTTAGGAGGACTTATCAAGTAACATGCCTCACTTGGAGGTCTTTGGCACAAATGTAAACAATCACAAACATAGCCTCTTAAGGAGGACTTCAGCCAAATGCCTGCCAAAAGGTGACAGGACTTCCAGACTACATGGAGTAAGAGAATAGCTACCTAAGTGGTGTATCAACCATAATCCAAAGCACAAGCAAGAGCTAAAAGCAAGCAACTAATGTACCTGTACAAAAGCTAACCAGTTAGTATTTCAGACAACCAATCAGAAAACAAACAGAGAAACCATCCAACTGTTACACAACTCAATGTACAATGGTCAAGCCTTCAAATGAAGCAATGAGCTCAACACATCAACTTAAATCCCTACAAAACACAAATAGGTCAGAACACAATCCAATTTGCATCTCAAAAGGTGAGCAACTCAACCATTAATGCTAAGTGTCCAAACCTGAAACACAAGTCAAGGTTAGTTCATGTACAAAACACTAGTACAAAGACTATGTTCAAAACCCAACCAAATGATCAAAACAGAAGTCAATCTTTCCCATATTGCACATTCAAACAATTGAGAAAATGTCCTTAAAAGGACCAAGATCAATTCATAAAGCAAGTAGCTCAAATGATTCATGATATACAAATACCAACAAATGAGCTCAAAATGGACATCCCAATTAGAAAATCCAAATCAAAACAGAAAAGCATGAAAAGGCTTTGAAATTTTTTAGATGAATTTCTCATGTCATGAAAAACAATGTACAAAATATCAAATCCAGAAGAGTTCAAATGATAGGTGAACAAAAATGCACAAATTCACCATAAAAAATGTGACACAAATTGTCACATACATCTTCATGTGTCAAAAGCAATGAATACAAATGAGAAAAAATTCAAACCAGTGCTCAAAAATTCATATCACATGTGAATATCACTCACACAAAAATTCAGATCAATTGGATCAACACATAACATTTCAAAGGCATTGAATGCAACATATCAAAATAGCACAAGGTTCAATCAAAAATTCCAAAATAAAAATCCAGAAACAAACAATTCATGAAATTAATCCTATAAAACACTAGACATTAAAACGAAAATATGAAAAAAAATTCGACTTAATTTGGAGCATTTTACTATTTTTTATGATTTTTTCAAATGAGAAAAATAACATGACATATTAAAAAGAAATGGAGGGAAAACAATTATTCAAATTAAATCAGAATTAATCTGAGCCACATGATCTAGCGCGAAAATGATGATCAAACGGTCCAAATTTGAATGCTAAAACGTAGCGCATCACTAATCTACTCAGCATGCCACTCAAGCAGGTCAACACACACTCAGCACAGTCAAAGCAACACAGGCCAATGGAATGGACACGAAGCATACAGTCAGCAACACGCAAGCAAATAAATGAAACGCAACGTTTCATTAATGTGTCATCAGTACACATCACCAGTCAATGCAAAATGTGGCCAGGTCAAACAGATATCAGCCAATCAAACTGCCAAACACGCGCTTACATGGAAGCCACGCAGGACAAACCCTAAACAAAACCAGACGGCGGCGCCGGTCATCTTCTCCGGCCGTCTCCGGTGGAGATTCAACACGAATTTTCCAGAATTTGGCAAACGATACATCATTCGACTCAGTTTTTCATCAGGAGTCCAAATATCACATTCATTAATCTTAATTCATGCTAAGTTTTCCAGATCGAACAAAAACATAATCATCATCAAAACTTTCAACTCATCAAACAAGCTCAATTCTAAGCCAAATCAAGATCTAATCATATCAGCATGCTCAACACAAAGAGATCTACACATTCATGTACATGAAACATCAAAATGAGAGAATCGAATTCAACCTACTTGGAATTGCAGTTCTCTGAGTTCGCGTGTTCAAGCTCTTTCCAGCTCCAGATCAAATTCCTTAACCTTGCCTTGAAGCTTTGTGCACAAAAGATCGCTTGAAACCACCTAGATCTACTCAAATTTCAGAATTCCATTAACATGATGAAGCTTTTGATCTGCATGATTTCTAGCTCAATTGTCCAAACCAAGGGATTAATCTTGCTCAAAACTGCATGATGAACAAGATTATGCAAAGAGATTGAAGAGTTATGTGAAGAAAAATGAAAATTGAAGAGAGAGAAAATTGGAGGGAAATGGAAAATTCTAGATCTGAAATTCTGTTATGTGCAAATACAGTTAGGGTTTGGCTTTTATATGGTGTGTTAATGACACTGAAAATCTAATTAGGCTTTGGTTAATCAAGATTAGTGAGATTTGAAGTGAATTGCAAAAATTGCAAATGGAGCTAGCATGGCCAATCCACACGTGCACTTGCTCATGCAAAGCTTGGATTTCACTTAAAATTATCCCATGGTCATGACGGAATGATTAAATTGCTTGTACCATAAGCCAATTTTGAATTGTGAATTTTCCCTCCAAAATGAACATGAATGAAATAGTGAGCATACAAGTTTCTCCCATGCATGGCAATGGTTCATTTGAAAAGTATTGGTCATGAAGAGTATTTTGCAAAAAGAATGGACCAAATTGGAGCTTTGTATCAAAAGTTATGCCACTTTGAACTTCCATGCACACCTTGTGACCATTTGGCCATAACTTCTCAACCAATCATCATATGAACATGAAATAGGACTTTTTGGAAATGGGATACAAAGATCTACCACTTTCATGCTCACCAAAAATCCATTTGAAGCTTCTTTGATGTTAAAAAGTCAAGTTGAATGTGGACCAGAAACTTGCAATTTTTGGAAACTTAAAATTACAGGTCACTTTCCATTTTTGGAAACTTTTGCCATGACTTGAAAATCTTCAAGATAGATGTTTAGAATGACAAATGAACCTCTTTTGAACATGATTGAGGTGTCTCAACTCATTTCCCCACCTCATAGCCCTCGGTTGACTGCACAGTTGACTTTTTGGTCCTTAGATGACCCTGAAATGCTCTGATCAGCTTGAGCCTCTACCACTTGGGGAAATTGCTCAAAAATGAAACCCTAGCTCATGTAAGCTCCTCATAACAATCATGTGATCCTCATCCCCCTAAAATACCTCACCTCTTTGAGAGGCCCTGGTTGGAAGAATGACATTGATTAGGGTTGACCAGAGGTCAAAACCCTAATCCAAAGGAACTTGAGGATAAACTCTGCAACTCTTGATGATGATAAAACCATGATGATGGTAATATATCCTTGCAAACAAGATAATACTAAAGACCTTTGAAGAATCAAGAAACCCTAATTGAAGTGCAAACCCTCAGATGGTTGATCATCAATTCATAGAGACCCTCAGGCTTGAATCATGTAACTTCTCCATCTTCTGAAAAGACTTTGGAGGATGACTTTCTCACTTTCAGATGATATGCAAAATGCAATGCCTAATGCTCTAAAATATGAAATGCAATGTGTCAAACTAGTCTCAAGAAGAGGAGGGAAAATTTTGAGGTGTTACAGCTGCCCCTATTCAATCCACTGTGAACCTGTCGATATGAACAACCTCGGCTTTCAGATGATCAGAGTGAAGAGTGGTTGAATACCAAGAACAGACGAACAATTTGCGCTCCGCTGGGAATTATTATTATTAATTTTTTGCTTTTCTTGAACCCCAAAACTTCTTTGATTTTTTATTCGCGCGGATGATCCCTGATCACCGCATTTGAACCCCGACAACCTCATGTCATTCTTGCTGCCAAACAATGAACCCCATTCTCCATTTGAACCCCAGTCGCCTGACGATAACTCGCGATCGTCGTTGTGAACCCCATTCTCCAAAAAACACCCTGTGTCTCCTTTTCTCCATTTGAACCCCGTTCTCCATTTTCCCGTGCTAATTCCGTTGGCAATGCCGGAAATAACACCAACCACCACTCTGACGGCGACATATCAGAGGGTATACCTTCACAAAAGGAAGGTAACATATGCGTTTCTTCCTCGGAAGACACCCATAACGACTTCTGTTGGCCTCAGCCAAAGTCTAAGGTGACACATGATCAGAAGACAATCCTAAGGACCTCATCCCGGATACAATCTTCAACTTTGAACCCCGTTCTCCAGAAAATGCCCAGCACTTCCTTTTCTCCATTTGAACCCCAATTTTCGCACTGATCGCGTAACGTTCTCCGATTTTCATTTCCATCTCCGCCCGACGGAAATTCTTCCTCCAATATCGCGCTATTGGGGAATATTGTTGATCCAACGTCACGATGCTAAACTCCTCAGAGTAACATCTTCACCAACCAGCTAAACCAATTCTCAAACGGTAACCACGGCTTGAGACTAGTTTATGCTTGCAATGCTGATGCATGAGTTTTTACAGCGTAATGCTCCATAACCATGGAAATGCTACGCAATGAGTTCTGCAATATGTTATGCTCTTCTAAATGATGAATGTATAAAAAGCATCACCCTCAGGGAACGACACGAGCCACTCTGCTGAGGAACTCAATATCTCTCCAATCTCCAACCCTGCTTGGGATAACATCGCTGTTGGGGAAAAGATAACCCTTACTAAGGATGACCTCCACTGAACCCGATCCGCTTGGGGACTTCGCTGGGGAAACAACTACCAACGCAAACCTCCGTTGGGGAAACAACAATCTTCAGACCTGCTGGGGAAATAACAATCTCAACCCTGCTAGGGGAAACAACAACCTTCAGGCCTGGCTGCCGAAGAAATACCGATCTCGAACCTGCTGGGGAGATACGGCATATTTGACACGGAACGCCCGTCGACTCATCGAGTAATGGCATTCACCATCTAACCAGAGTATCAACCTTCCATTTTTGAGACTTTGAAGAGTCTTCTTGATTAACCCTCCAGGATCGTCGCAATTCTTTCGCCGTCTTTACACCATTCTTCAACTCCTTGTCCCTGATTGGACTCGAAGGATTCCTTCGCCAAAAAGAAATGCTTCACACCACAATCTGTAAGTGAGTGAAAATAAACCAACAACACCTGCAAAAGAGATCGTTAGATAAAACGTGCCCCAGGCGTGCCAAAATTTTAACACCCAGGTCACTCAACCTTCCGAATAAGATTTCAAGTTTTCAATCCTATAAACATGCATTGGAAGGGACCCCTATGTCTCAAAATGCAAAGATTCTTTATCAAAATAAACGATTGTTTTTGCAATCAAAGCGGTAATGAAAACAAAAACAAAATTATTTGACTGAATATGCATTTTATTGATTGAAAAAGGTGGCTCGTAACTGAGCAATACACATGAAGCAATCCCTGAAAAGAGGTAATTGCGCACAAAAGGAAAATCTATCCTAATGGCAATGTGAACCCGTGATCTCATTGAGTTTCAACCCGGTTACAACCCATATGTCCTCAAGACTCTCCGTGCTTTCTGCCTTCTGACCAAGAGGCTTCCAACCGATCTCTGCCGGGGATTATCCATGTGTTATATCCACAGTACAAACGATCATGCTAGACGCAGTTGTTCGTTTCATTCCCTCTTTTGCCTGGACCGCCCTTTCGGGTTTTCAGTCCACCGGGATACCCTTTTTTGCCCAAGCCACCCTTGTGGGGTTTTCGACTTGCCGGGTGTACAATTTTTCCTTTTTATCCCTAATTTTTGCCCGAACCTTTTCATTAATTTTTTTGGTTCGCCGGGATGCCCATTTTTTCCTGGACTATTTTATTCTTTTCGTCCAACGGGTCTCTTATACGAAGTATTTTTTAACTGCGTCCGCATTCACAGGGGATGGAAAATCCTCACCATTCATGGTCATCAACAACAAGGCTCTGCCAGAGAAAACCTTCTTGACCACGAATGGACCTTCATAATTGGGTGTCCACTTGCCCCGACGATCGTTCTGAGGAGGAAGGATCCTTTTCAACACCATATCTCCCACATGGTACACCCGAGGTCGCACCTTTCGGTCAAAAGCACGCTTCATTCGTTGCTGGTACAACTGCCCATGACAAATGGCCGCCAGCCTCTTTTCCTCAATCAGGCTCAACTCTTCACACCGAGTCCTTACCCATTCAGCCTCTTCCAATTTCACATCCATCAGGACTCTCAATGACGGAATCTGGAGCTCAACCGGTAGCACGACTTCCATCCCATACACAAGCGAGAAAGGCGTTGCCCCAGTGGATGTACGCATTGAGGTTCGATACCCATCCAATGCAAACGACAACATCTCGTGCCAATCCTTATAGGTCACAACCATTTTCTGCACAATCTTCTTAATATTCTTATTAGCCGCCTCGACTGCCCCATTCATCTTTGGACGATAAGGAGAAGAATTGTGATGCTCAATCTTGAACTCCCGGCACAGTTCTGCCATCATCTTATTGTTGAGATTAGAACCATTATCCGTAATGATTCTTTCAGGAACCCCATATCTGCAAATGATGTCTCTTTTCAGGAACCTGGCAACAACCTGTTTCGTCACATTTGCATAAGATGCCGCTTCCACCCACTTGGTGAAGTAATCAATAGCCACTAATATGAACCGGTGCCCATTCGAAGCCGTAGGCTCGATCTTTCCGATCATATCAATGCCCCACATAGCAAACGGCCATGGAGACGACATCAAACTCAACGAGTTTGGAGGCACATGCACCTTATCAGCATAAATATGGCATTTATGACATCTCCGCGCGAAGTTGAAACACTGGGCCTCCATCGTCATCCAATAATAACCAGCTCTTAACAACTTTTTCACCATCGCATTCCCACTGGCATGGGTACCAAACGACCCCTCGTGCACCTCTTTCATCAATTGGCTTGCTTCTTTGTCATCGACACATCTAAGCAAAACCCAATCAAAATTCCTCTTGTACAAAACCCCATCTTTATTCAGATAGAACGCCATGGCCAACCTCCTCGGAGTCTTTCGGTCCTTTTTAGACGCTCCCTCGGGATACTCCTGGGTCTCCAAATATCGTTTGATGTCATAATACCACGGATTTTCATCATCAGGCGCTGTTTTAACAGCAAACACATAAGCCGGTCTATCTAATCGTCCCACCTCAACACTAGGGAATTGATTCCACCACTGCACCTTAATCAAAGCGGCCAGAGTAGCCAAAGCATCTGCCAAAGGATTTTCCTCTCTCGGCACATGGTGCAATTCCACCTTGGTGAAGAACGTCAACAACCTCCTCGTATAATCCCGGTATGGAATTAAGTGAGATTGATGCGTATACCATTTCCCGTTAACCTGGTTTACAACCAAAGCTGAATCTCCGTAGATAACAAGGTTCTTGATTCCCAAATCAATCGCCTCTTCGACACCCAAGATACAAGCTTCGTATTCAGCCACATTGTTGGTGCATTCAAATGTTAGCCGGGTAGCAAAAGGAATGTGAGATCCCTTCAGCGTAACCAAAACAACACCAACTCCACTACCATTCACGTTAATGGCCCCATCAAACATCAGAATCCATTCAGACTCGGGGTCAGGCCCCTCCTCCGGGATAGGTTCCTCACAATCTTTCGATTTGAGAAACATGATGTCCTCATCAGGGAACTCAAATTTCATCGGTTGATAATCCTCAATGGGTTGTTGTGCGAGGTAATCAGACAATAAACTCCCCTTTATTGCTTTCTGAGAAGTATACTGAATATCGTACTCAGTCAAAATCATTTGCCATCTCGCAACCCGTCCGGTCAATGCTGGCTTCTCAAATATATACTTGATCGGATCCAACTTGGAAACCAACAAAGTGGTATGAACCAACATATATTGTCTCAGTCGGCGAGCAGCCCATGCCAAAGCACAACAAGTTTTCTCGAGCAGTGAATATCTTGTTTCACAGTCGGTAAACTTTTTGCTAAGGTAGTAAATTGCATGCTCTTTTCGACCAGACTCGTCATGCTGCCCCAGTACACACCCCATAGACCCCTCAAGGACTATCAAGTACATGATTAACGGTCGCCCCTCCACAAGAGGCATCAAAATCGGAGGCTCCTGCAAATACTCTTTTATTTTTTCAAATGCCGCTTGGCAATCGTCATTCCACCTGACCGTTTGATCTTTTCTCAACAACTTGAATATGGGTTCACACGTGGCTGTTAGATGAGATATGAACCGTGAAATGTAGTTCAATCTACCTAAGAAACCACAAACCTCCTTCTCTGTTCTCAGTTCAGGCATTTCTTGTATCACTTTTACTTTGGCAGGATCAACCTCGATTCCTTTTTCGCTCATAATAAACCCCAACAACTTACCGGACCGCACCCCGAAAGTGCACTTGTTTGGATTCAACCTCAATCTGAATTGTCTCAACCGATCAAACAACTTGGCCAAGTCTACCAGATGCCCCTCTTCAGTTTGGGACTTTGCTATCATGTCATCAACATAGCACTCGATCTCATGATGAATCATATCATGAAACAAAGTCACCATAGCTCTTTGATACGTGGCACCGGCGTTCTTGAGACCGAATGACATCACCTTATAACAAAAAGTGCCCCACGGTGTGATGAACGTTGTTTTCTCCATATCATCTGGCGACATTTTAATTTGATTATAGCCAGAAAAGCCATCCATAAAGGAAAACACCAAGAATTGAGCTGTATTATCTACCAACACATCGATGTGAGGTAATGGGAAATCATCTTTCGGGCTAGCTCTGTTCAAATCCCGGTAGTCCACACACATCCTCACCTTTCCATCCTTCTTCGGCACAGGCACAATATTCGCGACCCAAGGCGGATAGTTAGTGACAGCGAGGAAACCAACATCCAACTGCTTTTGCACTTCCTCTTTGATTTTCATGGCCATCTCGGGTCGAGTTTTGCGCAACTTCTGCTTCACTGGAGGACAATCTTCTCTCAATGGCAACTTGTGTACAACGATATCGGTATCCAACCCTGGCATATCTTGATAAGACCAGGCGAAGATATCAACATACTCTCTCAACAATGCTACCATTCTGTTCTTGACATTCACCTCCAAAGCGGCCCCAACCTTTACTTCCTTTCTGACCTCCTCGGTACCCAGATAAACAATCTCGAATTGCTCCTCGTGCGGTTGAATCACCTTCTCCTCTTGTTTCAACAACCTGGCCAACTTTTCCGGCAGTTCACAATCTTCTTCACCTTCTTCTTCGGCATGATAGATCGGATTGTCGAAGTCATATGAGGGTGTAACAGGATTGTTATCAATGAGATCCGGAGAATGATCGCATATGCATGAATGTTGATTCATGCATTGCTTTTAGAACCGGAACGAAGCAAATTAAAAGGAAGAAAAATGAAAATAAACATTGCCATTTTTATTAAACTGCAAAAATAAATGAAAAACAGGGAACACTGCTTTTACTGCAAAAAACATCCTTTTATTAATGATGCAAATAATGAAAAATGAAACACATGAGGTGGCCCTTACAATGAACCAATACGTTTCGGGCAAAACGTATGGCTTTCATGCAAACAGAATTGAAAAAACAGAAATATTACTCTTCACGCAGAGTGACAGTGATAATCTTTTCGGCCTTCCAATTCTGGATCTCCATTCCTGGTATGCACGGTTTTATCCACTAGTCGAGCTCGCAGTCACTGTCGATATCTTCACCCACCGCACAAACGTGATCTGGATCTAGCATTCCAGCACTGGTGAACGTGAACGGCTGACGACGTCCTTTATTCTGTCCAGACGAGCCTTGGCCCGACTGATAGCCAATCCCAAACCTGTCCTCTTTTGTCGCAATGTTTATCATTCTTCCCCAACCTGGGGCCTCTCCATTCTTCACCACCTCCGCGGCCTGTTTGTAAGAAGCAATGGACGGATTTTTCTCTTTCTTAGCAAAAATGACATTCTCCACCTTAACGGTTTCAAACGCCTGACTCGGTGTTTCAAATATTTCACCGTCCATTTCCATATATTTGAACGATGACAAGTGGCTGACGAAAATATCCTCCTCCCCATAAACTGTTACGACCTGCCCGTCACAGATATACTTTAACTTCTGGTGCAAAGTCGAAGTTACTGCCCCAGCAGCGTGTATCCATGGTCGACCCAACAAGCAACTGTATGCCGGCTGAATGTCCATGACATAGAACACAAACTTGAACACCTCGAGCCCGACCTTCACAGGGAGCTCAACTTCCCCAAACACAGCCCTCTTAGAGCCATCAAACGCTCTTACCACCAGATCAGTAGGCCTCAACACAACTCCTTCACAATCCAACTTAGCCAGGACCTTCTTAGGCAACACATTGAGTGACGAGCCGGTATCAACCAGAACGTGCGAAAGCACTGCTCCTTTACACTCCATCGAAATGTGTAATGCCTTATTGTGATTACGTCCATCCACAGTAAGATCGAGATCAGTGAAACCCAACCCATGGCTGGCATTGACATTTGACACCACTGTCTCCAGCTGATTAACCGTAATCTCTTGCGGGACATAGGCCCTCTTCAGGATTTTTAGCAAAGCATCTCTATGCCCTTCTGAGCTTAACAGCAAAGATAAGATTGAAATCTTGGACGGAGTCTGCTGCAAATGATCAACAAGTTTGTACTCAGACTTTTTGATGATCCTCAAAAACTCCTCGGCTTCATCATCAAGCTCATTCTCCGACCCAACAGGCGTCGGTGCTGCTCTAGGAGTACCTTCATTCACCACCTGTTTACCTCTCGCCCTGGCTAAAGCCTCAGCCTTATCTCTCTTTTCTTTTTCTGCATCCCCACTCCTTAATGTGTCAGGCGCAAACAACCTCCCGCTGCGAGTGAACCCACTAAGTCCGACATTATCCACCTTTGAAACGGTGGTATCACCCGCAACCTGATCCTCCCGCTTCTTTCCATTACAATACACCTCCCCACCATAGTCCCATGGCACAACATCATCATTTTCATATGGAATAGGCTCAGGCATCGTGATGGCAACTGGAGCTGCCTCTGCTGGCGCTGACAAGTTGATAGGATCAAAATAAATGGTTATTATTGAAACATTCTCCTTCTCCAAATCAACTTTTTCAAATCGGAGACTCCCCTCATCCATCATTCTCTGCACCGTCTCCCTCAATATAACGCACCCATGTGCAGCGATAGTGCAAGCAGCACAACAATTATCACAACCCAGAAAAACTCCATTCTTTAACAACTGTCACTTGACCACAGACATTGGAGTCCTTAACCGGTCCACGTTCATCACCCCAATTTTCCTCTCATCCTCCAAAATTGCATTCACCCCCATCTGACCATGCGTCGACATGGGATTAGCATTAACGTTCGGCGATGGTGCAAAATTAATGGCTTTAGAATCTACCAAATCCTGGACCACATGTTTAAAGGCCTTACAACCCTCAATATTGTGCCCGGGAGCACCAGAATGGAATTCGCACTTGGCATTCTCATCATAGTTAGCAGGCCTCTGATCTGGTCTCAACGGAGCCAACGTCCTCAGCTGAACCAACCCAAGATCTTTCAACTTTTTAAACAGAAAGGCATACGTCACAGGTGGCCTATCAAACTGACGATCAGTCATTCGTCCTCTCACTTGATACCCGGCCCATTGTGTTCTCTGTTGAAATGGATGCCGTTGTTGTTGCTGTTGCTGTTGTGCAGGTTGATTATCAGCAGGAATTGTTACTGCAGCAGTATGCTGGTAGTAACGATCCCTACCATGTCCTCTTTGGGCATACACAACACTCGTGTCAACCTCCTTCTTACGCTGACCGTTCCCAAATGGCTTCTTCGATCCAGACGACGAAGCATTTCCCTGTATCTTCCCCATTTTTAGCCAGCTTTCAATTCTCTCACCAGCCACTACAATGTCCGCAAAACCAGCGATGGGACAACCCACCATCCTTTCAGCAAAAGTCCCCTGAAGGGTACCCATGAATAAATCAGACATCTCCCGATCTACCAACGGTGGTTGAACTCTGGCAGCCAACTCTCTCCACCTTTGTGCATACTCTTTAAACCCTTCATTCGGCTTCTGAGACATACCCTGCAGCTGGGTACGGCTAGGTGCCATGTCAACATTGAATTGGTACTGTTTAAAGAAAGCATCTCCCAAATCCTGCCAGCTCTTTATATCTGATGATCTCAACTTGGTATACCACTCAAGAGACCCACCAGATAAGTTATCCTGGAAGAAGCAAATCCAGAGCTTCTGATCCATGGTGTAGGCAGATATCTTTCGGACAAAGGCCTGAAGATGAGTTTCCGGGCAAGAACTCCCATTATACTTATCAAACGTGGGCACTTTAAACTTCTGTGGGATCACAATCCCCTCAACCAGCCCCATGTTTGTCATATTGATAGCCCCAGGAGAAGTATGGCTTTCCAGAGCCCTGATCTTTCTGCCAGTACCTGAATTTCCTTGTTCGGCGGTTGAACACCATACTGACCAAATTGCTCGTTCAGCACAGAGAACTAATCTTCTTCTTTATCCTCCACAGCCCCAAAGAAAGGAGGAAATTGATTATCCTTCAGAGTATTGCCTGCAGGACCTAGTCCACCGCCTGCAGCGAAACCAAAACCACCACCATTATTGATAACTACCCCAACAGTAGTTGCCTTCCTTTTGGGATCGCCACCATCCCTAGAACCACCAAGACCATTGTTGGAGATACCCTCTTGATTATTGCCACTATTGGCGACCGAAGCCCGCTCAAGCTTCTCCACTTTCTCAACAAGTGCTTTCTGCCCCAAGGCGAACCCTTGCATAACGTTGATCAACTCACCCATCTTCTCTTTCAACTCGAGAATGTCAGCGTTGGATGGATCCATCAGTTTGGGTTTGTTGCGTCTGGTAGGGTATCTATGCGGACGAGCTACGTGCAAAGGAATGATTCTGCGTGCACGAGCAATGATTCCTGAAACATTCAAACACGTTAGAAACCGACACCTGCAAAATAGAAGACAAGTTATTATGATTCATGCATGAATGCAATGTCTATCCATATGAGGAACACTCTATCTTTCGATCCTGGTTTCATTGAGATGGATAATAATCCGACAGCAACATTCTGACATCAATCATCCAATTTTACCATACGGAGCAGAGAGTTATGATTTAGCAAAGATATCACCCGACCATGTGTGTATTATGTGAGTGTACACATAAAATCAAATAAAGCTCGAAGATCAATCACTGAACTGATAATAACCATTGTATAGCAAAAGTACACTGCACGTGCGAGAATCATACATCATGTTTGATACAAATCAACCTTACAATCCTCCAGAATCATAAAGAAATACAAGCAAGTGAATCCCGTCAACATGCCTGACGGTAATCCAACACATGATAATAACTGCAATAAAAGCTAATCTGAAGAAGGTCCCACAGAAGGCTCTGCATCATCAACCATCCTGGTAAACTTCATAGCGAACCTGAGCTCAGTGTTCTCTAGCTGAAGTCTTCCTACCTCTTTCTGATGAATCTTCATCTGACAGAAATAATGGTCCCTCTCAGTAAGATAGTGATCTCTCTCGGTCATAATCTTCGCTTTCTCTTCTTCCTTAACCCGCAGCTTCGCTTCTCACTCTGCAGTAAGGGCTTTGTCTCTAGCTTCCCTCAGAGTCTTCACAAGGACTTGTCCCCTCTTCTCATCTTCAATAACTTTCAACGCTCTAGCCAACTTCTCTTTGGTGCGGTCGTGCTCCTTCGTGGATGACTCTAAAGCTTGGCTGATCTTACAATAATATGCGGTGTCTATCTCAAAACGCTTCACCTCCAGAGCATGTATCTTAGCCTGGTCTTCGGCTTTACCTTTGACTTCCTGATTAGCCATTTGAATTCCAGCAACCCTCATTTCCAACTCAGTCTTCTCTGCTTGCAGTTGATCTCTCTCCCTCTTCATCTCAAGAAATTCATCTATACCGACATAAGAACGTGGCTCCTCAATCAACGGATACCAAGGATCACCCACAGGGAATGGTAGACGAGTGAGCTCAACCCTCTTTCTGAGCCAATCATCAAATGGAGGGAAAGACCCGTTATTAGCTCTACCAAAAGGAACCTTTCCTTTCCTTTGAATGTCGCGCCATGCATCAGAGACTTGCCTCAACAATGACTGATTACCCTCAACCGGGAAGTAGAAAGACTCCTGAATCTCACGCTCGAGGGGAGGACCCTCCATAACAAATCCCATTTGTCTCTTAAGAAGCACCAGGTTGTAATTAATACAACCTTGAACTCCTATAAGAGGCACATTGGGAAAACTCCCACAACTGCAAATGAAATCTCGTCCAGCCATACCACTGCGAGTCTAGGCTATGTCTTTGGCTCGCAAACCCATCAACTTGGTCGCCCAATTTACAGTATGGTCAAGAAAGACAAAGACACCTCTAGAAGGCAAATATCCCATGAACTATTTATATAACAGTTGAGCACAACATCTAATCAATCCTCCACGCCGCTTCTCGTTCCGATTATGGACCAAATAATAAACATCCCCAACCAAGGTAGGAATGGGATTCCTCTGAGCAAACACCCGGATGGCATTAATGTCTACAAAGTTCTTTTGATTAGGGAACAAGATGATTCCATAAATGCTTACGGCAAGCAGAGCACAGATAGTCTTCCAATCACCCAAAACAACATGCTCCTTGGCTTTAGCCTCCAAGAAACTCAGATGAAAACCAGGCAACTTTCCTTTCTCCTTCAAACCTCTTTTAGTCACTTCCGGGCTCAAATAAAAAGCACGGGAAATCTCACCAACATCAGGTTCTTCCTTAGTGACATAGAAAGGAATCTGGTTTCTGACCCGAGTACCCAGGATACCAGCATAGTCCTCCATCAAAGGTCCCAACAAGTAATCCGGGAAAACAAAGCATCTCAAACCCGAATCATAAAACTGGAAAAGAGTATGGATGACACTCCTATCCCCATCTGTGAGCCTGAAAAACATCTTCAGAATACCACCATAAGCCTCACGGAACATCCCCACATGGTCAGGCGTAATCAATGCTATCATATCTTTCAGCACACTAATCTCTGGATCAAAGAAACTGTAGACAACATCATCTTTCGAGCCGGTCCTCATATCTGGAACAAGGATGTCTCTCAACCAGGATCTCAATCAAGAATGTACCCTGCATATGGATAAACATGAGTTAGATGCGGATGAATGCAAAATGGGAATGATGCAAGTGCATGAATGCAATGCATAATGCCATCTTCCAAGTCATCTGAACATCAACTGTGCTGGATTCCGGTCTTTTAACTGATCACAACCATCCAAGGGACTAGGTAACCGTAAATCCAACTCGGGGTTCCGAAATAAATGGAACTATAGGATACATCACCATCATCACAGGTAAATCACTGAACGGATAACCACAAAACCATCTGAACAAGCAACCCTTAAATTCAACCCGGGGATCCGAAATAAACAGAACCCACTGATAAATACCACAGACAGAACTCCGGCGTATCAGAAATAAATATCCATAAATCCGACTTATAAATAGAACTCAGATCGCAAACCGAACCATAGTCACCATCGAAGAGTCACCATCAGAACCTGTGCTGTAGGAATCAAACCCTCCCCTCACAGGTGAATTCTAATAAGGTCATCCTAAGGCGGATAATCGGTCTCGACAATCGGAAAATATACTCAACAGGTTTGCCCTTTCGAGTGTGCCGTTGCAGCTCTCATAAGATCATCTAAACCAAATATCCGGGAAAGAACGGTCACCGAAGTCAACAGCTCAAAAGAGATAACTCAACCATAATGGATACTCCACCAGGAAGAGCTCTCTCAAAAGAACCTCGTCCGACTGTGGTATGTCACGTCGCCAAAAACATGTTGACCTAACATGAGAGGCAACATGAGACCACACTAATCCTAGGTGTATACTCGGGTCTGGGTTTTAGCCCCACTCAGAACACCCACCCCAAATCAAAGGAACCAAACCTGTCCAGAATCCAGCACAGTGATAATATGATGCATGCAAACATATATGCAAATATAATCACAGTATAATAATCATAAATGCCATAAATAAAGCAGTAAAAGCAACCCAAACTACCCTAAAAACTACGCTAGAGAGCGCTAGGATTGACTCGCTTAGGGAAGATGGACCAGCAAGAGGTCAACTTTTGTCCCCAGCAGAGTCGCCAGCTGTCGCAACGCGAAAAACAACCGGTGGAAAAAAAACAGTTTACAGAGCCGCCACCGACGCTATTCATCCTATGACGGAAAGGAAGCGCAGGACTAACCTAAGAAAGGGAAAGGAACGGTCTTACGACCAGAGATTACAAGGTACGGGAGTCGGTTACGCAAGGGGAAGGTATTAACACCCCTCACGTCCGTCATACTCGACGGGATCCATGCTCAAAAGATAGCTCAAAGAATAGAATAAGGTTGCTAATAAAACTGCTCAAAGAAATTGCACAAACTGGAATAATAAAACAGGTGAAAGAAGATGGAGGAAATGGATTCGGCAGGATATCACATCCTGGGCCTACGTAGTTTGTCAGAAACAAACATCAGAGTCAACGTAGTTCGAGGGAATAGGGAACGTGCTCGCTAGGACATCGCATCCTAAGCCCAAGTATCTTCTCTATCCAGAGGAAGAATCAGAGCACTCGTAGCTCGGCAAACGCACGCCGAAACAAAACACCAAAAAGAGACGCTGAGACGTCAAAAGAAATACTCAAAAGGAAACAAAATGCCAATACATGGACTTACATCCAACTCATAACAAAAACCAAACAAAGAAACAGAATGCCAATACATGGACTTACATCCAACTCCTAACAAAAACCAAACAAAAGGAAACAGAATGCCAATACATGGACTTACATCCGACTCCAAACAACAACAAACGAAAGGAAACAGAATGCCAATACATGGACTTACATCCGACTCCAAACAATCAACACAAACAAGGAAACAGAATGCCAATACATGGACTTATATCCGACTCCCAACAAAAGCGCACGCTAACCAGCGAACACCAAAGAAAAAGGTTATCAGAATGAACCCCAAATGAGTAATCCAATATCCAAAGATGAACCCCAATGAGTGACAACCGTCACAAATGAACCCCAATATAAACCCCGAATGAATCTCAAAGATGAACCCCATAAGGTATAAACATACCACACACGCCCACGCTGGACAAACGAGTACTCACACCAAAACAAAGAAGAGGGTGAACACACACAAGGCAACACAGCAAAAAAGAAAAAGGGTGCCCGAAGAGATTTCGCTCAATCTCCTGCCTACGTATCTCATCTGGTATAAGAATCAGGGCGACGTAGTTCCCCTGAACAGGGGAAACAACAAACTAATAGGGAGTCTGGAACTCGAGCCTAATAGTTGTCATGCAAACAAAATCCCTAAGTTGAGGTCTCTAACATGCATCCTACTTCCTCAGGAATCAACCACACAACTCCTACAGAAATGGAGATGAGAAGAGGAAAGCAGATAAACACATTAACATAAGTGAATAAGCATCACTCACTATATCCATACAAGAGGCCCAAACAATGGATAGGCTTTAGTCAAGAGGGGTCATAACAACCTCGACAAACAAGCCAAACTGTACAAGGGTAATCTGTAGCTCTTAACCACTAACATTGAGAGTTAGGGTGAAGCTGATCAAAGATGGAAATGAGGATGAGACCTCATGCTCTTAAACCTGGCCTGGGTGAGCTCATGATAAAGAAAGCGTGGGATCCAGAAAGTGAGATCCTATTCCACTTGACAGATACTGGACAAAGATCTTGGGTACTTGTTCAAAAGCATCAGCACGTTGTGCGAGCATAATGAACGACTCACTGAATAACGGGGGATTGATTGCTAATCCCTTCTATCCGTCAATTTCCTCTTCACTTAGGAGGACTTATCAAGTAACATGCCTCACTTGGAGGTCTTTGGCACAAATGTAAACAATCACAAACATAGCCTCTTAAGGAGGACTTCAGCCAAATGCCTGCCAAAAGGTGACAGGACTTTCAGACTACATGGAGTAAGAGAATAGCTGCCTAAGTGGTGTATCAACCACAATCCAAAGCTCAAGCAAGAGCTAAAAGCAAGCAACTAATGTACCTGTACAAAAGCTAACCAGTTAGTATTTCAGACAACCAATCAGAAAACAAACAGAGAAACCATCCAACTGTTACACAACTCAATGTACAATGGTCAAGCATTCAAATGAAGCAATGAGCTCAACATATCAACTTAAATCCCTACAAAACACAAATAGGTCAGAACACAATCCAATTTGCATCTCAAAAGGTGAGCAACTCAACCATTAATGCTAAGTGTCCAAACCTGAAACACAAGTCAAGGTTAGTTCATGTACAAAACACTAGTACAAAGACTATGTTCAAAACCCAACCAAATGATCAAAACAGAAGTCAATCTTTCCCATATTGCACATTCAAACAATTGAGAAAATGTCCTTAAAAGGACCAAGATCAATTCATAAAGCAAGTAGCTCAAATGATTCATGATATACAAAGACCAACAAATGAGCTCAAAATGGACATCCCAATTAGAAAATCCAAATCAAAACAGAAAAGCATGCAAAGGCTTTGAAATTTTTTATATGAATTTCTCATGTCATGAAAAACAATGTACAAAATATCAAATCCAAAAGAGTTCAAATGATAGGTGAACAAAAATGCACAAATTCACCATAAAAAATGTGACACAAATTGTCACATACATCTTCATGTGTCAAAAGCAATGAATACAAATGAGAAAAAATTCAAACCAGTGCTCAAAAATTCATATCACATGTGAATATCACTCATACAAAAAATCAGATCAATTGGATCAACACATAGCATTTCACAAGGCATTGAATGCAACATATCAAAATAGCACAAGGTTCAATCAAAAATTCTAAAATAAAAATCCAGAAACAAACAATTCATGAAATTAATCCGATAAAAAACTAGACATTAAAACAAAAATATGAAAAAAATTGGACTCAATTTGGAGCATTTTACTATTTTTTATGATTTTTTCAAATGAGCAAAATAACATGACATATTAAAAAGAAATGGAGGGAAAACAATTATTCAAATTAAATTAGAATTAATCTGAGCCACATGATCTAGCGCGAAAATGATGATCAAATGGTCCAAATTTGAATGCTAAAATGCAGCGCATCACTAATCTACTCAGCATGCCACTCAAGCAGGTCAACACACACTCATCACAGTCAAAGCAACACAGGCCAATGGAATGGACACGAAGCATACAGTCAGCAACACGCAAGCAAATAAATGAAACGCAACGTTTCATTAATGTGTCATCAGTACACATCACTAGTCAATGCAAAACGTGGCCAAGAATGTGGAACACAAATGAGCTAAAGAATGTGGAACACAAATGAGCTAAAGTGTTATTACTATTAAGTTGCTTACTTATGTTGAATTTAAAAACCTTATGTAAAAACTCCACAATGTAACATTTTGCACCACAAGTTTAATAAATGATATTTTCACCAAGGTTTATTTTTCATTATTATTTGCGTGAATGATGTTGTAAATCTCAAACCCTATATGTTGCAACTAACCCTCGATCAATTATGAACTATTATATCAAAAAGAAATGCCAAGTAATCCATAAAACTTGAGCGCAAAGGTGACACACAATTTAAAGAGATCAAAAAGCGAACGCAAAGGTGATGCTCACACAGAGACACCATAAACTTCGAACGCATAAGTGGTTCATAAGGATAACCGTCGCTGGCAGCTAGCCATTTTATTACAAGAGCAGTGACACCATCCTGCCGACATCGAACCAAGTTTTCACTAGGGGGAATGAAAGGGGAGTGAGACCCTTACCTGGGCTCGACCCCTAGTGCCATATCCCAAATTTTCCCCTCTGTCATTTGAGTCATTTTGCATATCATTACATGCATTTTTAGGCATAGTTCAAAAAGTCCAAAAAGCCAACTTTTGGTTGTTTTTAAAAATCAATTTGCTTTATTTTCTTAGGTCTTTCTCTATCTCATTCATATCAATGCATTTTATCGTGTTAAATCAGTTTTATTTTAGGCCATTCCATATGATTTCATGCATTATCATGCATATGCATTTCTCATATTTACATATCTTGAGTTCTGAACATCATACGCCATCATCATCATCATCATAAGTCATCACCATATTCAAATTCAAAATAATGAAGCCAAAAAGCTAAGTGAACCTAGGTCATCACTTGCTTTTGATCCATCTCAAGCACTTCAAATTTATAATCCAAGCATATTTTTTGAGTTACTTGACATCAAATTCATATCATGTTCGTTCCACAATTATATTCACGTGGAAATGCCAAAATACAATGAACCAAAACCAATTTGAATTAAATTAAACTTAAGTTCCAATATTTTTACATGGTTTCACACTTTCCTCAAATTCAACTTGATTTAAGTAAGAAAATGAATACAAAATTGATTTTGAGATGACGTTGAATCTTAGGTTCATTCATTACATTCCATTCCAGTTTTTGCATTATAATCACCACCCTAAAATAATTTGAATAAAATATTTGTAATTGAAATTGAATGGTGTTCATTTTGAATTTAGTGATCATATCAAGCACGACTTCATCCTCCTCTTCAAATTTCTATTTGAATTAACATTAACCAAAACTAAGTGCAAAAACAAATAAATCAAACGAACACTAAAGAACAAAAGAAAATTAAACACAAATGCAGATTTTTCATTCAAATTTCATTTGAATTACAACTTAGAAGTTTGTTACAAGAGAGAGAGAGAGGGAGAGAGACAGAGATAGAGATAAATAGATAGATAGAGAGAGAGATTACAATTGCATATGGCCAAGATTACAACAAACTATGACATGGTTTGCTCACTCAAATCCCATAAAATCAGGAGAATTTCACAATAAAATCCTCACAAATTTCCTTTTAATTCACACTCATTATTATCCAAAACTATAGCTCATACTCACACGATTTCACCTCTAATGCTTGTAAGAACAAGATTTGATTCTGCATCTGGCCTTTAGTTTTAACGATGGCAATGCATTGCTTCTAAGAGAAAAAATTTGTACCCTAATTTTTTTGTCTAGTGTCTAGATTTTTCTAACAGGTCCTGAATCTGAAGAATTGACGTGTGAGGCCATCAGATTCTGTACTTAACACACTCTGACTCTGAAGAGATACAAGGTGTTTTATAAGATTTTGTCAAGTTCTAGAAAGATCTTAGACAACAATTTTGATGAGCGTTCATACTAAAGCTTCTGACTGTGACTCTGATTGATGAGCCTCTGAAGGATTGTCAAGCCTTCAAGATTTTGTGTTCTCAAGTTTTGAAGACTCTGATAATCAGGTTTTAAGGAATTGTGTCAAAACTCCGAAGACCAAGTACTCTCTCAACTATTCTCTTGATCCTTCTAAGCATGCTTCAATATCATTTATTCTGAAGCCTCTGAAGAATAGAAGATAAAATCAAAATGTTTTCCGTCAGAAAAATAGTACACAGTACAAGATCACCCTTCCCTCCACTACGATGATTTATTGGGATAAGGACAACACTATTGTACCATTTTTTCTCATATATGTAAACTGTTATACCAAGAGACAATTGTAATTTTTCTATTCCAATTCTACCCTTCAACGGATCTTTTAACTTCCTATATAAAGAAGACTTGGAAGATTGGGAAAGTTGCTCATTCACTGTGCAATACTACGCTCATACACAACGCTCTTTGTTGAACTTGATTTTATTTATGTATAATTTTTGTAATCACACATAGATATTTTGTTCACTATTATGTGAGAAATTAATTGTACTAAACTTGTGTTAATTTGCTTTCTTAGAAGCAATATTGTAAACACAGTCTTGTAAATCTCAAATAGTTTGAGTGGTTTCCTTGAGTGACTAGGTTTTAGTCAGATAGGCTCAAGAAAACAAAGGAGGTTTATCTTTGTGGTATCTATAATTAATTTAGTGGGTTAAGTCGTTACTGAGAAGGGAAAATCACCTTGGCGGATGGACTGGAGGTAACTTTGTTAACAGTGAACAAAGATAAAAGTAACTATATTGATTTTCTTTTTCGTGTTATTGTTCGATTGTGTTGGTTTTAAAAATATTTCATTTTTAGAAACCCAATTCAATCCCTCTTTATCGTGTTCCCTGCCACCTTCAATTGACATCAGAGCTCCGGTTCTGGTCTTTATAAGATTATCAAACACTTAACAGTGTCAGATAAAGATCCAGTGTGAAACACATGGCTAATATTCCACCACTAGTTGCTCAAACAAATGATAGAGATCACTACAATGCTAAACCTCATATTTATGATGGAGATATATTTTATTATTGGAAGGATATAATATATAGCTTCTTTCTAGGTCACGATGTTGATCTATGGGATATGGTAGTTGATGGCTACATACACCTAGTAGATGCAAGTGGCAATAAAGTTGAAAGAAGAGTGATGACAGATCAACAAAATAAATATTATAAGAATTATTACAAAGCAAGAACCATTTTGATGAATTCTATTTCATAAAACATGTATGAAAATATCATCAACGGAGATACTGCAAAATCAATATTTGACTCTCTAAGGATGACTTACGAAGGGAAATCACAAGTTAAAGAAACCAAGGCTCTTTCCTTCATTCAAAAATATGAAGCGTTCAAGATAGAGGACAAGGAAATTGTTGAGAACGATTTCTCAAGGTTTCAAACTCTTGTTGTAGGACTTAAGGTTCTGGACAAAGGGTATTCTAATGATGATCATGTTAAGAAGATCATCATAAGTCTACCAAAAAGATGGAGACCTATTGTAACTGCTCTGAAGTTATCAAAGGATCTGAACAACATTTTTTTGAAGAACTGGTTAGTTCTTTAATAAGTCATGATATTGATCTTGAGGAATATGAGCCCAAGATAAAGAGAAAATCTGTTGCTATGAAGTCTTTGGAAAGATCTGAGAAGAAAAAAGCTCTTCAAGCATAAACATATAAAGATTCTGAAGAGGAATCAGAAGAAGATGAATTGTCTCTTCTCTCCAGACGTGTCAATCAACTCTTGTAGAAAAGGAAAAGAAAATTCAGAAGACAAAGAAGTACAAGTGGTCATTCTGAGTCTACTTCTGGATTCAAGAAAACTGGAGTTGGAAAAGAACTCACATGCTTTGAGTGCAAGGAGCCAGGTCACTTCAAGAATGAATGTCCCAAGTTAAAGAAATAGAGACCCAAGAAGAACTCCAGAGGAAAGAAGAAGGGTCTGATGGATACATGGGATGATTCAGAGTCCTCAGAGGAAAACTCTGAGGAAGAGAATCGTGGCACAGGTGGCTTGCACAAAAACTCATGTAGAGATGATTCAATCGGAATCAGAATCTGAGTCAGACTCTGAAGAGGTATTTATTGAACTCTCTCATTATGAACTTGAATGTAGTTTATCAAAAGTTCTGGACAAGTATCAGAAGCTTTTGGACAAATACAAGGATCTAAAGAAGATTCATGTAAGCTTCAAAAAGATTTTTCAAGTTTGAGTGAAGAAAATTTTACATTAAAAAACAACAACTTTGTGCCTCAAAGTAAGAGTCTCAAACTTGAGAAATCAATTCTTTCAAAAGCGTCTACAAGTTCTTGTGATATCATAAAGAAATATGATAAATCTTTCCATAAATTTCTTGCTAAAAGCCTAGATAGAAACTTAATGGCTTCCATGATTTATGGCGTAAGTAGAAACGGAACAAGGGGTATTGGTTATGATTCTAATGAAGAATCTGATTTTGAAAAAGATGATAAACCAAATACTCTATAGTCCCATTTATCCCTTCTGGTAAACAAAACGGTGTTGTGCCTAAAGGTAAAATTACTTCAAAACCTAAGGCTAAAGTAAAACCTGATTCTCGTTACAAACATATGTCATAACCTCAAATTTTACCTAACCCATGCCATCTTCTTGAGCCCTGAAACCTTAGGCTTACATCCCATACATCTCATCTCATATGCAATTATGTTTAATAACCACAAGTCCAAGGCATGGGATTCGTCTACAAAGACCTAAGATCCTATGATCATGTTGAGGTGTGCCCAAGTCACCTTAACCCTAATCTCATCCTCAAGCATCCCACAAATCTTAGAGGATCACTCAAGAGATCTCACTCACTCCCCAAGTCCAATTTGGGTTGTGAGTCTCCTTTGAAGAAGCTTCAAGATTCATCTGGTCACCCAAGGACCAAACCCTAGCTCCTGAGCCTCCTTTTGGCTTGTACAAGTCATGATTCACCATGGATATTGACATGCCATTTAGGACCCCTAAAATCCAAAGTTTGTTCATTCCCCATGGCCTTTAAGCATCTTAATTTAATCCTATTTCTCAAACCCTAATTCATCTAGCCATGAAGTTCGATGAAACTTGTGCCTTAAGAAACTTTAGTCTAGGGATCCTTTAACCATTGACCTTGCTCATTTTTGGTCATCCAATCACCCTACCACTCATTCAACATCATTTCATGTTCATTACAATTCAAATAAACCATTTAAACATCCATCCAATCCATGTTGCAAGTAGCTGGTTCATACTTGATTTTTCAACTTTTCATGACTTGATCCACCTACCAATTTGACCTAAAATCATTCCACAAAGGTAAAAAATTCATTTCCTATCATGATATGACCATTTAAGGTCAAAACATCCATCATTGTAGCTTGAAAAGCAAGAAATCACAAAAACCCTAAAACTAGGTCATGTTGGTTGGTCACATTATGGCAAGAATGGCCTATGGGAAGTTCCAAAGACCATAACTTTCTCATTTTTTGAGCTTTTTAAATTCCACTTCGATAAATATATCCTAAATAAATTCCTCTCCAACTTTGTTTCAAGGTAAAATACCTAATTCATTAATTAAGAGGTTCAATTTTACTATTGGCTAAGCTGGTCCAACATGCCTACCATACCCTAAAATCATGTCATGACCACTACTTTAACATGTTTCCATTTCCAAACCACAATCCCTTTTGACCTGGTTCTTTTTGCATTCAATTAAGTTCATGGAAAGGAACAAACGACCAGAAATTGAGACAAAATGCACGAGCCAATTTCATTTGGCCTTGGTCCAAACATGAGTGTTCATCCTGATCAGCACACTAGACCAAGTCAAGTTAGAATTTGCAAATCAACATATCAAGTCCTCTAACTCATTTATTTGGATCTCAATGGTCCACAAACATCTTGAAATTCTGGTATCAGATATGAGATGTCGAAGGTAATGTCACTAAACTAATATTTGAACAATACAAACAGGATACAAGATAAAGAGTAGTAATGCAAGAGACACAAGCTATTGTTAACCCAGTTCAGTGCAACTCACCTACGTCTGGGGGCTACCAAGCCAGGAAGGAAATCCACTAAATAGAATCAGTTCAAAGACTCTCAGTAAACAACTTCAAGTTACAGTCTTTTCACCTAATCTCTACCCATGTGACTTCTACCTAATAACTCTTAGATAAGAGACCCTACTCACTCCCCCTCAATCACAGTAGTGATATAAAACAAGAATAACAATGAAAAGAAGACACTCTTCAAAGACACACACTTGATCTTACTTAACAGCTTCAATCAAGTAGACACACACTCATGCTTAAAAGCATAGAGTGACAAATTACAACTCAAAAATTAGATCAATTCAATCATTTAGGGATGAATTGCATGGCTTACAATTCACATGACCACACAAGACTCAAACCCTATTCTCTCTCAATATTTCGTTTGTTATTTCTTGTGTATCAAATCAGGTTTTCCATGTCCTTTTTATAGAAGCATTTGGCTGGGCTTGGACATCATAAAACCCTAAAACTATTTTCCATTCATATCTTCTCATGACAGTTGATTAGATCTCTTTGGAAAATAAGTTAATCTCGTTGTAATTACTGATTGATAGCGTGTTCAATCATCTCATCAATCATACACAGATTAGCATTAAAAACGCAATCACATAATACATAACATTTAGACTGAATGTTCTATATATTCAAATGTCATGACATCGGGTCTGATATCTCAGTAAAATCCTGCATAATTACATTTAAAACATCCAGTAGGTACATGCAATCTTATGTCAAGACAACACATGTGGCAACTTGTGAACACTCTAGGTTTTACCAAAATTGCTGCCAACACAAGAACCAACAAAATCCCCCTTTGGCAAATTTTGGCTAAAATATATATCAGTCCATTTGTTCATAAGAGTAAAAATATATCAGCAGTTAAGCAGCGACAGAAGCAATAACCATACAATTACTAGCTATAATAGCAACTAGTAGTAAACACACAATAAACACATAAGTGCTTCTTCTCCCCCTAAGTATGTTCAACATAGACATCTCCTTCAACAACAACAACACCTGTAACATTCAGAATCACCCTCTGACATCTCCTTCAACATCACCTGTACAACACAGAACATTATTCTGTTCAACATCATATGTTTAGCCTAGCTACTTCAGCACATATTAACTGCAGCTCATCATCTATTTAGCCTAGCTACTTCAGCACATATTAACTGCAACTCTCCACATATTAACTGCAGCTCTCCACATATTAACTTCTCCCCCTTTTTGGTCAAAATAGAGCAAAGTGACCAATTAGACAAAATAAATGTCAATCAGTCCAGCAGAGAATGTCACAAAGGATGTTATAACATATAAAATGTTAAAACAAAATGTCAGGTGGTACAGAACCATAATTAAACACAGCTACATGAGCTGAGGTAAACAGAAATCCAGAGAACTCACAAAGAGCCCAAAAATTACATCATGGCATCAAACAAGACTTCCAAAAAAACTACAAACATTAAACAACAAGCATCAAAGCATCCAAGCATCCAAGATCCAGAACATACATCATTATAACAGGGGGACCATCATCACCACAACTCAGTTTGAGGAGCTAGCCTCTTCTTCACCTTCAAATCCAGAACTGCCACTAGATTTGTCTTGAGAATCAGACCTCTCACTTGAGGTGTGGGCATCTATTTCCTTGGCTTCTCCAACATTATCCATATCTCCTTGCTCCAAGCTACTAATTAGAACCTCTAAAGCCTCTTGTCGCAACGCGAAAAACAACCGGCGGAAAAAAAACAGTTTACAGAGCCGCCACCTACGTTATTCATCCTATGACGGAAAGGAAGCGCAGGACTAACCTAAGAAAGGGAAAGGAACGGTCTTACGACCAGAGATTACAAGGTACGGGAGTCGGTTACGCAAGGGGAAGGTATTAGCACCCCTCACGTCCGTCGTACTCGATGGGATCCACACTCAAAAGATAGCTCAAAGAATAGAATAAGGTTGCTAATAAAACTGCTCAAAGAAATTGCACAAACTGGAATAATAAAACAGGTGAAAGAAGATGGAGGAAATGGACTCGGCAGGATATCGCATCCTGGGCCAACGTAGTTTGTCAGAAACAAACATCAGAGTCAACGTAGTTCGGGGGAATAGGGAACATGCTCGCTAGGACATCGCATCCTAAGCCCACGTATCTTCTCTATCCAGAGGAAGAATCAGAGCACTCGTAACTCGGCTAACGCACGCCGAAACAAAACACCAAAAAGAGACGCTGAGACGTCAAAAGAAATACTCAAAAGGAAACAGAATGCCAATACATGGACTTACATCCAACTCCTAACAAAAACCAAACAAAGAAACAGAATGCCAATACATGGACTTACATCCAATCCTAACAAAAACCAAACAAAAGGAAACAGAATGCCAATACATGGACTTACATCCGACTCCAAACAACAACAAACGAAAGGAAACAGAATGCCAATACATGGACTTACATCCGACTCCAAACAATCAACACAAACAAGGAAACAGAATGCCAATACATGGACTTATATCCGACTCCCAATAAAAGCACACGCTAACCAGGGAACACCAAAGAAAAAGGTTATCAGAATGAACCCCAAATGAGTAATCCAATATCCAAAGATGAACCCCAATGAGTGACAACCGTCACAAATGAACCCCAATATGAACCCCGAATGAATCTCAAAGATGAACCCCATAAGGTATAAACATACCACACACGCCCACGCTGGACAAACGAGTACTCACACCAAAACAAAGAAGAGGGTGAACACACACAAGGCAACACAGCAAAAAAGAAAAAGGGTGCCCGAAGAGATTTCGCTCAATCTCTTGCCTACGTATCTCATCTGGTATAAGAATCAGGGCGACGTAGTTCCCCTGAACAGGGGAAACAACAAACTAATAGGGAGTCTGGAACTCGAGCCTAATAGTTGTCATGCAAACAAAATCCCTAAGTTGAGGTCTCTAACATGCATCCTACTTCCTCAGGAATCAACCACACAACTCCTACAGAAATGGAGATGAGAAGAGGAAAGCAGATAAACACATTAACATAAGTGAATAAGCATCACTCACTATATCCATACAAGAGGCCCAAACAATGGATAGGCTTTAGTCAAGAGGGGTCATAACAACCTCGACAAACAAGCCAAACTGTACAAGGGTAATCTGTAGCTCTTAACCACTAACATTGAGAGTTAGGGTGAAGCTGATCAAAGATGGAAATGAGGATGAGACCTCATGCTCTTAAACCTGGCCTGGGTGAGCTCATGATAAAGAAAGCGTGGGGATCCAGAAAGTGAGATCCTATTCCACTTGACAGATACTGGACAAAGATCTTGGGTACTTGTTCAAAAGCATCAGCACGTTGTGCGAGCATAATGAACGACTCACTGAGTAACGGGGGATTGATTGCTAATCCCTTCTATCCGTCAATTTCCTCTTCACTTAGGAGGACTTATCAAGTAACATGCCTCACTTGGAGGTCTTTGGCACAAATGTAAACAATCACAAACATAGCCTCTTAAGGAGGACTTCAGCCAAATGCCTGCCAAAAGGTGACAGGACTTTCAGACTACATGGAGTAAGAGAATAGCTGCCTAAGTGGTGTATCAACCACAATCCAAAGCTCAAGCAAGAGCTAAAAGCAAGCAACTAATGTACCTGTACAAAAGCTAACCAGTTAGTATTTCAGACAACCAATCAGAAAACAAACAGAGAAACCATCCAACTGTTACACAACTCAATATACAATGGTCAAGCATTCAAATGAAGCAATGAGCTCAACACATCAACTTAAATCCCTACAAAACATAAATAGGTTAGAACACAATCCAATTTGCATCTCAAAAGGTGAGCAACTCAACCATTAATGCTAAGTGTCCAAACCTGAAACACAAGTCAAGGTTAGTTCATGTACAAAACACTAGTACAAAGACTATGTTCAAAACCCAACCAAATGATCAAAACAGAAGTCAATCTTTCCCATATTGCACATTCAAACAATTGAGAAAATGTCCTTAAAAGGACCAAGATCAATTCATAAATCAAGTAGCTCAAATGATTCATGATATACAAAGACCAACAAATGAGCTCAAAATGGACATCCCAATTAGAAAATCCAAATCAAAACAGAAAAGCATGCAAAGGCTTTGAAATTTTTTATATGAATTTCTCATGTCATGAACAAACAATGTACAAAATATCAAATCCAGAAGAGTTCAAATGATAGGTGAACAAAAATGCACAAATTCACCATAAAAAAATGTGACACAAATTGTCACATACATCTTCATGTGTCAAAAGCAATGAATACAAATGAGAAAAAATTCAAACCAGTGCTCAAAAATTCATATCACATGTGAATATCACTCACACAAAAAATCTGATCAATTGGATGAACACATACCATTTCACAAGGCATTGAATGCAACATATCAAAATAGCACAAGGTTCAATCAAAAATTCCAAAATAAAAATCCAGAAACAATCAATTCATGAAATTAATCCTATAAAAAACTAGACATTAAAACAAAAATATGAAAAAAATTGGACTCAATTTGGAGCATTTTACTATTTTTTATGATTTTTTCAAATGAGAAAAATAACATGACATATTAAAAAGAAATGGAGGGAAAACAATTATTCAAATTAAATCAGAATTAATCTGAGCCACATGATCTAGCGCGAAAATGATGATCAAACGGTCCAAATTTGAATGCTAAAACGCAGCGCATCACTAATCTACTCAGCATGCCACTCAAGCAGGTCAACACACACTCAGCACAGTCAAAGCAACACAGGCCAATGGAATGGACACGAAGCATACAGTCAGCAACACACAAGCAAATAAATGAAACGCAACGTTTCATTAATGTGTCATCAGTACACATCACCAGTCAATGCAAAATGTGGCCAGGTCAAACAGATATCAGCCAATCAAACTGGCAAACACGCGCTTACATGGAAGCCACGCAGGACAAACCCTAAACAAAACCATACGGCGGCGCCAATCCAGTTAGGGTTTGGCTTTTATATGGTGTGTTAATGACACTGAAAATCTAATTAGGCTTTGGTTAATCAAGATTAGTGAGATTTGAAGTGAATTGCAAAAATTGCAAATGGAGCTAGCATGGCCAATCCACACGTGCACTTTCTCATGCAAAGCTTGGATTTCACTTAAAATTATCCCATGGTCATGACGGAATGATTAAATTGCTTGTACCATAAGCCAATTTTGAATTGTGAATTTTCCCTCCAAAATGAACATGAATGAAATAGTGAGCATACAAGCTTCTCCCATGCATGGCAATGGTTCATTTGAAAAGTATTGGTTATGAGGAGTATTTTGCAAAAAGAATGGACCAAATTGGAGCTTTGTATCAAAAGTTATGCCACTTTGAACTTCCATGCACACCTTGTGATCATTTGGCCATAACTTCTCAACCAATCATCATATGAACATGAAATAGGACTTTTTGGAAATGGGAGACAAAGATCTACAACTTTCATGTTCACCAAAAATCCATTTGAAGCTTCGTTGATGTTGAAAAGTTAAGTTGAATGTGGACCAGAAACTTGCCATTTTTGGAAACTTGAAATTACAGGTCACTTTACTTTTTCCATGACTTGAAAATCTTCAAGATAAATGTTTAGAATGACAAATGAACCTATTTTGAACATGATTGAGGTGTCTCAACTAATTTCCCCACCTCATAGCCCTCGGTTGACTACACAATTGACTTTTTGGTCCTCATATGACCCTGAAATGCCCTGATCAGCTTGAGCCTCTACCACTTGGGGAAATTGCTCAAAAATGAAACCCTAGCTCATGTAAGCTCCTCATAACAATCATGTGATCCTCATCCCCCTAAAATACCTCACCTCTTTGAGAGGCCCTGGTTGGAAGAATGACATTGATTAGGGTTGACCAGAGGTCAAAACCCTAATCCAAAGGAACTTGAGGATAAACTCTGCAACTCTTGATGATGATAAAACCATGATGATGGTAATATATCCTTGCAAACAAGATAATGCTCAAGACCTTTGAAGAATCAAGAAACCCTAATTGAAGTGCAAACCCTCAGATGGTTGATCATCAATTCATAGAGACCCTCTGGCTTGAATCATGTAACTTCTCCATCTTCTGAAAAGACTTTGGAGGATGACTTTCTCACTTTCAGATGATATTCAAAATACAATGCCTAATGCTCTAAAATATGAAATGCAATGTGTCAAACTAGTCTCAAGAAGACGAGGGCAAATTTTGAGGTGTTACAGCTCTTTCCTAGCCTTAGCCACCCTAATCCCAGTCTCAAATTCCTTACAGGTCTCTTTTAATTCAGCAATCAGGCCACCTTGAGAGGATGGCTTCTTCATTGCAGATGTCATGACAATGTCATTGACATGACTGCCTTCAAATAACTTGTAATGAACTGACAATGGAGGCTTTCTTCTACTGGGGATATCACTTGTGCTTAAAATACCAGGTTCCTGGCTTAGAATTATCCCACAAATGATTGAGGGAAAGGAAATTGGCAGCTTCACTGCATTTGTGGAAGCATGTCTAACAATTTGTTCAAACATGAACCTTCCATAATCAAAGATGAGCCTGGTTCCAATAGCATATATTATCCTTCCAAGAGCATTAGAGATTGTTGAGATGTGGTTTGTTGGTACCCAGTTGGCTGACCCTATCTTATGCAAGATAACATATTTTACAATTAATTTGCCAACAGAGAGATGCTTTTTGCTTGGCCATTCCTTGACTTGTTCAGCAGTGATTGTCCTACAGACTTCATTGTCTGTGGCCTCTAATTCAACAACACCTTCTGTTCCTCTTCCTAGGAACTTATTGATCACAGTAGGGGAGAACCTTACACACCCTCCTCTAACAAACACTTTGCAAAACTCTTTGTTGTTCTTGTCAGCAATATCCTCTAGGATGTTCACCATAAACTCCTTCACAAGACCTTCAAAACATTGGGGTAATGCACTAACTGTTTTCATTAAATCAACAGACTTTATCAATTCCATAACCTCCTTCACTTCCATAACATCCTTTCCTAGTTCCCGTTCCACAGCTATTCTCCTCTGTATAAAAAATTTCCACTTGGCTGCACCATCTTCCAGATGGAAGGAAATGTTATCCAAATGCACAACAGCAACCTTGGCAGGGGATTTTCTAACAGTTTGCTTTTTGGCAGGAGAGATGACTGGGACATCGTCTTCAACATCATCCTCTGAATCAGAACTTTCTCTGACCTTTCTCTTCTTGACCTCCACTTTACTCCATGATTTTGAAGGACCTACAGCAGTAGCCTTCTTACTAGTTCTGGCTGTCATCATCCTAGCCACAAACCTGCCTTTCCCGGTCTTCATTCTATTTGTAACACTTGGCTTCAAGTGATGAAGCAAGGTGTCATCTTCCTCATCTAAGCTCTCTTCTTCCAAATCAATCACCTTCTCAGCAGATTCATGCTTCTTAGACTGAGAAGCATCTACAAGTTTCTTACTAGGCACGATTTTCCCTAAAGAACACAGTCCTTCTGTAGAAATATCTTTCTCTGACCTAGATGAATCATCATCTTTCTCATTTTGAGGTTCCACCTCAGGTGAGGGGTCCCTTCTAGACAGAGGAGTCGAAACTCCCTTGATTGAGTGTCCTTCATTTAGGATCCTCGTGACCAGATTTCTAATGACACAATCAGTATAATGCATGTTATCCTTAGAGGGAGGGTTATCAAAACTATTACCCTGAGTGTTTCCTGCAGTAGAAGATATACCAGGGGCGTCGCCTGGGATTACTGAAAGGGGAATAACTTCCAAAATATCTTCATCCAGAAAATCCATGGAGGGTGTTCTTTCTTTGTGAGTAGGTTTAGAACCAGAAGATGAAGGATGTTGTGACATCTTGTTGAGCTTGTGAAAGAATTTTTGTTTCCCTAGAAGAGATGGTCAATACAGTTTGATGAAGATGGAAGTGGTTGTGCTGAGGTTGAGTGTGAAAATGGTATAAATGGTAGTTCCAATACTAGGTAATGATTTACCATAAATGGGGCACTTTCTTGTAAGTGGGCAGACAATATTTTTATTACCTTTTCCACTCCAACTTAATTGCTATAAATTCTCATGAATACAAATCCCTTATTTCCCTCTTAAACATTCAAATTGATTAGCATCCAAAGCCTTTGTAAATATGTCATCCAATTGCATTTCAGTAGTAACATGCTCCAGGGCTATGATTTTCTCTTCCACTAGTTCTCTAATAAAGTGATGACGAATATCAATGTGCTTTTTCCTGCTGTGCTGAATAGGATTTTTAGAAATATTTATAGCACTTAGGTTGTCACAGTACAATGTCATGACATCTTGTGTGACATTGTATTCAGTCAACATTTGTTTCATCCAAACCAGTTGAGAACAACTACTCCCAGCTGCTATGTATTCGGCTTCAGCAGTGGATAGGGACACACAATTTTGTTTCTTGCTAAACCATGATATCAAGTTGTTCCCCAAGAAGAAACATCCTTCTGATGTGCTTTTCCTATCATCAGCACTTCCAGCCCAGTCAACATTATAGTAACTAATCAGCACAAATCCAGGTCCATGAGTATATAACATCCCATAGTCATGGGTGCCATTGACATATTTCAGTATCCTCTTCACTTGGTTTATGTGACTGACTTTTGGTTCAGCTTGATATCTAGCACAAACACCTACAGCAAATGCAATGTTAGGTCTGCTTGCTGTGAGATATAGCAGACTTCCTATCATGCTTCTGTATAGACTTTGATCTACACTAACACCATTTTCATCTTTGGAGACTTTCAAATGTGTAGGAGCGGGCGTTCTTTTGTGACTTGCATTCTCCATGCCAAACTTCTTAACAATGTTTTAGGCATATTTGCTTTGAGATAGAAAGATAGAATCTTCCATATGCTTGACTTGTAGCCCATGAAAATAGGTCAGCTCTCCAACAAGGTTCATCTCAAACTCAGACTGCATTTGTCTAACAAAATGTCCGACCATCTGATCTAACATCCCACCAAACACAATATCATCCACATATATTTGAGCCACCATGAGTTTTCCTCCTTCATTCTTAACAAATAGGGTCTTGTCAATGCCTCCCTTCCTGTATCCATTGTTAGTGAGGAACACTGTGAGTCTCTCATACCAAGCCATAGGAGCTTGTTTCAAACCATAGAGGGCTTTCTTCAATCTGTACACATGCTTTAAACGGTTTGGATATGTGAATCCTTTAGGTTGTTCAACATATACTTCCTCATTTAAGTAGCCATTCAAGAAGGCACTTTTTACATCCATTTGGAACAATTTAAACTTCAGAATACATTCCACTCCAAGCAATAGTCTAATGGATTCAAGGCGAGCTACAAGGGCAAATGTATCATCAAACCCCACTCCTTCAACTTGAGTATATCCTTGTGCTACTAATCTTACTTTGTTTTTAGTAACCACCCCTTGTTTATCAGATTTATTCTTATACACCCACTTTGTACCTATGACATTTATTCCTTCAGGTCTAGGAACCAGTTCCCATACTTCATTCCTCTTGAATTGACCTAACTCCTCCTGCATGGCATTGATCCAGAACTCATCAGTCAAGGCTTCCTTGACATTCCTAGGCTCAATCTTGGACACAAAGCAGCCATGCGAGATCACTTCCCTTGATCTTGTTGTGACCCCTTTATTTAGGTCTCCTATAATGAGATCTTTGGGATGATCCTTCTGAATTCCGATGGAGGGTCCCTTGTTGATTTTGTCATTTTCAAGTTCAGCTTGAGGAGGTTCACTCTCATTATTTTTGTCTGAGACATCAGCTGGGGGATCAGTTAGAGATGTCTCAACATCGTCTATGACATCAATCTGTTGATCATCAACCACTACATTGATAGATTCCATCATTACTTTTGTTTTGGAATTAAAGACTCTATAAGCTCTGTTGTTTGTTGAGTAGCCCAGAAATATTCCTTCATCACTTTTGGGATCCATCTTCCTTCTTTGTTCACGATCAGTCAAGATATAACATTTACTACCAAACACATGGAAGTATTTGACTGTAGGTCTTCTCCCTTTCCAGACTTTATATAAGGTAGTAGGAGTCCCTTTCTTCAAGGTTACTCTATTATGAACATAGCAGGCTGTGTTCATAGCTTCAGCCCAAAAGTGGTAGGGCATTTTCTTAGCATGAATCATAGCTCTGGCTGATTCTTGAAGGGTTCTATTTTTCCTTTCCACGACACCATTTTGCTGGGGAGTAATGGGAGATGAGAACTCATGATGAATTCCTTCTGAAGAACAGAACTCCGCAAATTTGGTGTTCTCAAATTCCTTCCCATGATCACTTCTAATTTTGATAACTTTACTTTCCTTTTCTCTTTGAAGTTTTAGACAAAGTTCTTTGAAGACTTCAAAAACATCAGATTTTTCTCTTATAAAATTGATCCAGGTGTATCTGGAGAAGTCATCCACCACTACATACGCATACTACTTCCCACCAAGGCTTTCCACCTGTATGGGTCCCATCAAATCCATATGGATAAGTTCAAGTACTTTGGAAGTGGTGTCATGTCTGAGCTTCTGGTTTGACATCCTTGTCTGTTTTCCAATCTGATATTCCCCACAGACTTTTCCTTCATCGATCTTCAAGTTGGGAATTCCTCTAACAACTTCAACAGATATAGTCCTCTTTCATCCTTTAAGATGCAGATGGCCCAATCTTTGATGCCATATCTTCACTTCTTCTTCTTTAGCTAAGGTACACATTGAAGAATAACCAGTTTCTTAAGAACTCGACATGTAGAAGTTGTCTTTAAACCTGACTCCTTTCATGATCACTTCATTTTCTTTGTTAGTAATCAGACATTCAATTTTGGTGAAGTTTACGGTTAGACCTTGGTCACATAGTTGACTGATGCTTATTAGGTTTGCAGTCAGTCCCTTAACAAGTAGGACATTGTCAAGATTCGGAACTCCAGGGAAATTGAGCTTACCAATTCCCTTGATTCACCCTTTTCTCCATCACCAAAGGTTACATAACTGGTGGCATGAGGATGAAGGCCAATTAGCAGGTTTTTGTTTCCAGTCATGTGTCTGGAGCACCCACTGTCAAAATACCAATCTTCTTTGGCTGAAACTCTGAAGGAAGTGTGAGCTATCAGACTTGTAACATCAGTCCTAGGAACCTATTGTTTTTTGTTGACAGGTCTGTGATGTTTGGGTTTAGGTTGATGATGAGAGGGACTAGGATAGCCATACAACTTATAGCAGAATGGTTTTATGTGGCCAAATTTTCCACAGTAATGACATCTCCATCTTTGATGTTTCCCTTTCTACTATCTTCCTTTATGATGTTGTGACATATGATGTGACATCTCTGGTTTGCTCCCAGTGTGAATGCACTTGGGTTTGAACTTTGGTTTGCTAGCAGTGTGGCTGCACTCAGGTTTAGATTCATTGAACCCAATGCCAGACTTGTCTCATGTTATTTTTCCAGTCTGGAGAATATTTTCTAAGGTGTCAGATCCATTGTTTAGCATTCTTACATACTTGGTCATCTCATCTAGTTTAGAATTCAAGAATACTGCTTCAGTCTTCAACTTGGAGATGGTTTCCAAATGTTCTGCCTTCTCATTCTCCAGCTGTGCTATCACTTTCTTCTGGCTTTCAACTTGTTGACACACTTCTGCACTTCAGTGACACAACTTTCTGTAGGTAGTGGCTAACTCTTCAAAGGTTACATCATCATCAATTGAGTCTTCATCAGAACCCCATCTTCCAGTCAAGGCAGTCACAAGATTTGCAGGCTCTTCTGTTTCACTTTCATCATACCAAGTGGCAACAAGACTCCTCTTCTGTTTCTTGAGGTAGGTTCTACATTCAGTTCTAATGTGTCCATACCCATCACATTCATGGAACTGAACTCCTTTTCCTTCTTTGGGCTTTTCATCTTCTTTCATCCTTAAATTTTCAAACTTGGTAGTGAGCAGCTGCAGTCTAGACATCTTCACTCTAGAGGTGCCTTCATGAGTGGTTTTGAGAATGTCCCAAGCATCTTTAGCCACTTCACAGTTGTTTACCAAATTGAAGATATTCTTATCTACTCCATTGAATATAGCGTTCAATGCTTTAGAGTTCCCAAAGGCTAAATCATCCTCCTCCTTGGTCCATTGTTCTTCAACCTTCTTATCAGTAGTAGCTTCTCCATCCTTAGTAATAACTGGATGTTCCCAGCCTGTTAAAACAACCTTCCAAGCCTTATTATCCATAGATTTTAGGAAAGCTACCATTCGAGGTTTCCAGTAGTCATAATTAGATCCATCCAGAATAGGTGGTCTATGAACAGATCCTCCATCTCTCTCCATAGTACCAGAAAGTAACGTCCCTAGATCTCACCCAGAACCAGAGCAGGATGCCTGCTCTGATACCAATTGAAATTCTGGTATCAGATATGAGATGTCGAAGGTAATGTCACGACACTAATATCTTACCAATACAAACATGATAAAAGATAAAGAACAGTAATGCAAGAGACACAAGCTATTGTTAACCCAGTTCAGTGCAACTCACCTACGTCTGGGGGCTACCAAGCCAGGAAGGAAATCCACTAAATAGAATCAGTTCAAAGACTCTCAGTAAACAACTTCAAGTTATAGTCCTTTCACCTAATCTCTACCCGTGTGACTTCTACCCAAGAACTCTTAGATAAGAGACCCTACTCACCCCCCTCAATCACAACAGTGATATAAAACAAGAATAACAATGAATAAAAGACACTCTTCAAAGACACACACTTGATCTTACTTAACAGCTTCAATCAAGTAGACACACACTCATGCTTAAAAGCTTAGAGTGACAAATTACAACTCAAAAATCAAACCAATTCAATCATCTATGGATGAATTGAATGGCTTACAATTAACACGACCATAGAAGACTCAAACCCTTATTCTCTCTCAATATTTCGTTTGTTATTTCTTGTGTATCAAATCAGGTTTTCCATGTCCTTTTTATAGAAGCATTTGGCTGGGCTTGGACATCATAAAACCCTAAAACTATTTTCCATTCATATCTTCTCATGACAGTTGATTAGATCTCTTTGGAAAATAAGTTAATCTCGTTGTAATTACTGACTGATAGCGTGTTCACTCATCTCATCAATCATACACAGATTAACATTAAAAACACAATCACATAACACATAACATTCAGATTGAATGTTCTGTATACAGATGTCATGACATCGGGTCTGACATCTCAGTAAAATCCTGCATAATCACATTTAAAACATCCAGCAGGTACATGCAATCTTATGTCAAGACAACACATGTGACAACTTGTGAACACTCCAGGTTTTACCAAAATTGCTGCCAACACAAGAACCAACACATCTCATAAATGGTATTGAGGTGTGAATGAAGGTCAACATGCATGCCAAAAGACCTCCAAGCCAAGAACCCGATCCCACGTGCAAGAAGTCACTTTTTGCCCAAAATGGCAAAAAATAAATTCTATAGCAGGATGTCTCATGGCGTTTGGTTGTTCCAAAAACATGCTAGGGACCAAGAACAACTTTCCTACAGTCCAAACAAGCACAGACGTTATCCGTTTCATTGTTCCCCAAGTAAACTCCAAACACCCTCCCACTCACATGCCAATTATGGCCAAACCTTCAAGATTTCCCCCCAAAACCGTCCATACACCTTCCCTATAAATAGGTGAAGGTGTCCCATTGCCAAAGCATGCTGAAAAAGGTCCCCATCAATATCTGAATTTCTCCCTCAAACCTCCATTAACAGAGCTTCAAACTTTATATTTCAAAGCCTTTCAACCCCAAACCACTGCCCAGAAACACTCACCACACATCACTCAAGCTTCCCAAACACTCAATCACCCTTCCCTGAGCCTCACCTGATCTGAGCTCAACCGTCAGAAAACTAACCTAAGCAACTTATGATTAAGTAGAAATACTCACCCCTATCTCTGAAATAAGTTCCTAATCACTTCGAAATCATCCATTGAACATTTCCATAAACATTTAGCTTTAATTATTTAGTTTCCAGAGTTTGATTTTATTTTTAGGTCACCTGTGTTCTTCATTTTCATGGTGAAAAACTCCCCACTCAAAGCCAATCAATGGCTCATAAGTGGGGGAAACATTTTGATTATGATCATGCAACATGTCTTGATGTTTAAAATTGATTGAAAACCAATGTTTTGGAGTTTGGATTCTGCGTTGATTTGAGCTTGAAGACGACAATGTTGGTTACCTCATGCATTTTTTTGAATTCAAATAAAAGCCATGTCCCTCTATGATTGGCTGAAACGCGCGCATGTCTGATTTATTAATTATTTTTATTATTTATTCGCTTCATTGTGTTTGTTATCACCATCGGGCCTTTGGCCTAGTGAGTGAGGGGGTCAATCCCCCTATGACCCCAAGGTCAGGGGTTCGACCCCAGCGTGTGCACTGTGACCATTTTCCTTTTTTACTTTGTTATTTTCTTTATTTATTTTTCTATTGATTTATTTTTTAACCCTCTTATTTTTATTATTTTGAAAATATGTTGAACATCAACCCCCTTATTTTTCCTCTAGAATTTAATGGTGACTTCATTTATTTTATTTAGATTATTTTTGATAGACTTTTTAGGTCTTGAACTCGAGGACTAATGAACTCCACCTATGTCATGACATGTTTGAGTTAGGGTTGATTAAAACCTTCTACATTTCAAACTTACCATTGGATGATCATTGAGTTCATCCATGACACTTTAAGGTGTGGATAGTGTAGCGGGGTTTTCGTTACCTTTAGGCTTATTGATTAAACCAAAAGTCAACATACAATTCGAGTCGCCACCGCACTTTTATTTATCCAAATGAAAGGCTAAAAAGCGAAGAAAAGCCAAGTAAGGAGTTTTTCAAATAAAAAACTAATAAAAATGTCAGAGATCTAGGTAAGGGGGTTGGTTATGAATGGGAAGGTTTTACGCACCCAAAATATCCTTAGTACTCTAAGGGAACCCTTTTTGCAAATATGTGTTGTAGGTTGGTATTTGTGAAAAGATTTGTGCAAAAGATTGGAGGGATGAGAAGAGAATAGATTATATTTACAAATTTTTATTGCTTGAATGGATGAACCCATTGCCTACGTACCATCACAAAGGAGGATCAAAACCTCGTAGTTCGTGGTAAAAAATTTCAAAGATTGGTGAATTGATTTTAATAAAAAGCCTTAAGGTCATTTGTTATCAAAGGGAGAAAACTCAACCTAAACAAACAATCCACCATATGAGGAAGGCTTCAACATGCTAGTGAGGGGTTAACCCTATAATAAGCATGGAAGGCTTATAATCCAACACTAAGGATGAGGTGAGATTTACATCAAACACTATGATAACTCAAACCTATGACTAATATTTTTGAAAAGAGTTTAACAAGTGGCCATTGGAACCACAAAACAACTTGAAATGGGTTATATTTACAAATTGAATTTATTTACAAAAATGAGGTCAAAGTTGGATTAAAGTTTATTTACAATGAGTATTTATGAAAATGGTTTTGAAAAGTCAAAGGCCTAAGACCTAGGTTTCTAATTTGAAATAAAGTCAAAGTTTTGAAAATGATTTTTGGCTTGGTTAGAGGGGGACAGGAGATAAGGGCTATTCCTAAAGCATACAAAGATAAGAGGGGAGAAATAACCCTTGGAGATCCTTTTCTTGGATTCATAGAGATGACTCAAGATGCTCCTTTCCTTTGGATTTAGCATACAAAGCAAGCAATAAATAATTTGAATTCAAACTCCTAGGATCTCCATTTGGCTTGGCTCTTAACTTGGCTACTCATGACAATGGTCATCTTTTTCCAATCTTAAGATGAGATTCCTATCACACAAAGGCACACATTAAAAAGCTCACAACATAATAAAGGGAATGGACAAAGAATAAGTTTAAGGAGAAGTCCTTTGAGGTCAACTTTGAATTTTAGCATTCTAAAGGCATGAGGCCTAGTTGCTCTTCAACATATTTTGCATTCTAAAGGCATGAGGCCTAGTTGCTCTTGAATTCATTTAAGCATGGGTGAATCCTAATTCTAAGTCCTTTCTCCTTTTGTATTTTGGTTCACATCAAAACAAACACAAAACAACACAAAATAGCAATATATTTATATACAATAATGGGCTCAAATGAGCAAAAGAAAAACGACATAAACATAAAATATGTGCTCAAGTGAGCAAAATGAAAATCAAGATGAATAATGAGCAAGAAATAAATGACATTAAAAGTAAATGACAAGAATTTAAAAGCTCAAATTAAACTTAGTAGTTAGTAGAGTTATGTTAGCTTGTCATAAGACAATGTAGCGCTATGTTTAGCAATCGTAAGTGGACTAATATAGTAGTCACACCTATCTGAGGCCGATCAATAAGAATATAGGAAAAGAACACAAGTTAGAGGTCATGACTAGTAAGCCAAGCTCCATAAACTTGCCATGCCAAACAAGAGGGGAATGGCCTTGTATTGACTTTTGGTTATTTGCTTGACCAAGAAGTAACCTATCTTTGACACAAAATAACTCACTTGACCATGGATCAAGTTGAGTTTGGTTTGGATCAAAGAAGATTGAACTCCTATTTGTTAAGACCAACCTCAAGACTTTAACTCATTGGCCATTGAGGGAAAGAAAAGGATGAAGATGAAAGGGATGGGGGTAAGAAGACAACAACCAATCCCAATTGATCAAGGGATAACTCATCCTTGATCAAATTCATCCATCTCTCTAGGTGATGATCCTTAAGGATTCTCAAACCTCAAGATCCAATGAATTTGATCAAAGATGAACCAATTCAACCTTGATCAACACCAAACAGAAGATGAATGAATATAACAAGTCAAGAAGTCAATAATATTTTTTTTGGTGATTTTTGAATTAAAAGAAAATACAAATAAAAAACAAACAAACATAGTTGAACCTCTAATTCAATTCAAAACAACTTCAATAAGTCCAATTAAATTTTCATAGGTTCAACATAGTCAAACAAACTTTGACTAATTTTCTCACAAATTTTTAAAGTCAGAAAGTAATTAAAATCAATTAAAAACAACCAATAATAGCATAATATGAATTAAAATCTCAAATAATCTCAAAACAAACAAGAAATTTTTGAGACTTTTTTTCATTGACTTATCATGATCCATAAGTGCTATGAAAATATTTTTGTAATTTTCTAAAGTCAGAAAGCATTTTAAAATGAATTAAAATCATAAAAAACAAATAATTCATGAAAAATATCAAATGAGGTCACAAAAATAATTAAAAATCATAAGATGAAACTAGATTTTTCAAGAAAATTTTCAAAGTTGGTCTTATATTTTTCTGACCTCATATGAATTTTTTATGAATGATTGAAAATAGAATGAATTAAAAGAAAATAAACAGAAAATGAAATAAAGCGAAAAAAGCTGAGCCACCGGATCTGTCTCATAAATGACGTGGCGTGTTACACGGCCTGGATCTGAGGGTGCATGATGTACTCAAGTTAACAGCGAAACACAATGAATTAAAGAAAGTAATTGGAATGGATGCACGAGATTAGATCGTGAGGGAGAGATCCAATGGCTGGGATCAGTACACGTGGTGGTGGTGGTGGTGGAAACCACCATCTTCTCCAATCAACCAAACAGAATTTGGCCAAAATTGCAGGAAAATAAATCTCATCAAAAATGAAAAACAAGGGCATGGAAATGAAGCTTATGTGATGTAAATCATCATTGTACCATTAGATTCCTCTCATTCTTCCTATATTAAGAGAAAAATGAAGGAGAAAATCATGGTGTCCACACATATTGATCTTGAAATGGAAAATTGAATGCATCAAAAGTTTGCCTCAAGTATGAGGACTTCAGAGAACCAGAAAAACACAAGAATACTACATTGAATTATGAGTTTCAGATCCAAACAGTTTGAGCTTATACCTTCAAAAATGGTGAGTTTCTGGCCACGATTTCTTCAAGCTTTTTGCTTATTTTTTATCTCTGAATATAGGGAAGATGATTGGCTAAGGAATCTAGCTTTGAAACTCAACTAATGTTGCTGAATTTCAAGCTCGAAAATATTGAAAAAAGGTGAGTGATTCCTTTGGTGAGGGCTGTGGTTTCAGTTCAGCAGCATGTGGGATCTCCAAAGGGTTATCAAATGAAGGAGAGGAAGCCCTTATTTATAGGTAAATGCATCTGATCATCACACTTTGCTCATGTGCATGGGAATTGCAATTTTGAATGCATGGGCCTTTGTGGACGTGTGAGAGGCCCATGAATGGTTGAAGGGACCTGCTGAGCTCATATGGAAAGCATGTGGTCATGCACATGGAATGGAAAAGGCTTGCATCTCAAGTTTTAACATAAAATGTCAACAATACACATAAATGAAGAAAAATTCAAATCTCTCAAATGGTAGATCCAAATGACCATTGTGAGTAAAGGTTGGAAAGCTCTTGAAATAAGGAATAAAAGTCATGTTGGACAAAAAACCATTTGACATGTGCAAATTGGTCAAAACTCGCTTGGAAAGTTCAAGTGTAAAACATGTTCAAAATCATAAAAATTGAGAAAGTTATGCCTTTGGCAAGTTGACCCAAAATTAGGGTTTCAGCCAAAATGACCTATAATTTTTTGAAATGAATGATGACATTCCAAGCTACAAATGGATTTTTGATGAACATGAAAGTTGTTCATATGATTCTTAGGAACATGTTTTCTTTTAGGGTCATCTTCATTTGACAAACACATAAAAAATTATAGCTCATTGAACCTCAGCTTAGTCAGATGACTTGTCTGGTCAACTTTTCAAAGTCAAACTTCCAATCTTGATGAATAAATGATTAAGGGGCCTCAAATAGGCTCATATATGCATAAAATGATAAATAAAAGAACTTCCCTTGATTAAATTTGATCAGAGGTTGAGATTGTTTCATGGGCAAGGCACAATCAAAGCACAATGAAATTAGGGTTTCCTTGGGAAACAATCTTCAAGCCCTTTGGGTTATCTTGATCAAAAATTGAAAATTGAGATACTTGGGAGACATATATGATGATTAGGAACTTTGTGGACCATTTTCATGCTTTTTCTCATCTTCATCTAGCCATTGCATTGGGCTTAGGAGCCTCATAGGAGCCTTGTGGAGCACATGATCACTTGAGCTTCAAAACAAAAAGAGTTAGTGACATATTTTTGTGCTTTTGGTTAGTAATCAAATAAGAAAATAAATAACATACAATACAAGCATGCTTGGTGATCTCAAATCACTCAAACAAGTCCCAACCCTAGGGTTAAGGAGCCAAAACATGCTATGATCCTTGAGGCAATGCACTTGTGCAATAACATGATGCCATGAGGGATATTAGGGTCAAAATTAGGGTCTTACAGATAGTTTACCCCTACTTCAAATAACTTTGTCATTTGACTTGTGGATGAACTCCTATTTTGTTAATTTGTGATTCATCTGACACATTGCTATTTCATTTTGTTTATACTAACCTACTAACCCTTCTATACTTTTTTGACTTGTTCATACTAACCCCTTTACTAACTTGTTACTATTATATCTTGTTCATATAATTTGTCAACATTATCTTGTTCATATAACTTGTGAATATAACTTGTAAGCAACTAAAATCAATTTTGGACTGTAGTCTTCTTTTTGTCAATCTATTGATAGATGCACTTGAGGTTGAACAAATATCATTATTTAAAATCTAGGGTAAGTTGATTCATTGATCATCTTCCTTAATTTGCATCAGTGATAAGTTATCCCTCGATGTGTCATATTTTGAATCTATTGACCTAAAGAGTGATAATCCTCAAAAGTTGTCCACTTGTTCATAACCCTAACTTTAGCTTTGTTAATTTTGATTACCACTAACCTTTTGCTATTTGTTATTAACATTTTTTTTACCATTGTTATTTACTTTATGTCATTTACATTTAAGTACTCATTATCATCATCATTGTACAAACTCATAATACACACCTTACTATTGTTCTTTATTATGGTCACCATTTTAAAACAACCAAAACATGATAAAATTAAAAGACCAAAAATAAGTCATGGCACTTAATCACTTGGACTTAGAGGATTCCATTTAGGACCTTTGCTTGGAGGCCTTTCCTTTACTCTTTTGTGATACTTTGTAAACACTTAGATTTCATCTGTAACTTACGTACCTGTTGTACGAATGACATCATGGCACCACCTTAGGGGGACATGTTTGTAAGACCATTATCCTTTATTTAGCATAGGTCACACTTTTGCACATTTGGTAAGATATCACTGCCAACGCCTACTAGTAGGACGTCTTACTCACTCTATAGAAATAAGCATAATCATTCTTCTGAAGAGAATTTTGAAAATCCATGGTCTTCCTAGTGTCATACCTCTATAAAAGAATACGACCTCGCAGAATGGACTAACAGAGTCTCCAACAAACTTTATTTATTCCCAAAAAAGGAAAGAGAAAATATCGATAAAACCCCTAAAATAACGACAATGATATGGTCATCATAACCAAATAGGATTTAGAAGTCGATTATGCAAGGAAAAGGTATTAACACCCCTCATGTCTATTGTACTCAACAGGAACCACTTAATTATTTTTGTGCATTAGTGTTAGATTTCGAATGTTTAGCTTCTTGATTTATTAAAAGGGAAAATAATAGGACTAAAAGGTGGATTTTTTATTAGGGTTTCTGACGATACTTTGAATCTCGCTCCTACGTATCTTCGGGTACGAGGGAGAACTTAAAGCTACGTAGTTCTGCGTAGAAAATGTTTGTTTGTGGGTCGATTTTAGCGAAATCTATTTTGTCATAATCGACGGGAAACATTGCTTACCCAAACAGGTAAGAGAAGGGAACATTTTCACCATATTGAATGTATTTCTACATCTCAACAATCATGAGAAAACATTGCTAGCTCACTCTCACGTATGCGGACGAAGCATTATTTCGCATCATCTAGAGGCGAAGTATATTTCATTTGTGAAAAGGGTTTTCGCTCGCATGGTGGTGAGAAAAAGGAGTTTGATGTGTTGGAAGTATTTTTGAGTGATTAACCAATATTCGAACGATAGGCTAATTATGCTCATCACACGAATATTCGAGGTTACGATGGACAAGTAAGTTCAATCCAACCCTTTTTAATTGAATATATTATGAAAATTGTGTGGCGAATTACGTCATGTTTCTTTAATGGATGACAAGTATTCGTGTAGGAGGCTAATGAAGGCCATCACATAATACTCAGAATTAAAAGGAACAAGTACATTCAACCCAAACTTTTTTCGTCTATGAAAAAATAAACTTGATTTGGTTATTTAACGTGTTTTAAGACGATTGGCGAATATTTGAACAAAGGCTACTTACGACCATCATCCAAATAATCGGGGTTACGAGGGACAAGGAAAGTCCAACCCAACCTTTTTCAACCGAATTTATCAAGAAAAGCTTTTCAATGCTTCATAAAAGCGAAAAAGAAACTCGATATTGATCGAGGGTTTAATCGCGTTATCATAAATGATTTAAAATTTAGTGAAGTTAGTTTAAAAATGGTTTAAAATTGAAATCATGTGAAATGTTAGTATGAATATTTACATACGCGATGTTATGAATAAGGATAGCGAAATTACCTAATTAATCGACTAAACACAAATAAAATTAAACGATTAATCAAACAATTCACTTAGAAATTCAAAAACAATTAATTAATTAAGATCTAATCAACTAATTAAAATAAAAAATTATCAATTAATTAAATACTAATTCAAATAACTAACTTAAAAAAAGTACAGATAAAAAAAAACAAAAAGAAAACATGAGATGGGTGCAAAATTTGCATGAGGTGTGGAATAATCAACACGGGCCTAAAGCCTAATTCAAACCCACATAACCTTTATTAACATAAAAGAAATTAGAAAAGTAAAATAATAAATAAGTAAAAAAACATAAAAAAAATAAAAAATAAAATCAATGTTGCAGGAGATGGAGGGCGACACCCCACATTAGGTGACACTTCTTCCTCTTTCAAAAGAAACAAACAACTACCAAACAAGAATGGACATGTAGCATGGACTTATTAAAAAAAAGAAACAACATAAATGGAACTTTCAAAAACAGTAACTCGCTTTTCCTCTCATTTCACCACAAAACCAGTTTTGATGTTTTCAAAAGAAAAACACAAGCAACCACTTAATAAAAAGAACATTTCTCCAATCCAACAAGCATAACAAAACTTAGACGCAAGAGAGAAAGGGAGAAAAAAACGATACCGATGGTGATAAAAGAGAAAGCAAAGTGAAACTGTGCCAGTTGTGTTAGAGTCGTCGGAGATGGACGGTGGAAACAACAGAGGGAGATGTGTGTTGCTTGTTGAAAGGGTGGTCGCGGTTGATGAAAGAGGAAAACCCTTTTTGTATCCTATGAAATTTGGTGTAATGTGTAACGGTGTATGGGAAATGGAGAGTGCTGTTGCAACTGCGGTTGTGGTGTGAGTTTTATTCAGAAAGTAAAGAAGTTGTGGTGGCAAATTGGTTAGAAGGTGGTTTTGTGAGGTTGTTGTTGGTTTTAAGTGAAGGAGAGGAAGCTGATATGTGGACCGGTGTAGGTGTGTAGTATGAAGGGTGATGATAATGGAGCAGAATGCGTTTTGGTCAGTGGTGTACGACGAGTTTTTATGGTTTCAGAAAGATGGTTTAGAGATTGTTTCAGGATGGTGATTTGGTTAAGTTTGAGAACATAAGGGTGGTGACGTGAACGAAGCGGTGGGTGGAAGGTTAAGGTGGAAGTAAGTTTTGAGGCATGTTACGGTGGTGTTGGGCGGCGGAAGCGACGGAGGAGAAAGAAGAAGGTGGAAAGAAGATGGAAAGGAAAGTGGAGAGGGTTGAGCGACGCAGGAAGATGAACAATAAAGGAGAATTGTTTCGTCTGAATTTTTCTAAATTTGAGAGAGGATCATGTTACTTTATTTTGAAATAATGGATTTGTTCTTTTTCTCAGTCTGTCTTGCAAGTAGTGTTGTGTATTGGTCAACTCCCCATCTCTTTCCCCGACAAAATCAAGTATATATACATATAATATTAGGGTTTGAAAAAACTTAATCCCAACAATGTCCTCTTACATTTTTTAGTACTAAGTTTTAAATTAAAAATGATTTTTTTATTAAAATAAAAATAGAATTAAACTAACCTTTTATTAAATTCAAATTATTTTTTATTGACATTTTGACCAAAAAACAAAAATAAAAGGGATAAAAATGAGTAAAAATCAGGCGCGAAAATGAGCGAAAAATAAAATGAATGCATTACAAAGATCTATGCAAAATAAACTTCTCGAAAACAGAAGATAAAGATCGAATTTTGCAATAAAAATGCACGATTGAAAATACTTAGGTTCATCAAAATGTGAACGTAAACGGGACCGAAAATATAAAACGAGCACACTAGGTTGAACTACGTGAGTCATAGATCAATAAATCTGACAGTTGCAAGCCCAACCATTAAATTTTTTTTGCTCGCTAAGTTTACTTACATTTGAAAATCGATTCAACCGGTCTGTCTATAAAACCACAACTTTATTTTGAGAGACTTTCTAAGCATTATTCTGAAAGAAATGCATGTTATGATATGCAGATGATGCAAATGTCTTGTGAATTTAATTTATTTATTTATTTAGGGGGAAAATTGGGGTATGACACGTAGGTTAAGAGGTGAAAAAGAAAGGTTGAATCATATAAGTAGTAGAAGTGCAACCATTTCCTCCCATGTCAAACCTCTCTTAAGAAGGATCAACCATTTCCTCTTTTGTATTATTCGAAGCTGATCCATACACAATAGGATCATCCTCTATCCTTATTTTATTTGAATATTCACTATCCTTCTTGGAGGAAGATTTTCCAGCAGCATTGTCCGCTGGCCATCGTTGTGACTTCTTCATTTGATCCTTCTTGGAAGGTGAAAGACCGTTCAACCTATTATTAATTATTTATCCATCTTTAATATGCACTTCCGAAACAAATCCCTCACTTAAAATCCCAAATTCTTTCTTCAAGACCAGCTACCCTGCCGTCCTCATCCACCGCCTCCCATGGCTGCTCCATGGGGATGTCGAAAGAGGAAAACATATAGTTTATCCCCCTCTTTATTTGAAGTAGGAAATTTAGGAAACTCTTATTATTTGAAAGAAAAAATAGGTCATGATGAGTATAAAAAGAACAACTCTACAAAAATGTTAAACACTCAAAAATTCATAAAGGTTTCTCTTCTCACCAAATATGGTTTACTTATCTTCCTTGGTGGTTGCTTTAAATAATATGAGAGTTTCGAGGTAGCACTTGTTTTTCTCCGATGGGTTAGCATTGAAAATCTCAACCTTTTCTCCAAAATTAAGGTATTCCCATAACTTGGTGAGATTGTTTATCATGTAGTCCTCTTCTTGAGACACATTGTTGGGCTAGTATATATAGGTCTTTAGGCCCACCAAGAAGTAAGTATGATGCAAGAAATTCAAGAGTTTATTTATGAACTTTGGTGGGGGAGAAGGATTATGAAATGGAAAAGGAATGTACCCTAGTGAGTAGTTAATATGGTCAACATGCCCTAGTGATATTTCACAAAGACTCTCATGAGTGGAATGACCAAGAGGGGTTACTAGGTAGTACATATCATTAAATTTATTAAACTTATCCATATATACTTAAAATAGTTTTGTTCCCTGTATAAAAGAAAACAACCATCGAGTCGTGTTCGATTTGGTAGAGGTGGAAGAAAAATGTCAGCATAAGGACATCGTTCTTATATTCACATAAGTATTGGAAAACTTTAACTTAAGTCCAACTCACATGGTGTAGATACGAAGGGGAAATTACAAAATTTTCATAACATCGACTTAAAATCATCAAATGGGAGCCTAAAACGCATCTTAATAAACAAACATTCATGTAAGGGAAGCTCTCATCCATGAAACTAAGTGCATAATCACTTGATGGTACCGAGGTGAATAATTTACCCATCAAAGGACAAACCTACATCCTTGTATGCATTGTCCATCCTATATTCATCAATGAAGATATATGTCGTCCCCAAAATTTCTTGATCCACCCTGTAACACCTCAAAATTTACCCTCCTCTCTTGGGACTAGCTTAGCATATTGCATTTCATTTCTTAGGTCATTAGTCATTGCATATTGGCATATCATGTGGCAACATCAATCAAGTCATCCTCCTAAGTCTTGATCAGAAGATAAAGAGGTTAATATTCAAGCCTGAGGGTTCATTGAATTGATCACTAGCCATCTGAGGGTTTGTGCTTCAAATTAGGGTTTCTTGGTTCCTCAAGGAGGTTGATCATCATCTTGGTTAAAATGGTACATCATCATCATCATGGTCTTATCATCACCAAGAGATTCATTGTGCTTGATCAGATTCCTTGGGATTAGGGTTTTGACCTCTGGTCAACCCTAATCATCTGCATTGTGCCAATCAAGGGTTTTGCAAGGAGATGAGGTCTTCATTGAGATGAGAGATCATTATATGGTTTCATTGAGCTTATGGAAGCTAGGGTTTCATTGTGGAGCCATTTCATCAGGAGATTGAGGCTCAAGTTCATCTGTGCATAGCCAATTCATCTATCAGTCAACAAAAGTCAACCAAAGGTCAACTGATGGATTTGGAGGTGGGAGAGGGTTAGAGACACTTCATTCATGTCCAAACAAGTTTCATTTGACATTTCAAACATCAACATTGAAGAAAATAAAGTCAGATGAAAACTTTCCAAAAATAGAAAGTGACTTGTAATTCAAAATTGCCAAAAATGGAAAGGTCTTCTCCTCAAAATTACATGTCCAAAAATGCTTCAAATGAAATTTTTTACAACATGAAATTTGTAGATCTTGCTCTCACCTTCCCAAAAAGTCCAAGAACATGCATTTCTCATGCGTGGTTGAGAAATTATGGATCAATCATTGTCAATGGATTTTGAACTTCAAACTTGGATAACTTTCACACCACAAGGCCAAATGCAGTGGGGTTTTTTGCTACAATCTTGTTTTAACATGCTCTATCCAAATCATGCTTTACCATTCATCAAATCTCATCACAGAAAAATTGGATTTTCCACTTGAATTGAATTTGAAATTTGGAGGGAAAAAGTCCAATTCAAAAATATGCATTTTCCACACTTTCAATCACTTGCACTTGGTCTTAAACAACATTTGGAGTGTGTTTAGCTCAAATTTCGTGCACTGTAGCAACAAGTTTCATACATGCAAGGTGGCTTGACCAATTTAACATAACACTTGCATTTTCACTAATTACTTTGGTTTGGCCTAATCATGATTAACAAACATGCTTAACAGAACATATATAAACCTAATTCTAACTGTTTTCTAAATAAGCATAACAGAATTGAGATCTAGATCTAGAAATCCAAAAATTCTTCAACTTCTTCTCTCAACTTTTCTTCATTTTTCTTCACAAGCCTTGTTATTTCCTTGATCAAATCATCATCAAGAGGCATAATTGAGTTGAACTGTAGCAAGATTCGAAGGATTTGGTGCTGAATTTGGAACTGTTGCAAGAGTGTTCATCCATGGCAGTTGAGATTTATGAGCAAATCAAGCATTATTGAGCTGCAATCCATCATTCATTCATCTTCCTCAGCACTATAGAGCTTCTGTTTCACCTTGCCCAAGCCAGATTCACACGATTTCATAACTGCACTTCCAACAAGGTGAGATTTCGACTTGTATAATTCATGAAATTAATGCATGCTTTAGATAGACCCTTGGATGTAGAGTAAACTGCAGGTTGAATCATTGATTTTCATCAAGAAATGAACAAGTTATGTGGATTTTAAGTTTCATGAGCAAAAATGTTTTCCTTCGAATCTTTTAATTTAGGATGAATTAGGATAAATTGATTTGAGATTGTTGTTGCTTGTTAGAAGATCTTTCCAATGATATAAGGTTTGTGAATTTTGGTGATGAAATGTTCTTGAGCTGGATTTGATGAAGAACAATGTATGAACCCTAGGTTTTTTTTCCAGAATTCGCGTTTGATTCATTTCTGCCTTGCCTGCATGGTGTTTGGTGTTATGCGCTCATGCAGTGGACCACGTGTCTTGCACTTGACTGTGGCGCGCTCAATTTTGAAAACGTACTCCCTTCGATTCTGGCCGAAGGCAATTCCATTTTGGCCATGTGCATTGTTAGCTCATCATTTCTCACATGTTCATACTATGTTCCATGTCTTTTTTTATTTTTTCTCTTCCATTCAAAAATTCATATCTCCATGATTATTAATCCAATTGAGCTGTGGTTTTTTTCATTGTGTTCATCATGATCTCTAGAATTTAATGAATATTTTTCCAGAAATTGTGCACTGTTGGATTTTTATTTTGCTTAGGGATTGTGTATGTGTATGTTCTCATGACCTACTCTGCCATATCCTTCATGAAATGATGAGATTTTATCAAAAATTCTTGAAACTTTGCATGCTTAAAATAGACATATCAATGAACATTTTGGTATAGAGTTTGCATTTTTTGATTTCCTGGTTGATGAGATATGAGCTGATGAATGTAGGTGTGACAATTTGTGCCACACCCTTGCTTGCTTGACTTGTGGATTTTCATTACCATGCCATATGAACTCCAAATAATCTGAAATTTTGCATGTTGATTCTTCTAGATGATAAGTTTGAGTGTGAATTTTTGCGGATTTTTTGAGTGCATTTCCAATTTGTTTGAGAATTTCCTTTCTGTTTGACCAATTGTGGACTTTTTGTGAGTCACGATTTTAGATGATTTGTGAAATTCTTGATGTTTATTGGATGGACTTGAAATTTTGTGGAGTGATTCGAGACACATTGAAGTTTATCATGGCTTTAGTTTGAGTCATTTATCATGTGTAGATTCTGTTTTATGCTTGCTTGAAGTTGATGTATGTTTTTGTGCCCTCATTGAGCTTGTTTTTCCATGCTTTGACTTATGAATTTTAATTGATTTGCTAACATCACCCTGATACAGTTGGCTTGCTTTTGCAGCCTAACCCTTGTGTGAGCCCACTTTGTCTGTATATAATGTGTGCTAATTGTGCATGTTTGCTTTGTTTTGATTATGCTTGTATGCTTTGCTTTGCCTGTTTAGGATAGCTTGCTGCCAGTGCAAGTTAGATAGCAACCTTAACATAGGGTCATGATGCATGATAATTTCTAGGCTCGAGTCATAGTCTCCCTAGTAGTTTGTGTCCCCCCTTTGTATCTGGTTAGGCTAGTCTTTCTCCCCTGTTCAGGGGAACTACGTTGCCCTGATCCTCATACCAGATGAGGTACGTAGGCAGGAGGTCGTACGAGATCTCTCCGGGCACCCTTTTTCTTTTTGTGTGTGTTTGCTTGACGGTTGCTAGGCTCGAGTGCCAGACTCCTTAGTAACTTGTTGTGTGTTATTCTTCTTGTGTGTGTCAGGAGACGGATGTAAGCCCAGCGATTGGCATTCCGTATCCTATTGTTGTATGCTTGGAGTCCGATATAAGTCCAGCAAGTGGCATTTGGTTTCCAGTGTGGGTTTGTTTGGTTCGGAGTCTGATGTAAGTCCAGCGATTGGCATTCGGTTTCCATGTTTGCCTGTTTGTGTGTTTGCTTTGATGTCTCAGCGTCTGTGCGTGTGTTTTGTTTGGCGTGCGTGAGCCGAACTACGGTAGCTCTGATTCTCATTCCAGATGAGATACGTAGGCATAGGATGCGATATCCTAGCGAGCCCTTTCCTCTCTTCCCCCACCTGTGTTGTTTCAGTGTGTGTGTGTGATGTTTGTTTTAGCAACCTTTTCTTTCCTTCTGAGCGTGGATCCCGTCGAGTACGACGGATGCGTAGGGGTGCTAATACCTTTCCTTCGCATAACCGACTCCCGATCCCATCTCTCTTTGGTCGCGAGACCATGTCTTTTCCAGGTTTACTTCGAGCGTTTCCTTTCCCTCTTATGGGATAAATAACGCACGGTGGCGGCTCTGTGTTGTTTTGTTTTAGCCCGCCGGTTGTTTTTCGCGGATGCGACAGCTGGCGACTCTGCTAGGGACCGGAAGTTGACCTGTTGCTGGTCCATATTCCCTAAGCGAGTCTCTCCTAGCGCTCTAGGATAGTCTAGGTTGCTTTTGCCGCTCTATTTATTGCATTTATGATTATTCTGTTGTGTATATATTTGCATAAATGTTTGCATGCATCATACTATCATGTTGCTGTCCTCTGTACAGGTGGTTCCTCTGTTTTGGGGTGGGTGTTCTGAGTGGGGCTAAAACCCAGGCCCGAGTATACACCTAGAATTAGCGTGGTCTCAGGTTGCCTCTCATGTTAGGTCAACATGATCTGGGCGACTTGACATACCACAAGCCGGACGAGGTTCTTTTGAGGGAGCTTTTCCTTTGTGGAGTATCCACTTTGGTTGAGTTGCTTCATCTGAACTATTGACTTCGGTGACCGATCTTTCCCGGATCTTTGGTTTAGACGATCTTAAGAGAGCTGCAACGGCACACCCGAAAGGGCAAACCCGTTGAGTATCTTTGCCCGATTGTCGAGACTATTATCCGCCTTAGGATGACCTGATTAGAATTTACCTGTGAGGGGAGGGTGATTCTTACAGATGCATGATCAGATGGTGACTTTGATGGTGACTAATGGTTCCGTTGATCAGAGTCCTATTTATAAGTCGGATTTATGGATTTATTTCCGAGACGCCGGAGTTCTGTCCGTGTTATTTATCAGTGGGGATCCGTTTATTTCAGGATTCCCCGGGCCGATTCAGAGGTTCTTGTGGTTGTCTGCTCAGATATTGTCTGATGATGATGGTGATGTACCTTTCAGTTCCGTTTATTTCGGAACCCCCAAGTCGGATTTGTGGTTACATATTCCTTCAGATGGTTGTGATCAGTTCAGAGATCAGGCTTCAGTGCAACAGATGTTCAGATGACTTGGAGGATGGCACTATGCATTGCATTCATTCACCAGCATCATCACATTTTGCATTTACCTGCATCTAACCCATGTTTATCCATATGCAGGGACATTTTTGATTGAGATCCTGGTTGAGAGATTTCCTTGCTCAGACATGAGGATCGGTTTGAAGCATGACGTCGCCTACAGTTTCTTTGACCCAGAGATTAGTGTGCTGAGAGATATGATAGCCTTGATTACACCCAACCATGTGGGGATGTTCCGTGAGGCATACGGTGGTATTCTGAAGCTGGTTTTCAGGCTCACAGACAGCGACAGGAGCGCCATTCATACTCTTCTTCAGTTCTATGATCCGGGTTTAAGATGTTTCGTCTTCCTAGATTATTTGTTGGGACCTCTGATGGAGGATTATGCTAGCATCCTGGGTATCCAGATCCGAGATCAGATTCCTTTATTTGCCATTAAGGTGGAGCCTGATGTTATGGAGATTTCTCGTGCTCTTTATTTGAGCCTGGAGGTGACAAAGGGGGGTTTGAAGGAAAAGGGAAAGTTACCTGGTTTTCATCTGAGTTTCTTGGAAGCTAAGGCCAAGGAACATGCTGTTGCGGGTAATTGGAAGACGGTCTGTGCCTTGATTGCTGTGAGCATTTATGGGACCATTCTGTTTCCTAATCAGAAGAACTTCGTGGACATTAATGCCATCAGATTGTTCATACAGAGGAACCCTATTCCTACTCTGGTTGGAGATGTCTATTACTCGGTCCATAATCGGAACGAGAAGCGGCGTGGGGGACTAATCAGATGTTGTGCTCAGCTGCTGTATAAGTGGTTTATGGGGTATTTGCCTTCCAAGGGTGCCTTTGCTTTTCTTGATCCTACTGTCAAGTGGTCATTCAGATTGATGGGTTTGCGGGCTAAAGACATAGCTTGGACTCACAACGGTATGGCGGGACGAGATTTCATCTACAGTTGTGGGAGTCTTCCCAATGTACCTCTTATAGGAGTTCAGGGTTGCATTAATTACAACCCGGTGCTTCTCAGGAGACAGATGGGGTTTGCTGTGGAGGGTCCGCCTCTCGGACGAGAGATTCAGGAGTCCTTCTACTTCCCGATTGAGGGCAATCAGGCCAAGTTGAGGCAAGTGTTGGATGAGTGGCGTGACATTCAGAGGAAAGGCAAAGTTCCTTATGGCAAGGTTAATAGCCGGTATTTTCCTCTATTTGATGATTGGCTTCGGAAGAGGATAGAGCTCACACATCTACCATTTCCGGGAGGCGATCCTGGATGTCCTTTGATTGAGGGTCCGCGTTCTTCTGTCAGTATGGAAGAATTCCTCGAGATGAAGAGGGCCAGAGATCAGTTGCTTGCAGAGAAAACCGAATTGGAGATGAGTGTTGCTCGGATTCAGATGGCTAATCAGGAGATCAGAGTAAGGATGGAAGATCAGGATAAGCGACATGCCATGGAAGTAAAGCGCTTTGAGATGGATACTGCCTACTATGGGAAGATCAACCAAGCCTTAGAGTCGTCGACAAAGGAGCATGACTTCACCAAGGAAAGGCTAGCCAGAGCTTCGAAGGTCATTGAAGATGAGAAGAGGAGGCAAATCCTTGTGAGAGATCAGAGAGATGCCAGAGCCAGAGTCCTCACTGCAGAATGGGAAGCGGAGAAAGCGAAGATCATTGCTGAGAGAGATCACTACATTGATGAGAGAGATCATTACTTCAGGCAGATGAAGATTCACCAGAAGGAGGTGGGTAGATTGCAGCAGGAGAACACCGAGCTCAGATTCGCCGCAGAGTTTGCTAGGATGGTTGATGATGTAGGACCTTCTGTGGGACCTCCTTCAGTTTAGACCTATTATTTGTGTTGAATTACCGTCAGGCCTGTTGACGGAATTCACTTGCTTGTATTTTCTTCCTGATTCTGGAGAATTGTATTTGATTTGTATTAGCTCTGATGTATGACTCTGGCACTTATTGTGCATTTTGGTATGTGATGGTTATTTTCGTTCAGTGATCTATCTTCAAGCTTTATTTGCTTTCCCGTATGCACTCACACAGCATACACATGGTTGGGTGGTATTTTGCTAAATTATATATCTTTGATCTGTAAGATGAAATCAAAAGACGAATGTCGGAATATTGCTGCCGGATTATTATCTGTCTCGATGAAGCCAGGATCGAGAGACAAAGTGTTCCTCATGTGGATAAACACTGCATTCATGCATGATCATAATAACTTGTTTTTTATTTTGCAGGTATCAGTTCTAACGTGCTTGATTGTTTCAGGAATCATTGCTCGTGCTCGTAGAGTTGTACCTTTGCACTCAACACGTCCTCACAGATATTTTACCAGACGCAACACTTCAAGGCTGATGGATCTACCAAGTGCAGATATCCTCGAGCTGAAGGATAAAATGAACGAGTTGATCAACATCATGCAGGGTTTTGCAGTTGGTCAGAAAGCACTGGCTGATAAAGTTGAGAAGCTCGAGCGGGCTTCAGCTGCTAACAGCGGTGTTAACCTGGATGGTGTCTCCAACCAGGGGCTTGGTGGTTCGAGGGAAGGTGGAAAAAGAACAACTGTGGGAGTGGTAAACAATGCTGGTGGTTTTGGTGCTGCCACAGGGGGTCAACCCGGTCCGATGGGTCAGAATCTGAAGGACAGTCTGTTCCCTCCGTTCTTTGGGGCTGAGGATGATAGGGAGGAAGACAGAGAAGCAGATCAGTTCTCCATGCATAATGAGCCGTTTGGGCAATATGGCGTCCAGCCACCCAACAAAGAGATTCAATTGCTGGCAGAGAAAATCAGAGCTCTCGAGAGTCATGCCACTCCTGGGGTCGTGAATATGTCGAACATGGGGTTGGTTGAGGGGATTGTGATCCCACAGAAGTTTAAGGCACCCGCATTTGATAAATATAATGGGAGTTCATGCCCAGAAACTCACCTTCAAGCCTTTGTCCGTAAGATCTCTGCATACACGATGGACCAAAAGCTGTGGATGTACTTCTTCCAGGACAGTCTGTCCGGAGGATCCTTGGAGTGGTACACCAAGCTGAAGTCTTCTGATATTAAGAGCTGGCAGGATCTTGGTGATGCATTCTTTAAACAGTACCAATTCAACGCTGACATGGCTCCTAGTCGTACCCAGCTGCAGGGTATGTCTCAGAAGTCAAGCGAGGGGTTTAAAGAATATGCTCAAAGATGGAGGGAGTTGGCTGCCAGAGTGCAACCTCCATTAGTGGACCGAGAGATGTCAGATCTGTTCATGGGTACCCTGCAGGGGGCATTTGCTGAGAGAATGGTCGGTTGTCTGGTGACCAACTTTGCAGACATTGTGGTGGCTGGCGAAAGGATTGAAAGTTGGCTGAAGCTCGGAAAGATACAGGGTGGCAATGCTTCATCGTCAGGATCGAAGAAGCCTTTCGGGAACGGCCAGAGGAAGAAAGAGGGTGATACCAGTGTTGTATATACTCAGAGAGGACAAAGTAGGGATCGTTACTATCAGCACACTGCTGTGGTAACTATTCCTGCTGATAATCAGCCTGCACAACAGCAACAGCAGCAGCAACAACCGCAACAACAGCGTCAGCCGTTTCAGCAAAGACCGCAGAGGGATGGATATCAAGTCAGGGGAAGAATGAATGACCGACAGTTTGATAGGCCACCTGTGACCTATTCCTTCCTGTTGAAGAAGCTGAAAGATCTGGGGTTGGTACAATTGAGAACACTGGCACTTTTAAGACCTGATCAGAGGCCAACCAATTTCGATGAGAATGCTAAGTGTGAATTCCATTCAGGTGCTCCCGGGCATAATGTAGAGGACTGCAAATCTTTTAAGCATGTAGTCCAAGACCTGGTGGATTCAAAGGCTATCAACTTTGCACCGTCTCCCAATATGAATGCTAATCCCATGCCCGCGCATGGTCAAAGGGGGGTGAATGCTATCTTTGAGGAGAACAAAATCGGGCTGTTGAGGGTTGATCAATTGAAGACTCCTTTGGCTGAGGTCAAGCGGCAATTGTTGTTGAATGGGGTCTATCCGGGCTGTGGCAATGGTTGTGCTGAGTGCACTGTTACCCCTGAGGGGTGTATACTCTTGAGAGAGGCTGTCCAGAGGCTGATGGATGAGGGAAGTATTAGGGTTGAGAAGGTGGATTTGGGGAAGGATGATGTCTCCACCATAACGATTTACTTCGACCCGGTTGATTTGTCAACTCTAGCTGAGGCGGCTCCAGTTACTATCACGGTACCTGGACCAATTCCCTATGACAAAGATGATGCCGTGCCGTGGCATTATGGGGGAGAAGTTTACTGTAATGGAGAGAAAGTAGAGGACCAGACTGCAGGTGAAACCACCGCTTCAAAGGTGGATAATGTCGGACCTAGTGGTTTCACTCGCAGCGGAAGGCTGTTTGCTCCTGATGCATTGAGGGGAGGAGAAGGAGAAAAAGAGAAAAAAGAAAAGGCCGAGGCTTTAGCCAGGGCGAAGGGAAAACAAGCAGTAGTGAATGATGGTACTCCCGTGGTGACACCGGCGCCTGGTGGGTCGGAGAAAGTACTTGATGATGAAGCAGAAGAATTCCTTAGAATCATCAAAAAGTCTGAGTACAAGCTTGTGGACCATCTACAACAGACTCCTTCCAAAATATCGATTCTATCTTTGCTGTTGAGCTCTGAGGGTCATAGAGAGGCTTTGCTGAAAATTCTGAAGAGAGCCTATGTTCCTCAAGAGATAACGATTAATCAGTTGGAGACGGTGGTATCTAATGTTCATGCCAGCCATGGGTTGGGGTTCATCGACATGGATCTGACTGTGGATGGGAGGAATCATAACCGGGCTTTACACATTGCAATGGAATGCAAAGGGGCTGTGCTTTCTCAAGTGTTGGTTGATACCGGCTCCTCATTAAATGTGTTGCCAAAGAAAGCCTTGGCAAAGTTGAACTGCGAAGGGTTGATCCTGACGCCCACTGATCTGATAGTAAGGGCCTTCGATGGGTCGAAGCGGGCTGTGTTCGGAGAGGTTGAGCTCCCGGTGAAGATAGAGCCTGAGGTGTTCAAGTCTGTATTCTACGTCATGGATATTCAGCCGGCATACAGTTGCCTGTTGGGTCACCCATGGATCCATGCTGCAGGGGCAGTGACTTCGACTTTGCACCAGAAACTAAAGTATATCTGGGAAGGGCAGGTCATCACCGTATGCGGAGAAGAGGACATCTTTGTCAGCCACCTTTCGTCATTCAAATACGTGGAAATGGACGGCGAAATATGGGAGACACCGAGTCAAGCATTCGAAACCGTTAAGGTGGAGAATGCTCTTTTTGCAAAAGAGGAAGAGAAACCGTCCATTTCTTCATACAAGCAGGCCACTGAGGTGGTGAAGAGTGGAGAAGCTCCTGGTTGGGGGAAGATGATGGACATCTCCAGCAAGAAAGACCGCTTTGGAGTAGGTTATCAGCCGGGCCGAGGCTCGTTGGGACAAGGCAGAGGACGCCGTACGCCGGTCACATTCACCAGTGCTGGAATGCTGGATCCAGATCACATCTGTATGGTGGGTGATGAAGCTGTCAGTGACTCTAAAATTGATCAGTGGATAAAGCCGTGCGCACCAGGGATGGGAGTCCAGAACTGGAAGGCTGAAAAGATCATCACGGTCACTCTGCTCGAAGAGTAATGATTTCTGTTTTTCAATTTTATTTGCATGAAAGCCATACGTGTTGCCCGACACGTAATGGTTCATTGTAAGGGCCACCTCATGTTTAATTTTGCAAATTTGCATCATAAATAAAAGGATGTTTTTCAGTTAAAAGCGGTGTTCCCTGTTTTTCATTTATTTTTGCAGTTTAAAATAAAAACAAAATAAAAATGGCAATGTTTTCATTTTTCTTTTCAATTTGTCTCGATCCGGTTCTAAAGCAATGCATGAATCCACATTCATGCAGATGCGATTTCTCTCCGGATCTCATTGATAACAATCCTGTTACACCCTCATATGACTTCGATAATCCGATCTATCATGCCGAAGAAGAAGGCGAAGAAGATTGTGAACTGCCAGGGGAGTTAGCCAGGTTGTTAAAACAAGAGGAGAAGGTGATTCAGCCGCACGAAGAGCAGATCGAGACAGTGAATCTGGGTACCGACGAGGTCAAAAAAGAAGTGAAAATCGGGGCTGCTTTGGAGGAAAGTGTCAAGAGCAGAATGGTAGCATTGTTGAAAGAGTATGTCGACATCTTTGCCTGGTCTTATCAAGATATGCCAGGGTTGGATACCGATATTGTTGTGCACAAGCTACCGTTGAGAGCAGATTATCCTCCAGTGAAGCAGAAGTTGCGCAGAACTCGACCTGACATGGCGATGAAAATGAAAGAGGAAGTGCAGAAGCAGTGGGATGCTGGTTTCCTTGCCGTCACTAATTACCCGCCTTGGGTCGCAAACATTGTGCCAGTCCCGAAGAAAGATGGGAAAGTAAGAATGTGTGTGGACTACCGAGATCTGAACAGAGCTAGTCCGAAAGATGATTTTCCGTTACCTCACATTGATGTGTTGGTAGATAATACAACTCAATTCTCGGTGTTTTCCTTCATGGATGGATTTTCTGGCTATAATCAAATCAAAATGTCGCCAGATGATATGGAGAAAACAACGTTCATTACACCATGGGGCACTTTTTGTTATAAGGTAATGTCATTCGGTCTCAAGAACGCCGGTTCTACTTATCAGAGAGCCATGGTGACTTTGTTTCATGATATGATTCATCATGAAATCGAATGCTATGTTGATGACATGATAGCAAAGTCCCAGACAGAAGAGGGGCATTTGGTAGATCTGGCCAAGTTGTTCGACCGGCTGAGACAGTTTAGACTGAGGTTGAATCCGAACAAGTGCACTTTCGGGGTGCGGTCCGGTAAATTGCTGGGGTTCATTGTAAGTGAGAAAGGAATCGAGGTTGATCCTGCTAAAGTAAAAGCAATAAGAGAAATTCCTGAACCGAGAACGGAGAAAGAGGTTCGTGGTTTCTTAGGTAGATTGAACTACATTTCACGGTTCATATCTCATCTAACAGCCACGTGTGAACCGATATTCAAATTGTTAAGAAAAGATCAGACGGTCAGGTGGAATAATGATTGCCAAGCGGCATTTGAAAAGATAAAAGAGTATTTGCAGGAGCCTCCGATTCTGATGCCTCCTGTGGAGGGACGACCGTTAATTCTGTATTTGACGGTCCTCGAGGGGTCTATGGGGTGTGTATTGGGGCAGCATGACGAGTCTGGTCGAAAAGAGCATGCCATATACTACCTTAGCAAAAAGTTTACCGACTGTGAAACAAGATATTCACTGCTCGAGAAAACTTGTTGTGCTTTGGTCTGGGCTGCTCGCCGACTGAGGCAGTATATGCTGGTTCATACCACTTTATTGATTTCCAAGATGGATCCAATCAAGTATATTTTTGAGAAGCCAGCATTGACCGGACGGGTTGCGAGATGGCAAATGATTTTGACTGAATATGATATTCAGTATACCTCTCAGAAAGCAATAAAGGGGAGTGTATTGTCTGATTACCTCGCCCAGCAACCCATTGAGGATTATCAACCGATGAAGTTTGAATTCCCTGATGAGGACATCATGTTTCTCAAATCGAAAGATTGTGAGGAACCAATCCCGGAGGAGGGGCCTGACCTTGAATCCGAATGGATTCTGATGTTTGATGGGGCTGTTAACGTGAATGGTAGCGGTGTTGGTGCTGTTTTGGTTACGCCGAAAGGATCCCACATTCCTTTTGCTGCCCGGCTAACATTTGAGTGCACCAACAACGTGGCTGAATACGAAGCTTGTATACTGGGGATTGAAGAGGCGATTGATTTGAGGATCAAGAACCTTGTCATATATGGAGATTCAGCTCTGGTTGTGAATCAAGTTAACGGAAAATGGTATACGCATCAATCTCATTTAGTTCCATACCGGGATTATACGAGGAGATTGTTGACGTTTTTCACCAAAGTGGAGATGCATCATGTGCCTAGGGAAGAGAATCCTTTGGCAGATGCTTTGGCTACTCTGGCCGCCTTGATTAAGGTATAGTGGTGGAATTAGTTCCCCAGTGTTGAGGTGGGACGTCTGGATAGACCGGCTTATGTGTTTGCTGTTGATACAGTGCCTGATGATGAGAAGCCATGGTATTACGATATCAAACGCTATCTAGAGACTCAAGAGTATCCTGAGGGAGCATCGAAGAAGGACCGAAAGACTCTGCGGAGGTTGGCCATGGTGTTCTACTTGAATAAGGATGGGGTTCTGTACAAAAGAAATTTTGATTGGGTCTTGCTCAGATGCGTTGATGACAAAGAAGCAAGCCAATTGATGAAAGAGGTTCACGAAGGATCGTTCGGTACCCATGCCAGTGGGAATGCAATGGTGAAGAAGCTGCTGAGGGCAGGTTATTACTGGATGACAATGGAGGCCCAATGTTTCAATTTCGTGCGGAAGTGTCATAAATGCCAGATTTATGCTGACAAGGTGCACGTGCCTCCGAATCCGTTGAGTTTGATGTCATCTCCGTGGCCGTTCGCTATGTGGGGCATTGATATGATTGGAAAGATTGAGCCTACGGCTTCGAATGGGCATCGGTTCATATTAGTGGCTATTGATTACTTCACCAAGTGGGTGGAAGCAGCCTCTTATACAAACGTGACGAAGCAGGTCGTTGCCAGGTTTCTGAAGAGAGATATCATTTGCCGATATGGGGTTCCCGAGAGAATCATTACTGATAATGGTTCTAATTTGAACAACAAGATGATGGCAGAGCTATGCCGGGAATTCAAGATTGAGCATCACAATTCTTCTCCCTATCGTCTGAAGATGAATGGGGCGGTTGAGGCAGCCAATAAGAACATTAAGAAGATTGTGCAGAAGATGGTGGTAACCTATAAAGACTGGCATGAGATGTTGCCATTCGCATTGCATGGGTATCGAACTTCGGTGCGTACGTCTACTGGGGCAACGCCTTTCTCTTTGGTATATGGAATGGAAGCCGTGCTACCGGTTGAGGTTCAGATTCCCTCTTTGAGAGTCCTGATGGACGTAAAGTTGCAAGAGGCGGAATGGGTAAGGACCCGATATGAAGAGTTAAGCCTAATTGAAGAAAAGAGGCTGGCGGCTGTAACACCCTCCTAAAATACCCCAAATATTTAATTAAAATATAACAACATATATCAGAGTAATTATGCAGTTAAGGGTGTCACACAATCATTCACACCATGTTCCAAAATAACTGTCATGCTCTTTATTTAATCAATTAAACATTTGTATAAATCGCAGCGGATATAATTCAAATTAATCAAAACATGTAACATACTACATGTAAACTGGTTCAACAATCCTTAACAATATAATTAAAAAGGTTCCCTCCCGATGTTACATCTATCAGAGCATGACCCACTAAGGAGACTACACTAGACTCCAAGCATTCGCTTCTACTCAACTCATTTCTCGTTACCTGAAAAATAGTTGTAAGGGTGAGTTCCTCAATCAATATAATAAGCATTATAGAATATAATGTCATGTTAAGCAATTTAACACATTAATCACCCTAATCACAACATAAAATCAGTAACAGCACATCAGTTCAACATCACACTCACACCAACATAATTCACAAGTATAATCTCAAATCATACTCCATAACCACGCAAACACACGTATAATATTGGAATACATCCATTCATATTATACGCCAGACATACATTATGCAATGAGACTCCACACATGCGGTACCGACTATTCTTGAACATATAGTTCAAGCTCACCGATCAAATCCAGATACGGCTACTAAGCTCACTAGTCCCACTCATTTGAGATCTAATGACTCACTCACTAATTCCTCACCATGGGAATTAGCTACAGCCCCGAAGGCTAGACTATGCACACTAATCATCTAGCATGCAAACATCAACAACAATTCCACAATAATTCACTCACTAATTCCTCACCATGGGAATTAGCTACAGCCCCACAGGCTATGCTATGCACGCTAATCATCTAGCAATGCAGCATCAACAACACTTCACAACGGACATATGCTCATACTCTAAGCCATACAACAGTCCATTCACACATACATGCATAATATATACATTCACATCATTATGCATACCATCATACATCATCAACACATGTAAATCAATTAAACACAGTATTAGCACACTCTACTAATACCTATACTGCTCAAAACAGCGGGAAATAATCCCTATTACATCATACGCCACATAGGCCAACTCTCAATTATGTATACAACATTAAAAAGCCAATTTTTCCACTCTGCAACAGTGTTAACCGGTTAACGCCCTGGGTTAACCGGTTAACGCAGGCAAAAACACATTTTCTGGCAAAACGCAACAGTGTTAACCGGTTAACGCCCTGGGTTAACCGGTTAACGCAGGCAAAACAGTACATTTTCACAATTCAAAACAGTGTTAACCGGTTAACACCCTGGGTTAACCGGTTAACGCAGACAAAACAGCAGTCCCTGCGCTAACACAAGGCAGAATGCATAATTCTCCGCATTTTCCGCCGTTGGAGGACTTTCGGACCTCCGATTCCGATTCCGTAAAAAGCTATATGTTCGGAATTTCACAACTAACCCAAACACAGAATCAATTACAGTCTAAATACAATTTATCCAACATAATTCTTCAGCATCAATAATCCCAATTAGGGTCAAATTAACGGCTTATCACTACCCATCACATATTATCCCATAATACCCATTAATCGACGATAAACCCCCCTTACCTGACTAATCCGGCAAATCTTTGAGCTCCAAGCTTTTCTCTCTTCAACCTTCAGCCCTTGCTCTGTCTCTTTGCCCTTTTCCTCTTTTACGATCGTTTCTCTGTTTTCACGTGAAACTTTCTTTTTACCAAATGGGATTCTTTCTCTTATTTCCAACATATATATATTTTCCAAATAATAATAATAATAATCCAAAATAATAATAATAAAATTCCAATTATTTAATTAAATTAATAAGTAAATTATTAACTCAATTTAAATAATTATTTTATTATTATCGGGGTGTTACAACACTCCCCCACTAAAAGAGTTTTCGTCCTCGAAAACATACCTCAAGCGAACAACTCTGGGTAAGACTCCTTCATCTTACTCTCCAGTTCCCAAGTCACGTTGCCACCTGCTGGTCCTCCCTAAGCTACTTTCACCAAGGCAATCTCTTTACCCCGCAACTGCTTCAACTCTCGATCCTCAATCCTCATAGGTGATGTTTCAACAGTCAGGTTATCTCTCACCTGTACATCATCTACTTGGACTACATGCGACGGATCATGAATGTACCTCCTCAACTGAGACACATGAAAAACCTCATGCAAATTCGCAAGTGACGGCGGTAAAGCGACACGATAGGCTACCTCCCCTATCCTCTCCAAAATCTGATAAGGACCAATAAATCGAGGTGTCAACTTCTTCGACTTCAAAGCTCGACCAACACCAGTTATCGGAGTAACACGAAGAAACACATGATCTCCCTCTTGGAACTCAAGTGACTTCCTCCTCTTATCATGATAACTCTTCTGACGACTCTGAGCAATTCTCATCTTCTCATGAATCATCTTAATCTTGTCTGTAGTGTGTTGAACAATCTCCGGTCCAACCACAACACTCTCACCGGACTCATACCAACATAAAGGCGTCCGACATCTCCTACCATACAAAGCTTCAAACGGTGCCATACCAATGCTCGAATGAAAACTATTGTTGTAGGTAAACTCAATCAAAGGCAAATAACAATCCCAAGCACCTCCTTTTTCCAAAACATAAGCCCTCAAAAGATCCTCTAGTGACTGAATCGTCCTCTCAGTCTGACCATCAGTCTGCGGATGATATGCAGAACTCAATCTCAGTTTAGTTCCCAAAGCCCTCTGCAAACCTTCCCAGAACTTCGATGTAAATCTAGGATCTCTGTCCGAAACAATACTAGACGGAATACCATGCAAACTTACAATCTTCTCAATATACAACTCGGCTAATCTCTCTAACGGATAATCCATTCTGATCGGAATGAAATGAGCCGATTTTGTCAGTCTGTCAACAATCACCCAAATAGCTTCAAAATTCTTATTTGTCCTCGGCAAACCAGAAACAAAATCCATACTGATACTATCCCACTTCCACTCTGGAATAGCCAACGGTTGCATTAGCCCAGACGGCCTCTGATGTTCAATCTTTGACTTCTGACAAGTCAAACAGGAATAAACAAAACTCGCAATTTCTTTCTTCATTCCCGGCCACCAAAACAACTTTTTCAAATCATGATACATCTTCGTAGCTCCAGGATGAATACTCAAGCCACTACGATGTCCTTCTTCAAGGATACTCTTCTTAAGTTCGGTAACATCCGGAATACACACCCGATTACCAAACTTCAAAACACCATTCTCATCAACTCTAAATTCACCACCTTGACCTTGATTTACTAAAGTCAACTTATCAACCAAAAGCATATCGGATTTCTGACCCTCTCTGATCTCATCCAGAATACCACTCGTTAGCTTCAACATTCCCAATTTAACACTATTGTGAGTACTCTCACACACCAAACTCAAGTCTCTAAACTGCTCAATCAAATCCAATTCCTTAACCATTAACATAGACATATGTAACGATTTCCGGCTCAACGCATCAGCTACTACATTTGCTTTACCCGGATGGTAATTCAAACCAAAGTCATAATCCTTCAGAAATTCTAACCATCTCCTCTGTCTCATATTCAGCTCTTTCTGATCAAACAAATACTTTAAACTTTTATGGTCACTGAAAACTTCAAATCTCGACCCGTACAAATAATGCCTCCATAACTTCAGAACAAACACCACAGCTGCCAACTCTAAATCGTGTGTCGGATAGTTCCTCTCATGAACTCTCAGTTGTCTCGAAGCATAAGCTATAACCTGCTTATTCTGCATCAACACACCACCCAAACCCAACAATGAAGCATCACAGTAAACCTCAAATGGTTCCGACGAACTCGGTAATATCAGAATAGGAGCAGTAGTCAACCTTCTCTTTAACTCTTGGAAACCTTCTTCACATTTTGAGTCCCAAACAAACGCATGCCCCTTTCTGGTCAACGTCGTCAACGGTAACGCCAACTTAGAAAATCCCTCAATGAACTTCCTATAATAACCTGCAAGTCCAAGAAAACTCCTTATCTCAGAAACTGACTTCGGAGCTTCCCACTTAGATACCGCTTCTATCTTAGAAGGATCAACAGCAATGCCACCTCTTGAAATCACATGACCAAGAAAACTAACCTCCTCTAACCAAAATTCACATTTAGAGAGTTTAGCAAATAACTTCTTTCCTCGTAGAACTTCTAAAACCACTCTCAAATGCTCAGCATGCTCTTCTTCAGATTTCGAATACACCAAAATGTCATCAATGAACACCACAACAAACTTATCTAGGAACGGATGGAAAATCCTATTCATGTACTCCATAAATACTCCAGGCGCATTAGTCACACCAAAAGGCATTACAGAATACTCATAATGTCCATACCTCGTTCTGAAAGCAGTCTTCTGAATATCCTCAGTTTTCACACGTATCTGATGATACCCAGATCTCAAATCTATCTTGCTGAACACACTCGCACCAACCAACTGATCCATCAAATCATCAATCCTCGGCAAAGGATACCGATTCTTGATCGTCACTTTATTCAGTTGCCTGTAGTCCACACACAACCTCATAGTACCTTCTTTCTTCTTAACCAATAACACTGGTGCACCCCACGGTGACACACTCGGACAAATAAATTTCTTATCCAACAGATCTTCCAACTGACTCTTCAATTCAGTTAACTCAACCGCAGACATACGGTACGGAGCCATCGATATCGGTCTAGTACCAGGTACCAAATCAATCGAGAACTCAACTTCACGCTCTGGCGGCAATTCATTCACTTCTTCAGGAAACACATCAGGAAAATCACACACCACAGCCAGATCACAAATCACCAGTTTATCTTTAGCTTCCAAGGTCGCTAACAGCATAAACAACTCTGCCCCATCTGCTACTTCCTCATTCACCTGCCTGGCTGATAGAAACAAACTCTTTCCTTCTTCAATCTCAGGAAATATCACAGTCTTATCAAAACAATTGATAGAAACTCGGTTAAACACCAACCAGTTCATACCCAAGATAACGTCAATCTGCACTAGTGGAAGACACACAAGGTCTATCCCAAAATCTCTACCAAAAATACTCAAAGGACAATTCAAACAAACTGAAGTAGTAGTCACTGAACCCTTCGCAGGAGTATCAATCACCATACTTCCAAGCATCTCAGATATCTCTAACTTAAGTTTCACAGCACAATCCAAAGATATAAAGGAATGAGTAGCACCGGTGTCAATAATAGCTACAAGAGGAAAGCCATTAATATAACACGTACCTCGGATCAAACGATCATCTGCAGAAGTCTCAGAACCCGATAAAGCAAAGACTTTTCCTCCCGACTGATTCTCTTTCTTCGGCTTAGGACACTGTGGACTGATATGACCCACCTCTCCACAGTTGAAACAAGTTACAGTCTTCAACCGGCACTCTGCAGCCAAATGACCACCTTTGCCACACTTGAAACACTTCATCTCAGCACTGGTACACTCATGGACACGATGTCCAGCCCGACCACATCTATAACACTTAACAGGAGCACTAGAGTCTCCCCCACTAGGCCTCTTCATCCCACTCTGCTTCTGAAAACCTTTGCCAGCTGCATACAGTTTTCCACGATCATTCTGATTCTTGCCTTTCCTATCAACCCTTTGCTGATAGCTCTCAGCTCTGGCTTTGGAATCCTGTTCAAAAATCCTGCAACAGTCAACCAAGTCAGAAAACACCCTGATCCGCTGATATCCAATAGCCTGTTTGATCTCGGGACGCAACCCGTTCTCAAACTTCACACATTTCGAAAATTCTCCAGCAGCCTCATTATAGGGAGTATAATACTTTGACAGTTCTGTGAACTTAGCAGCATACTCCGTAACAGACTTGTTACCCTGCTTCAATTCCAAGAACTCTATCTCTTTCTTTCCTCTGACATCCTCTGGAAAATACTTCCTCAGGAATCTCTCTCTGAACACAGCCCAAGTGATCTCAGCATTTCCAGCAGATTCCAACTCAGTGCGGGTAGCAACCCACCAATCATCAGCTTCTTCTGACAGCATATGCGTACCGAACCTGACCTTCTGGTTATCGGCACACTCAGTCACTCGGAAGATTCTCTCGATCTCCTTCAACCACTTCTGAGCGCCATCTGGATCGTATGCTCCCTTGAACATTGGAGGATTGTTCTTCTGGAACTCACTCAGTTGACGAGCAGCCCCCATTCCCACAACATTCGGATTTCCTCCAAGTACTCCAGCTAGCATACCCAGAGCCTCAGCAATCGCAGCATCATCTCTACCTCTTCCAGCCATCTCTATTATGAAAACCCAAACAAACTAAAACAATAAGTACTGATAGGGTTACACAACACCTATCCCGTACAGGGAAAACAGAATAATTACGACTCGACTCGACCGACTATGCTCTGATACCACTAATGTAACACCCTCCTAAAATACCCCAAATATTTAATTAAAATATAACAACATATATCAGAGTAATTATGCAGTTAAGGGTGTCACACAATCATTCACACCATGTTCCAAAATAACTGTCATGCTCTTTATTTAATCAATTAAACATTTGCATAAATCGCAGCGGATATAATTCAAATTAATCAAAACATGTAACATACTACATGTAAACTGGTTCAACAATCCTTAACAATATAATTAAAAAGGTTCCCTCCCGATGTTACATCTATCAGAGCATGACCCACTAAGGAGACTACACTAGACTCCAAGCATTCGCTTCTACTCAACTCATTTCTCGTTACCTGAAAAATAGTTGTAAGGGTGAGTTCCTCAATCAATATAATAAGCATTATAGAATATAATGTCATGTTAAGCAATTTAACACATTAATCACCCTAATCACAACATAAAATCAGTAACAGCACATCAGTTCAACATCACACTCACACCAACATAATTCACAAGTATAATCTCAAATCATACTCCATAACCACGCAAACACACGTATAATATTGGAATACATCCATTCATATTATACGCCAGACATACATTATGCAATGAGACTCCACACATGCGGTACCGACTATTCTTGAACATATAGTTCAAGCTCACCGATCAAATCCAGATACGGCTACTAAGCTCACTAGTCCCACTCATTTGAGATCTAATGACTCACTCACTAATTCCTCACCATGGGAATTAGCTACAGCCCCGAAGGCTAGACTATGCACACTAATCATCTAGCATGCAAACATCAACAACAATTCCACAATAATTCACTCACTAATTCCTCACCATGGGAATTAGCTACAGCCCCACAGGCTATGCTATGCACGCTAATCATCTAGCAATGCAGCATCAACAACACTTCACAACGGACATATGCTCATACTCTAAGCCATACAACAGTCCATTCACACATACATGCATAATATATACATTCACATCATTATGCATACCATCATACATCATCAACACATGTAAATCAATTAAACACAGTATTAGCACACTCTACTAATACCTATACTGCTCAAAACAGCGGGAAATAATCCCTATTACATCATACGCCACATAGGCCAACTCTCAATTATGTATACAACATTAAAAAGCCAATTTTTCCACTCTGCAACAGTGTTAACCGGTTAACGCCCTGGGTTAACCGGTTAACGCAGGCAAAAACACATTTTCTGGCAAAACGCAACAGTGTTAACCGGTTAACGCCCTGGGTTAACCGGTTAACGCAGGCAAAACAGTACATTTTCACAATTCAAAACAGTGTTAACCGGTTAACACCCTGGGTTAACCGGTTAACGCAGACAAAACAGCAGTCCCTGCGCTAACACAAGGCAGAATGCATAATTCTCCGCATTTTCCGCCGTTGGAGGACTTCCGGACCTCCGATTCCGATTCCGTAAAAAGCTATATGTTCGGAATTTCACAACTAACCCAAACACAGAATCAATTACAGTCTAAATACAATTTATCCAACATAATTCTTCAGCATCAATAATCCCAATTAGGGTCAAATTAACGGCTTATCACTACCCATCACATATTATCCCATAATACCCATTAATCGACGATAAACCCCCCTTACCTGACTAATCCGGCAAATCTTTGAGCTCCAAGCTTTTCTCTCTTCAACCTTCAGCCCTTGCTCTGTCTCTTTGCCCTTTTCCTCTTTTACGATCGTTTCTCTGTTTTCACGTGAAACTTTCTTTTTACCAAATGGGATTCTTTCTCTTATTTCCAACATATATATATTTTCCAAATAATAATAATAATAATCCAAAATAATAATAATAAAATTTCCAATTATTTAATTAAATTAATAAGTAAATTATTAACTCAATTTAAATAATTATTTTATTATTATCGGGGTGTTACAGCGGCCATCTGTCATGGGCAATTATACCAGCAGAGGATGAAATGTGCTTTTGAGCGAAAGGTACGACCTCGTGTGTATCACGTAGGTGATATGGTGCTGAAAAGGATCCTTCCTCCTCAAAACGACCGTAGGGGCAAATGGACACCCAATTATGAAGGTCCATTCGTGGTCAAGAAGGTTCTCTCTGGTGGAGCCTTGTTGCTGACGACCATGGATGGCGAAGATTTTCCATCCCCTGTGAATGCGGACGCAGTTAAAAATACTTCGTATAAAGAGACCCGTTGGACGAAAAGAACAAAATAGTCCAGGCAAAAATGGGCATCCCGACGAACCAAAAAACAGAAAGAAAAGGTTCGGGCAAAAATTAGGGATAAAAAGAAAAAAATGTACACCCGGCAAGTCGAAAACCTGAAAAGGCGACTTGGGCAAAAAAGGGTATCCCGGTGGACTGAAAACCCGAAAGGGCGGTCCAGGCAAAAGAGGGATTGAAACGAATAACTGCGTCTAGCATGATCGTTTGCACTTTGATTAAGGCATCATGGATAATACCCGGTAGGGATCAATCAGAAACGTCTTGTTCAGAAGGCAGAAAGCAAGGAGAGCCTGAGGACATATGGGGTGTAACCGAGTTGGAACTCGATGAGATCGCGGTTTCGCATTGCCATTAGGATAGATTTTTTCTTTTATGCGCAATTACCTCTTTTCAGGAATTGCTTCCTTTGTATTGCTCAATTTGAGCCACCTTTTTTTCAATCAATAAAATGCATATTCAGTCAAATAATTTTGTTTTTTGTTTTCATTACCGCGTTGATTGCAAAAACATCCAATTATTTTTGATAAAGAATCTTTGCATTTTAAGACATATAGGTCTCTTCCAATGCATGCTTATAAGATTGAAAATTTGAAATCTTATTCGGAATGTTGAGTGACCCAAGTGTTGAAATCTTGATACGCCTGGGGCACGTTTTTATCTAACGATCTCTTTTGCAGGTGCTGTTAGATATTTTCACTCACTTGCAGGTTGTGATGTGGAAGCTTTTGACGAACAACCCCCATGGAGTCCAATCAGGGACGAACGGATAAAAGAACGGTGAAAATACAGCAAGGACGTACGACGCTCCTGGATATTAATCAAGAAGACTCTTCAAAGTCTGAAGGTTGAAAAGTCTGTGTAAATCCCAGGAGTTTGCTCTCCGTCGAGTGCGGAGCGGTCGGGAGTACAAGGTGATGAATCAGAAAAGTCCAGACGAGTCTGGGAGTTCTCAAAATTGGAAAGCGGATAGTGGATTTGGATGATGAATACCAAGGTTCGACGAGTCGGCGGTGTCGCACCTCAAAAATGCGATAATGCGATCCCTCGTGATAGGACGCGGAAAAAATGTTGTTCGAAACAGAGTCGCCACCGAACTTTATTTATTCCAATGAAGGAATAGGAAAATATCGAGAAAACCTTTTGAAATAAGAATAATGGTCGTCGCAACCATATTCGGGTTCGGGAGTCGATTACGCAAGGGGAAGGTATTAGCACCCCTTACGTCCGTTGTACTCAACGGGAACCTCTTAGTCTGATTTTGCTATTTGACTGTTAATTGACTGTTATTTGCTTGCTTCGAGTGATTAGAATTGATGATAGATATGGATGAAGACCTCAGGAGGGGGAAATGGGAGGTTTTTTATTAGTGTGCTCGCGAAGATACAGCAATCTCCTGCCTACATATCCTTATGGTGCAATAAGGAAATCAGAGCATTCGTAGTTCGGGCTACTACGAATATTTGGTGTGTTTTATTTTGATGAACGACTGTGTAAGTCGGCGTTCTAACGGCTAAACGCTGGCATGTCTACTCTCGGGGGAGGCTCTAGCACTGGTTTGATGCGCGCATTAGAAAGGATTGACAGTGTTCTTTTTGAAAGGGTTTTGGTCACGCGGGGGTGACGAGTTGATTTGATGTGTTTGGGTGTTTTGGTTGATTGGTTTGATCGCTCGGGGGCGAGAAGTTAGGGTTGATTTGTTTGGGTTTTGATTTTTGAAGAACGACGAAAGATTGAGCAATGTGGTGTTCACCAATCGTCCAATTCTTTCGAGGAGTAATAAGGCGTCCGCCTTCTATTCCTTTTTCATTCAGATTATTTTGAAAGTTTGTTTGTGGATGTTGAATGTGCACGGTAGTGAGGCGTACGCCCCCTACCTGCTTATTCAAGGAATAATGAGGCGTACACCACTTATTCCCTTATCCAAGTTTATTTAGAATGTATTAGTCGGAAGTCGATAATTTGTGCAATATGGCGTTCGCCAATCATTCAAATAATCGAGAGATGGCGAGGCATACGCCTCTCATCTCTTATCATCCGAAATTTAAATTGTAAAAGTAATGTTTGGATATCGTATTTGATTTGTGAAAATAATTTGTATTTTGGGTTGGTAGGTTTGGATTTATTTGATTGTGGTTTTGAATTGATGACGAAGATTCGAGCAATGTGGCGTACGCCAATTATTCGAATAATCGAGAGATAATGAAGCGGATGCTCACTATTCTCCTTTTCATCTGAAATGTGGAATTAAAAGGGTTTAGGATTTGTAGTTGATTAAGATGTGATTTGAATATTGTATGATTAAGGGTTTTAATTGAATGACGAAAATCCGAGCAATATGGCGTACGCCAATTATTCGTATAATCGAGAGATAATGAAGCGGATGCTCACTATTCTCCTTTTCATTCAAAGATTAATTATTAAAAAGTTTTGAGGAGTGTATTGATTGAAAGGGTTTTATTTGAATGACGAGAATCCGAGCAATATGGCGTACGCCAATTATTCGTATAATCGAGAGATAATGAAGCGGATGCTCACTATTCTCCTTTTCATCCAAAATACGGAATTAAAAGGGTTTGGAATTTGTAGAAATGATTATGATTTGAAATGATTTGAATTTGGAAATTATGTTTGATTTTGAAAAATGATTTGAAATTGTGGTTTAAGATTTAAACGGGTGACAAGAACTCGCGCAATATGGCGTACACCAATTATTCGAGTAATTGAGAAATAGTAAGGCGTACGCCTTCTATCTCCTTTTCATCCCAAATTTATATTTGAAAGAGAAAAAACTTTAGAAGTTGAGTTGATTGGAAAATGATTTGAATTTGTGTTGATTGAATAAATGAATTTTATTTTGTGTATTATTTCATCTACTCGATTAATCAATAACCAAGTAGGTTTCATTGTAAGGAAGCCCAAGAGTAAGCTATGTGAGGTTGATGGCGATGCATAAAGCGATCGACTTACAAGGGGTGTTTGAAAGTGGGCTCGATATTAAATCGAGAATTGTATGATTTGTGCTTTTTGAAATTGGTTTGTATAATTTTGAAGTAAAATTGAAAGTGATTATGAAATAATGATGACATGAGATAGTTCTTTTTGTTTGAAATGTGAAGTTTGTGAGAGTGGGAGAAATTAATCAATTCTTTTTAACAAAATTAATTTATTAAAATTTGATTAAATTGATTAATTAAATTAATTAAAATTAATTATCAAAATTATTTAATTAAATTAAATAATTAAGTTAATTAAAATTGATTAATAGAAATTAAACTAATTAAAGATTTTAATTAATTAATTAAGTTCAAAGAGAGAGAAAAAATGGATATTAACATTGATTTAATCGGTGTGTGTTGATGAATATGTTCTCGGAACCGGTTTGAGCGTAATAACAATGACTGATATTATTCGCAAATTCGAAACTCGGTGAAAGTTGTCTATGGATATGTTGAAAATGTGGCAGCATACCGACATGACATTGTCGAATGCGCGATTTTAATTTGATGGAATTAACAAAAAAAACACAATGTTACCAAACCATAATACAAACATTTAGCATTTGCTAAAACAACACAACTTGGTGAAAACTTAAAATTGACTCTCTTGTTACTAACAAAATGCAGCAACCTGAACAACATAACTTCCAAGCCCAAAAAATTTTAAAAAAAGTCTATGATATTCTTCTAAAGCACTTAACGACTTTAACAGCATAATTCCAAAACATCAATAGCCTGATGCTTGCGTTAAAAAAAAATTCGTCCAAACAGGCACATGTTCAAACCGTATTTGCTTCCTAATATCCAACAAAGTAACGTCCAGGCTCACACAACACACAACAGTTATTCAACATGAAAAAATAAACAACCTAAAAAATGAATTCGATACACACATGATGAACGCAATAGAGGTACATCCAGCACAAATTCAACACAAAAATCACGTAAAGTTCAAACATCTTAATCCCAAATCGAACCTAGCATAAAACAGGCTGAATAAATCGAAACAAAAACGCAGACAATAAGTTGTAACGATTGCCGACAATTTATCCAAGGAGTTACCGTAATCGCAGTAACTGCAATAGAGCCCAAATCAAAACAGCAACAGCTGGAGATCTTTCACCCAATCAACGTATCCATTACGACCTCAAACCCACCACTCGGTAATCCTTTGCCTCGCTTCGACCAAGATTGCGTAATGACGAGAGAGCTGTAAGCTTCAGAGAGGAACTGGGTTGTACAGAAGCGGCGGGCGTCTGTGGCCTTTACGGTTGAGCGATGCGTGTTGGTGGTGGAAGCCGCGAGCTCGCGGATGGTTGTGAGGGTTTTGGATAGGTTGCGAGCGATGAAGAGTTTAGCGGAGGCGAGGTGGTTTAAGGAGCTGAGAAATGTGAGTGACTTGTCGGCGGTGGATGAGTGTTTGTGGGAAAGGGTGTAGCGATGGTGTTGTTTGAAGATGGAGGGCGAATGGGTTTGTGGTGGGTTACGGAGACAACGGCGAGGAAGAGGGTTTTGGGTGGTGAAGAAGCGGAAGTTGTGTGGAGCTTGACGGTGGAGGATGGTTTATGTTGGTCGTGGAATACGCGGCGGCTAGGGTTTTAGAGTGAATGTGTGTGAAGAAGTTTTTTGAACGAGAGTGAGTAGGGTGAGAGAGTTGGAAGGGTTTTTAGAGAGTTTTTTGAGTGAGTGATTCAGAGTGAGTCCCTTGTGAGAGTTTGTTGGGAGTGGAGATATAGTGGGAGTGAGTGGAGGGAATGCGTGGCATGAGATGAGAGAGACGTTAGGGAATTTTTCCTTTTATCTTTTTTTTTTTGTTTTTTTGTTTTTTTTTAAAAGAGAATCCAATATCTAAAAATATATATTCATAATTATTAAATAACAAATTATTAAAACAAAGCTAATTAATATTTAAAAAAAAACTCTAACTAATATTTCAAATAAACTAACTAATATTTTACAAAATCTAATATATTTTTTTTAAAAAATCTAACTAATATTTAATATTATTCTAAAAAATATTTGACCAATTAAAAAAAAGAAATCGAGTACCAATTTTATTCGGAAAATTAAACCAGTCACGCTAAAATTGTCAGCACAAAACCTATTATTTGAAAAACACCCTTTCTTCAAATTTTAACGATTCAACCGATTTTTCGGTATTATCAAATAAATTCATTCTGACTGACATTTTAGGTATTATTCAAGATGCAAATGTGTGTCATGTTATGCATATGATGCTAAATGAAAAATGAAATAAATTCTACGAAGATTAAAAATGCCCGGACAAAATTAGGGTACGACAGGCGGGTGTCAGTACCAGACTTTCCTCATCTCCCTAAGCAGTGGAAGACTGATTTCCCAGCAAATTCAAGGTCTGTGTTTTCCCTAACAGGGTCGGGATGGTTATCTCCCCAGCAGGTTGTAGATTGGTGTTTCCTCGGCAGCCAGGCCTGGAGGTTGTTGTTTCCCAGCGGAGGTATCTGTGGGTGGTGGTTTCCCCAAGCAGAGTTGGGATTGCTGTATCCCCAGCTAGTCAGACCGTTGTTTCCCCACAGAGTGCGTTGGTGGATTCTTCCCCAGCGATGTCCCCAAGCGGATCGGGTGCAAAGGAGGTTTATCCCCAGCAAGGGTTGCCTTTTACCAGCAGCATTATTATTCCCCAGTAGGGTGAAGATTGGAGTGTTGGCGAGTCCCTCAGCACAGTGCCTCGAGCTCCCCAGAAGAGTCCCTTGAGGGGGATACTTTTTATGCATTCATCATGTAGAATAAGCATAGCATATTGCATAATAAATCGCGTAGCATTTCCATGATTATGGAGCATTACGCTGAAAAAGTCATGCATCATCATTGCAAGCATAGGCTAGTCTCAAGCCGTGGTTACCGTTTGAGATTTGGTTTCACCAAGGTGAAGATGCTGCTCAAGCCGTGGTTACCGTTTGAGAAGTGGTTTCGCTAGTTGGAAGATCAGTATCAGCATTGCAAGCATCAGTTACGCGATCAGTGCGATTCGAGCCGTGGTTACTGCTTGAGGTTTGGTTTCGCCGGATGGTGAAGATGTGGCTCTGAGGAGTTCGGCATCGTAATTTTGAATCAACAGTATTCCCCAGTAGTGCGATATTGGAGGAAAAGTTTCCGTCGGACAGAGATGGAAATGAAGATCGGAGAATGTTACGCAATCAGCGTGATTCAAGCCGTGGTTACTGCTTGAGGTTTGGTTTCGCCGGATGGTGAAGATGTTGCTCTGAGGAGTTTAGCATCATAACGTCAGATCAACAATGTTCCCCAGTAGTACGATACTGGAGGAAACTTTTCTGTCGGGCGGAGATGGAAATGAAATCAAAGGATGTTACCCGATCAGCGCGAAAATACAGTTCAATCGGAGAAAAGGAAATGTTGAGGCATTTTCTGGAGAACGGGGTTCAAATGGAGAAAAGGAAGTGTTGTGACATTTTCTGGAGAGCGGGGTTCAAATGGAGATTGGAGTTGAAGATTATATCCGGGATGAGGTCCTCAGGATTATCTTCTGTTCATGTGTCACCTTAGACTTTGGCTGAGGCCAACAGAGGTCGTTATGGGTGTCTTCTGAGGAAGAATTGCACATGTTACCTTCCTTTGATATGTCGCCATCAGAGTGGAGTTTTGGTGTTATTTCCGACGTTGCCAGCGGAATTATCACAAGTTTTTGGAGAGCGGGGTTCAAATGGAGAAAAGGAAATGTTGAGGCATTTTCTGGAGAACGGGGTTCAAATGGAGAAAGGGAGACACGAGGTGTTTTCTGGAGAACGGGGTTCACAATGGCGATCACAAGTCATCGTCAGGCGACTGGGGTTCAAATGGAGAATGGGGTTCATTATTTGGCAAACAAGATGTCGGGGTTCAACCGCGGTGATCTAGGATCATACGCAAGAAAATGTTTGTTCGGGGTTCAAGAAAATAAAAAGAGGAAATCATCAGAAAGTTCCGGGGTTCAAGAAAAAGTAAGAAATAATAATCCCCAGCGGATGGGGTGTTCAGGCCATGATATTCTTGTGCTACCATTTATTTTGGTAATCTAGATCGCATTCCTGTTCTGGTATTCAGGCTGACTTTCTCCGTGCCAGACGAATTCTTTTTCAAGATTGCTTCTTCGCCGATCCTGACAGGCATTGTTAATTATTTCCCATCAGAGTGCAAATTGTTCGTCTGTTCTTGATTCAATCACTCTTCATCCTGATCATCTGAAAGCCGAGGCTATTCGTATCGACAGGTTCACAGTGGATTGAATAGGGGCAGCTGTAACACCTCAAAATTTGCCCTCCTCTCTTGGGACTAGCTTAGCATATTGCATTTCATTTCTTAGGTCATTAGTCATTGCATATTGGCATATCATGTGGCAACATCAATCAAGTCATCCTCCTAAGTCTTGATCAGAAGATAAAGAGGTTAAGATTCAAGCCTGAGGGTTCATTGAATTGATCACTAGCCATCTGAGGGTTTGTGCTTCAAATTAGGGTTTCTTGGTTCCTCAAGGAGGTTGATCATCATCTTGGTTAAAATGGTACATCATCATCATCATGGTCTTATCATCACCAAGAGATTCATTGTGCTTGATCAGATTCCCTGGGATTAGGGTTTTGACCTCTGGTCAACCCTAATCATCTGCATTGTGCCAATCAAGGGTTTTGCAAGGAGATGAGGTCTTCATTGAGATGAGAGATCATTATATGGTTTCATTGAGCTTATGGAAGCTAGGGTTTCATTGTGGAGCCATTTCATCAGGAGATTGAGGCTCAAGTTCATCTGTGCATAGCCAATTCATCTATCAGTCAACAAAAGTCAACCAAAGGTCAACTGATGGATTTGGAGGTGGGAGAGGGTTAGAGACACTTCATTCATGTCCAAACAAGTTTCATTTGACATTTCAAAGATCAACATTGAAGAAAATAAAGTCAGATGAAAACTTTCCAAAAATAGAAAGTGACTTGTAATTCAAAATTGCCAAAAATGGAAAGGTCTTCTCCTCAAAATTACATGTCCAAAAATGCTTCAAATGAAATTTTGTCCAACATGAAAGTTGTAGATCTTGCTCTCACCTTCCCAAAAAGTCCAAGAACATGCATTTCTCATGTGTGGTTGAGAAATTATGGATCAATCATTGTCAATAGATTTTGAACTTCAAACTTGGATAACTTTCACACCACAAGGCCAAATGCAGTGGGGTTTTTTGCTACAATCTTGTTTTAACATGCTCTATCCAAATCATGCATTACCATTCATCAAATCTCATCACAAAAAAATTGGATTTTCCACTTGAATTGAATTTGAAATTTGGAGGGAAAAAGTCCAATTCAAAAATATGCATTTTCCACACTTCCAATCACTTGCACTTGGTCTTAAACAACATTTGGAGTGTGTTTAGCTCAAATTTCGTGCACTGTAGCAACAGGTTTCATGCATGCAAGGTGACTTGACCAATTTAGCATAACACTTGCATTTTCACTAATTACTTTGATTTGGCCTAATCATGATTAACAAACATGCTTAACAGAACATATATAAACCTAATTCTAACTGTTTTCTAATTAAGCATAACAGAATTGAGATCTAGATCTAGAAATCCAAAAATTCTTCAACTTCTTCTCTCAACTTTTCTTCATTTTTCTTCACAAGCCTTGCTATTTCCTTGATCAAATCATCATCAAGAGGCATAATTGAGTTGAACTGTAGCAAGATTCGAAGGATTTGGTGCTGAATTTGGAACTGTTGCAAGAGTTTTCATCCATGGCAGTTGAGATTTATGAGCAAATCAAGCATTGTTGAGCTGCAATCCATCATACATTCATCTTCCTCAGCAATATAGAGCTTCTGTTTCACCTTGCCCAAGCCAGATTCACACGATTTCATAACTGCACTTCCAACAAGGTGAGATTTCGACTTGCATAATTCATGAAATTAATGCATGCTTTAGATAGATCCTTGGATGTAGAGTAAACTGCAAGTTGAATCATTGATTTTCATCAAGAAATGAACAAGTTATGTGGATTTTAAGTTTCATGAGCAAAAATGTTTTCCTTCGAATCTTTTAATTTAGGATGAATTAGGATAAATTGATTTGAGATTGTTGTTGCTTGTTAGAAGATCTTTCCAATGATATAAGGTTTGTGAATTTTGGTGATGAAATGTTCTTGAGCTGGATTTGATGAAGAACAATGTATGAACCCTAGGTTTTTTTTCCAGAATTCGCGTTTGATTCATTTCTGCCTTGCCTGCATGGTGTTTGGTGTTATGCGCTCATGCAGTGGACCACGTGTCCTGCACTTGACTATGGCGCGCTCAATTTTGAAAACGTACTCCCTTCGATTCTGGCCGAAGGCAATTCCATTTTGGCCATGTGCATTGTTAGCTCATCATTTCTCACATGTTCATACTATGTTCCATGTCTTTTTTTATTTTTTCTCTTCCATTCAAAAATTCATATCTCCATGATTATTAATCCAATTGAGCTGTGGTGTTTTCATTGTGTTCATCATGATCTCTAGAATTTAATGAATATTTTTCCCGAAATTGTGCACTGTTGGATTTTTATTTTGCTTAGGGATTGTGTATGTGTATGTTTTCATGACCTACTTTGCCATATCCTTCATGAAATGATGAGATTTTATCCAAAATTCTTGAAACTTTGCATGCTTAAAATAGACATCTCAATGAACATTTTGGTATAGAGTTTGCATATTTTGCTTTCCTGGTTGATGAGATATGAGCTGATGAATGTAGGTGTGACAATTTGTGTCACACCCTTGCTTACTTGACTTGTGGATTTTCATTACCATGCCATATGAACTCCAAATAATCTGAATTTTTGCATGTTGATTCTTCTGGATGTTAAGTTTGAGTGTGAATTTTTGCGGATCTTTTGAGTGCATTTACAATTTGTTTGAGAATTTCCTTTCTGTTTGACCAATTGTAGACTTTTTGTGAGTCATGATCTTAGATGATTTGTGAAATTCTAGATGTTTATTGGATGGACCTAAAATTTTGTGGAGTGATTCTAGACACATTGAAGTTCATGATGGCTTTGGTTTGAGTCATTTATCATGTGTAGATTCTGTTTTATGCTTGCTTGAAGTTGATGTATGTTTTTGTGCCCTCATTGAGCTTGTTTTGCCATGCTTTGACTTATGAATTTTAATTGACTTGCTTCCAGTTGTCCAAATGACTTGAAATTTGGTGTGGTGATCCTATGATGAGTTCTGTTTAGCCATGATTTTTATTGGGATTTATTGAATTATTTTTGAGTTAGTTTGGATTGATTCATTCTGCTTGGTCCAATGAGCTTTGAAATTGCATGTTTTGCCTTATTTGCCTTATGAAATGAAATTGGTGTATGATATGAATGTGAGACCACTTGGACATTGTTCTAATTTGATAGAAATTAATTTGTGACAATTTTCATGTTCTGTTTTGAATTATTTCTCCCTCTTTGACCCTAGGCCTTGTCCTAGGGGTTTGGTTCTCATGTTTGAGTTGTGTTTTCAGGACAAGAAGCATATGGCATTAAGGAATTGATTCACATGGATTGAGTTGACCAATTGGTCAACGTTGAACTAATCTTGAGTTTGTTTTGTAGGTGGCTTCTAAGTCATTTGTGTTGAGCATTGGCTTATGCTTTGCTTGATGCATTGCTTGTGTACAGTTAACTGTTGACTTGTAATTGTCTATATGACTTTATGACTTGTAAACTAACTGAGTTAGATTGATTTTAGGTACATTAGTTGCTATAGTTCATTGTGAACTTGCTTTTGCTGTTGCTTGGTTGCTTAACCAATTGAGGTATAACCCACTAACTCCATGTAGTCTGGAAGACCTGGCCTGTTACTTGGTCAGGCACCTGTCTGAAGTCCTCCTTAAGAGGCAATGCTTGTGAATGTTTATCTTTGTGCCAAGCAGGAAAAGACCTTTGATAAGGCAATTGGCAGATACAAGAGATGTGCAATCCATCTCCTGCTATTCAGTTGAGTCATCCCTTTGCTCACACACCTGGTGTTGATGCATTGTGGATATTAACCCAAGATCCAGTTGAGTCAGTCATAAGTGTAGAAGGGTTCCCACTTTCTGAACCCACACTTCCTTTGTCTGAAGCTCTCCCTTGCCAGGGATAAGAGCTGTGAGGCACACCCCTCACTTCCTATTTCATCTGCTTCACCCTAACTCTCAATGTTAGGGTTAAGAGCTAACATCACCCTGATACAGTTGGCTTGCTTTTGCAGCCTAACCCTTGTGTGAGCCCACTTTGTCTGTATATAGTGTGTGCTAATTGTGCATGTTTGCTTTGTTTTGATTATGCTTGTATGCTTTGCTTTGCCTGTTTAGGATAGCTTGCTGCCTGTGCAAGTTAGATAGCAACATTAACATAGGGTCATGATGCATGATAACTTCTAGGCTCGAGTCATAGTCTCCCTAGTAGTTTGTGTCCCCCCCTTTGTATCTGGTTAGGCTAGTCTTTCTCCCCTGTTCAGGGGAACTACGTTGCCCTGATCCTCATACCAGATGAGGTACGTAGGCAGGAGGTCGTACGAGATCTCTCCGGGCACCCTTTTTCTTTTTGTGTGTGTTTGCTTGACGGTTGCTAGGCTCGAGTGCCAGACTCCTTAGTAACTTGTTGTGTGTTATTCTTCTTGTGTGTGTCAGGAGACGGATGTAAGCCCAGCGATTGGCATTCCGTATCCTATTGTTGTGTGCTTGGAGTCCGATATAAGTCCAGCAAGTGGCATTTGGTTTCCAGTGTGGGTTTGTTTGGTTCGGAGTCTGATGTAAGTCCAGCGATTGGCATTCGGTTTCCATGTTTGCCTGTTTGTGTGTTTGCTTTGATGTCTCAGCGTCTGTGCGTGTGTTTTGTTTGGCGTGCGTGAGCCGAACTACGGTAGCTCTGATTCTCATTCCAGATGAGATACGTAGGCATAGGATGCGATATCCTAGCGAGCCCTTTCCTCTCTTCCCCCACCTGTGTTGTTTCAGTGTGTGTGTGTGATGTTTGTTTTAGCAACCTTTTCTTTCCTTCTGAGCGTGGATCCCGTCGAGTACGACGGATGCGTAGGGGTGCTAATACCCGACTCCCGATCCCATCTCTCTTTGGTCGCGAGACCATGTCTTTTCCAGGTTTACTTCGAGCGTTTCCTTTCCCTCTTATGGGATAAATAACGCACGGTGGCGGCTCTGTGTTGTTTTGTTTTAGCCCGCCGGTTTTTTTTCGCGGATGCGACACACCCAAGGGTACAAATATGCATCATTAGGGATCTCAAAGTCCCACTGTCCCATCTGCACCATTTCCTCCTCTATGTCAATAGATAAAAAGTTACAACCATGAGGATGAGCGTGCAATAGGGCTTTTATCCACCACATAATTTTAATGTTAGTAGGATTGTAGCCAAAGAAATTGTCTATGAAATTTAATGTAAATTTAGGTCTTCCATTAATTTTTGGACTTTTATACAGTTTCCGGTTTGACATATGAAGCCCATGAAGAGCATACCCTAAGATAACTTCACCAATATAATTCCTAGTGGGGTAATCCTCCCTCACTTCAAGAATTGTCATTTATGTGTTTCTCACCTCATAATACTCCATAACCTTAATAACGCTCACTTAGGGATATCTTAATTCTAAAGACGACACCTCTAATTTCACTAGGTTTATCACTCCATCTTCAGTCTGAGATGAAGCATCGTTGATTTCATCACTGATACTTAAATTTATGAATGTGATAATTAGCTTGCATACATTGACCATTAATAAATATAGAACGAAAAAAAGTGAATAAGAAAAGTGAGAGATTGATACCTTAAATATTTATGCAAGTTTTGAAGATTAAAGAACAAAACAACAAGAAGAAAACCGATGGAAACCCAGAAAGAAGAAGACTCTGAAAGATGAAGATCAAGCAACTGATGATAATGAATAATGTAGAACGCATAAAGTATGTAATGTGTATCTAAAAAATTTCTATAAGACGAAGAAGTTTATAGCTCTTGGAAGCAAGAGAATACGACAAAGAAAAACCAACTTTGTTTTTCCAATTTACAGGCAACAATGATGCCGAGATAAACGAGGCCCCATCTTCAATAATAGGTAAATGCTCACATTAAACCACAATAGTGAAGAGAGGCCTCATCTTCATCTTAACCGTTGATACTCATCCAGCGAGCTTCTGCGTCTCACGGTGAACCGACCCGTGATGATTCTAAACAACACCCCTATATAAATGTGACTATGTGTCGCATCCAAGTATTCATTCATTCACACACTTGAAATTTTGACCTATGTCATATGTTGACTTGAGCATTGAATTTTTAATCTTGCACGCACCTCCCTATCTTAGATCACTAGAGACCTCTAAAATTATACTAGAAGTCATCTTCATCCTACTATCATTTTCTATTCCACTATGGGATAGTTAGGCTCTTAGTTATAGATCTAGAGTTAGGATAAGGTTGACCTTGGTATTGTTAAATATGCTTGGATCTCATCCTAAAAAGCCAATTCAAAGGATGAGGTTTCCCTCACATATTTATACACCCAACAACCCGGGAACCTAAGCAACGTGAGACTTCAAACAAACTCCAAAAACACAAATACCAACTTCAACACCCACCTTCACGCCTAGCATGGGCCCGAGTCAAATGTTCATATTGTAGTCCTTAACCCTGCTTCGATACCATGTTAAACATTATGAAAAAATAGGAATAAGAAGTTTTCTGAATGTTCTTGAGTGAGTAAAGCACTCAACATGCATGGTATTTACACACACTATATAATTAATTATATATCATGTTTACATGGAGAAATAAATAATATTTAAACTCCCAAAATGCATGAATCTAAATATACATGAACCTAATACTTAAATGCTCATTTTAATGGGAAACATACAATGTATTTTTTATTTATTTCCAACACTCCCCCTTAAGCTGGTGAATAAGTATTCTCCATTTCCAACTTGGATACAATTCGTTAAAATTTTGAGCTACTTAATCCTATAGTGAGGATATCCGCAAGTTTCCTTTGTGAGGACATATATGGGATGCAAATCAGCCCACTATCAACCTTCTCCTTAATGAAGTGTCTATCAACTTTAATATGCTTAGTCTGATCATGTTAAACTGAATTATATGCTATACTGATAGCTGGCTTATTATCATAGTAGAGCTTCATGAGTCATTCCCATTTGATTTTCAAATCTTCTAAAATAATTTTGAGCCAAAGTAATTCAGAAATGGCTTGTGCCATGCCTCGAAATTCAGCTTCAACACTAGAACATGCTACTATATTTTGCTTCTTACTCCTCTAAGTCACAAGATTTCCTCCAAGAAAGGTGTAGTACCCTTTATGGATCTTCTATCAACAATTGTACATGCATAGTTTGCATCAATGTAGGCCTCAAGGGTTGTATTTCCATTTATTTTGAACAAAATTCCTCTTCATGGAGTTCCTTTGAGATACTACATGATTCTATGAACTGCTTGTAAATGAATCTCTTTAGCAAAAGGCATGAACTGATAAACTATACTTACATCATATACAAGATTAGGTATAGCGTGAGAAAAATAAATTAATCTCCCAACAAGACCTTGATACATTTATTTATCTACTACAACATCTTGTTTTGTATTACCTAATTTAAGACTTGGATCCATAGGAACAATAACAACTTTACATGCTTTTCCCTGCCTCTTTGAGTAAATCTATAACGTGTTTTTGTTGAGATATAAAAATTCCTTTTAGGGAATGTACCACCTTGATTCTCAAGAAGTACTTCATCTTTCCAAGAGTTTTTATTTCAAACTCCTTAGCCAAACAATGGCTCAAGATCTGTTACTCCTTCCAATCATCTCTAATCATTATAATGCCATCCACATATACTAACATGATTGTCACTCCCTCTTGTGGTGAGTGTTTGATGAACAAGGTGCGATCCTCTTGACTTTGTTTATACCCCGAGGATATCATAACCTCAACGAATCTTCCAAACCATGGCCGAGGTGATTGGTTTAGGCCATATAACACCTTTTTCAACCTGAAAATTGTATTGATAGGCATATTTATTTCATACCTCGGTGGTACCTGCATATAAATCTCCTCTTCAAGTTCCCCATGTAAGAAGGCATTCTTCACATCAAACTATTGTAAATTACAACCATAATTTGTAGCAAGTGACAAAATTACTCTTATTATATTCATCGTTGCAACAAGAGAAAATATATATGAATAGTCATTTCCATAAGTTTGTGTAAACCCTTTGGTAACCAACCTAGCCATATATCTTTCGATTAATCCATCAGCCTTATATTTTACTGTGTACACCCATTTGCATCCAATTGACCTCTTTCCTTCTGGTAAAGTCACTTACTCCTAAGTTCCATTCTTCTTCAATGTGTCCATCTCAATATTCATGGTTTGCTTCCATTTTTATCACACAATGCCAAATAAAAATTAGTAAGTATGGAAGTAGCGTCTAGGTTTGTATGGAATGTTATATGGGTAGGTGAGAATTTTTTAAAAGAAAGATAGTTTGAAAGAGGATATAAAAGTTGTTTGGAGCATTTTTGGGTACCTTTTCTAATAGAAATTGGAAGATATAGGTCATCATCTGTTTTTTAGGTCATAATTTTATCCTATAATTCAGAAGAATTAATTACCTCATTCGAAGGAGTCTAGTCAGGCTCTTGAACTTGTGTTGATTTAGGAACGACCTTTGACTTCCTCATGTAAATGAGACTCTTTCCATATCTTGGATCAACTTCACGTCCAAGCTTAGCTATTGGTATATTTGATTGAAGTGACTCAACTCCTAGTTCTTCAGTATCAGATGGGTACGACACAAGTGTGTTTAATTCAAGACCAGAAAGATCAAGTCTATTTGAATCAGAACTAGAAGAATTAGGTGGATTTGACTAGAGACCAGAGAGATTGAGTGTATTTGAGTCATGACCAGCATGACTAAATGTAATTGACTTAATACTAGACAAATTGAGTGTATTTTACTAAAGACCAGAAAGATCGACACTTTCAATCTTATCTTCCTTAAAATTCTCCCCTGAAGATAAGGTTAAGCGACGTACGACTCCTTTTCATGAAAGGTAGGATCCTTTGACACAAAACACCTTTTAGATGGAGGATGAAAACATTTATATCCCTTTTGAGTAGAGAAATACCCGACAAGAACGAATCTTAGGGTTTTAGGATCAAGTTTTTCCTGTCTTGAGTATGCATATGGACATATGAGACACAATGGAAGATTCGAGGTTTAAGATTACCACTTGTTGACAAATTTGGATAGAAGGAAGAAATAACATGCATAAGACTCTTGAACCCTAATACTCTAGAGGGTAATCGATTAATAATATATATGCTAGTGTGAATGGCCTCCCCCCATAAATATTTGGGAACATTTTGATAAAACAATAGTGCTCGGGTTTGGTTTAATATATGCTCATTTTTTTTACTACAATTCCATTTTGTTGTGGTGTTTTAACACAAGAAGACTCATGGATAATTCCCTCTTTTTGACATAAATAAATAAGAACATGATTGAATTAATATTTTCCATTGTCAGGCCTAAGCCTTTTAATGTTTACTCCATATTGATTTTTAATCATGTAGAAAAACTTTGGGAAAACAGTACTGACGTCAGACTTGTTATGGATTAAAAACACCTAAGTAACCCCGGTACAATCATCTATAAAAGTCACAAACTACCTAACATCTATTACATTTGGATTGGTAGAGGGACCCAAAACATCTAAATGAATAAGATAAAAAAGGGAAAGACTTCTTTTGTTGTTTAATGAAAAAGGTAGACGCTTATGTTTAGGAAACTCACACATATCATAATGAATATTTTCAATATCTACCTTATTGAATAGTGACAAAAAAATAAATTTTAATTACTCTAAAAGAAGGATGACCTAATCGACAATGAAAAAGAAATATTTTTTTTCCTTTTTGGAGAGTACCGACTCTGACATAAATGAGTGCGACAAGTGGAATTTTGTAAAATGATCCGGTTCTTCAAGATAGTAAAGGTCATTCTTTTTTTCTAGCACATCCAATCATCTTTCTCGACTCCTTATCTTAAAATATACAATAGTTATTATGAAAAGTTACACTATAGGATAAATTGTTTGTAAGTTTTTGTATGGAGACAAGATTCATGGACAACTTTAGAACATGGACGACCCTTTTTAAGGTTATAGAATGATTTTTTATTTGGATATCTCCAACTCCAGCTACAGTTACGAGAGTACCATCCGTAATAGATTTTTTTTATTATTGGGACAAAGAGAATATCTGGAGAATTGTTTTGAAGATGGGGTCATGTGGTCTGTGGCTCCTGATTCTAATATCCAAAATAAGTAAGAAGGTGTTTCTGAGACATGAAATCTAAATGAGAGTGGAAGTTTACCAAAATACATCACACTACAATTACTTGATGATTTTTTCATACTATTGGTCATGAAGGAAACAAAAACAACCACCAAATATTTATGTATAAGATATTAAAGAAAACAAGATTCGTTGAAGAAATCAACCCAAAAAATGTAGGGACAACGACTGGAACTATGCATACGGCTGTTGAAAAATGTGCAAAGATGTACCGATGGCTACAGGAAATTGTACGGAACTGTATGGACGGCGACTGAAAAAGTATAGATAGTGTTTAATTAAAAAACTTGACAACAAGTGTCGCCTAGTCAAGATTTAAGGGTTCTGACATCATAAAAATGTCCAATCAAATTTCTAAATAATGATTAGCGGAAGTAGAGTCCCCTAGATTAGGAGCTCTGATGCCATGTGAAAAATAGGAATAAGAAGTTTTCTGAATATGCTTGAGTGAGCAAAACACTCGACATCCATGATATTTATACACATTATATAATTAATTACATATTATATTTACAAGGAAAAATAAATAATATTTCAACTCTCTAAATGCATGAATCTAAATATACATGAACCTAAGACTTAAATGCTCCTTTTAATGAGAAACATACAATGTATTTTTTTATTTCTAACAAATATGCTTGGGTCTTAACCTTAAAAGCTAGTTCAAAGGAGGAGATTTCCCTCATATATTTATATACCTAACAACTTGAAAACCTAAGCAATGTGAGACTTCAAACAAACTTTGATAATACAAATATCAACTTCATCATGTATGACATTATGTGATGCGAGTCTTATAGAAATTCATAAATGATTTTATCTTCTCGGACTTGACACTATCTATAGAACAATTGGTGGAAAAAGTTTTCTTTTCTACATAAAAGTGGTTTCACGGGATATCTTCTTGACATTCATGTTATTTCAGCAAGTAGTTGACATACCATTTTTTAGGTATGAACTAAGTAATTGTTTGTAGCAATTTGGTGTATAATTATTTCTTCTTTTAGGTTCTTGCTATTGTTGATATAAATTTTACATCGTTGATATAAATTTCATAACTAAATTTTATGAAAACCTCAATACATACACATTATAAATGACCTATCTATGTGTTTGATAATACATGCATGCTATGAGAACATAGCTATTTTAGTCTTTAGTACATAATAGCTAGTGCAGTTCTAAACCAGCAAAATCAAAGAGTACATGTAGCTAGGCAAAAAGAAGCTCTTTTACTAAATAGACACTGCCATGGTATTTCATATCTAGGAACTGAAATATACTAATATCACCACACCAAATAAAAAGTTCGCATTGCATGACAATTTATTCATGGAGCTATTGGACCCCAAATAAAAATAGCTCTAGCCTTTAAAAGCAACTGCGCAAGTTTGTTTTGGACATTGAGGCTAATGACTTGATTAACACCACCTATATATTGTTGTCCTATGAAAACTGCTGGTACACTTGGTCTACAACCTAGTTGAATCAGTGACCTCTCTATCTCATCACCATTTACCATTTTGTCAATCTCAATAACTATAGGGTTGGCACCAAAACTGCTTATCAGAGCTTTCGCAGAATGTCCCATGCAACAACTGCTCTTGCTGAATATCACCACTGGCTTGTCAGCTGTCAATGCTGCTACTGTATCCATTGCTACAAAATAACTCAAATTTGAATGACGTTTTTGTTACTTCAGAATGTTATATGAGTGAGTTTATGAGAATGTCTATTTATATATTCTAGTTTCAGCTGTTTTTAAATTTTTTTTGGAATAATATCTAAGATAGAACAAAAGTTTTTGAAGTTATGTCATTGGTGGATTAATTCCCAATATTCTCTTTGTGATTGCTTGATAGTAACCACAAATATTATGCTTTTTATATAATGAGTGAATATAGAGTAACTTATGGGTGCATGTGCTTCTTTGTATTCAACCCAACATCTTGGCTATGTTAAGATTGGCTTTGTATTTGCTCTATTGCAAATTTTATTAAATGTAATTAATGTTATTAAGCTCGTTTTAGAATTGCATTGTGAAAATCATTTCAGGATAAGGCTATGTTACCTCACACATTTGAGAAAGTTAAATACGTTACACCACATAACAGTATTTTAATAGTGTTGAATGAGAATATGACGGAAGAGAGACCGAATTTCTCTCACATAACATAATTGTTAAGGACGATAACATTGAAATTTAAATTCATTAATAATATTGTTCTTATCAAAATCAAGGCAAAAATAAAACTGGCCCAACATCGTACAGGTTTATGGATCTGGATCATGGCTAATCTAGACTGGATCCGACCCCATAAGCAAAGTACTGTGTAAACCATAAAAATTAGAAATTGGTGATAAAGGTGATGTCAAGGCAAGCACGTTACAAGTATGTCATCAATTAAAATGTTCTAGGGCATAAAGAGCATACATGAACTTGCCTTAAGAAAGGTCCAGATCCATGCATAAAGTATGATATGGATTGTCGGATCATAGAGCGAGCCATATGTCTAACATCTAACAACATAAACAGTTTGGATGGAGACTAATGAAGAAGGACCGACAAAAAGGGGATGACAAACATCAAATCAGGTACACACTAACAAAACCTAAAAACATTCATTTACCCATTTCAATCAAATCAAATCAGGTACACACTGACAAAACCTAACAACATTCATTTACCAACCTCAATCAATTAATGAGTTAAGCGTCATAGTGTCTTTTGCAGGTACATCCTTTTCTCGCCGTCTATCCAAATAGTGAAAGAAATTGACCGATCAAAGAGAAAGCTCATTCAACACATTGACACCATCTATATTTTCAGTGCATCGTTGGATATTTTGGCCTAGAGAAATCACTAGTATCGTCTGTCAAAAACGCTATATACGCCATTTCGTTTTATTTTTCATTCAAGAAAATATGACCACTTTCGGGTAAAAGAAAAACCCAAATAGGCGAGAAGCGGGGTTTCTCAAGAACTCCTTTACTAACTAAATGATTGACCGATGTGAGTACTTACCCGTCGTTGAAAGAAACAATGGTATCCTTCCTCGACGGGAAAGATCCATTGATCGCCAAAGCAAATGAATATTTTCCATGTCATGTCGTGGAAAGTGTATATATTTCTAACAACAACTACTACATCCTCTCGTAACAAAAAAAAACACATCTAAGAGATTCCCAAACTAGCGAGAGACCTATATTCTCTTTCTTTGATGAAAAATTTCCTGATAAGACCCCTATCATCGAGTACTTCTCTCCACGAGGGTAAAAATGGAAGACTGAGATGTTAGACGCATACTGGTAGGCCAAGGAAGTTCATGTGATATCATGTATGTAGAGGCATATTGAAGATTGAAATTTCATTCCATTCTAAAGCCATATTACGGAGGAAACCTACAAGGTTTCTATGCAATGGTCGTAAGACCCCTGGGAACCGTAGAACTTATGATATCACTTGGGACAGGTTTGAGATAAGAAGAATCAAGATAAAGTTTTCTATCTTCGACTGTGACTCCATTTACAATGGTATCCTCGAACGACCTCCTCTTGCCAGCTTAAGAGTCGTTTTATCAATTGTGCATTTGAAGATCAGATTCCAAACTATGAAAGATCAAATTATAGTGTTAGAGGCGATTTACCCTTCATTCGTCCCTACAACTTAGCCTTTCATACAAAGAAGATAGATAATGATGATGCACGTGAGGAGCACGAGGAAACACTAGAGTTAAATTCCCGACTATAGTAAATACTTCTAGAGTAAGACAATGAATTTATACTCCCCCAAACCTAGAAAAAAAGGGGAGACCCAATCCCATATGCTAATTCGTGACCATTCAAGTGAGTGGAAACACGTCTAAGACTATTAAGATAGGAGCAAACCTTCCAAAGCCTATACAAGAGGCCTTAACAGAGAAACCATAATTTGTTCGCATGGTCATCAAAAGAGATGTCCGATCTAAGTACAAAGCTAGCATGCTACACTTTAACTAGCACCTCCATATGATTTGAGTAACTTGTCTTCCCCGCGGCCTTTTCCATTGTGGGGAATGAACATTTTGAACCCATTTTACTTAGTGCACAAGAAACTCGAGTTTCTAATTATGGTCGTAAATTATTTCTTGAAGGCGATTGAAGGAGAAACATTGGAAAAAAAATGTTGGCTACAACATTTTACGCTTCTTCAAAAGGAATATACCCACTCGGTTTAGGACCTCTTATGTGGTATTGACTGATAACGAGACATAGTTCATGGATCATAGATTCAAAGGATTGATGGAGGATCTATAGATAACTCATCACTTCATTTTGGTAGAGCACCTTTAAACTAACAACCAAGGAAAATCAACAAAAAAAGTTCTACCGAGAGGATTGAAAAGAAGACTAAATGATTCTAGATGAAACTAGGTCAACTGCCACGCATTTTGTAGGCATACCACACAAAAACCTCACTCTTCCATGAAGGAAAATACCTTTGAGCTTACCTACAATTCTGAAGCAATTATCCTAGTTGAAATGGACGAGTTAGCTGGTGGACCTCTCATCGGACCCCTAAGAAGCTAACAAAAACGATTGCTTAGAAAAATTATATTTCTAAGAAGAAAGAAAATATTGAGTCATACTAAGAGATGCCATAGTAAAAAATAAGACAAGTTCCAAGTATTATAAAGAACGTTGTTCCAAGGGACTTCACTCCCAGAGATTTGGTAGTAAGAAGAGTGTATGTGGGAAACAGACACATCGAAGGGAAAGCTAGTGCCAAAATAGGAAACCCCGTAACATATTACTTCTAGCACATGAAAATTAGCCTACACTTTAAAAACACTTTCGGGGAGCACAATAACCCAAACATGGAATGCAATGAAACTTAAATTAACTTATCGTTAAATGGTCATCATATCTTGTAAAAATCAAAATCGAATATATGAAGTTTACTAATCAAAACCCTTTAATTTTGTTAATATTTGCCACTATATAAGAAATTCCAAACATGTTTCTCATAGGGACAAGAATGAAGGCTAAAGCCACTATGATGGAAGCAAAAGAACCTAACCTGAAGATTATCAACCATCGGAAAGAAGGCCTCTTTCAAAATCGACCCATCCTTTCAAGGGTACCATTGGCCAAGAACACATACTCGAAACAAAACAAACAAGCAAATGAAATAACATTAAACATTCAAATAAAACAAGGTAAAACCCATAATATTTGTCTTAAATTATAACAAAATATTGTTGAACATGTGATTTCCCACACAGGAGAGGGGATGGGGGTGAATTGTGTGGTTAAAAAAACCTGATTTTGAAAAAACTTTTAGGTTTAGAATCAGATCTTAAAAACATTTTAAAAGTTAGTTTTATCATAGGATAATCAAGAGCTTATGAAAACTTTTATCACGGACCGAGCCTTCGAACCTAAACAAGGGTTTAATCACACAATCCCTGAACCGAAACTTTTACGGGTTTAGCTTCTAACCTAAACAAACAATCGCTAATTAAATAAAATGTTCAACCAAGGTATAAACAAAAGTTCCTTGGTGAACTTACAAATCTACCCTTCTATAATGACAACTTCTCACCTGTAAAAAGGACTTTCTCGAAAAGAACTTCGACTCAAACTTAGTGTGAGAAAGTAAAAATAATAGTTTAGAGAGAGAGAGACGTATGCAATAAAACACAGTTCTGGATGTTTTGAAATGAGGGAAGGGACCTCTATGTATAGGCTATTGGTTGGCTCAAAAAATAAATCGTTTTAAAAGTATTTTACGACTTGCCAATCGATTGGTAACATGTCCCAGTCGATCAGTTAGATCCATTAAAATTGATTACCAAGTTAAAAGAGAAAATAAAAGATACCTAGCCATTATCCATCATTAAGATGTTATCCTAATCAATTAGGGAGCATTTTTGAAATCTCCCAATCAATTTGAATAAGGTGTCAATCGATTTGCAAAGACAAAATCAGTCTGCTTCTAACTCACCGTGCACGACTAGAAGAAAATTTTGAAAGTATTTCTTTGAGAAAAATTAGTTTAAATTTTTTTTCGTTTGTGTGTGGTTTAGCCTTATACTTTTACAAAAACACCCTTATGCATTACATAGTTTTCACTCAGACTAATTAAGGCATGACTTTCGTGTACTTCAAGACTTTGTTATATACTCTCCTTCTTGTAGATACTTGCTTGAGTTTACTTGAGATGGAGCTTGAGTTAACTTCCATTTGGTTTCCATCATTGGATAGTCAAGTCCAACAATCTCTAATTCTTTGGTTTGAATCTTTAAGTGCTTAATCATTTATGCTTGACTTGTCTTCATTAATTATCATTATTATACAAAAGTATTCATCATCATAAGTATAATAGTTTTCCTTATTCAAAGTATATCACCTGCAAAATAAGGTTCCACAAATTTTGGGACCAAATGTTCCACAACCACAAAAAAAGAAAAAAAAAGGAATAAAATCTCATTTATCAGGAGCTTCTACCAAGCTCCCTTCCATGAAAGATCTACTTAGCATATTTTTTTTCATTTATCAAATCATCTAAGGCTTGGAACCCCTACTTCAAATCCTTATCTAAAGCCTTGACATTAGACCAGACCCTCTCCTTTTCAGTCACTCATCATCTACTGTGAGCATGAAGCCAACCAGGTCTACAACCTTTGAAAAGCAGGAAAGGAATTCTACAAAAACATGTTGACAACTTAAAGGCCCCGACTCTATGCATGTTTTACAATTCTCCTATGGGATCATTCCAAAGAGCTTGTATAGAGAGGCCGAAAAGAACTAGAAAAAACCGTAAAAATCATCCCTTCTCATAAACATTGTCTAGAGTTTTATTCCTCTTTATAAGAATATGATATTCCATAAGAGACAAATGAGTTACTGTTTACACAAGCCCAAACAAAGGGCTTCCTTATCTCTTAAAGTCAAACCCTCACGAAGAGACGTATATTCATCAACCTTTGTTGCTACTTGAACATAATATGTTTTCTAAGCCTTGACTTGTTCAACATATGATAATCTCTGACAAATTAAGAACAAAGTTCATCAATGAATCTAAAGAAAAAAACATGTTAACACATAATAAAGAAAAGGAAATTAACAAATACATTAATTCCCAATCTCCAACCAAAACTAGAGACCAGCTAACCACAAGGAGATTCCTCATTACACGAGTCTTAAATTTACGATTGTAGGAGTGTCTTGCAGACCAACATTAGTTCCTACAAAACATAACCTCTAGCAACTCCGGACAAGGGGGTACCCCTGGCAGATTGCCATCTATTGTTAAATTTATATTGCCAAAATCTGGAATGTTGGGAAGCACATTATCTGGGATATGATTCTCACTAAACAACCAATAGTATAAATTTATTGAACTAGGGGAAACACCATTAACATCCTCAACAAGCAATATTTACAGTTTTTGGATTATCAATACACCATAAATTAGAGATGAAAAAGCTATAGGAAACTTAACAACTTAGTATTCTGCTTATCTTAGAATATTTTTATAGACATACTCTCCGAAGTCAAATGCAACTCTAAAGTTATCTAAACTATGATTTGTAGGAGCCTAATTAGTGACTCTAATTTTGTTTAGTATATCATATTTTACACTCAGACTAGTAGCAGATAGTAACCCTTTGTCTGGCCATTCCTCGGGAACAGTTCCTATTATTTCTTTAGCTATTACCTTTAAGAAAGGAACACGGTCTGCAATGATTAAATTGCCTCGCCCTAGGTACTCATTTATGATTGTAGGGGAGAACCCAAAACAATAACCTCTGACATAAACTTTGTTGAAGTCTCCGCTTCCAACATCATTAAATTCTTTGGGAAGGATGTCAATGAATTCCTTGGGATAAAAGGGTCTAATATTGAAACCAGTCTTCATAATCTGAGGCATCTTCATGCAGTTCAATAACTTCATGACACTCCAGGGCATCTTGATAGCTCCCTGGGCTATTCTTCTATGGTATACAAATTTTAACTTAAAGAAACTCTCTTCTAAGTGAAATGATACATTATCTAAGGGAACAATATTAACATTATTAGGATAATCCTTTCCTCCTAAAATTTTATTGCTTTTCTTATTGGGCGTATCATTATGTCATCCTAGTTGTTCTCAACATCTTCCACAACATTGTCTATAAATGAAGTTGTTTTTCTTTTTGAATATGGCTTTTTCTTCACAACTGATTTTTCAATAGAAACTATAGATTTTTTTTACTAACATCCTCCTTCTTCTTTAGTGTTTTAATTTTCTTAGATAGGATAGGGACCTTATTGGACAGTGTCCTCTTTGCCTCAACACAATCTTCTTCTTTTATTTTATTTGACTTCTTGGCAAAAAAAATTATTGTTACTAAGGATATCATCATTTGTCACATCTTTAATGACAAGAATAGACTCATTTTGAAGTTAATTATTATCAAGTATAGAAACTTCATCAAAATAAAAAGATTCATCAATATTGTCTTCATTCTTGTCACTAACATGATTCACAACATAATTCACTTCTGGAATATCAGGGGCAACTTGCTCATCATCCTTTTGAGTTAGAGACTCAGTCTTCAACATGAAATTTATGTTGTCTGGTACATCCTGGTGAACATCTTTTTTACCATGATGAGATTTTTGGTTCGTGTTAGCACCTTCTTCTTAAACTTCCTCTTCTTTGGGGTCTTTTTATCTATCTCAGGTTCTTCTTCGTGTGAGTTTTTCTCGGCTTCTTCAGGAACTTATTCCCTTACCTCTAAACTAGTTTCTCCATTGGCTTCCTCACCATTCAAATTCTAAACATCAGTTTCTATGGATTTTCTCCTTTATCATGAGGAATTCCATCACCAACGCTGGTGGCATCCTCCACAAAATGTTCTTGGCTGACTATAATGTCTTCATTACTTGAATCCTAACTTCAAAGTCCTTGTTATTATGAATATTCTCAATAAAGTTTTCTAACACAGGGACATCAACTGACTTAACCAAATGATTATCTTAAACCAGATCTTATAGTAGTTTTTCTCCTATAATTTTTTCAATATTATCTTCACTATGGGGTTTATCACATGCATGCATTGATTCTAGGGTTTGTTTAAGGTTGTCAGAGTCAACATTCTTAGACTTTGTGCTAGGTTTAGGAACTTCAATATCAGTTTTAGATACATTCGTAGGAACATTACCTTTAGATGGTTTAATAATTTTAAAATGGTTACCTTTTCCGGTCTTTGGGAAGATGACTTGAAGATGAGAAATCTCAAAAAGTTTTTTTGATTGCAAAATTCACTTGAGAGCTAAGGTCTTTTTTGTCTTTTAAAGCACCACTGACATCTTTTTTCCCTTTTCCAATCAGATCAGGCATTGTTAGCGCGATCACCTACCTTTTTCAACTTTTTCTTCTGAACTTAATTCGGTGGTTCTATGGTGGGAAGACCTCCAATCAGACTATCGACCTTCCTTCTAATGACCACTCCTTTCATATTTATTTCATTCATATTAATAATTGGCCTGTCTCCTATGGATGGTTTCTTAGCTTTCTTAATTTCCATATTGTCCTTAACTGATGTATTTGTTCCTTGTTTGGTGCCTACCATTACTTAAAACATTTTGAGATGAAGACGAACGATATGACTTAGGGTTAGGAAGATGAGATGAGAGAAGGGTCACTACGCCAAAAACTGGAATATACAGCGCACCTTAGAGGGCGCTTTCTTAAAGAAGCGCACTCTAAAGTGAAGAGAAAAATAAGGAGGAATAGACAACGCACTTTAGAGGGCGCTTTTGTAACAAAGCGCCCTCTAAAGTGAAGCGAAAAAATAATGAGGAAATAGAGGGACACCAATAGAGGGCGCGTTTATGAAAGCGCCCTCTAAGGGTACCCTTAGAGGGCGCTTTTAAAAAAGCGCTCTCTAAGTCCATGTACATTTCCAGTTTATAAGGCGCTTTTGGAAAGCCTTAGAGAGCGCTTTTTTAAAGAAGCACACTCTAAAGTGAAGAGAAAAATAAGGAGGAATAGACAGCGCACTTTAGAGGGCGCTTCAGTAACAAAGCACCCTCTAAAGTGAAGCTAAAAAATAATGAGGAAATGGAGGGACACCAATAGAGGGCGCGTTTATGAAAGCGCCCTCTAATGGTACCCTTAGAGGGCGCTTTTAAAAAAGCGCTCTCTAAGTCCATGTACATTTCCAGTTTATAAAGCGCTTTTCGAAAGCCTTAGAGAGCGCTTTTAGAAGCGCCCTCTTAGGCCCCCTTTAGAGGGCGCTTTTTTTACACAAGCGCCCTCTAAGGTCCCCTTTATTAAACATTAAAATTATAACATATATACTGCATGTCTCTTTATTTTCCCTCTCTATATGCTATTTCGTTTACGTAACTGGGTTTTTTCTCTACTGCGATTACTCTCGTCCTCCGTTCGTTCTCCCTCCCTCACCGTCGCCTTTTTCTGCTGCTGCGTTCACGTTCACTAAGTTATCTGCGTCCACCGTCGCTGTTCACTTTCTTCTTCATCGTTACCGTCACCTTGAAGGTATTTCTCTTCTCCATCGTTACCGTTCACTTTCTTCAGGTGTTTGATTAGGGCATTTTCTAAACTGAGTTTTACATTTTGTGCATTATGTTGGTTAATGTTGTTTAGGGAAAACGAGCACTATATGGTGTTCATGAGCACCTTGTTGTAAGGTTTTTTATTTCTGATTGAAAACTGATGTCATTTGGAGTGTGTTTGAGCTTGTGCTTAGAAGTTTGATGATTATGGATGCAAGTTTGTTCATGTTCCAAACACCATAAGTTTGCATTGGTCTTTTGTATGCAGTAGGTGTGTGTGAGTTTGTATTCAATAATGATGAAAAAAAGAGAGAGTTTAGATTGTTGTAACATGAGAGAAATGGAAGGTATATGAATGTGTTTTTTGTGTAGCTTCACGAATATGGTCATTGTCTTACTTGGGTCTTATTGAATCATTTCTATATTACAGATAAAATGGCTAACCAAGACGATACCCATGACGCGAGTGGATCACGTAACAATGTTGAAAAAGAAATCAAACGAGGATTGACTATTATGAAGTCAATCATTCGTGCAAGAGACAAGGGTGAAAAATTCGAAGTACATTGGAGTGCTGAAGACCAACTAATTGAGCCTAACGGTTCAATGTTGGCAAGTTACATTGGTTCCCTTGTTCGACAACATATTCCGATTACATGTGATAATTGGAGAAGTCCGGAATTGAAGGTTGGCAAAGAAAAAATATGGTCCGAGATACAGGTACTTACCATATATTATTATATGTTTTTTTTTGTTGACTATTTGTTGACCATATATTGTTATAATATTACTTATAATAACACACTCCATTTGTATGTTTTTTAGAGATCCTTTCACATCGATGAAAGCCGGCAAAAATATTGTATTCAATTGGCCGGAAAAAGACTCCGAGGATTTCGATCCTTTTTGTCCAACAAATTTCTCAATGATGAGGAAGGAAACTTTGTTGAAGCAGAACGACCAATGAAGTATGCGGAGATTATTTCAGCCGAAGAATGGGATAACTTTGTCGTCAAATGAAGAAACGAAAAATTCCATGTAATGTCTATTAATTATGGTATTATACAATTGTTAAGTTACTTGGTTCTAATATGCCTTAAACTTTTTTATCCAGGAAGTAAGCGACAAAAATCGGAAAAGGGCATCAAAACCCGCGTATCCGTACAAAAAAGGGCGTACGGGATATGCACGGTTACAACAAAGAATTGTGAGTATATTCAAATGCTATGAGCTTATACATTGTCACAATATGTTATAATTGATGATCTTATAATCTGATTCAATTTGTAGCTTGCCGAGGAGAAAAGTGACGCAACATCTCTTCCGGAGCATGTATTGTGGAAGGCTGCTCGGGTTGGGAAGGATGGGGCTGTCGTTGAAGCGGTTCAAAATGTTTATGACGAATGTGTAAGTATATGAAACATTATTTCTTTAATTATATCGAAAATTTTGTTAGACATATAATTCATTTTTAATCTCCTCTAATAATATTTCAGGAGACTTTATCCAAAACCTTACCTTCAACCGAGGTCCAGGATTGCAGGAGCGTACTTAGTCGAGTACTAAATGTTCCTGAGTATTCCGGTCGTGTGAGGGGTAAGGGTTTTGGTGTGACTCCGTCGTCATTTTATAAAAAACCAAAAACAAAAAATCCTACCAACAAAGAGGTGATGGACACCTTGACGGAGTTAAGGGCACAAGTACTAGAACTGCAAAAGGAGAATGCAAGGTATATAGAGGAAAGGTGCGGTTCCGAGGCAAAAGATACTAGTGACCGAGCTAGTATCAATTGCCAACCAAAATTTCCCGAGGTAATTATATATGTTATTATGAAATTAAAATAGCACTTTTTTACTTGACACATATACACGTTAACAATAACATTTATTATTGGTTTAGGGCATTACACTTTGTCAGCTGTATCTATCGTCACCAACTTATCGCATGGTTGGCAAGGGAAAAGTGCACAACACTTCGGGTGAATTACTTCACCATAATCCCCTCCCGGTGGGATATATGAAAGTTTCGGTTGACCTTGTATTAGATACCGACGCGCTTCTACCATTACCTGACGTTGTTTCAGAGACAACGTTGATGCGAGATGCAGTCGGATCCTTTGTTGGATGGCCGTCAGATCTAATTTTCCCAGATGCCGAGGTATATATGTTCTAAATGATTATGAATATTTAGTATTCACATTTCAATTCAGCTACAATTATGATATTTAATCAATCCTTATTACATGGTAATGTTAGACTCCTACAAGACCCACACATAAAGCTGGTAAAGGGATTTCAAGACGCATCGAGTCGGTTGCATCTCAAAAAGAGGTACAAATATATATACCCATTGAATTATATACACAACGATTCTGTTGCATCACAAAAAGTCATGATTTAATTTATATGAATTTTTAGGTTCCCGGTCGAAAGTTGAAAAAAGCTGGTAACGATATTCCAACGACGTCAGGGACAAAATCTCAAATTATGATGCGTCTTGAGAAAATGGTGGAAGAGTCTGATATTATGCACGGCGCCATCCGTAGTGTAGCTTTTGATGAAGGTGTTTTCGGATTTGCTCATTCCGAAATAATTGCAAAGGAGGACATGCAACAACTTTTTGAACACGAAGAATTGGGCATCGCTGTCATTCATACATACATATGGTACTCCGATCAATCTATTATTTACTTAGTTGAACAATTTATTTACACATTTCAATGAGTAGTCTAATGTTTATTATGTTTCTATTTAAGGTATATGTATGTAACATTGATGCGGGGAACTGAATTGTGTAAGCGATTCAATTTTATTGCTGCTTCCCGTATCAACACAACGTTTATAACGAAAAATCCAACATCCGTAAAGAATGAACTAGTCGATAGATTCATGGCGGTCGACGATAATACTACACCCAGTTTGTATTTTTTACCGTTTAATTCTGGCAACGGGTTAGATTTTCTTTCTAATAATTTCATTCTAATCTATGTATATCTTTTACGTAGAAAATTTTCATGCATCTAAATTTTTGTTTTATTTTACAGTGGTCACTGGGTGTTGGTTGCTATGGATCTTTCGAGACTAATGGTGTATTATCTCGATTCGTTATCGGGTGATTGGAGTAAATATCCGAGTATGAAGAAGACGGTTGACGCGTAAGTGAAATTCCCCTAAATATTCGTGTGTATTTGTATATTTAATTATGTCTGTCAGATTGATCTCAATATACGTTTTTATTTTGTTAGGGCAATACTAAAATTTAGATCGAAAAAGAATTACCGTAATAGGAAGGACATTACCTGGATCAGAGTTCAGGTATATATTAAGTATCTTATTTTTGCTTATAATAGTGTTTGTTTTTTTGCTTATAATAGTGTTTGTAAGAAATTAACTATATATATATTGTTTGTTTTTCTGTGTAGTGTCCTCAGCAAAACAATTCGGTCGATTGCGGATTTTTTGTATTGAGATTTATGAGAGATATCATTGCGTTGAATCGTATAGACATCCCAAAAATGGTATGGAATAATAACTTAGGGTTTATTTTAATATTATCGGATATTTCATCTAATTTGTTACTAAATCATGAATATGTTTTATTCTCTTAATTGTAGTACTTTGAGGAATACAAATCTTACTCGAGAGCTCATTTGGATGAAATGAAGGATGAATTGTGTCAATTCATTGTTGATCAAAGAATCATATAGCTAGGTTGTATATTGTTGTACATATATGTATGGAATGTTGTTGTTGTATGCTGTTGTTGTATATATGTTGTATATTGTTGTTGTACTTTTACTAAATCATGAATATGTTGTTGTATATTGTTGATCAAAGAATCATATATTAATGTTGTATATATGGAGGATTAATGTTGTATATAAATGGATTCATGTTGTATATATCAATGGATTAATGGTGTATAACATTGGATTAAAGGATGAAATCAATATGAATTTTACACTTTTACAGCATGCGAACAGGTTACCAATTAAATATCCACTGTTTTTCAAACAATTTTTTTAAAATAACTAACACTTTAGAGGGCGCTTTCTGTAGGAAGCGCCCTCTAAACACTTTACATTGACAACTTTAGAGGGCGCTTTGTCTAGAAAGCGCCCTCTAAACACTTTACATTGACAACTTTAGAGGGCGCTTTTTCCAGAAAGCGCCTTCTAAGGTGTCCCTTTATGGACCACTCCAGAGGGCGCTTTTTTCTGAAAGCGCACTATAATGTGGCCCTTAAAGGGCCACTTTAGACAGCGCTTTCTCCAGGAAAACAAAGCGCTGTCTTTACCTATGCCAGCGCCACTTTAGAGGGCGCTTAAAAGCGTTGTTATAGGCCAAAATAAGCGCCCTCTTTTCCCTTATTTGGCGTAGTGGGTTCAAAATGAAATAACAATGAAGAAAAACTAAATAACTTGAGGTGCTAAACATAATGGGAGAAATAAATTTGAATATGAATCAGTTTAGTAATATGATTCACCAATACATTTTACAACACATGTTTCTTGTAATTGATGGACCAGAGAGACAAAAAAATTGTCCCAATAACTCTCTCTCCATGTCAACATTCATTGCTACATATTCTCAATTGTGCAAAGACCTGGGACACTTCTCAACTTTTGAGATTGTGCAACATCTAGGGACTTTGTGAAGACATAAACTAGTTAATTTTTAGTTGACACATGATTCATAGTGACCATTTTTCATTCCACAAGTTCTCTAATTAAGTGGTGACGTATGTCAATATGTTTGGTACGACTATGTTGATATAGATTCTTGGAAATGTTGATGGTGGTCATGTTGTCACAGTATAATGTTATAGCATCTTGCTTGACATTGTACTTCTTCAGCATCTTCTTATTCCATAAGATTTTAGTGCAAACGCTTCCAAAGAAATGTATTCAGCTTCAATAGTGGATAAGAAAACACAATTCTTCTTTTTGCTAAACCATGAAATAAGGTTGTCTCCCAAAAAGAAGCATACACCCAAGATGTTCTTTCATTCTTCAGCATTACCTGCCCAATCAGCATACCAATACCCAATAATAATATAGTTGGTAACATGTGAGTACAAAATCCCATAGTCACAAGTTCCATTAATATATTTGTTGATCCTTTTGACTTGTACGAGATGACTCACCTTAGGCTTTGCTTGTTAACAAGCATAAACTCCCCCGAAAAAGGTGATGTTAGGATGAGTGATAGTGAGGTATAGTAGACTTATAATCATACTTCTATAAAGACTTTGATCCATATTTATTCCTTGATCATCTTTAATTAGCTTTACATGAGTGGAGGTAGCGATACACTTGTACCTTGAATTCTCAAGGCCAAACTTCTTGACAATTTCTTAGCATACTTGCTTTGGGACACAAAAATACATTTTTTCATTTGTTTAACTTGGAAACCAAGAAAGTTGTTAAGTTCTCCTATGATGCTCTTTTCGAACTCTGACTACATTTGTTGTACAAAATGTTCACCATCTTACTTGACATCCCTCCAAACATAATATCATACACATAGATTTGAGCTATCATGATCTTTCCTTATAATTTATTGTTTCAATTCATAGAATGCCTTCTTATGCTTGTAGACATTATTTGGTGAAATAGTATCAATTAACCCTTTAACTTTTTCAACATACACCTATTCATTCATAAATCATTTAATAAACTCACTTTTAACATCGATTTGATATACTTTGAATTTTATAAGGAAGGATATTCCTAAAAATAATCTGATGGCTTCCAAGCGAGCAACATGATCCAAGGTTTCACAAAATCTACTCCTTCTATTTGTGTGTAACCTTGAGCAACTAGACGAGCCTTGTCTCTTGTTACATTACCATTTTCATCTGAATTATTTTTATATACCCACTTGTTTCCTATAATGTTTGCAGAGTTGGGTATGGATACCAACTCCCAAATCTTGTTTCTCTTAAATTGACCAAATTCTTCTTGCATGGAATTTACACTTGGTTCCTTCATTATTTGTCCCAGATGTTTGTTAGTGACAATACATTTAGAACGGTTGAAATTCACACATATATCTTGATCATACAATTGGCAGATACTGATGAGATTTGTATTGAGACCGTCAACTAGAAGAACATCATCTAAACTAGGGAGGCATGGATAATCTAGTTTCCCCTTTCTAATGATCTTTCCTTTAGTACAATCACCAAACATGACATAAATTTTTAAATAAGGTTTACCTCTTTTTAGTAGTTCTTTTCACCTATCATATGTGTGGAGCAGCCAGGGTCAAAGTACCAATCTTCATGTGAGGATGCTCTTAACAAGGTGTGACCAATATGACTTCCAGTTGCCTCGTTGAATTTTCACATTTGTTGAGGATGTCCAATCCTTTAAGGTTTCTGATAGGATGATTATGATGTTGGTAGTAGGGTATTCCATAAAGTTTGTAGAAAAAAAAGGCTTATATGACCTTGTTAGCCACACTAGCGACACACATATGATGTTCTGTTGTAGACAATTTTGTGTTAGTAATGATGTCGCGCTTGATGTTGAGACATAACTTGACATTAGGAACTAATTTTTTTTATTGGAGGAACAATCTTATTTTATGCATTAATTGAGCTATAGTGAAACCCAATACCTTTCATGTCTCTTGAAGTCTATCTAACCCCTAGGATTTCATCAAGAGTATCACAACCAAAATTTAGCATTTGAAATTATTTGTTCATACCATCAAGCTTGGATTTCAAGTGATTAACTTCTTCCTTTAACACTATAATAGTCCTGACAATATTTTCCTTGTCCTGAAGTATATCATTGATCTTTTCCTGTTGTTTCTCGCCATATAGGCATTCCTATTTCCACTTAAGGTACGATAAGTTGCATGCTTCAAAAATATATTCATCTGAGAGATCTTCATCACTGGAATCATAATCATAAACAACTTTTGTGGATCTTACATGGGCTGTGAATGTGTAAGACCCCAATTTTGACCCTAAGATCCCTCATGCTATCTCATCATATGCATTGACATTGGGATCACACCTTGGCATCCTCCTTACCCCTCATTAATTGGGTTTGAATTGGGAGAGATCACCAAGGACATTTGATTGTATCATAATTCATTTTTATTTATTTACTAACCAAAAGACCAAAAATATGTCATTATATAGTTTAACTCTTTTGTAGGTAGTGCATATGCCCACCTATGCTCTATCAAGCTCATATCTAGGGTTTGAGACCCTCAATCCAAGGAGATCAATCAATATTTTGGTTACTTTGTCTCTAAGTATCATATATGGATTCCCATGATCTTCACATGTTATTTTGATCAAGAAATCAACAAGAGTTTGAAGCTTGTTTGCCTTGGAAGCCCTAATTCATCTGGATATCTTGTGTGACTTCTTCAACAAGTCTCTTCACCAATTGATCAAATATTTCAAGGGATACTTCACATTACATCATCTTATGCATATATGATCCTCCATGAGTCCCAAAAGTCAAGAGAATGTCAAGCTAGCAAGTTGGTTCATGGTGGTTGACCAGAGGAATTCAACTGGTCAAAACTGGGGTTCCCTAGACCCTATCTCCTACAATTTTTATCATATTAAAATAATTCCAAGAGAAACGTTACTCTAATTTACATTCCAAACAACTTTCATGTTAAAGTCAAGATCTATTTTTTCTAGGAAAGTCATTTTTTATGGTGAAAGAGTATAGGTCATTTTGTCTAAACCCTAATTTGGAGGTCAACTTCCCAAGATCATAACTTGCTCAATTTTAATGATATGAAAGCCATTAAAATTCCATGATCAATTTCAATATGTCTAATTCATCTTTTATGTTTGTAGGAAGTGCAAATTCAACTTTCAAATACATATGCCAAGAGGAAACATTATAGGTCATTTTGGGCCAATACCATTGAACAAGTGATTTTCCTCAAACTCTAAAATGCATAAATCCTTCATTTTAAATCCAAATGAGGTCACATTTGTGACCAAATTGAAGGTATTTGAAAGAGATAAAACTTTTATGAAGGAAAGTTTCTCATTTGAAACCCATACAAAAAGTTATTCAAGGTGGAAGAAGTGAACATACGGCTTGGTACTTAGATTTTTTTTTATATGTTTGATTTTCCAAACTTCCACATCAAAATTCATCATGATTCAAGCTTCTAAATAAAACGTGTTCAACATGAAAGTTGTTCCTCTTGATCTAATCTTTCCAAAAAGTCTAAAATCATCCGATTTGGAAAAAGTATGAGGCATTTGCACATGGCTTAAAGTTGAAGGACCATTTGGAAGATTTCAAGTTCCACTTTTCATACACGAGTGCATGGCTTCAAAGCATGATTTCAGAATGGCTTACACTCATTTTTGGACCTAAGTGCATCACTTGATGGGCCTATCACACGCCCATGCAAGCATGCAAAAGAGATTTTCAAGGTTTGCCAAAAATGGAAGTTTGCAAATATCATTGACATTGGCCTATAAATAGAAGCTCTCTTGCTCAGAAATAAGGACCTCATGCGCCAACTTTGATTCAGCAACCCTAAACCCTCACCATTAAAGGATAAGCTTGAGGATTTTCTTTGAAAATCGAGTTTGAATCTCCCACTGTTTTTGAGATTGAAACTCCAAGAGTCTATTGTAGCGGTAAATTCATGACCATCAAGGGAAAAGGGAAAAGTACGAACAAAACCCAAAGATAAGAAGTTTTCAAATCAAAACTAATAAAATTCCAGAGATTACAGGTAAGGGGGTTGGTTACACAGAGGGATGGTGTTAGGCACCCAAAGTGTCCTAGGTACTCCTAGGGAGCCCATTTTTTTTATGTGTATATATATGTATTTTTGTACAAAAGATGTTTGCAACAAATGGAGTGGAGGGACTAGAAAAGAATTCATTAATTATATTTTTTGTGTTTGACAAGACCTTCGGACTTGTGCCTACGTACCAACATAAAATGAGGGATCAAAACCACGTAGTTCGTGGTAACAATTTCAAAATGAGTGCATTGCTTTTAACAAACATTTAAGTTTAACAAAGGCATAAGAGGCCTAAAAATAGTTTTTATGAGTGTTAGTTATTTTTGGATTTTGAAATTTTAAGTCATGTATGATTAAGTTCATTTACAAGTTTAATTAAGAAAGGAGTTTAAAAATGCAATGGCATAAGACCAAAGTTTCTAATTTGCAAAATGGTCTAAGTTTAGAAAACAAACACAAGCAAAGAAGATTTTTAAAAGGGAGGGAGAGATTTGAAATTAAAGAGATGGGGAGGAGATGGAGAGACTAATCCTAAGCACAGATTTAAAAGTTATGAGTTGAAAAGATCTGACCAATGGGCTACAATCCAATAGACAAGAATGTCATATAGAAACCCAAATTTCTCTTGGACTTTAAAATTAAGAAATATCAACACACAAATAGCAAGATGAAGAGCAATTCTTCAAATAAAGATAGCCACATCCAAGCTTAGCAACTTCATGACATCCTTCAAAATCTCCTATTCATCAGATGAACTCTAGGATGAGCAATTGGTACAGGTTCAAAGTAACAGCTTCAATCAGACCATGTAGTAGATGAACTCAAATGGGATAACAATACTTGCTTCAGATGAAGTTCAAATCACAAGCACTTGGTTTCATGAAAGTTTGCATTGGCCAATTTCTTTTGCATAGGGAATGTTACCTAATTCTAAGTCCAAAGTCTCAGAGCAAACCAACAGTCCACACAAAATGTCTTTTAGGGTTTTTGTTGTTATTATGTACATTAAGGTCAAAAGACCACAAACACAAACAAATATATACAATCACAAAATAATCACAAGATATGGCTTAAATGAGCAAAGTGAAAATGACATTAAAGTAAATAAGTTAAATGGTATGAATAATGGCAAATGAATAAAGGCTCAAAATTAAAGTGCATAAAAGCAAATGCCTTGAAATTAAATGTTAGTTGTTAATTGATTAGAAATTAGTATTGCTTTTGCTTTTGTTTTTTTTAAGTCATTCTTTGGAGAACACTCAACCCACTATTCACAAGCATGAATCCTTGAACCAAGACATCTTCCAAAGGAAGGAAAAAGGGCCAAGTTTTCACACAATACCATGAAAGAGGGGAGACTTACAATCTCATTTACTAGAATGCTATGCCTTTTTGTGTCAAAAATTTAGCGCTATGTTAAGCAATCGTAATTGGACTTATGTAGAAGTCACAACTATTTGAGGTCGGGCAATAGAAATTTTGGTGTTAATGCATGTTAGAGACATAGTATAAAGAACTATTCTCCTAAAATATACCACACACAAAGAGAATATGTAAAAGAGGTGAATCTAATCTCATCCACACTTATGTTAATTTTGCAATCAACTAGCCTTAGGATATAGAGATATCATAGGTACATGACATAAATGAATAGAGAAGGGGATTGAGATGAAGAGGGAAGGGGAATGGAATCAACACAAATTGGTCAAAGGAGGACTTTTATCAAATTAAAATCATTAATTCATTTTGAGAGATGAAATGTATATTTCATCAATCCCCTAAGTCCAATGATTTTAACCTAACAAAGTCAAATCAACCTTGACCAAGGCCCAACAACACAAGGCAAACTCAACAAGTCAAAATTAGAAGCTCAACACAATTTATTTTGCAATTAAACAATTAAAATCAATTAAATAATGCATTAAATTAAATTATGATTTGTCAAAATCCTAAAACCTCATCAAAACACCAAATAAATGGCCATGAGATTTATCATAGGTCAAACAAGGTCAAAGGACCTTGGAGAAAAATTTTCATAATTTTTGGATTCTTAAAAGTATTTTTAAACAATTAAAATTATTCACAAAATCAATTAAATCATGAAAAATATTAATAATGATTCAAAAAATGATTTTAATTCAGAAAATGAAAGAGAAATTTATTTAAAAAATTTGGTGAAACTCTCATGTTTTTTGGATCAATATTAAAATTATTATGAATTAATGAAAATAAAAAAATAAAAGTAAAATCAGAAAATAAGAAAAAACGTGGACCACTTGATCTCCCTCATTAATTGAGGTGGCATATCAAGTGGCTGCTGGCACGCATTCCACCATGGTACTGAGTCAACGCGCAACACAAGTGGTAATCAGTTTCAACACGCGTGATTAAAACATTTCAAATAGATCAAGTGGTTCTGATGAGTGCCAACACATCACCGGAGCCAAAGCTCCGGTCTCCTTCTCCGGTGAGCTTCATCGGACTGGTTCACTCACAACCATCACTAAAATTAAAAGTAAGGACATGAAGTTAAATTAAAAATGCCACTAAACTCGAATTTGGCCTCAATTTATCCTAACTCCAAGTATATTGAGAGATACAAGAAGTTGAAATTTGAGTTGCTTCGATTTGACCTCAAAGCAACTCAATCTTGTTGCCTACATTGGTAGTACTTCAGACAACCAAAGATCTAAGAGAATTATGGAGAATTGAGTGAGAATCGAAGAGATGAAAAATTCTGAAAAATACCTTCAATACATGTCTGTACTTTATTGATCTTGCTCTTGCTTGCTCTTGATCTTGTTCAGGACACTTGAAGGAGTAGAATTGAATGGATGAAAAGCTCAGGACTCTTGGAGTTTCGAATCTCAAAACAGTGAGATTCAAACTCAATTTCCAAAGAAAATTATCAAGGTTATCCTTTGAAATGAGAGGGTTTGAAGGTATGGATTTAAAGCTGGCCTGCAGGGTCCTTCATTCTGAGCATATAGGGCTCTATTTATAGCCAAATGGATTGATATTTGCACACTTGAAATGGAATTCCAAAAATAGCAATGTACATTGCATGGGTGCATGGGCGTATACATGCCCATGAAATCACTTCTTCTGATCCATAATTGAGTACAACCAATGCTGAGATCATGTTGGAATGCTAGGCAATGATGTATGGAATGTTTAAGTTAAATTTCTGCCAAATGATCATTCATGTTCAAACCATGCACAACTCATTAAAATCTTGTAAAAAAATGGATGATGATGAGGAAAAACTTTCATGTTGAACACTTTTTCATTTGAAGCATGGATCATGATGAATTTTAAGGTGGAAGTTGGGAAAATCAAACATGTCAAAATAATTTCTAAGTTTCAAACCATATGTTCACTTATTCCACCTTGGATAACTTTTTATGTTAGCTTCAAATAATAAAGGTTCCTTCATCAAAGTTGTAGCTCTCTCAAAATACTTCAAAATGGTCACAAATTTGACCTCATTTGGATTTAATATGATTGAGTTATGCCATCTGATACATGGGGAAGATTATGAAGAAGACTATGAATTTGCTAGCTTGGATGTGGCTATATTTATTTGATGCCTTGCTCTTCATCTTACTTGCTTATTGATATTTCTTTATTTCAAAGTCCAAAAGGAAAAGTGGGTTTCTGTATAACATTCTTGTCCATTGGATTGCATCCCATTGGTCATATCTTTTCAACTCTTAACTTTTAAATTTTTGCTTAGGATTAGTCTCTTCATCTCCTCCCACTTCTTAAATTTCAAATCTCTCCCCTCTTTCAAAACCTTCTTTGCTTGTGATTTCTAAACTTTGACTTTATTGCAAATTATAAACTTTGGCCTTATGCCATTGCATTTTTTAACTCCTTTTTCTTAATCAAACTTGTAAATGAACTTAACCATACTTGACTTAAATTTTCAAAATACAAAAAGAACTAACATCCATTCAAACTCCTTTAAGCCTTTTGTGCCTCTTCTAGCCTTAAAATTTTGTTAAAGTCAACCAACTCACTTTGAAATTGATACCGCGAACTACGAGGTTTTGATCCCTCATTTCTATGTTGGTACGTAGGCACAACTCCGAAGGTCTTGTCAAACACAAAATATAACTAATGAATTCTTTTCTCATCCCCACACTCTATTTATTGCAAACATCCTTTTATACCAAAACACATACACACATATAAAAGGCTCCCTAGGAGTACCTAGGACACTTTGGGTGCTAACACCTTCCCTCTGTGTAACCAACCCCCTTACCTGTAATCTCTGGTATTTTATTAGTTTTGATTTGAAAACTTCTTATCTTTGGGTTTTGTTCGTACTTTTCCCTTTTCATTTGGAAACAATAAAAGCGTCGTGGTGACTCTGGTTTTATTGACGTTAAGTTTATCCATAGCTTAATGGTCATGAATTTACCGCTACAGAATTTAAGTGGCGACTCTGCTGGGGAGTAGTCGTTAGTGGGTTTAGCCTACTTTTTATGTGTATATATATTTGTGTATCTGATGTTTGTAAATTTGTTTGTGTGATATAATATGCTTGTTGTGCTTCGTGATCTCTGAGTGGTGAGATAAGTTTTAACACGAACTTGAGTGCAATTAAGATAGGAGGATGATATAGTCATGTTCGACTTGTGTGGAGTAGTCCTTAATAAGTTGGCTTTAGATCCATCTACTCAGTGGAGACCCTTTTGGAACTATTGATGTCACATAAGTTATTTATGGTTAGGCATTACTTTCTCTGATTTAGGGTCCGAGAAGCTGAGAACCATAGAATATTTAACCTAACTTGGCCTATTTATGACGTAGTGCGAAGACTGTTCAGGTGTAGACTTGATAACAGTTGTTACACGATACTACACTCAGACGAGTTTCTCTTGCGAATATTATGGGTTGATGAGTCAGTCATCCTAACCTGTAATATCTGATAGATGGAATTAAGACTCTGGGAACTTTTTAGAACATGATCTACATGTTTTATCCTTAGTACACTCCTTTGGGATGGTTCTTAACTTGACTCTATGCTCGTGACTCACAACAAACCCTTGATTCTTGGTTGATCCAATCAAGTCTTGTCAATATCAATGGAACTTGGGTGTTGATAAGGTGAACACCATAATCGACCAAAATGGATGAGTGATCTTGACAATGACTTGATTCATCCATTGAACTTTGTTTGTTTGCCTTGTGCGTGATCACTTATTTGTGATTGCTACATTAATGCCTTCATGCGCATCATGACATTCATCACACGAAAAAACTTCTAGGAACTGAGGTTTTATTTGCAAATATTTTCAAACCATGGATTGCGGACGAAGGAACACTAAGAAGTACAGTTTCAGATGTCCCGATTTGAAAGAGCTAAGGAAGTTATCATATTTCGTATTAGATCCCTTGGATTTCAAGCAACGTCATGGGAAGCTTCCATCTGTGTTATCTGGTGATGTGGTTGAAGGACTCTTGAGTGTCTTGGTTCAGTTCTATGACCCTCTTTACTCTTGCTTCACTTTTCCCGATTATCAGCTTATGCCTACGTTGGAGGAGTATGCCCATCTCTTGGGAATATCTGTTTCTGATAAGGTTCCTTTTAGTGGATTGGAAGAGATTCCCATATCTCATATTATAGCTGAAGCTCTTCATCTGAAGAAGTTTGAGATTGAGGCTCGTTGGGTGAAGAAAGGAGGAATGTTTGGGTTGACTTCTGAGTTCCTTATTGAGAAAACTACTTCCTTTGCTCAAGTCGGTAGTGTGGATACTTTTGAAGCTATCTTTGTGTTGTTCATCTATGGTTTGGCTTTGTTCCCTAACATTGACGATTTTGTTGATGTTAACGCCATTAGAATCTTCTTGATTGGAAATCCTGTGCCTACTTTGTTGGGTGATATGTACTTCTCTCTGCATTTGAGAAATTCTAAAGGTGGTGGAACTATTGTGTGTTGTGTTCCTCTTCTGTAAAGTGGTTTATTTTGCACTTGCCTCAGCCGCCTGCTTTTGTGGAGAACAAGCAATGTCTACGATGGTCTCAGAGTCTTATGTCCCTCACTAATGATGATATTGTTTGGTATGATTCTTCATTGGGTAGCTTGGACATTATTGATAGTTGTGGTGAATTCTCTATTGTGCTTCTCATTGGTACACAAGGAGGAATCAACAACAACCCTGCTTTGGGTCGTCGTCAACTTGGGTTACCCTTGAGAGACAAACCTAATAACACTTAGTTAGAAGGTCTTTCCTATCAAGAGGGTAAAGATCCCCAACTTTTGAAGTAGAAGATTGTGCATGCTTGGCATAATATGCATAGGAAAGGAAGATTCGAGCTTGGTCCATGCAACTGTGTAGCTTTGGAAGCTTACACTCTTTGGGTGAAGAAGAGAGCTTTAGAATTGAAGATGCCTTATGCTTGTGAGAGACCTATGCCTATGGTTATGGTTGAGCCATTAACTCTCCCTAACCAAGATATAAAGGAGTTGGAAGACGCACTCACCAAGATGAAGCAAGAGAGAGATATGTGGGAATAATGGTTCCATGCTTTGAGGAGAAAGCATGAGGAGTTGCAGCTTGAGTCTAAAGATAAAGGTGCGTTTATTGAACTTCTTGAAGACCGAGCAGTGAAGAGACAGAGAGAGCCAGAGGGTCCATCTTCCTCTAGTATGCCTCAGCCTCCCGATGCTTGGAAGAAGATTGTTGATCAGCTTGTCCTCGAGAAGGCTGAGATGAAGACTTCTTTTGAGTCCGAGATCCGACGCATCCGAAGGAAGTACGCACCTGCAGCCAGATCATCAGACACTATTGTTAGGGGATCCTTAGGATGATTAGTCTCCTTTTCTCTTGTATTTGTATTTTTGGTTTCTGAAATTGTACTCAGTGTAATTCTTCCAAATTGTATAAATAAAAGAGATATTTTATGGTTAATCAAATTGTTACAAATTGTTATTATTATATATTTGAAAATAAAATAGTATGTTCCTTGAAAATAAAAACAATCAAAACATTGAATTTTATGCATCATTTGCATAACAGGTTTTTCTTCCGCCAGATGTCTTATTGGTTATTCTTCTGTGCTTCAGCCAAGCTGACTCATCGATACAATACTCGCGCCAATCATCTGAGAATCATCTAACACCTGGAACAAGAAAACTAAGAGTTGAAGGATGAGATTGCCCTCTTGACTACCATGATGGAGTTTGTACTAGCTGCTCAGAGTCAATCTTTTCCAACGCCTGCGACTCCTCCTCCTCAGAGGACTGTTATTTTAGAGGTTGCTGCTTCAATCGTGCCTGCCACTCAGTCTGTGCCTACTATGCCTGCCGGATTCCCGTGGGGAATGCCGCCAAACTTTGCGCCTGAAGGGTTCGCGCCTACTTTTGCTTCCATGCTGGTATCTAGCCCGGTCATGTCTGTTCCGCCTTTAGTTGTTCACACTCTGCCTCGTGTTGAGGACACCATCTACCATTCTGAGTCGTCTGAGGGTCTGGATGTTTATGAGAAGATGAATGAAATGAAAGACCAATTCCTTGAGCTGCGAAAGGAGTTGAAGACCTTGAGGGGAAAAGATTTGTTTGGTAAGAGTGTTGTGTAACTTTGCTTAGTGCCAAATGTCAAGATCCCAATGAAGTTCAAAGTCCCTGACTTTGAAAAGTATAAGGGAAATACCTGTCCGCTTAGCCATCTCGTCATGTATGCCAGGAAAATGTCGACACAAACTGATAATGATCAGTTATTGATTCACTACTTCCAGGACAGTCTGACTGGTGTCGTTCTGAGGTGGTACATGGGATTGGATAGTGTAAGTGTTCGCACGTTCAATGATTTGGGTGAAGCCTTTGTGAAGCAGTACAAGTACAATGATGATATGGCACCTGATAGAGACTAACTAAGGTCTATGCCTCAGAAACACAAAGAGACATTCAAAGAGTATGCCCAGAGGTGGAGAGAGCTTGCTACTTAGATTAACCCTCTGTTGGAAGAAAAGGAGATGACCAAGATCTTCCTCAAGACTCTGAGTTCGTTTTATTACGAACGGATGATTTCTAGTGCCCCTAGTGACTTTACCGAAATGGTAAATATGGGGATGAGATTAGAAGAGGGTGTCTGTGAGGGACGTTTGTCTAAGGAAGAGGTATCTTCGAGCAAGAAGTATGGTAACAGCTTCGCTAGGAAGAAGGAAGGTGAAACCAATGTAGTGTCAGCAGGGAGGAAGAGGAGGCATCATGTCAGAAGAAGTCCGCAACCACGTAAGCATCATCATCAAGTATCATCTGTTATTCCAATATTCTCCAATAATCAACCAGTACGAGTTCAACAACAACGTCAACATCAGCCACAACAAAGAATAAACAACAACAACAACAACAACAACAACAACAACAGAACTTTGAGAGGAAGAAGGTCTCTTTTGACCCTATTCCTATGTCATATACTGAGTTATATCCGTCTTTGATTCTCCAGAACCTTCTCCAACCAAGAAATCCGCCACAAATTCCAGAACCACTTCCATGGTGGTACAAGCCAGAACTCCATTGTGCCTTTCATCAAGGGGCTCCTGGTCAAGATATTGAGAATTGCTACCCGTTGAAATATGAGGTCCATAAGCTAGTAAAGAGTGGGATGGTGTCCTTTGAGGACTGTGTGCCGAATATGAAAGTTATCCCATTGCCTGCTCATGGTAATTCCTCTGTTAATATGGTAGATGGTTGTCCAGGAAGTTTCCGAGTATTTGATGTGAGACGTATCCGAAGATCTCTGGTGGAAATGCACAAGACCCTGTGTACAACAGATCGGTATCTCCATTAGTGATACAGTTAGCGGGCCTAATCCCGTATGCATCCGATAGAGCTGTTTCGTACCAGTATAATGCAACAATGTTGGAGAATGGTCAAGAGGTCCCATTGTCTACAACTAATTCTGTTGTGAATATTACCGATATAGCGAAGGTGACCCGTAACGATAGTGTTTTTGGTCCCGTTTTCTCAAAGGATGTAAAGATGATGGTAGGAAGGTTGAGGTACCTGCAACAAATTTGGTTAGTGCTATAAAGTGTCAGTCTGATGAATTCAGTAATTTGAAGCCTAACGATGATGATGAGGTGCTTCGTTTGATTAAAAAGAGTGAATTCAATATGGTGGAGCAGCTGCTCCAGACTCCTTCCAAGATTTCAGTGTTGTCTCTGCTCATGAACTTTGAAGCGCACAGAGAAGCATTGCAAAAGGTATTGGAGCAAGCTTATGTAGAGCATGATGTAACTGTGGATTAGTTTGACCATATTGTGGCTAACATCACTTCCTGCAACAATCTGAGCTTCTGTGATGAAGAACTCCCCAAGGATGGTAGGAATCACAACCTAGCACTACACATATCAATGAATTGCAAGGAGGATGCACTGTCCAATATGTTGGTTGATACCGGTTCGTCGTTGAATGTACTCCCCAAATCAACTCTGTCTAGATTATCGTACCAAGGCGCTCCTATGAGATACAATGGCGTGATCCTCAAAGCTTTTGATGGTTCTCACAAGAATGTAATTGGTGAGGTGGACCTTCCAGTAAAGATAGGTCCGAGTGATTTCCAAATTACTTTCCAGGTAATGGATATCCACCCAGCCTACAGCTGCTTGTTAGGAAGGCCATGGATACATGAGGCAGGAGCTGTGACGTCCACTCTGCATTAGAAATTGAAATTTGTGAAGAATGGTAAGATCGTCATTGTGGGCTGGGAGAAAGCGCTGTTAGTGAGTCATCTGTCGTCTTTCTCGTATGTTGAAGTTGAGGATGAGATTGGAACTCCGTTCCAAGATCTATCTATTGCTAAAGAGAAGAAAGTTGGGGCACCTATGTCCTCTTTTAAAGACGCTCAGAAGATTGTTGAAAATGGTAGTTCTGATCAGTGGGGCCGAATGGTAGAGGTCGCCAAGAACAAGAATTGTGTTGGTCTGGGATTTCAGCAAGGGTCGTCTGCAGTGAAAGTTGAAGATATGCAACCTAGTTTCCATAGCGGAGGGTTCATTCATGGTAATGAACAACACCCGGCTGCAGTGATCGAGGATGATGAAGATGAAGACTGCACCAATTTTGTGACGCATGGAAAACCTTGCAACAATTTGATCGTTGTCGATGTTCCTGTTATTGTTCATCGCTCTAAGTAATTGTTTTATTATTTTTGAAAAAAATCCTTCTCCTATGCCTAAGGGAGGAGTGAACATTGTCAGACATCTTTCAATTTGATCATTAATAAATTTCAATTCTATTCATCCACATCTATGATGTTTTATTTTACCTTTTTGCTTTTCTGAAAATGGTAATCACAAAAAACATAAATAAATAAATAATAATTGTCCATCTACATAATATTTGGTCACAATTCACTTCTCTAAAATCAAAATATCAAATCATTATGCAGGTTGGTTTCTAAACCCATTGAATATAATGATCCTACTCCTCCTTAAAACTTTGAATTCCCTGTGTTTGAGGTTGAGGAAGAAAGTGATGAAGAAGTGTCTGATGAATTGTCTCGTCTACTTGAGCACGAGGAAAAAGCCATTCAGCCATTCGAAAAGCAGATTGAGTTAGTCAACTTGGGTTCCGAGGATGATGTGAAGGAAGTCAAGATTGGGTCTCAACTATGTCTAGAGGTTAAAAAGGGGTTGATTGAGCTTCTTCGACAGTATTTAGATGTGTTTGCTTGGTCCTATCAAGACATGCCTAGTTTGAATTCTGAGATTATGGAGCATAGATTGCCATTGAAGCCATAATACCCGCCAGTCAAGCAGAAGTTAAGGAGAACCCATCCTAATATGGCAGTGAAGATCAAAGAAGAAGTGCAGAAGTAGATTGATGTTGGCTTCCTTGTTACTGATGAGTATCTGTAATGGGTGGCCAACATTGTGCCCGTTCCAAAGAAAGATGGAAAAGTCCGTATGTGTGTCGATTATAGAGATTTGAACAAAGCTAGTCCAAAAGATGATTTTCCTCTACCACACATTGACATATTGGTAGACAATACAACTAAATTCAAAGTCTTTTCGTTTATGGACGGATTTTCCGGATATAATCAGATCAAGATGGCACCCGAAGATATGGAGAAAACCACATTCATTACACCTTGGGGAACATTCTATTATAGAGTGATGCCTTTCGGTTTAAAGAATGCTGGTGCGACTTACCAAAGAGCAATGACCACTCTTTTTCATGATATGATGCATAAAGAGATCGAAGTCTATGTTGATGATATGATTGCTAAACCAAGTGATCAAGAAGAGCATGTTGAGCATTTGTTGAAGTTATTCCAGCGTTTGAGGAAGTACAAACTCCGCTTGAATCCCAATAAGTGTACTTTTGGTGTTCATTCTGGTAAGTTGTTGGGCTTTATTGTCAATGAGAAGGGTATTGAAGTTGATCCTGCCAAGGCCAAAGCAATACAAGAGATGCCTGCGCCCAAAACTGAGAAGCAAGTCAGAGGTTTTCTCGGCCGCTTGAACTATATCTTGAGATTCATATCGCACATGACTGCCACATGTGCACCTATATTCAAGCTTCTTCGAAAAGATCAGTCTAGTGATTGGACCGAGGATTGCCAGAAAGCTTTTGACAGTATCAAAGAGTATCTTCTTGAGCCACTGATTCTGTCTCCACCCGTTGAAGGAAGACCGTTGATCATGTATTTGACTGTGCTTGATGAAAGTAGGAAAGAAAGAATATGCTATTTACTATCAAGTAATAAATTCGCCGACTCTGAGACTCGGTATTCTATGCTTGAAAAGGCTTGTTGCGCATTGGCTTGGGTTGCTAAGCGTCTGCGTCAATATATGTTGAATCATACCACTTGGTTGATATCAAAAATGGATCCGATCAAGTATATTTCTGAGAAGCCTGCTTTAACTGGAAGGATTGCCTGTTGGCAGATGTTGTTATCAGAGTATGATATTGAATACCGATCTCAAAAAGCAATTAAAGTTAGTATCTTGGCTAACCATTTGGCTCACCAATCTATTGAAGATTATCAGTCAGTGCAGTATGATTTCCCTGATGAAGAGATTTTGTACCTAAAGATGAAAGATTGTGATGAACCATTGCTTGAAGAAGGGTCAGAACCTGGTTCCCGTTGGGGCATGGTATTTGATAGAGCTATTAATCAATATGGTAATGGCATTGGGGCAGTGATTATTACTCCTCAAGGCACGCATTTTGCGTTTACAACTAGATTGACTTTCAAGTGTACAAACAATATGGATGAGTATGAAGCTTGCATTATGGGGCTTGAAGAGGCCATTGATCTCAAAATCAAGTATTTGGATGTCTATGGAGATTCAGTTTTGGTTGTGAATCAAATCAAAGGTGAATGGGAGACGAATCAACCCAGTTTGATTCCATATTGAGATTACGCAAGGAGGATTTCAACTTTCTTAACAAAGGTTGAATTTCATCATATCCCTCGAGACGAAAACCGGATGGCAGATGCTCTTGCAACGTTGGCTTCAATGATTGTGGTGAAGTATTGGAATGAAGTTCCTAATTTGATTGTGATGCGTCTTGATAGGCCAACTTGTGTGTTTGTTGTTGAAGAGATCAAGGATGAGAAGCCGTGGTATTTTGATATCAAGTGTTTTCTCCAAAGTCAGATTTACCTGTCTAGGAAATCTTTGAAAGATAAGAAGACTTTAAGGAGATTAGTCGGCAACTTCTACCTGAATGGTGATGTGCTTTATAAGAGAAACTTCGATATGGTTCTGCTTATATGCGTGGATAGACACGAAGAAGACTTGTTGATGACTGAAGTCCATGAAGGTTCCTTTGGTACTCATTCCAATGGACATGCTATGGCTAAGAAGATGTTGAGAGCAACTCACTATTGGCTGACAATGGAATCTGACTGTTGCAAATTTGTGAAGAAATTCCACAAGTGTCAAATTTATGCAGATAATATTCATGTTCCTCTGACACTATTAAATGTCATTTCCTCTCCATGGCCCTTCTCCATGTGGGGAATTGATATGATTGGCATGATTGAGCCCAAAGCTCCGAACGAACATCGTTTCATTCTGGTGGCTATTGACTACTTCACAAAGTGGGTTGAAGCGGCATCATATGCAAATGTAACCAAGCAAGTTGTTGTGAGGTTTATCAAGAATGAAATTATATGTCGGTATGGTGTGCCAAGTAAGATCATTACCGATAATGGATCTAACTTGAATAATAATATGGTAGAAGCTCTTTGACTTCAAGATTGCACACCATAATTCTTCTCCCTACAAACCTAAAATGAATGGGGTTGTTGAAGCTGCAAACAAGAACATTAAGAAAATCATTCAGAAGATGGTTGTGACGTACAAAGATTGGCATGAGATGCTCCCGTTTGCTTTGCATGGGTACCTTACATCCATCCGCACTTCAATAAGGGCAACCCCTTTTTCACTTGTTTATGGCATGGAAGTTGTGCTCCCGGTAGAGGTTGAGATCTCATCACTGCGTGTCTTGATGGAAGCCAAGTTGGTTGAGGCTGAATGGTGTCAAACCAGGTATGACTAGCTGAATTTGATCGAAGAGAAGAGGTTAACTGCCATGTGTCATGGCCAGTTATATCTGCAGAGAATGAAGAAAGCTTTTGATAAGAAGGTCATGCCTCATGTATTCAGAGAAGATTTTATCTTTCAAACCAGATTCTAAGGGCAAATGGACTCCTAATTATGAAGGCCCATATGTTGTTAAGAGAGCCTTTTCATGTGGTGCTTTGATTCTTACAACTATGGATGGTGAAGAGTTCACATGTCATGTGAATGCCGATGCAGTCAAGAAATACTTCGCCTAAAAAAGAAAAGAACAACTCGCTAAGTTGAAAACCCGAAAGGGCGGCTTAGGCAAAAATGAGCATCTCGGTGGATTGAAAACCCAAAAGGGCGATCCAGGCAAAAGTTAGAGACATAAAATAGAAAAATTATCCCGATAAATTGAGTACCCCACCTTGGGGCAATTTATGCAAAAATTAGGGATTATAGAAAGTAACTGCAAGCTGTTGATCTCCAGTTTTGAAGACTTTCTTGAGCATAATTTTTGGTTCTGATTCATCTTCAGCCAAAGCCAAGAGCACAGTGGATATTGAAGGCGGAAGAAGGATTAATGATCATTGTATTCAATGTAGCCCTTTTCCATGTAAATTACCATTTTTGAAACTTTTGTAAAGATCTATGGAGTCTTGTCATTTACAGACTACCATCCTATTAAATAAAGTTGAGCTTTTTATCCAATTGTTTCTACTCTTGTTTATTCATCTAAATAGAATTAAATTTTATTATGATCATTTTGAAATTAAAGTTTTAAAATAAAAAAATCATGTTTTCTTAAATAATAAAAGTAATTAATTTTTAAAGAGCAATCAATTTCATTTGAGGAATATCTACAGCGGTTGGTTTACCCCAAGCAGTTGGTGTGATTTTTGTTTCTTCCCCAGCAGCATTTCAACATCTCCAACCGAGTTTTGTTGGTTTTCCTAGTTGAGTTCGTAATTGCCTCCCTCGAGTTGTAGGCGCATTATCGCAGCAGGTTGCATAGATTCAGCAAATTTTGTTTCCCCTCAAGTCGCCAGCGGAGTTATCCCTGACCCCTATTAGCCCTGATTCTTGAGCAGTATTCTGCAAGGTTGTCTCCCATTCGATATGGTGTTGACCTAAAATTCCCCACAGAATTGATAGTGCATTTTTTCGGCAAACCTTTTCCATTTCCCCAACCAAGGTTAAGCCTTCGAGATAGATGATTCTTGTTCTTTCCTTTGCAACTCTTTCTCTCCAGCAAATGTTTCCCTCTTGTGAAGATTGGATGAGTATTGTATTGGTGATGCAGACCAGTGACATTTGTATCCTTTGTGATCGTTTTGTCAGCATAATCATCATATATACATATACATATACACATACATTCATAAATTTCATCATTGCATTAATAATGCATTTTGTGATTCACTATTTCTTTGATCCTCTGCTATGGTGGTATCCTTTCCCCCACACAGATTTGGTGTGTCTGTCCTCTTTCAATTTTAGAGTGTCATCCCCTCAAGCAGAAAGAATTTAACCTTTCTCATTCCCCACTGAGTTATTTCCTCGTGGATGATCATTATTTTAGTTTCCTCCCCAGTTGGTTATCTGGATGGAATCACCCCCCTGAGTTATATCCTCATTAGGTTAAGTCTTCGATTGACCATTTCTTTCTAGATATTACCTAGAGAGATGTTTTTGGTCCCCTGGAAGTCTATTACCCAGTAACTGGTAATATTCTTCTCAATTTGCAAGTATTTCACTTCTGCCCCAATACCCGGCAAAAGTAACCTTTTTATCCCCAGCTGATTCATTTTCACGTCTCCCAGGAAGTTTATGCTTAATATGTTCATCTTAACCGATGACGGATACTCTTTCCCTTATGAGTTTATCCTTGATATGTTCATCTTAACCAATGACGGATATTCTCGTTTTGGTATTCTATCCAGTAAAACGGTAGTTGTAATCCCTATTTTGTTTCCTAGAAGGTTAATCCTTGATACGTTCATTCTAACCGGTGGCAGATTTCCTCTTCTTTGCAGTCTGCTGCTCAGTAACCGGTAGTTGTAAATCCCGCTTCCCCTTTTTGCAGAGTCTATCCTTGATATGATCAGCTTAACCGATGACAGATATTCTCTCTCCGGTATTCTATCCAGTAACTGATAGATGTAATTCCTATTTCTCCCCTCAGAGTCTATCCTTGATATGTTCATCTTAACCGATGATGGATATTCTCTTTCCGGTATTCTATCCAGTAGCCGATAGATATAATTCCTACCCTTCTTTTTCAGGCAATTTATCCTTGATATGTTTACCCTAACCAGTAACGGATATTCTTCCTAATGTCCCCAGGTGAGTCTATCCTTGAAATGTTCATCTTAACCAATGACGGATATTCTCTTTCCGGTATTCTATCCAGTAGCCGATAGATATAATTCCTACCCTTCTTTTTCAGGAAATTTATCCTTGATATGTTTACCCTAACCGATAACGGATATTCTTCCTAATGTCCCCAGGTGAGTCTATCCTTGATATGTTCATCATAATCAATGACGAATATTCTTTCCTTTGAGTCTATCCTTGATATGTTCACCTTATCCGGTGACGGATGTTTTCTTTCTTTGTGGTCTTCTGCCTAGTAGCTGGTAGTTATAAATCCTATTTTATTTGGTTCTTTCCTCAGCGAGTCATCCTTGATATGTTTACCCTAACTGGTAACGAATGTCCTCTCTGACAGATTTTGTTATCCCTTTACCCAGTAACTGGTGGTGGATAATATACTTTTGTTACTCATGTGTTGAAGATTATTTCTTACCCAGTTGAGTCTGAGTGAGCATTTCCTCAGTAAGATCGCCATTCCCTAGTTGGTTTGAGTATTTCACCTTTGATCTGATATACCCATTTCCCCCGCAGATGTTCCTTTTATTCCCCGGCTGAGTCTTTCCATTGATTTACTTTCGTGGAACCCCTCGAGTCCCCCTAACAGTGTTAAAGTTGTAGTATGGCCTACGCACGACCTTTTTAAACCCTAGAGTCTCTGTCTCCCTAGTGAGTTTTCCTTACGGAATGCAGTATACTCCTACGGACTTTCAGTCTCTCTGGATTTGTTTCCTTTGTGGCAACATATTCCCCACAGATATTTTTTAACATTCATATCATATGCATCATGAGGTCTCTTAGGGACAAAAGTTTGTTTCTATATGTTGTTATTTAAGTCCATTCTACTGAGTCGATATGAAGATTTAAACCTTTACCTCCTTAGCTAGAATGTCCTTAAATAGGGGCAGATGTAAGACCCCAATTTTGACCCTAAGATCCCTCATGCTATCTCATCATATGCATTGGCATTGGGATCACACCTTGGCATCCTCCTTACCCCTCATTAATTGGGTTTGCATTTGGATAGATCACCAAGCACATTTGATTGTATCATACTCCATTTTTCTTTATTTACTAACCAAAATACCAAAAATATGTCATTATATAGTTTAACTCTTTTGTAGGTAGTGCACATGCTCATATATGCTCTATCAAGCTCATATCTAGGGTTTGAGATCCTCAATGCAAGGAGCTCAATCAAGATTTGTTTTAATTTGGATCTAAGTATCATATATGTATCCCCATGATCTTCACATGTTGTTTTGATCAAGAAATCAACAAGAGTTTGAAGCTTGTTTGCCTTGGAAGCCCTAATTCATCTGGGTATCTTGTGTGACTTCTTCAACAAGTCTCTTCACCAATTGATCAAATATTTCAAGGGATACTTCACATTACATCATCTTATGCATATATGATCCTCCATGAGTCCCAAAAGTCAAGAGAATATCAAGCTAGCAAGTTGGTTCATGGTGGTTGACTAGAGGAATTCAACTAGTCAAAACTGGGGTTCCCTAGACCCTATCTCCTACAATTTTTATCATATGAAAATTATTCCAAGAGAAAAGTTACTCTAAATGACATTCTGTAGCGGTGTATTCATCGCTATATGATTTATTGATTAAACCATAAGCAAAGCATACAAAGAAATCGAGTCGCCACCGCACTTTTATTTATCCTAAGGAATGGCTAAAAAGCGAACAAAAGCCTAAGAAGTTTTACACGTAGAAAACCAATGAAAAGATCAGAGAATCTGGGTAAGGGGGTTAATTACGCAATGGGAAGGTGTTAGGCACCCAAAACGTCCTAGGTACTCCTAGGGAGCCCTTTTCACACTTGTTGAATGAAAATGTTTATTTGTTTATGACATATTGTGCAAACATGATTGGGATGATGAGAAAAGAATATACAATTTTTATTGTTTTTGTGTTTGAACGGATGAACCGGTTGCCTACGTACCTTCCATGAAAGGTAAGGATCAAAACGCCGTAGTTCGGCTAAAAGATTTCCAAAAATATCAGTGGGTTCATTTTAAAACAAGAGCACTAAGGCTTTTCATTACCAATGGGAGAAAACTCAACCTGAATCAACAATCCACCATGCGAGGACGGCTTCAACATACTAGTGAGGGGTTAACCCTATAATAAGTATGGAAGACTTACAATCAACTCACTAAGGACAAGGTAAGATTTACATCAACCACTATGGTAATTGAAACCTATGGCTAATGTATGAAAAACTTAACAAGAATGGACAAAGCCATCAAAACAATTGAATGGGTGAAGTTAATTGATTAGGAATATTCACAAAATATGGTCAAGGTATGATTAAGATTCAATTCAGAAAGAAGTATTATCAAAATGGAGTTTGAAAAATCGAGGACTTAAGGTCCAGGTTTCTAATTTGAAAAGACATGAAAATGTTTGCACAATATGTATTAAAGTTTTTGAATTAACAATGTGAAAAGGTTTAGGACAAAGAGGGTACGGATAAAGGAGTGTAAAACTTCTCAGAAGTTCACCTCTTGAAATCATATAGAAGATGATTCAAGTGTGTCCTTAGGAATAGGCAAATGAGCAATAACAAATAAGCAATACAGATGATACCGGATGCCAATTGCTGGACTTATACCAATCTCACAACAAAGGTGGATACCGGATACCAATAAATGGATTTAAACCAGTCTCCTAAAACAAACAAGGATGTCAGATTCCAATAAATGGACTTATGCTAATCTCCTAAAGCAAAACAAAACATGGATATCAGATGCCAATCTATTTGGACTTACTCTAATCTCCAAGGGATGATCATAGGAATACAAAAGCCAACAACATGGTCTTACAATTGAATCCTCACATACAACAAACAAGCAATAACACTAAGCAAAGAGGACATGAGTGGCCAATGAAATGGTCTTACACTCAATCCCTTCCAAATCATAGGAACAATGGCCAATTAATGGACTTACTGTTGATTCCTCAATGGGCAAACCAAAGATGCTCACAAAGATATGAAATGATGATCATGCAATAATGAACAATCAATGATGATAAATGCACAAAGGCAAACAAACAAACATGTACATGATGAATCAAGCAATCAATCAAACAAAGTCATTTAGCACACACTATATCCAAGCAATTAGGCTCAAGCAAGGGTTAGACTTTAAAGTCAACTAGAATGGGGTAAATGGTGCTCTTAACCTTAACATTGAGAGTTAAGGTGAAGCAGATGAAAGGATATGAGGGGTGTGCCTCATTGCTCTTATCCCTGGTCAGGGAGAGCTTCAAATGATAGAAGGTGTGGGAGTTCAGAAAGTTGGAACTCTCTCCACAAGTTAATGACTCTATAGATCTTGGGTTAAGATCCACAATGCTACAACATGTAATGTGAGCAAAGGGAGGACACACAGAATAGTAGGAGATGGACTACACATCTCTTTTATCTACCAATTGCCTTATCAAAAGGACTTTTCCTGCTTGGGGACAAAGATAAACAATCACAAACATTGCCTCTTAAGAAGGACTTCAGACAGGTGCCTGGCCAAGTAACAGGCCAGGTCTTCCAGACTACATGAAGAAGAGATGTTATACCTCAATGCTTAACCTATCAAGCAAAGCAAAAGCAAGTTCACAATGAACTATAGCAACTAAATGTACCTGTGGAAACATCAAACAAATTAGTATGCTATACAGACAATCAACCAACAGTTAATGCAACAGACAACCAATATAGGCAAAGGCATAAGCCACAAGTCAATCCCAATTGAATCAACTTCAACCTACAAAATACACATTAGTAATCAAAAGGAAATATCAAATGCTCTCAAGATGAGGCATCATCAATTGTGTAACTTGTATGTGCAACCTGAAACAAAGCTTCAAACATGAGAGGCAAACCCTTAGGCTAAAGCCTAGGGTCAAAAATGAGGAAAAAATTTAAAATAGAACATGAAAATTGACAAGAATCAATCTCAATCAATCAAGAATAATATCCAAGTGGTCTCATGTCAAAAGCATCAACCAATTTCATTTCATAAACAATTCATATCAATATATGCAAGTTGGAAGCTCAATGATGCAAACAGAATGAATCAATCCAAATAAAATCAAGAACAATTAAATAAATCCCAAGAAAAATCATGGCTAAACAGAATTCATCATAGGATCATCACACCAAAATTCAAGTCATTTGGATAAGTGTAAGCATGTCAAATAAAATCCATAAGGAAAGGCAAGGCAAAACAAGCTCAAAGGAAGCACAAATTGATGCATCAAATTCACACAAGCACAAAACAGAATCTACACATGATAAATGAATCAAACCAAAGCCATAGAAAACTTCAAAGTGTCTAGAACACATGTACAAAATTTCAAGTTCATCCAATAAACATCAAGAATTTCATAAATAATCTAAATTCAACACTCAACAAAAAACCAATCTTGACCAATCAGAAAAGAAAATCTCAAACAAATTGGAAATGCCCTCAAAAGCTTCACAAAAAATCCAAATCAAACTTAACATCCAGAAGAATCAACATGCAAAAAATAAGATTAATTGAAGTTCATATGGCAAGGTAAATAAAATCAGCAAATTGGACAAGAAATGGTGTGACACACATTGTCACACCTCCAATGATCATATCATATCTCACAAACCAGAAATGCAAAAATAGCAAACTCAAAGCCAAAATGCTCATCAAATTGTCTAGATCAAGCATGTAAATTTTCAGCTTCATTGGATCAAACATCATTATTTCATAAAAGAAATGGCAAGCAATGTGCAATGAATGACATGCAAGAACAAACCCTAGGCAATTTTTAAATCCAACCGAGCACAAATTCTGGAAAAATATCCAAAAAATAGTAGACATTACAAGGAACATGGCAAAAAAAGTCTCATGTGATTTGGATCATTATTTTGAGAGTTATGATTTTTTGAATGGAAAGAAAAAATTAAAAATCATGAATGAAGGCATATGAACATGTAAGGCATACAAGAGAAAATATACAAGGCATTTTGGAGTTTTGGTGGAGCGGGGAATCGAAGCATGCGCTCATTCAAATGGAAAGCGCGCCAACAACAAAACGCGGTCGTTTAGACCGAAACCCTAGCCACATGCATGCATGCTGGGAGCGTGAATCCGCAGGAAAAACTCAGGAATCCGCAGGTAAGTCCGTGGCAAAGGCGATGAAGGTTGCGGTAAAATCCGCAGGAAATTTTCCAGAATTCAAGAACACATGAAGATCTTCATGATCTTCATCAATGATTTTTCCAGAAAAAATAAAAGGTTCCAGAAACACAAATCATGCATTGCATCATGTAGATCTAACATTAGGCAACAAGAATCAACACTTAACACGTCCAAAAACACTACATCAAGCATGAATCGATCAAAACAAAAATCATCCATCAAACTTAAATCGCTCGGTTCTCTCTCATCTTGGCATGGTTTGGCACGATTCAAAGCTCATAACAATCAGCAAACAAAGATCTATCGCATCATGTCAACTAACAACAACATTATGAAGGTTGAATTCTAACCTCTTGTAGAACAGAGCTCGATTCAGCTGCAATTGAGGAGTTATGATGCTAGGAAATTCTTCTTCAATGCTTAGGAAGTTCACTGGATGAGATTGAAGGCTTGGATATGCACGAATCTTCAAGAACTTGTAGTTGCCATGGATGATGCAAAGCTTCCTTATGCTTGAATGTTGCTCGAATTCCACCAATTCAATGAAAGATCCTGCTCAAAATCAGCTTAATAACCAGAATCAAACACAAAAATGCAATGGTAAATGAAGAATTTGGAAGAAAAGTTTGAGAGAGAAAATTGATATTCTAGATCTAGATCTTGAGAAATGAAATGTGGTTACTGAATTTCTGTTAGGATTTGGCTTAAATACCCTCTACTAATCACCCTCTAAACATGTTTAATTAATTGGTTAAGTGAATTAGCAAAAAGAGGTGTTTTGGCCAAAATTGCATTTCACCCTTATGCATGTGCATGGTGCATGAACAGTGCACGCATTTAGTTCAAATTCACTTAAAATGATATTTTGGAGCTATTGGTAATTGGAAAATGTTCAAATGAATTACCAATTTTGAATTTTAGAAATTCCCTCCAAAATTCAAATTAAGTTCAAGTGAAAAGTTCAAAAATTTTGCAATGAGAATTGATGATATGTGATGCATGATTATGATACTAGAGATCAAGAGAGAAATGCTCCAAAAAGAACCACTCCAATTGGCCTTTTGGTTCAAAAGTTATGCTAGCTTGAAGTTCAAAATCCATTGACAATGATTTGATCATAACTTGCCAACCACAAATGAGAAATGGATGTTCTTGGACTTTTTGGAAAGGTGAGAGCAAGATCTTCAACTTTCATGTTGGACAAAATTTGATTTGAAGCTTTCTTGGACATGTAATCTTGAGGAGAAGACCTTTCCATTTTTGGCAGTTTGAAATTACAGGTCACCTACTATTTTTGGAAACTTTTCATCTGACTTCAAATTACTTCAAGGTTGATGTTTGACATGTTATATGAGACTTGTATGGACATGAATGAGGTCTCTCTAACCATCTCCCACCTTCAAATCCATGATTGAATGCACAGTTGACTTGTGTTGACTTTTCTAGGGTTTCAGCTGACCTAGCTATGCTCTGATGAAATCCAAGCCTCTTCCACTTGAGATCTTGATTCAAAATGAGGTCATGGCTCATATGAACTCTTGTGAATGATCAATGGTGCCCAAATTCTTCAGAATGGCCACCATCTAGAGCTCAATGAATGCCTTTGACTGGTTTGACCTAGTGTTGCTTCATCTGCAAGTAACATGGTTAGATGACAATATTTTTGTACCTTTGGAATAGTAAACAAATGAAAAGCAATGATATACAAATGTAAAACATGCTTGGTGATCAAGAACCACTCAAAAGACAACCCACCCACAGGAAAGAAGGCAAGGTGTACAATGATCCTTGAGGCAATGATATGACATGATATGATGCCATGAGGGATCTTAGTGCCAAAATTGGGGTCTTATAGATGCCCCTATTTAAGGTCATTCTAGCCGGAGAGGTGAAGTTTAGAAATCTTCATATCGACGCGGTAGAATGGGCTTAAATAACAGTAATGAGACAAATTTTGGTCCCTAAGAGACCTCATGATGCACATGTATGCATGTAAAAGACACAAACTCTGTGGGGATATGGTTCACACAGAAGAAAAGACGATCCATCGGAGTAATGCACTCACCAGGAACAGAGACTCAAATAGGACTCTTGTGGGGATAATAAGAAAAAGAATGCGTGAGCAGGACACGACTCTGAGTTGGGGAAAAACAAAACTGACACAGCGTGAACAAGACACGACTGGCATAGAGACCTCACTGGGGAGTGAAGGACTCACACTGGGGAAAAGAAGATTTCCAAAGGACAACACATCCATTGGAAAGACACAAGCTGACTCAAACTACCCACAAAGGATACTTCGGATGAAAATCCGGACTCGGACCAGGAAACGATTCACAAAGAACCTCCCTGCCGGGAAAAATTGCATATATTGGGGAACACGCCAATATAGCAAGGGTAAAAAACACCACAAGAAAACTCCACTGGAGAAGGTCTAACAAAGAGACTCTCACGGGGAAAAGCAACAAGGAAATGAGGTGTCACCGGTATAAAGGTAACAAACTCAGGAAAAATGAATATCTAAGACCGGTATAAGGGTGAGAGATATCAATCGACCAACGTCTGAGAAAGACCTAAAAAAAGGTACATCAACTCAGGAAAATCTGACTCCACATGGGACCAAGGTCATAATAGGGAGCAGAAAGGAGGGAACACCAGGGATACCGAAGTATATAATAGGTGACCAACCGAAGCGTGAATTGGTTTTTACTGCCAAAACACTCATCATCCGAAAGGAGGGCTTGAAAAAGCAAATCGACTTACAGGATGGGCATGCGAATCCACAACGGGAAGACGAATCTTACTCAACTGGGGACACAAACCCAAAGAGCGCATGGATAATATCCATTACCGTCAGAACATGGATAAAATACTCGCATGAGATATATTATCTATTACCGTCAGAACGTAGATAATAAACTCGCATGGTAAGAAACACCAGGGATACCGGTTACTGGGTATATAATAGGCGATCTACCGAAAACGTGGATTGGTTTTTACTGCCAAAACACTCATCATGCAAAACACAAACTGGTTAAAGGATGGATATTCGATTCTACAAAGAATACGAATCTTATTCTACTGGGGAAGATCAACAAAGGACTCCAACCAAAGAGTGAAAGAGATATATTATTCATTACCGTCAGAACGTGAATAATATACTCGAAAGGAAAAGACACCAGAGATACCGGTTAGGGCATATAATAGGTGGCTAACCAAAAAGAGAGACAATCGATACCAAGCATCCGGGTAAACGAAAGACAACTCAAAGAGGATAAATTGCAAGCATCCGGCAATTATCCGAGAAACAACAAATATTCGACTCTGCAAAGGGAAAATAACGAATCTTACTCGACTGGGGAAACACAAAAGGCTTCGACCGAAGAGTGCATGAGATATATTATCCATTACCGTCAGAACGTGGATAACATACTCGCAAGGAAGATTATCCACAACCGGCTACTGGGTTAACAAAGGATAAATCGACCGAAAAGAAAGGCATCGGGATACCAAACTAGGTATATAATGATGACCAATCAAAGGGAGCAACAATCATTACCAAGCAAACGGGTAAATGAAAGGCGATTCAACTGGGGATACATTGATACAAAAATCAATGATCCGGGGATGAATTGCATAAATAGCAATTATCCACAAAGACTAGCTGGGGATATATTGATAAACAATCAATAATCCGGGGAACAAATCACTAGCAAACGGTGAAAGGACCCACTGGCAACTTCAAAAAGGATAAAATTGCAAGCATACGACAATTATCCAGAAGACTTGTTGGGGATACAATTGCTAGCATACGACAATTGCCCAGAAGCAAAGAGGGAATATCAACATCGAACAACGAATGAAGATAACCACAAAGAGTAACCATCATAGGTTAGGATGAACAACAAGGTTAACTCTGCAAAGGGGAGTAATTAGGGTTTACGACTACCGAATACAGGGTAGAATACCAAAACTCTGGCTAAGGATAAAATTGCTAGCAACCGGCAACTATCCACCTGTACCACAAGGCACAAACTCCGCTGGGGAGAAAACCACAACGTCATAAAAATCCGCCATCAATCAGATCGAACCACAAAGGTCACCTCTGTTAGGGGAAAAGAGATAGGACTTACAACTACCAAATACGAGGTAGTGGCCAAATCAACTCTTGCTGAGGAAAAAGGGTATATAACCATAAATTCCACCAAGAAGAGGGAACATAGGACTTACAACTACCAGTTATTGGGTAGAGGCCCAAAAAGATTCCGCTGGGGATAAATGAATTAATGCCGGTTACTGGGCAATTTATTCACTTATTCCACAGGGAAGTACAAGAAATGATTGACAAATGCCAATTCGGGGTCGATCCGAAAAGACAGACTGAATCAAAACACGTCCTATGAGGATATAACTCAATAGGAAAAATCCATCCCAATATATGTGTTGGGAGGAAACGGAAGAAACCGTCCTCCACGAGGATAATCTCAGTGGGGAACTGCAGAAGGAACGACAGACACTTTCTGCTTATGGGGCTGACTCTATATGGAGAGATTTCAACACCCGACATCCGCTTGGGGAGATCTATTGGAGATCTATATCACCCATAGCAGGAGAACAACAAACAAAAGATACATGGCAAAAATGCAACATGAATATCTGAATGTTTATGATTATGCATGAATATGCGCAATTTATGTTTGATGAATGCTGACAAAACAGACATATCTAACACAAACAGGTCCAGGAATCAAACGCCCGGTACTATACTTCCAGGGGAAAAACCAACTGGAAAGCCAATCTGCTGGAGATCCACATGCTAAAAAGCCAAGATCTACGAGGAGGCAAAAGATCAGAGATATCAAAGAAATCCCAAATCTCTGAGTAATGGATCAACAACAACCCAACTGACGAACAAAAAGTCACAACAGGCACAAACAGCCACAAAGACGAATATGTTAGGGAAACAGGAGAAATCCCAAGATATCTGCAGGGGAATCCTCAGTATCAAAAATTCATTGCATAAGCGAGCATCGCTATGAAAGCAACTCCACACAACTCCGCTGGGGAACAACCCACTGAGGGAGAACAGATCATCCATGTAGAATCTTCTGCACAAGCAACTCTACATGGGGAAAACAAAGTAGCCACACCATCAGGAATACACCCACTGAAGGAAAAACAGATCACACAAGTAGATTCTGCGACAAACCACTCTACTGAGGATCACACAGTCAGGAAAATCAACCCATTCCCTGGGTGCTAGATCACCAACCCAACCTGCTGGGGAAACAAAGGTTTCAACAAGCAGAAACTGCCACACAATCAGCTCTGTCAAGCATACCAGCTCTGGCAGAGACTCTGAGGGAAAACCACGGACATAAACCTGGCTCTGTTGGGAATACCAATTCCAATGGGGATTTTGCACAAATACAATCCACCAAACCACAAATCCACCGGCAGATCCACTGGGAATTTCACTGAAGAATCCACTGAGGATATAGAAGAGGGCTAGGGATCAACCACCAAATGTTAACTCTTCTGAGGAGAACACTCACAACTGCTGAGGAGGAACATAATCACTGCCCTGCTGACGGGATAAGCACTTTGATGGGGAGATAACAACTCCGTTGGCAACCTGGTAGGGAAGAGGGTACTGCTGGAACAAACGAAGTCTTCCACAAGCGCTCTGCCCTGGGGATATATCACAGATTCCACTAGCGACTGTGCTGAGGAGAGATAGCAACAACTCTGCTTACGACAATGCTGGGGAAAGCGGTAAAGCACCGGGATATCCATCCACCAACCATTTAATCTTCAAAAGGAAAGCATCCATGCTGAGGAGAAAAAAAAAACCACAACTCCGCTGGCGACTGCACTGGGGAGAGTGACAGGGTACTGAGGTCTCAAACCACCCACTACCGAAACTTCCAAACGGAAAACACCCATGCTGGGGGAGAATACTGCTGGAGAAGAAAACGAAGTCTTCAACAACACTCTGCTTAGGGGAACAACCCCAACAAAAACTCTGCTTGAGGAACAACCCCAAAAATAAAGCAGGAGAAAGAGGATACAACCAAATTCCAGGAATATGAACCAATGTCTTACCTGTTGGAAATTATGCCACCCTCGGGAGAGCACTGAGAAATTCTTTAAGTATCCTTTCATCATTGTGAATGTTCACTTTTTTTAAACAATAATTTTGAAAAAATTTATTTGTTTTAAAACAATGACATTTTATCAATTAAAACATGCAAAACATTTGTTGAATTGAAACAAATAAGAGTATAAATAATTGGATAAAAAGCTCAAATTTATTTGATGGAATGGTAGCCTGCAAATGGCAAGACTCCATAGATCTGTACAAATTTGAAATCAGTGATATATATTGGAAGAGGGCTACATTGAACATAATGATCCTTTCTCTACCAATTTGAATCTCGATGTATTCGAAGCTTCAGTTGACGACGAATCGAGAACCTCTGACGAAAAGATAGTTGTAGAACAGGAAGTCTTGTCAGGATGCAGTTACTTGCCAAATCCCTAATTTTTGCATAGATTGCCCCAGGGTGAGGTACTCAATCTAGCGGGATGCAAATATACTTCTTTTTTCAAGTCTCTAATTTTTGCCTGGATTACCCTTGTGGGTCCTCCACCGAGACGCTCATTTTTGCCTAAGCCGCCCTTTCGGGTTTTCAACTTAGTGAGCTATTCTGTTTCTCATTTGCATATACTTTTTTTTTAGGCAAAGTATTTCTTGGCTGCATCAGAATTCACAGGACGAGTGAAATCCTCCCCATCCATTGTTGTAAGTATCAAAGCTCCGCCTGAAAAGGCTCTCTTAACAACATATGGACCCTCGTAGTTTGGAGTCCACTTGCCCCTGGAATCGGGCGCGAAAGACAAGACTTTCTTGAGCACGAGGTCACCTTCCCGGAACACACGAGGCTTGACCTTCTTATCAAAAGCTTTCTTCATTCTCTGCTGATATAACTGACCATGGCACATGGCAGTCAATCGCTTCTCTTCAATCAAATTCAGTTGGTCATAACGACTCTGAATCCATTCAGCATCAGTCAACTTGGCTTCCATCAAGACTCTCATTGATGGGATCTCCACCTCTACTGGGAGAACAGCCTCCATGCTGTAAACAAGAGAAAAAGGGGTTGCCCCTGTTGAAGTGCGGACAGATGTACGATAACCATGCAAAGCAAACGGCAGCATCTCATGCCAATCTTTGTACGTAATTGTCATCTTCTGGATAATCTTCTTGATATTCTTATTAGTAGCTTCAACAGCCCCATTCATCTTAGGTCTGTAAGGAGAGGAATTATGGTGTGCAATCTTGAATTCAGCGCACAACTCATCCATCATCTTATTATTCAGATTAGATCCATTATCAGTAATGATCTTGTCTGGCACACCATAACGGCAAATCAGCTGGTTCTTGATAAACTTCACAACCACCTGCCTGGTCACATTCACATACGAAGCGGCTTCAACCCACTTGGTGAAGTAATCAATTGCTACGAGAATAAACCTGTGTCCATTGGACGCCTTCGGTTCAATCATGCCGATCATGTCGATTCCCCACATAGATAAAGGCCATGGTGATGAAATCACATTCAGAAGTGTCGGAGGAATATGAATCTTATCCGCATAAATCTGACACTTGTGGCATTTCTTCACATATTTGCAGCAGTCAGACTCCATTGTCAGCTAATAGTAGCCTACTCTCAACATCTTTCTAGCCATGACATGTCCATTGGAATGAGTACCAAATGAACCCTCATGGACCTCAGTCATCAACAGGTTTGCTTCGTGTCTATCCACGCATCTGAGTAAAACCATGTCAAAATTTCTCTTGTACAGCACTTCACCACTGAGGTAGAAACTGCCTGACAACCTTCTCAAAGTTTTCCTATCTTTCACAGATGCCCCAGGCGGGTAGACCTGGTTCTAGAGGAAATTCTTGATATCAAAATACCAAGGCTTGTCATCAATCACTTCTTCAACTTCAAACACGTGAGCTGGTCTATCCAAGCGCATCACGGCAATGTTGGGTACTTCATTCCAATACTTGACCACAATCATGGAAGCAAGCATAGCAAGCGCATCTGCCATCCGATTATCCTCTCGAGGAATATGGTGAAAGTCAACTTCTGTAAAGAACGTTGAAATCCTTCTTGCATAATCTCTGTACGGAATGAGACCAGGCTGATTCGTCTCCCATTCACCCTTAATCTGATTAACAACCAGGGCCGAATCACCATACACATCAAGATGTTTGATCCTCAAATCAATACATTCTTCTAGTCCCATAATACAGGCCTCGTACTCAGCCATATTATTCGTGCATTTGAAAGTTAGCCTTGCTGTAAGCGGAATATGCGTGCCATGAGGAGTAATGATTACTGCCCCAATTCCATTTCCGTACTGATTTACAGCGCCATCAAACACCATCGTCCATCTGGAACCAGGTTCCGGACCTTCATCAAGTGTAGGCTCATCACAATGTTTCATTTTCAAATACAGAATCTCCTCATCAGGGAAGTCATACTGAACTGACTGGTGATCTTCAATCGGCTGGTGCGCTAGATGATCAGCCAAGATACTACCTTTGATAGCCTTCTGAGCTCGATACTCGATATCATACTCAGATAACAACATCTGCCAACGGGCAATTCTCCCAGTTAAAGCAGGCTTCTCGAAAATATACTTAATTGGATCCATTATGGATATCAACCAAGTTGTATGATTTATCATGTACTGGCGCAAACGCTTAGCAGCCCAAGCCAAAGCACAACACGTCTTCTCAAGCATGGAGTATCGAGACTCACAATCTGTGAACTTCTTACTAAGGTAGTAGATAACAGATTCTTTCTTCCCTGATTCATCTTGCTGACCGAGTACACAACCCATCGATTCTTCAAGAACAGTCAGATACATAATCAGAGGTCTTCCTTCCACAGGCGGAGACAAGATCGGAGGTTCAGACAGATATTCTTTGATACTGTCGAAAGCTTTCTGGCAATCCTCGGTCCAATCATGAGACTGATCTTTCCGAAGGAGCTTGAATATCGGTGCACATGTGGCAGTCATGTGGGATATAAATCTGGAAATGTAATTCAAGCGGCCAAGAAAACCTCAGACTTGCTTCTCAGTTTTGGGTGCAGGCATCTCTTGTATTGCTTTGACCTTTGCAGGATCAACCTCAATACCTCTCTCGCTGACAACGAAACCCAACAACTTGCCGGAACGGACTCCAAATGTACATTTGTTCGGATTCAGGCGAAGTCTGAACTTCCTCAAACGCTAAAAAAGCTTCAACAAATTCTCAACATGTTCAACTTCCGTTCGGGATTTGGCAATCATATCATCAACATAGACCTCTATCTCCTTGTGCATCATATCATGAAACAAGGTAGTCATAGCTCGTTGATACGTGGCTCCGGCGTTCTTCAAACCGAAGGGCATCACTCGATAACAGAATGTTCCCCAAGGTGTGATGAATGTTGTCTTCTCCATATCTTCGGGTGCCATCTTGATTTGATTATATCCGGAAAATCCGTCCATAAACGAAAAGACTTTGAATTTAGCTGTATTGTCTACCAACATGTCAATGTGTGGTAGAGGAAAATCATCTTTCGGACTAGCTTTGTTCAAATCTCTATAATCGACACACATACGGACTTTTCCGTCCTTCTTAGGCACAAGCACAATATTGGCCACTCATTGAGGATATGTAGAAGTCACCAGAAACCCCGCATCAATTTGCTTCTGAACTTCCTCTTTGATCTTCACTGCCATATCTGGATGAGTTCTTCTGAGCTTCTGCTTCACAGGCATGCACTCAGGCTTCAAAGGCAGGAAATGTTGCACAATATCTGTATCTAGACCCGGCATGTCTTCATATGACCAAGCGAAGATATCAGAATATTCTCGTAGCAATTCAATCAATCTCTTCTTGACAGACTCTTCAAGAAGTGCCCCAATCTTCACCATACGAACACAATCCTCAGACCCCAAGTTAACTGTTTCCAGATCTTCAAGGTGCGGCTGAATGATCTTCTTCTCGTGCTCAAGGAGGCGGGTAATCTCATCAGGAATCCCTTCAACATCATCTTCCTTTGCCTCGAATACAGGGAATTCAAAATTGGGAGATGGCGTTGGATCATTATGTTCAATGGGTTTTAGAATCAACCTGCATAATGATTTTGGTTAAGGAAAAACTTTAGAATTTAAACAAACAAATCATTATGCAGATGAAAAATGATTGCTTTTATTCTTGTTTTTGTGGTTTTTTTGTGATCACTGATTTCATGAAAAAGCAAAAAGTGAAAACAAATGGAAAAACAAATGTTTAACAATGCATTAATTGAATGAAATATCATTGTATTAAATGCTGCCAACAATGTCATCACTTCTCCTTTTAGCATGGGAGAAGGGTTTTAAACAAAGTGAACCATTACTCTGATCTATGGATGACTGTAGGAACATCTACAATGACCCAATTATGGCAGACACCACCAGGTATGATGAAATTGTTCAGATCCTCTGCATCCTCTTCCAAGATAGCAGCAGCCTCTTCAGGTTGATCAGCATGGATGAATCCTCCACTCTTGAACAGCCCAAGCTCGTTGAATGCCCCAGAGGAATAGCCAATGCCAGCCCGGGATCTGTTGTCTTCAAGCTCAATCATCTTCCCTAAACCAGCAACTGCACCACATTCAATGGCCAGCTTCGCATCACGGTAGGAAGCAAATGAAGGATACTTCTTCTCAATTGGTTCATCAATAGATAAAGCTTGGAACGGAGTTCCAACTTCATCCTCGGCATCAATATACGAGAAAGAAGACAGGTGGCGAACCAGGAGAGCCTTTTCTCCCCCTACCACAACCAGTTTCTTATTCTTCACAAATTTCAGCTTCTGGTGTAGGGTGGATGTCACGGCGCCAGCCTCGTGAATCCATGGTCTACCAAGGAGACAGCTATATGATGGGTGGATATCCATTACCTGGAAGGTAACTTGGAAATCACTTGGTCCAATCTTGATTGGGAGATCAACTTCCCCAATCACAGTCTTACGCGACCCGTCGAACGCTTTCACAACAACACCACTCTGCCTCATGGGAGGCCCCTGATATGACAACTTAGAGAGTGTGGTCTTTGGCAATATCATTCAAAGATGATCCAGTGTCCACCAGCATGTTGGACATGGCATCAGACTTGCAGTTCATAGAAATATGTAGAGCCATGTTGTGGTCTCTTCCCTCCTCAGGGAGATCAGCGTCACAGAAACTCAAAGTGTTGCAAGCAGTGATGTTTGCAACAATACTGTTAAACTGTTCCACAGTGACATCATGATCGACATATGCCAGATCCAAAACTTTCTGCAGAGCCTCTCTATGGGGTTCTGAATTCAGCAGCAGAGATAAAACGGAGATTTTGGAGGGCGTTTGTAGAAGCTGGTCTACAACATTGTACTCACTCTTTTTGATGAGCCTCAGCATCTCATCACATTCTTCGTTCACAATGCCACTCGGGCCAACAGAAGAATCAGGAGTCTTTTGTACAGAGGAGGGTTTGGCAACAGCAAGTGCCGGGTTCTGAACATTCCAAGCAGTCCCAACCGGACGCTCAACAGAATCAGAAGCAACAGGAGCCTTTGGGGGTGCAGAGAACACACGACCACTACGGGTCAACCCGCTCACATCAGCAATGTTGGTTACGGAGGTTGAAGGCAAAGGCACTTCTCTCCCATCTTCAACAGCAACGGGGTTATATCTGAACGGCACAACTTTATCTGAAGAATAAGGCACAGGGCCTGCAGGCTTAATTATTAGAGAAGGAGAGACCTTCGGCTTGCTGCCATCATAACGAATGACAACAGGCTCAAGCAACTTGAACACAGGGGAAATCACATTAACCTCTGGTTCATCTTCATCAACATTTCTGTTCTGAAGAATCTCTATGGTTCCTTCATCTAACAGCTCTTGAAGCTCTCTTCGCACTTGGCGACAACCCAAACCGTTAACCGAACAGATGCGGCACCTATCATGGTCATGCTTCATATGGCTGTATTGACACAGCAAGCGATGCAACTCGACCAGTGACTGTCTAATATGGCTCACATATTTGACTTTATATTTCCCAGGGCACCCCTGGACCATATTCACAGATTTCCCATGCTCGGGCAATGGGTTCTTGGTAACATTGGGGCCTGAGTCCTCAAAACTCAGGATACCGCACCGCATAAGGTCCTGCACCTTGGTCTTCAACGGAAAGCAGTTTTCGATGTTATGCCCCGGAGCACCGGAGTGATACACACAGTGTTGGTCTGGCTTGTACCACCACTGAGGATTTGCAGGCACGGCAGGAGGATCCCTGGGAGTAACCAACTTCCTTTCCAACAAGGAAGGATACAACTCAGCGTATGACATAGGAATCGGATCGAAGCTGATCTTCTTCCTATCATAACTCAAATTAGCCTGGTTGGTTGTACTGCCACGAGGCTGGTAAGCCTGTTGCTGTGGACGATGCTGCTGCTGATACTGCGGTTGTTGATGTTGATGCTGCTGAGGCTGCTGATACTGAGCACTATCTATGAAAACAGGTGCTATATGAGCCACCTGGTGCTGATTACTTGCACGGCGTGCAGGCTTCCTCTGAACAGAGGGTTTTCTGGATTTAGCATGGGATTGCACAGCATGTGCCTCCCCATCCTTCTTCTTAAACGCCCCATAACGTTTAGAAGAGCTCTCATCTTTTGCCAAACGTCCTTCACGGACTCCTTCCTCCAGACGCATCCCCATGTTCACCATCTCGGTGAAATCAGAGGGAGCATTTGCTACCATCCGCTCATAATAAAAAGAACTAAGAGTCTTCAGAAAGATCTTACTCATCTCTTTCTCTTCCAGCGGAGGATTAATCTGAGCAGCCAACTCTCGCCACCTCTGGGCGTACTCCTTAAATGTCTCCTTATCCTTCTGAGACATGGCCCTGAGTTGATCACGGTCAGGCGCCATATCAACATTGTATTTGTACTGCTTGACGAAGGCTTCGCCAAGATCATTGAAGGATCGGATGTTTGCACTATCCAGGCTCATATACCGGCGAAGAGCCGCACCAGACAAACTATCCTGGAAATAATGGATCAGAAGCTGATCATTATCTGTTTGCGTAGACATCTTTCTGGCGTACATGACCAGATGAGCAAGAGGGCAGGTGTTCCCTTTATACTTTTCAAAGTCTGGCACTTTGAATTTGATCGGAATTTTCACACCGGGAACAAGGCAAAGCTCAGCAGCAGACTTGCCAAACAGATCCTTCCCTCTGAGAGTCTTCAATTCCTTTCGCAGCTCAAGGAATTGGTCATTCATAGCCTCCATCTTCTCATTAACATCTGGGCCCTCAGACGGCTCAGAATGATAGATGGTGTCATCTACCCTAGGCATGGTATGCACGACAGGAGGAGCAGCAGCAAGGACCGGGCTAGATGCCGGCATAGAAGCAAAAGTTGGAGCAGGAATATCTGGCATGAAACCCGGAGGCATTCCCCAAGGAAACCCGGCTGGCATGGCATTGGGCATGAAATGGGCGCTAGCAGCTGGCACAGTCAGAGCGACAATCTCTGAAATAACCGTCCTCTGGGGAGGAGTTGCAGGAGGTTGAGAAGGTTGATTCTGAGCAGCAAGGAGTTGCTCCATCAAAGCGCCAAGTCTGGCAACCTCTTCCTTCAATTCACGGTTCTCCTGTTCCAACTGATCCATTACTCTGGCAGAATTGGCTCTTGTATAATACCGGTGAGTCAGCTTGTCTTCAAAATAAATGAAGAGCACAGAGTTAGGTCACAGACAAGAAGACCAAGAACGACACCTGCTTATGCAAAATGATGCATGAAATGCTTGTGCATATGCTTTGTTTTTATTTTCAAGGAACTTTTAGGGCATTTATTTGCAAATTTTAATTTTTTAGCATTTAATAGCATATGGAAAATATTTCATCAAATATATTTGAGACAAAGAAGTACAGCATTTTCGATTATTACAAAGAGAAAAGGAAAATAAACATCCTATGGATCCCTAGAAGCTCGGGATGCCAGAAGACGAGATGCACACAACTTCTTGATCTCTCTCTCATAGGCTGCTTCCATATCCGCTTTCTCCTTCGCAAGTCGATCATACTTCCTCTTCCAGAACTTGGAAGATTGAGGAAGCAAAGAAGTCCAAGTATCATTCGGATCGTCGATCACCTGATTCTCGAGAAACTCAATCAGAGCGTCCTTCTCCTTCAGCTGATGAAGCAACTCTTCTCTTTCACGGATCCAAGCACGTGAAAGGTCTTCTTCTCTCAACTCCTCTACATCTTGGGTGAGGAGGGTTGAAGGCCCAGCCACATCCATAGGTGTAGGTCTCGGATGATCGTACGACATCAGATATACGGCAGCTCTCTGTCTGACCCAAGAAGTATATGGCTCCAAAGCAATGCAGTTCTTCGGACCCAACTCGTTCCTGGTCTTCTTGCAGATCTTGCGCCAAGCGCGGACAAATCTGGCTTTCAGGCCTTGGGGATCTTTACCCTCCTGAAAGAACACACCTTCTAACAAAATGTTATGAGGTTTATCCTTTAGGGGGAACCCAAGCTGACGACGTGCTAAAATAGGGTTGTAGCTGATCCCACCACATGTACCAAGAAGAGGCATATTAGGGAATTCACCACAATAATCAATGATCTGCACGGTATCATACACGCGATCATACCAAGAGATATCATCATTAGTGAGAGACATAAGTCTCTGAGACCACTGTAGACATCCCTTGTTCTCCTTGAAAGCAACAGTCTGCGGTAAGTGCGAAATAAACCACTTGTTCAGCAAAGGCAGACAACACACAATAACTCCTCCACCCTTCGCATTCCTCAGATGCAAAGAGACATAGGCATCACCCAACAGAGTCGGAACGGGATTAAGAACTGAGAAGATCCTAATGGCGTTCACATCCACAAATTTGTCGATGTTGGGGAACAATACCAAACCATAGATGAGCAACACAAATAAAGCCTCAAAGGCATCCTCACTCATGGCCTTCCCATAGACGGTAGCTTGAGCGATGAGGAACTCGGAAGGAAGACCTTGAATTCCACCTTTGGTAGTCAGATTAGCTTTAATCAGAGATTCGTCTATGTGCAACAAGTCTGCAATCTCTCGAGCGGTCGGAATACTCTTTAAGCCACTGAACGGCACCTGATCCAGAATCGGGATCCTAATAAGATGAGAATACTCCTCCAAAGTAGGCAACAACTGGAAGTCTGGAAAAGAGAAGCAGTGGTACAGAGGATCATAAAACTGAGCCAGAGTACTCATTAGTCCCTCATCAACCTGAGTAGTCAACAGAGGCAGAAGCTTCCCATAGCGAGCTTTGAAACCCAAGGGATCTAATACATAAGATGTCAGATTCCTTAACTCTTTCACATCAGGCTGTCTAAAGCTATACTTCTTTGCATGCCTTTTTGGTCTTTCCATGTCTGAAAATTTTGCAAATAAACCCTTTTAAGTTCCTTGAAAATTTCTTTTTCTGATGACATGAGATGCAGATGAATGCATGAATGCATGAATGCAACAGTCACACTCAAGGATCAAGCAAGTCACACCAAACAAAGGTCATGGGAAAGCTCATTGTATCCCTAATATCAATCATCCATTTTGGTGGATTTAGGTTTTCACCTTATCAACACCCAAGTTCCATTGATATTAACGGTACATGAACCGGCTCAGACATCCTTAATATCAATCATCCATTTTGGCGGATTATGGTTTACACCTTATCGACGCCCAAGTTCCATTGATATTAAGGTTGTCTGAACGACTCAACCACGAATCACGGGTTTGCTGAGAGTCACGAGCATGGAGTCTCGGTTAAGAACCACCCAAAGGGAATGTACTAGGGTTTAAACCTGCCAGACATGTTCTACCAGAGGTTCCCATAATCATCGCCCCATCTTTCGGATATTATTGGAGGAACGAATACTCGTATTCCAAAAATATTCTCAAGAGAGACTCTTATGAGTGTAGTATCGCGTAACAATCGCATCAGAACTGACATCTGAACGACCTCCGCACTACGTCCTAAAAATAGGCCAAGATGGGCTTGGTAAACTAAGGTCCTTGGCTTCTAAGGCACATGATTGAAAGAATAATGCCTAACCACAAATAACTTGTGTGACATTATTAATCCAACATGACCTCCACTAAGTGAATGGACTTGCAAGTCAACTGGCTAAGGAATACTCCACACCAGTCGACAAGACTACGCCATTCTCCTATCCTAGGGTGCACTCGAGTTCGGGTATAGAACTCATCTCACAGAGATCACCAAAGCAAACAGCAGTTGTATATCAAGCAATTCAAACATTACAATCAATACAGTTATCCCAAATTGTACAAAAATATGTCAAATAACACATAAACAAATATCATACAACAAGGGTGAAAAGTAGGCAATACCACCAAGGAAGGTCTAATGTCTTCCCCAGTGGAGTCGCCACTTTTCTATAGCGGTGTATTCATCGCTATATGATTTATTGATTAAACCATAAGCAAAGCATACAAAGAAATCGAGTCGCCATCGCACTTTTATTTATCCTAAGGAATGGCTAAAAAGCGAACAAAAGCCTAAGAAGTTTTACACGTAGAAAACCAATGAAAAGATCAGAGAATCTGGGTAAGGGGGTTAATTACGCAATGGGAAGGTGTTAGGCATCCAAAACGTCCTAGGTACTCCTAGGGAGCCCTTTTCACACTTGTTGAATGAAAATGTTTATTTGTTTATGACATATTGTGCAAACATGATTGGGATGATGAGAAAAGAATATACAATTTTTATTGTTTTTGTGTTTGAACGGATGAACCGGTTGCCTACGTACCTTCCATGAAAGGTAAGGATCAAAATGCCGTAGTTCGGCTAAAAGATTTCCAAAAATATCAGTGGGTTCATTTTAAAACAAGAGCACTAAGGCTTTTCATTACCAATGGGAGAAAACTCAACCTGAATCAACAATCCACCATGCGAGGACGGCTTCAACATACTAGTGAGGGGTTAACCCTATAATAAGTATGGAAGACTTACAATCAACTCACTAAGGACAAGGTAAGATTTACATCAACCACTATGGTAATTGAAACCTATGGCTAATGTATGAAAAACTTAACAAGAATGGACAAAGCCATCAAAACAATTGAATGGGTGAAGTTAATTGATTAGGAATATTCACAAAATATGGTCAAGGTATGATTAAGATTCAATTCAGAAAGAAGTATTATCAAAAATGGAGTTTGAAAAATCGAGGACTTAAGGTCCAGGTTTCTAATTTGAAAAGACATGAAAATGTTTGCACAATATGTATTAAAGTTTTTGAATTAACAATGTGAAAAGGTTTAGGACAAAGAGGGTGCGGATAAAGGAGTGTAAAACTTCTCAGAAGTTCACCTCTTGAAATCATATAGAAGATGATTCAAGTGTGTCCTTAGGAATAGGCAAATGAGCAATAACAAATAAGCAATACAGATGATACCGGATGCCAATTGCTGGACTTATACCAATCTCACAACAAAGGTGGATACCGGATACCAATAAATGGATTTACACCAGTCTCCTAAAACAAACAAGGATGTCAGATGCCAATAAATGGACTTATGCTAATCTCCTAAAGCAAAACAAAACATGGATATCAGATGCCAATCTATCTAGACTTACTCTAATCTCCAAGGGATGATCATAGGAATACAAAAGCCAACAACATGGTCTTACAATTGAATCCTCACATACAACAAACAAGCAATAACACTAAGCAAAGAGGACATGAGTGGCCAATGAAATGGTCTTACACTTAATCCCTTCCAAATCATAGGAACAATGGCCAATTAATGGACTTACTGTTGATTCCTCAATGGGCAAACCAAAGATGCTCACAAAGATATGAAATAATGATCATGCAATAATGAACAATCAATGATGATAAATGCACAAAGGCAAACAAACAAACATGTACATGATGAATCAAGCAATCAATCAAACAAAGTCATTTAGCACACACTATATCCAAGCAATTAGGCTCAAGCAAGGGTTAGACTTTAAAGTCAACTGGAATGGGGTAAATGGTGCTCTTAACCTTAACATTGAGAGTTAAGGTGAAGCAGATGAAAGGATATGAGGGGTGTGCCTCATTGCTCTTATCCCTGGTCAGGGAGAGCTTCAAATGATAGAAGGTGTGGGAGTTCAGAAAGTTGGAACTCTCTCCACAAGTTAATGACTCTATAGATCTTGGGTTAAGATCCACAATGCTACAACATGTAATGTGAGCAAAGGGAGGACACACAGAATAGTAGGAGATGGACTACACATCTCTTTTATCTACCAATTGCCTTATCAAAAGGACTTTTCCTGCTTGGGGACAAAGATAAACAATCACAAACATTGCCTCTTAAGGAGGACTTCAGACAGGTGCCTGGCCAAGTAACAGGCCAGGTCTTCCAGACTACATGAAAAAGAGATGTTATACCTCAATGCTTAAACTATCAAGAAAAGCAAAAGCAAGTTCACAATGAACTATAGCAACTAAATGTACCTGTGGAAACATCAAACAAATTAGTATGCTATACAGACAATCAACCAACAGTTAATGCAACAGACAACCAATATAGGCAAAGGCATAAGCCACAAGTCAATCCCAATTGAATTAAATTCAACCTACAAAACACACATTAGTAATCAAAAGCAAATATCAAATGCTCTCAAGATGAGGCATCATCAATTGTGTAACTTGTATGTGCAACCTGAAACAAAGCTTCAAACATGAGAGGCAAACCCTTAGGCTAAAGCCTAGGGTCAAAAATGAGGAAAAAATTTAAAACAGAACATGAAAATTGACAAGAATCAAGCTCAATCAATCAAGAATAATATCCAAGTGGTCTCATGTCAAAGGCATCAACCAATTTCATTTCATAAACAAATCATGTCAATATATGCAAGTTGGAAGCTCAATGATGCAAACAGAATGAATCAATCCAAATCAAATCAAGAACAATTCAATAAATCCCAAGAAAAATCATGGCTAAACAGAATTCATCATAGGATCATCACACCAAAATTCAAGTCATTTGGATAAGTGGAAGCATGTCAAATAAAATCCATAAGGCAAGGCAAGGCAAGGCAAGGCAAAACAAGCTCAAAGGAAGCACAAATTGATGCATCAAATTCACACAAGCACAAAACAGAATCTACACATGATAAATGAATCAAACCAAAGCCATAGCAAACTTAAAAGTGTCTAGAACACATGTACAAAATCTCAAGTTCATCCAATAAACATCAAGAATTTCACAAATCATCTAAATTCAACACTCAACAAAAGTCCAATCTTGACCAATCAGAAAAGAAAATCTCAAACAAATTGGAAATGCCCTCAAAAACTTCACAAAAGATCATGATCAAACTTAACATACAGAAGAATCAACATGCAAAAAATAAGATTAATTGAAGTTCATATGGCATGGTAAATAAAATCAGCAAATTGGACAAGAAATGGTGTGACACACATTGTCACACCTCCAATGATCATATCATATCTCATAAACCAGAAATGCAAAAATAGCAAACTCAAAGCCAAAATACTCATCAAAGTGTCTAGATCAAGCATGTAAATTTTCAGCTTCATTGGATCAAACATCATTATTTCATAAAAGAAATGGCAAGCAATGTGCAATGAATGACATGCAAGAACAAACCCTAGGCAATTTTTAAATCCAACCGAGCACAAATTCTGGAAAAATATCCAAAAAATAGTAGACATTACAAGGAACATGGAAAAAAAAGTCTCATGTGAATTGGATCATTATTTTGAGAGTTATGATTTTTTTGAATGGAAAGAAAAAATTAAAAATCATGAATGAAGGCATATGAACATGTAAGGCATACAAGAGAAAATATACAAGGCATTTTGGAGTTTTTGTGGAGTGGGGAATCGAAGCATGCGCCCATTCAAATGGAAAGCGCGCCAACAACAAAACGCGGTCGTTTAGACCGAAACCCTAGCCACATGCATGCATGCTGGGAGCGTGAATCCGCAGGAAAAACTCAGGAATCCGCAGGTAAGTCCGTGGCAAAGGCGATGAAGGTTGCGGTAAAATCCGCAGGAAATTTTCCAGAATTCAAGAACACATGAAGATCTTCATGATCTTCATCAATGATTTTTCCAGAAAAAATAAAAGGTTCCAGAAACACAAATCATGCATTGCATCATGTAGATCTAACATTAGGCAACAAGAATCAACACTTAACACGTCCAAAAACACTACATCAAGCATGAATCGATCAAAACAAAAATCATCCATCAAATTTAAATCGCTCGGTTCTCTCTCATCTTGGCATGGTTTGACACGATTCAAAGCTCATAACAATCAGCAAACAAAGATCTATCGCATCATGTCAACTAACAACAACATTATGAAGGTCGAATTCTAACCTCTTGTAGAACAGAGCTCGATTCAGCTGCAATTGAGGAGTTATGATGCTTGGAAATTCTTCTTCAATGCTTAGGAAGTTCACTGGATGAAGATTGAAGGCTTGGATATGCACGAATCTTCAAGAACTTGTAGTTGCCATGGATGATGCAAAGCTTCCTTATGCTTGAATGTTGCTCGAATTCCACCAATTCAATGAAAGATCCTGCTCAAAATCAGCTCAATAACCAGAATCAAACACAAAAATGCAATGGTAAATGAAGAATTTGGAAGAAAAGTTTGAGAGAGAAAATTGATATTCTAGATCTAGATCTTGAGAAATGAAATGTGGTTACTGAATTTCTGTTAGGATTTGGCTTAAATACCCTCTACTAATCACCCTCTAAACATGTTTAATTAATTGGTTAAGTGAATTAGCAAAAAGAGGTGTTTTGGCCAAAATTGCATTTCACCCTTATGCATGTGCATGGTGCATGAACAGTGCACGAAATTAGTTCAAATTCACTTAAAATGATATTTTGGAGCTATTGGTAATTGGAAAATGTTCAAATGAATTACCAATTTTGAATTTTAGAAATTCCCTCCAAAATTCAAATTAAGTTCAAGTGAAAAGTTCAAAAGTTTTTCAATGAGAATTGATGATATGTGATGCATGATTATGATACTAGAGATCAAGAGAGAAATGCTCCAAAAAGAACCACTCCAATTGGCCTTTTGGTTCAAAAGTTATGCTAGCTTGAAGTTCAAAATCTATTGACAATGATTTGATCATAACTTGCCAACCACAAATGAGAAATGGATGTTCTTGGACGTTTTGGAAAGGTGAGAGCAAGATCTTCAACTCTCATGTTGGACAAAATTTGATTTGAAGCTTTCTTGGACATGTAATCTTGAGGAGAAAACCTTTCCATTTTTGGCAGTTTGAAATTACAGGTCACCTACTATTTTTGGAAACTTTTCATCTGACTTCAAATTCCTTCAAGGTTGATGTTTGACATGTTATATGAGACTTGTATGGACATGAATGAGGTCTCTCTAACCATCTCCCACCTTCAAATCCATGATTGAATGCACAGTTGACTTGTGTTGACCTTTCTAGGGTTTCAGCTGACCTAGCTATGCTCTGATGAAATCCAAGCCTCTTCCACTTGAGATCTTGATTCAAAATGAGGTAATGGTTCATATGAACTCTTGTGAATGATCAATGGTGCCCAAATTCTTCAGAATGGCCACCATCTAGGGCTCAATGAATGCCTTTGACTGGTTTGACCTAGTGTTGCTTCATCTGCAAGTAACATGGTTAGATGACAATATTTTTGTACCTTTGGGTTAGTAAGCAAATGAAAAGCAATGATATACAAATGCAAAACATGCTTGGTGATCAAGAACCACTCAAAAGACAACCCATCCACAGGAAAGAAGGCAAGGTGTACAATGATCCTTGAGGCAATGATATGACATGATATGATGCCATGAGGGATCTTAGTACCAAAATTGGGGTCTTACACATTCCAAGCAACTTTCATGTTGAAGTCAAGATCTAATTTTTCTTGGAAATTCATTTTTTATGGTGAAAGATTATAGGTCATTTTGTTTATTCCTTAATTTGGAGGTCAACTTCCCAAGATCATAACTTGCTCAATTTTTATGAGAAGAAAGATATTAAAATTCCATGATTAATTTTAAGATATATAATTCAACTTTGATGTTTGGAGGAAGTGCAAATTCAACTTTCAAATACATGTGACAAGAGGAAACATTTTAGGTCATTTTGGGCCAATACCATTGATTAAGTGATTTTCCTCAACTTCTAAAATGCATAAATCCTTCATGATAAATCCAAATGAGGTCAAATTTGTGACCAAATTGAAGGGATTGGAAAGAGATAAAACTTTGATGAAGGAACATTTCTCATTTGAAACCCATAGAAAAAGTTATTCAAGGTGGAAGAAGTGAGCATATGGCTTGGTACTTAGAATTTTTTTTGATATGTTAGATTTTCCAAACTTCCACATCAAAATTCATCATGATCCAAGCTTCAAATGAAAAAGTGTTCAGCATGAAAGTTGTTCCTCTTGATCTAACCTTTCCAAATTTTCCAGAATCATCTCATTTGGAAAAAGTATGAGGCACTTGCGCATGGCTTAAAGTTGAAGGACCGTTTGGAAGATTTCAAGTTCCACTTTTCATACACGAGCGCATGGCTTCACAACATGATTTCAGCATGGCTTACACTCATTTTTGGACCTAAGTGCATCACTTGATGGGCCTATCACACGCCCATGCAAGCATGCAAGAGAGAATTTCAAGTTTTTCCAAAAACGGAAGTGTGCAAATATCATTGATATTGGCCTATAAATAGAAGCTCTCTTGCTCAGAAATAAGGACCTTATGTACCAACTTTGATTCAACAAGCTTAAACCCTCACCATTAAAGGATAAACTTGAGGATTTTCTTTGAAAATTGAGTTTGAATCTCCCACTATTTTTGAGATTGAAACTCCAAGAGTCTGTCCCTTTCCTTGATCCATTTCCATTCCATCAAGCATCTGAAGCAAGGCCAGGCATAGTTGAAGCAAGATCGTGCCAATCTGAAGCTCCATTGAAGGTGAATTTCTAGATTTTTCCACTCATCGATTCTCTCTTATTTCTCCACTATTCTTGTTGATTTTTGGTTGTCTTGAGTCCTACAAATGTAGGCAACAAGATTGAGTTGCTTAGAGGTCAAATCGAAGCAACTCAAATCATGATCCTCAAAATTCAACTCCTTGTATCTTCCTATATACTTGGAGTTAGACAAAATTAAGGCCAAATTCAAACTCCTGAGCATTTTTTCTTTAAATCCATGTCTTGCTTTTTTAATTTTGGTGATGGTTGAAGGTGGACCAATTCGGGGAGGCCCACCGGAGAAGAAAACTGGAGCTCTGGCTCCGGCGATGCGTTGGCAAGTCTCTAAACCACATGATCCATTCAAATTGTTTTAATCTTAGGCTTTGGTTTTGATTACCACATGTGCAGCACAGTTGACTCAAGACCACATGGAACGCGCGCTAGAGACCATCTGATATGCCACCTCAATTAATGAGGGAGATCAGATGGTCCACGTATTTTTGTAATTTCTGATTTTCATTTTTATTGCTTTATTTTCATTAATTCATATTAATTTTAATATTGATCCAAAAAATATGGGACTTTCACCAAAAGTTTTCAAATATTTTTCTCATTCATTTTCTGAATTAAAATTATTTTTTGGATCAATATTAATATTTTTTATGATTTAATTGTTTTTGTGCATATTTTTAATTGTTTAAAAATACCTTTGCATTTCCAAAAATAATGAAATATTTTCTCCAATGTCCTTTAACCTTGTTTGACCTATGATAAATCTCTTGGCCATTTATTTGGTGGTTTGAAGAGGTTTTAGGTTTTTGATCAAACATAATTTAATTTAAGGCATTTTTAATTGATTTTTAATTGTTTAATTGTGAATAAATTGTGTTGAGCTATTCTTATTGACTTGTGAAGTTTGACTATTGTGTTTGGACCTTGGTCAAGGTTGATTTGACTTTGTTGGATTAAAATCATTGGATTTAGGGGATTAATGGAATGTACATCCATCTCCCAAAATAAATGGATGATTTTAATTTAATAAAATTCCTCCCATGATCAATTTGTGTTTGTCTCATTTCCCCTCCCTCTTCATCTTCAATCCCCTTCTATCCCATTCATTCCATTGACCTATGATATCTTTATATCCTAAGGCTAATTGGTTGATAAACCAATACAAGTATGAATGAGATTAGGTCCACCCTTTTGCCATTTTCTTTTAAGTGTGGTATATTTTAGGAGTATGGTTCAATATACCATATCTATAACATGCATTAACACTAAAATTTCTATTGTCCGGCCTTAGATAGTTGTGACTTCTATATAACTCCAATTACAATTACTTAACATAGCGCTAAATTTTGACCCGAAAGTATAGCATTCTAGTAAGTGAGATTGTAAGTCTCCCCCCTTTCATGGTATTGTGTGGAAACTTGGCCTTTTTCCCTTCCTTTGGAAGATGTCTTAGTTCAAGGATTTGTGCTTGTGAACAGTGGGTTGAGTGTTCTCCAAAGAATGACTTAAACAGTTGAAAAGCAAAAACAATACTAACATCTAATCAACTAACATTTTACTAACTTTTAATTTCAAGTCATTTACCTTATGCACTTTAAATTCAAGCTCTTTTATCATTTGCCATTATTCATATCATTTAACTTGTTTATTTTACTTCCGTTTTTATTTTGCTCACTTGAGCCATATATTGTGATTGTATATATTTATTTGTGTATCTAGTTTGTGTTTGTGGTCTTAGGACCTTAAAATATATAATAAACAACAAAAACCCTAAAAACTGTTTGTGTGGACTATTGGAATTGATCTGAGACTTGGACTTAGAATTAGGCAACACTCCCTATGCAAAAGGACTTGGCCAATGCCAACTTTTCTGAAGCCAAACCATTGTGAATTGAACTTTCATCTGATGCAAGTATTAGGATCCACTTGAGTTCATCTGCTACATGGTCTTGATGCAAATGTTACTTTGAACCTGTGTCTAATGCTTATTTCTAAGCCATTCAAGGAGTATATCATCTGATACATGGGGAAGATTATGAAGAAGACTATGAAGTTGCTAGCTTGGATGTGGCTATCTTTATTTGATGCATTGCTCTTCATTTTACTTTCTTATTGATATTGATTGATTTCAAAGTCCAAAAGGAAAAATGGGTTTCTATATGACATTCTTGTCTATTGGATTGCATCCCATTGGTCAGATCTTTTCAACTCTTAACTTTTAAATTTTTTCTTAGGATTAGTCTCTTCATCTCCTTCCACTTCTTAAATTTAAAATCTCTCCCCTCTTTCAAAACCTTCTTTGCTTATGATTTCTAAACGTTGACTTTATTGCAAATTAGAAACTTTGGCGTTATGTCATTGCATTTTCTAACTTTTTTTTCTTAATCAAACTTGTAAATGAACTTAACCATACTTGACTTAAATTTTCAAAATACAAAAATAAATAACACCCATTCAAACTCCTTTAGGCCTTTTGTGCCTCTTCTAAACTTAAACTTTTGTTAAAAGTAATTCACTCACTTTGAAATTGATACCATGAACTACGAGGTTTTGATCCCTCATTTTTATGTTGGTACGTAGGCACACGTCTGAAGGTCTTGTCAAACACAAAATATAATTAATGAATTCTTTTCTCATTCCCACACTCTATTTATTGCAAACATCCTTTTATACCAAAACACATACACATATAAAAAAGGCTCCCTAGGAGTGCCTAGGACACTTTGGGTGCTAACACTTTCCCTCTGTGTAACCAACCCCCTTACCTGTAATCTCTGGCATTTTATTAGTTTTGATTTGAAAACTTTTTATCTTTGAGTTTTGTTCATACTTTTCCCCTTTCCTTTGGAAACAATAAAAGTACGGTGGCAACTCTAGTTTTATTGACGTTAAGTTTAGCCATAGCTTAATGGTCATGAATTTACCGCTATAGAGCGCTACAATAATTTTTTTCCTTTTTTGTCTTCATCGTCGTCTTTTGATTCTCACCAATTGAAATTGTGTTTGTCGAATTCCAAGGTGTCATACATAATGTTGTAAGAATGTGTATGACAAGTTTAGTATGTAAGAAGTAAAATAATAACAATAAGTATAAATGACACAGGAATCGATAAACTAGTTCAGTGAAAAGCCACCTACGTTTGGAGAGCGTTAACTCAAGAAAGGAATTTCACTCTTAATAGTTGATTACAGACCGTCATTATATATATTCATTCGAAGAATCGAAGAAAAACATGTGAAAATTGTGCTAAAATGAAGAAGAATGACCAAAGAATAAGGAAAAAATAGCTAAGTATGAAAACTACAGACTTAGTAAAAATTGAAGTGAAAAAGAGAGCAAAAACGTGCAACTACTGGAATAATAACGTGCAACATTACGCATGGAATAGTGAATTTAAAGTTGCATGAATTTTTGGATACTGAAAGCGTGCAGCTACAAGGGTTACAATTGGGGAGATTGAAGCACGAATTTAAGAGCACAAGTAGAGATTTTTAGGTCATTTGAAGTCATTGAAGACCATCACTTCAAGGGACTTATCATGTTATTTTTATCTATCAACTGTGGTATTTTTAATTGAACTATGAGTAGTTAAATTCTTCTAGGTTAGGTTTTGTTAGGATGGACCTATTTATATATTGTTGGATTCTATGTTGATTTGACCATTGTATGAACCTATTGATCTATAATCTTATTAAATTGCTTCTTGTTCGTAATGCTTTTTTATGTGAGATACTATTATAATCTGATTTTGGGCACATAGGGAATATTGACCATTAGTCTATGTGTTGGACCTAGGACAATTGTTGTACTTATGCTGGCGGATTAGGGATAAAAAGCTCCAGTAGTGGTTAGTGAGTCATTTCGCAAGGGATCGACTATAACGGTTTTGATAATTCGTCATGAGGTTATAGTGATTAGATAATTCGCACAGGGCATCAAACATCAATAATAGAGGAATAAGGGATTCTATAACACAACCTTACTGCTTCTGTGACATTGTTTACTCGTTTATTTACTTTTCCCATTGAAACTCGAACCCCCCCCCCCCCCCCCTTTACTAGTTTTTATAAATTGCACACATTTTTTTGGCTTGGAGCCAGATCCTATGGATTCGATCGTTTTATTACTTCGACATTATCGGTACACTTGTCGAGAATTCATCAAGTTTTTGGCGCCGTTACCGGAGACTACTGATTATTCAACAAGGCGACATTTGTGCAATTGTTTTTATTTTTTAGTCTTTTTAATTTTTGTTTTAATTTCTTGTTTACATAGTGCTATTGAGGTATTTTATGTTTGTATATGTGCAGTTCAAGATCACTATTAATTCTATTGGATCCAGAAATTGAAAGAACTACATGTGCTATCAGAAAAGCAGTTAGAGAAGCAACTTTGGACGGAGGAATACCAGAAGAAGAAGAAGAACTATCAAGTTATTCTAACTCTAAAGAAGAAGTCATGGAAGCTGCATAACCCCTCACGATGCGAGACTATTGTAAACGAACTTATGAAGGACATGTTTCTAGGGGGTTTGTACCGACATACCCTGCTAAATTTGATATTAAAAATTATGTACTTTCAGGTTTAAGAGAAAATCCGTTCGAGGGAAACACGATTAGAGACCCATGAGCACATCTTGCACGCTTTTATGAAACAACTTCAATGTGAAAACCAACTAATGTTACTGCAGACCAGGTTAAATTGAGGTTGTTTGGGTTCTTAGTGATTGGAAGGGCGAAAAATTGGTTGTTGTGTAGTACTGGATAGTAGAAGATATCTAAGTGACCTTGGTATGTAGTACTGGATTGGAGTAAAGTGTGTCATGCGCTACTTGAAGAGAACTAGATAATTCGTTCTCACTTATTGAAAGTCAGATAACTTGGAGATCATTGGGTATTCTGACTCCCATTTAACATGTGTCTTAGTTTTGAGATTGCCTTAGATTAGTTGGAGTTTTTTTTCTTAGTTTTCTATGTTCTATGCTTTAGTTTTTGCTTTGGTACAAACTTTATGTTATGTTTGATTTTCTACAAAAATAAAAATTTATGAGATATTATTTTTTATAACAATGTTAAGTTTTTTGTTATATGCAAATATTATAATTTTAAATTGCACCTAAGGAACTTCAGTTTGATCTCACTAAAGACTTTACTAGAGCCAGTTAAAAATGTGGTATAGATATCACATTGCATGAGACTTCCATATCATTCATCCATATTGATATATATCATCAAGTACATTGATGTGGTGGTCGTCAGAATTCTGTCAAATGTGATCCCATTATTGATGTATGAGGTGGATCAGATAGTAAATTTGAAATATAATGATAAATATCATTCAGATACATGGCTAAAGAACTGTGATATAATTATTGATGTATATCGTCGAATAAAAAGATTATTGAAATATTTTATATATTATTTTAATATTTCAATAATTCTTATGAGTATATATATATATATATATATATATATATAGATATATATAATTATATATATATATATATATATATATATATATATAATATATATATATATATAATATATTATATATATATATATTATTATTATATATATTAATTATATTAATTATTTATATGTGTAGTGATTAAACAAACTTAAAAAAAACTAATTAAATTTCATTTAAAAATTAATTATACAAAACCGTAATTGGGGTCACTGCAGCTACACTTAAGAGAAAAACATACCTCATAGAACTAGCTCAAAATACATCATGTGCAACTTTCAGCTTTCATATTAGTGATTAGGCTTTGAATGTAATCTAAAAATATCTTGTATCTAGCTTATTAAAAACATTGGCAAGTTTGTTGTAATTAGACTAGAGATTAGTTAGAATAAAAAGAGCAACGTAGTTCAAAATCATCATGCATGTAGGCTTGAAAACATTGTATGATATACTTTTCTCCTTAATTCAACAAAGGGGAATAGAAATCTAAAGTAGGATTTAGAAGAAATGGTAGAGCACCAAAATTTCATCAACACGCAATCTTCAGAGAATATTACAAAATGGTAAATTTCATAGAATCACCACAAGAATCACAATGGAAAATTGCGAGATGCAAACTCCCCTGATGTTCAAGATTGAGAAAGACCGTGACGCCAGCATGAAAGCTAAGGATTATGAATCATGCAGGATCAAGAACTCTTCACTTGGCTGTTTTCAACGATCTCAAAACTATTTATACGTCGTGTTATTTCTTGCATACACTCCTATGAAATTTTGGATCAGTTCATAAACATTTCAATGCTCTTATTTAAGAATTCGAACAATGGGTGGCTTGCTCCTCACAATTGGGGATCCAATCTCTAAAAGAGACCAAATTAATGTTCATTAAGAGAATGAAGTGAGGAAACTCATCAGAAGAATCAACTAACTACCTAAGCACAAGCTACAACCCTTCTTGTTCATCGGGATGATCTGCACATACCACCAAGCTTAAAATCAAAAGAGTAATTTGCTAACAAAGGAGCATCGCATAAAATTACTTCTCATAATTCTTGCCAACAACATAAATGTTAGAAAATTAAGTTAAATTGAATGGATTGAGGTTAGAATCGTGAACAAAATCATTTTTCTTATAAGTATTTCAAACACTCTCAAATATCTTAGAGTTATAATGCAGGAATATCCAGAAAAATTTAGCATATACTCGAGTTTGCACAAGACTGATGAAAACTCGAATGTAGGGAAGAGTATTTGAAATTTTAGTGAAGAGGATGTATGTGAAGGTGAGAAAAACAAGAAAGGGGGGGTTTGAATTGTTTGAAAAATAAGCGCTTTTCCAAAATGAAAATCACACAATGATTTTATACTGGTTCGCTTATAACACAAAGCTACTCCAGTCCACCCGGCCAAGGTGATTTCGCCTTCAACAAGGACTTAATCCACTAATCTTGAAAGATTACAAACAACACCTAAGAGAGAAGAAAATCTCTTAGTCTTCTCAAGTCTACAGACTACACAGAGTCACTTGAGGAAATCAAACAAATAAAAGATACAAGATATGTAATCTAAAGTGCTTCTAGGAAAGCAAGTATTACAAACTTAAGAACAGATTTTTCACTTAATAAGCAAAAGCTTAGTGAAATTCTTTGAGAGCAAAGATGATTTTCTTGAGCGTGAAATAATTCAGTATAGTTTTGGCTAGTTGATTTCTTCTTACTGAATGTTGATTGCATCTCTATTTATATATGAGTTGGAGTAGAGTTGAATCTGGTGGATATTAAACTGAGTTTACTCCATCACTTAAATAGCTTCTGCAGTTTAACTTTTCATCTTTGAAGTGACTACTTACCACAAGTAGTATCTTTTCTCTTGGAAGCGGAGATTAACGTCTCTTTCTTAATCAGGAAATCCAATTGAAAATCTTTACTTGTCTTCAACGTTACTCTTTCATGATTAGCAAATCCATAATCAGAGTATTTGTGTAACTGGAGAAACTTGGAATCTTGCTTCTGATGTTGATCCAAATAGATTCTTCAGAGGGCGTTGTTCAGAGTCAGAGCTTCTAGACTTTACTTCATGTTCAGATGCTTCTGATACTTGCAGTTTTGTCCAGAGTCAGAGCTTCTAGACTTTCTTGAACGAGATTCTACTTTAGATGCTTCTGATACTTGATAATTTGTATCTGATCTTGTTGTGCATCTGATGACATCATCAGATTTATTACTTCTTTCTTTAGAACCCTGCACACTTAGAAACTTTTCGTTAGGGTGCCATTTTTGGTTTCATCCTTTGTTATCATCAAAATCAAGGAATCTGTTGTAGAACATTTTTGTTCTTACAATCTCCCCCTTTTTGATGATGACAAAACAACTTAAAATAGCAGATGAAACATGAAATAATAAGATCAGATAGACAGAAGCTCCCCCTGAGTTAGTGCTAGGGAGTTCAGAAGTTCTTACCAGAGCTTTTCAAGTAATGAGATTTCTGAAACTTTCTGCAAATTCTTAAATTTAATGTTAGAGTTATTTAATCAGAGCTGTTTTTATCAGAGCTATTTCTACAATTGTTGCAGAGTGCTTAAGGTTTTTAGACAATTTTCATCAGAGCTATTTAATGATTTCTCCCCCTTTTGTCAGAATCAAAAAGACATAGTAATAAAATTGAATTAAAGAGAAAAACACTTCATTAAAAGAGAAACATCAGATTCATTAAGATCAAGAGCAAAACATTAGATCCAAAAAGAGGACAGAAGCAAAAAGAAAACAAAAAGCAAGCAAAACATAAAATCCTAAGTGCCTAAGGGTTCTGAGGCAATTTCTGCAAGATCATGGCAAGCATCTTCTGGATGTTCTCATTGACCGTATCTTGCTTGTCCATTCTGTCTCGGAGGATATTCTGATCTTCCTTAAGGTCCTTCAGAGTCTGAAGAATCATGGGAACAGCAGTTGAAGACTCCCCCTGAGTCAGAGCCTGCTGGGCTTCAGCTTCTGCAGCAGCTTGAGCTTCTGCATCTGCCAGAGCCTTAGCTTCAGCTTCTTGTTGCCTTAGGATTTCTGCTTCTTTTGCCAGTCTTTCTTCCTCTAGTCTCTTTGCTTCTTCTTCAGCTTCCTTAGCCAACCTTTCTTCCTCAAGCCTTCTGGCTTCAGCCTCTCTAGCTAATCTCTCCTGGAGTCTTTCCTCAGCATCTCTGATGTAGCCATTTCTGACTTGTTCAGAGACACTCTTCAGCCTATAAGACTCAGAGGTCATCCAACCAATGACTCTGTTCCAGTGTGTCCTAACAGATTTAGGATCATCACTGACTTCAGAGTTGTTAGCCAGAGACTTGATCTTCTGGATTGAAGCTTCTGCTACCTGCCTGATGGCTTCCTCAAGGGTAGGTATGGTAAGTTCAGGTTCAGGTTCAGGTGAATGAGGTGGAGAGTTTGGAGGGCTAAGATTTAGAGTTTGAGGTTCAGATTCTGCTTCTGGTTGAAGTTCAGAATCTGCTTCTGGTTGAAGACTGGGGGATGAAGCATAAAGTGGATTTAGGTCTAATGGGTCAGAGTCTGGTCCAGGTACAGCGGGAATAATTGGTGGAGTGATATTAGAGGTGAAGGGATCAGATGGTTGAGTTTCAGAGGGGAGAGTTGTTGTTTGTTGTGGTGGAAGTGAAGTTTGGAGTGGTGAGGTTACTTCAGATTGTGTTAGAGTTTGTTGTTGAGAGGCAAGTCTATGAGCATATAGAGTGGCTATTGTTGGGGAGTCAGGATCAGAAGGTTCAGGGTCAGAGGAAACAGTAACATAAGGTGGTGATTCTGGTATAGAGGATGATGAAGAAGAAGAAGTGCTTTGGTGAGTTTGTGCAGGTATAGAGGGAGGAATGAAGGTTCTAGCTATGTTCAGAACTGGTGTAGGTTGGGAGGTTCTGGTGATTGAGGGTGGTATTTCAGAGGTAGTATATAAGGGAGGTGTTGTGAGAGGATGAGAAGAAGCCATCATAGGTACAGAAGTAACAGGAGGAATAGACTTACTAGTTGAGATTTGCAGAGGAGCTGAAGATCCGCTTCCAGAAGCTCCTTCAATTCTGGCTTTCTTTGCTTTCCTTGCCTCAGCAGCTATCTGTTTCTCAGAGACACCTCTCTTGTATCTGACTAGATCTTCTTCTGAATCCAGACAGTCATCGATGCTGAAATCAGAGACATCAACACCTTCTTCCAGCAGACGATGAAGATAGAGGGCAACAGCGTCTCTGGGCTCATTCTTGAAGAATCTGGCCAGGCCATGGGGCATGTTCCTCTGATCTTTTAGAGATTCCCAGGATACATCCAGAGTGGGCTTGACTCTAATCTCTTTGATGATTCCCATGCTCTTGAGGTTTCTGGCATTCAGAGGCTTCCCTACATCAATTGCCAGATCATCCATACATCTGGTCTTTTCCAGAGCGTCTACCAGTCCATGCTCAATGAAGATGTCAGAGAGCAATCTACCCAGAGGAATGTAGGATCTGGGCTTCATGTTATTCCTGGTTTCTCTGACTGAATCCCTCAGATATCTGAACAGGAGAGTAGGGAGGTTGATCTTGATACCCTTCTGAATGCAGTACAGAATGCATTTCTGGTCTGCATTGATATAATCTGAAGAGTTAGAGGATGGACGGTGATGGATTGTTCCCAGAATTATCTTCAGCCACACTCGGAGGTTCTGATGTAGCTCCTTGTTCTTAGAGGGGTTTCCTTCAACATTAGGTTTGAAGATAGTTGGGTTGATAACTTCAGTGATGCGCTTAGACCTGGGAGGAATGTTGTAAATCCTTTTTCCTCCACTTTCCTCCATATTCAGCAAGGAGGCTATTGACGCTTCAGTGATGACAATTTTTACCCCTAGAACAAAAGAGACAATGAATTGGTCATCTGCATCAGCATGTCTCCAGAATTCCTTGACCAGAAGAGGGTAGATTGGACCATAAAGCCTGTTGAAGTAGGTTTCCCATCCTTGTTGACGAAGTTCCTTGGTAAGATCAACGCCATTTCTACTTAGGTTGTCAAAATCAACCAAAGATTCACACAAAACATCCAAACCTTCAAAGGGAGTTGAAAGGTTTATGTGGCTTTCTCGGTCAAGAATGTGGGGTTCTTGATAAACAGGGGTTATGGTGACGCCTGTAACAGTTGGTGTTTGAGTGTTTGAGGTTTGGGGATTAGAACTGGATTCCATCTGTTGGGAGAAGTTAAAAACTTCTTGCTGTTGAGCATCCATGAAGAAGATTGATGAAGAAGGTGAAGAACTTGCAGAGAACTTGCAGAGAAGGGTTTAGGGTTTTAGAGTGAGTGAGAGTGATAAGTGTGTGAAATGTGAGAAAAGTGTTTATATACCCTAAGTAAAACACATGCAAAACGACACCTCAGAATGCGTTAAACACAATACTCAAAATAGCACGCTTGGGGGGATAAATGATTACAGCTAATAAATGAATGTCTAATCCCACAGTTTGCACACTGCTCGAGGAAAACTCAAACGTCTGCCTTTTGAATTTCTTGACAGTTGTCTAGAAGTTCTAAGGTTTGACGCTCAGAGCTCCACGTGTTTAATGTATCTGATCTTCAGGAATACCAAGAGATTGGTTTCTGAAGATTTCTGATTCAGATATCTTCTAAACTTGTAGAAGTATCAGAGTCAGAGGCAGAAGTGTATTTGTTTTTATCAGAGTCTCATTTTACATGTTCAGAGCCAAATTTTACTCAGGACAATTTTTAATGTTCAGATTCTCTAATATAAAAAGAAATCTATCTTCAGCTAGAGGCTTAGTAAAGATATCTGCCCATTGATGTTCTGTATCAATGAACTTCAATGTTACTATCCCTTTCTGAACATAGTCTCTGATAAAATGATGTTTTATTTCTATGTGTTTGGCTCTGGAATGTAGAATAGGATTCTTACTTAAACAAATAGCAGCAGTATTATCACAAAAGATAGGAATGTTACTCTCAAATATCTGAAGATCTTCTAGCTGATGCTTCATCCAGAGCATCTGAGTTGTGCACAGTGATGCTGAGATGTATTCTGCTTCTGCAGTTGATAGAGCGATAGTTGACTGTCTTTTGCTAGCCCAGGAGATTAGATTGTTTCCCAGAAGCTGGCAATTTCCAGATGTGCTTTTTCGTTCTATTCTATCTCCTGCATAATCTGCATCACAATAACCAGAAAGCCTATACTCTGATGTTTTCTCATACATCAGGCCCAGGTTAGGAGTTCCTTTCAGATACTTAAGAATTCTCTTAACAGCTGTTAAATGAGATTCTCTAGGATCTGATTGGAATCTGGCACAAAGACAGACGCTAAAGAGAATATCAGGACGAGTAGCAGTCAGATAGAGAAGAGAGCCTATCATACCTCGATAGAGCTTCTGACAAACCTTGTTGCTTACCTCTTCCTTTTCCAGAATGCAAGTTGGGTGCATAGGAGTTTTTGCAGAGTTGCATTCAGTCATGTCAAACTTCTTCAGAACGTCTTTAATGTATTTACTTTGATGGACGTACGTGACTTCTGGAGTTTGATTGATTTGAATTCCCAGAAAGAACTTTAGTTCTTGCATTAAACTCATTTCGAATTCTGCCTGCATTAACTTAGAAAATTCTTGGCAAACAGAGATATTAGCAGAACCAAAAATATTATCATCAACATAAATTTGGCATATCATGAGATCATTATTAAGGTTTTTACAGAAGAGTGTAGAATCAACTTTCCCTCTGATAAAATTTTGTTCCAGAAGAAAATTACTTAAGCGTTCATACCAAGCTCTGGGAGCTTGTTTAAGTCCATATAAGGATTTCTTAAGTTTGAAAACATGTTCTGGAAAGTTTGAATTTTCAAAACCTGGAGGTTGATTGACATACACTTCTTCTGAAATATAACCATTAAGAAATGCACTCTTGACATCCATTTGGTATAATTTGATAGAATGATTAATAGCAAAAGATACAAGAAGACGAATAGATTCTAACCTCGCGACTGGAGCAAAAGTTTCATTATAATCAATACCTTCTTGTTGACTATAACCTTGAGCTACCAGTCGTGCTTTGTTTCTGACAACTTCTCCTTTTTCGTTCAGCTTGTTTCTGAAAACCCATCTGGTTCCAATGACATGAGTGCCTCTGGGTTTAGGAACGAGATCCCAGACATCATTCTTGGAGAATTGATCTAACTCTTCTTGCATAGCTGCCACCCAATCGTTATCTTGAAGAGCTTCATCACAGGACGTAGGCTCAATCAGAGACACTAGTCCCAGAGGAATATCTTCAGAAGTTCTGAAGGTAGATCTGGTTCTAACAGGTTCATCTTTGTTTCCCAAAATCAAATCTTCAGATACGTTAATACGACTTTTAACTTTCCTTGGAATTTCTGGAGATTTAATTTCTTCAGAGTCTGGAGTGACAGTTGCTTCTGGAGTTTTCTCAGATTCTACCAGAGTGATCTCTAAATCTGCAAACTTTTCAACTAGCTTTGACTTTTCAGGGTCAAGCTTATCATCAAATCTAACATGAATTGATTCCTCCACAATTTTGGTTTCTGTGTTGTATACTCTGTAGCCTTTAGAGCGTTCTGAGTATCCTAACATAATACCTTTCTGTGCTTTGGAATCAAACTTGTTCAGATGTTCTTTAGTATTTAATATAAAACAAATGCATCCAAAAGGATGAAAATATGAAATGTTGGGTTTTCTTCCCTTAAACAGTTCATAGGGAGTCTTTTCCAGAATAGGTCTAATAGAGATTCTATTCTGAATATAACACGCTGTATTTACAGCTTCTGCCCAAAAGTGCTTTGCTACATTTGTTTCATTGATCATGGTTCTGGCCATTTCTTGGAGTGTCCTATTCTTCCTCTCTACAACTCCATTTTGTTGTGGAGTTCTAGGGCAGGAGAAATCATGGGATATTCCATTAGAATCAAATAATTCTTCAAAATCTTTATTTTCAAATTCTCCACCATGATCACTTCTGACTCTAACAATTTTAGAGTCAAATTCTTTTGCACTTTAGAACAGAAACTGGTGAATACAGAGTGAGACTCACTCTTGTGCTTTAGGAATTTTACCCATGTCCAGCGGCTGTAATCATCAACGATTACTAGTCCATACTTCTTTCCATTGACTGATGTTGTTTTCACAGGACCAAATAAGTCAATGTGAAGAAGCTCCAGAGGCTTAGAGGTAGAAACAACATTTTTCCTTTTAAAAGATGTTTTTGAAAACTTTCCTTTCTGGCAAGCTTCACACAGAGCATCTGAAGAACACTTCAGTTTAGGCAGGCCTCTGACTAACTCAAGTTTAGTTAGCTGAGAAAGTTTTCTCATGCTAATGTGGCCTAAGCGTCTATGCCATACCCATTGCTCTTCGTGAACTGACATTAAACATTTAACATTTTGATCTTTTAAATCAGAAAGATTTATTTTATAAATGTTGTTTTTTCCTCTTGCCTGTGAAAAGGACAGAGCCATCGTTCTGACTAATGGCTTTACACGTTTTTTGATTAAAGATTACATCATAACCGTTATCACTTAATTGACTTATGGATAACAAGTTATGCATTAATCCTTCTACATAAAGAACATCAGATATAGAGGGAAGAGTACCATTACCAATAGTTCCGGAGCCTCTGATCCTTCCTTTCTGATCTCCTCCGAAGCCTACAAATCCAGCGTCTTTAAGTTCCAGGCTTTGGAACATAGACTTTCTTCCCGTCATATGTCGCGAGCATCCAGAGTCCAGGTACCATGACTGGTGTTTGAACTTTGCTGCATAGGATATCTGCAACATAGATAATCTTATCTTTCGGTACCCAGAATCTCTTGGGTCCTTTTAGATTAGTTTTCCCAGAGTTTCTCACAACTTTGGGTCTTCTAGCATTTTTAAATTTGTGTTCTTGTGTGTGTGTGTAGTGGTATGAAAAAGGAGATTTAATTTGGTTACTGGTAGAGGTTTTATTCTCCTCAGAATCATACCCAATTCCCCTTTTATTATTCTGACTTACTCCATAAATCATGGATGCCATAATACTCCTATCTATCCCATTCTTCAGAAATTGTTGAAAGGCTTCTTCATATTTATAAATAATTTCATTTGAAGTTTGTGGTGCTTGAGACAACGTTTCTTCTAATTCTAAGCTTTTTGTTTTAGCTCCATCTCTTTCTATCGTTAGAGATCTGATAGTATCATCTCGTGCTAGAATTGTTGTCTCAAGTCTACTACATACTTCAGATTTTGCTTTGAGAAGGCCTTTAATGTCTTTAACTTTTTGTTTTAATTTCTGAAGAGAGGTAAGAGTTTCTGATAAACATGATTCTAAGTCAGATCTAGAAAGTTCAGAAAATACCTCTTCAGATTCTTCATCTGAGCTGCTGGATGTGGTAGCCATAAGAGCTACGTTGGCCTGTTCATCAGAGTCAGATTCTGATGATTCGGATTCACTATCGTCCCAGGTGGCCATTAATCCCTTCTTTGTTCTGAAGGTATTTTTCTTGAAGCTTTCTTTCTTAGAGTTATCTTTCTTCAGCTTGGGGCATTCATTTCTGTAATGACCTGTTTCTTTACATTCAAAACAGGTAATATCTTTGTTAGGTTTACCTTTTGAAGTTGACTCTGATCGATCCCCTCTGGGTCTTGATCTTCTGAAGTTGTTGTTGTTCCTCTTTTTCCAGAGTTGCTTAACTCTTCTGGTTAGTAGGGACAGTTCTTCTTCATCATCAGAGTCTTCAGGTTCAGAGTCATCAGTGTCTGCAGTTTCTGCTTGAAGGGCTTTGGTTCTGTCTGACTTCCGTCTTTCAGGTCTGGACTTCAGCGCCACTGACTTGTTCTTTTTCTGAGGCTCATCCTCCTCTAGTTCTATCTCATGGCTTCTGAGAGAACTAACAAGTTCTTCAAGGCTGATATTGTTCAGATCCTTTGATAACTTCAGAGCAGTAACCATTGGTCTCCATTTCTTTGGCAGACTTCTGACAATCTTCTTAACATCATCTGCAGTCGTGTATCCTTTGTCTAGCACTTTAAGACCTGCAATAAGAGTTTGGAATCTGGAAAACATAGCTTCTATAGCTTCGTCATCTTCCATCTTGAAGGCTTCATATTTCTGAATCAGCGCCAGAGCCTTCGTCTCCTTGACTTGGGAGTTTCCTTCATGGGTCATCTTCAGAGAGTCAAGTATATCTTTAGCCGTCTCTCTGTTGGTGATCTTTTCGTATTCGTTGTATGATATAGCATTTAGAAGTATTGTTCTGGCCTTGTGGTGATTCTTGAAGACACGTTTCTGATCTTCTGACATCTTACTTCTGGGAACTTCAGCTCCATTTAAGATTGGAGGTTTGTATCCATCTGTGACAATGTCCCAGAGGTCAGCATCATAACCCAGAAAGAAACTTTCGATTCTATCTTTCCAGTAATCAAATTTTTCTCCATCAAAAACAGGAGGCTTGGCATTGTAAGAATCTTTCTCATTTGAGTGGGCCATTGTTTTTCTCGTACTGGATCTCTCTACACGGTTAAGTGTTTGATTAGAAAATCAATAACAGAGCCGGAGCTCTGATACCAATTGAAGGTGAGAAAAACAAGAAAGGGGGGGTTTGAATTGTTTGAAAAATAAGCGCTTTTCCAAAATGAAAATCACACAATGATTTTATACTGGTTCGCTTATAACACAAAGCTACTCCAGTCCACCCGGCCAAGGTGATTTCGCCTTCAACAAGGACTTAATCCACTAATCTTGAAAGATTACAAACACCCTAAGAGAGAAGAAAATCTCTTAGTCTTCTCAAGTCTACAGACTACACAGAGTCACTTGAGGAAATCAAACAAATAAAGATACAAGATATGTAATCTAAAGTGCTTCTAGGAAAGCAAGTATTACAAACTTAAGAACAGATTTTTCACTTAATAAGCAAAAGCTTAGTGAAATTCTTTGAGAGCAAAGATGATTTTCTTGAGCGTGAAATAATTCAGTATAGTTTTGGCTAGTTGATTTCTTCTTACTGAATGTTGATTGCATCTCTATTTATATATGAGTTGGAGTAGAGTTGAATCTGGTGGATATTAAACTGAGTTTACTCCATCACTTAAATAGCTTCTGCAGTTTAACTTTTCATCTTTGAAGTGACTACTTACCACAAGTAGTATCTTTTCTCTTGGAAGCGGAGATTAACGTCTCTTTCTTAATCAGGAAATCCAATTGAAAATCTTTACTTGTCTTCAACGTTACTCTTTCATGATTAGCAAATCCATAATCAGAGTATTTGTGTAACTGGAGAAACTTGGAATCTTGCTTCTGATGTTGATCCAAATAGATTCTTCAGAGGGCGTTGTTCAGAGTCAGAGCTTCTAGACTTTACTTCATGTTCAGATGCTTCTGATACTTGCAGTTTTGTCCAGAGTCAGAGCTTCTAGACTTTCTTGAACGAGATTCTACTTTAGATGCTTCTGATACTTGATAATTTGTATCTGATCTTATTGTGCATCTGATGACATCATCAGATTTATTACTTCTTTCTTTAGAACCCTGCACACTTAGAAACTTTTCGTTAGGGTGCCATTTTTGGTTTCATCCTTTGTTATCATCAAAATCAAGGAATCTGTTGTAGAACAATTTTTGTTCTTACAGTATGCTTTTTGTTTTGTTTTATGAATCCGGAATGAAGTATTTATAAGCCATATTGGTGTTGTTTTACAAGGTTGCGACCCTTGGTGAAACACATTCCATTTATCAAGAGTTACAAGCTTTTACCAAAAGTTACATTGTTTCGCCTACTGCAACATTCTTCAAGAGTTGCATATTTTCACTCTGCAACACTTTCATGAAGTGTTGCATATTTCGGAATTCAAACCTACTGCAACACTTTACAAATGTTGCTTATTTATGAGTGCAAACCTACTGCAACACTTCACAAGTGTTACCTATTTCTGAATTCAAAATTAATCTTCACTTGCATATTTTCTTGTCATTTTGAAACTGTAACACTGATATGTAATACATGTCTAGAATTACATATTATACATAGTTGTAATGTTGGTACTGAAATACATAAGTGCCTAGTGACAACATCGTGCATATTTCATAACCTAAAAAAAACTACAACTATGACACAATATATATAAGGGTGTCCAAAATAAAACTAGGAACTAGATCATTGTAGAATGATCTTAAAAATATCTACACAGCAGAAAAAGTCATCCAAAACAGCGAACAAACAAGGACATCAAACTATTTTGTCCTTACCCTTCACCTACTCAAAACTACCTGAAAAATAATCAACATGGGGTGAGATAATAATCTAAGTGGATTCCCTATCTTATGGATACACTCGGCTCTACAAGGTTCTAATCTGAGTCCTAACTCATGTCACAAAGGGGAAAAGACTTAAGTTCACAAAGCTCCCAAAGTATGGAAACATGCCTCTTGAGTTCATTAACTCAAACAATCACTAATCAGAAACCATACCAAAGTATCTTTCCCCGGCCAACCTTACGTCTAGGATTGTTGACACGGGTCCTTGTAACATACTTTGACTTTCTTGAGTACTTCAAATTCTTCAATGGGACTATAACCCATTTGGTTTCACTATGGGACTCTAACACATTTGGTGGAACATATGAGACTCTAACCCATTTGGTTGCACATATGGGACTCTAGCCCATTTGGTTGATGCGAAGTATCAGTGCATTCACCCCAATCTTACTCTATATAAGTATCATGAATTGGGACGACACAATTATGGAAAATTTAGTAACCATTGTTCATGATCAAGAAAACTCTTATCATCCTATCATAAACCCTACTAATTATTTATTATTCAACAAACCCTAACTTCTAAAGTCATAAGGTTTATAACTTGAGCTCACCTTGAAGAATAGATGAGGAGATTAATGTTGCAAGATAAAGAGATGAAATGATGATGATGATTCCAAGCTTCTATGTACCTCCAAGCTTCTCCTTCTTCTTCTTTACCTCAAGGTTTCTTCTTTCTCTCTAAGTTTCCTTCTTCTTTTCCCACTTTCCATTTCTCTGATAATGTTTTACTTATACAGTGAAAAAATGCTTAGAGAAAGTATCTTAACATGTGGTGACTTTGGCCAATGGGTGGAATGAAGTATGTGGTCACAAATGAAAGGAATATTTGTATGGTTAACATTGATTATTGGTAGTAAAGATATTATTAAGTATAAATACTTAAATAATATATTCTCTACCAGAGTAATTGACTCATTATTAATATTAACAAAATGTCCCTTTTTATACCAATTAATAAATGTCAGTCTCAAGAAATATTAATTAAGTCAATATGAGTTCACTAATTACTCTAATTTTCCCAATTGATAACTTTCAGAGCACATAGGAACTCAGTTGATCTCAACTGATATGAATTTGAGTATTTAAGGAAACACGTGATATTATATCCCTGCCCCCCTTAAATAAAATTCGTCCTCGAGCTTAAAGGTTACCGAAAAAGATGAGGGTAAGCTTCTCGCATATCAGACTCAAGCTTCCAAGTAGTATCGCCCGGATCTGATTCTTCCCACTAAACTTTAATAAGAAGAATCTCCTTGTTCTCAACACCTTAGTTTCTCTTCCCACAATACGACTTGGTTGAGGTGTAAAGGTTAGGTCTAGTTCGACTTCCGCTGAGTCTGGGAGAATATGTTGGAGAGAATCAGCAATGAACTTTCGGAGTAGAGATACGTGAAAGACATCATGCATCTTATATAGAGAAGGTGGCAAGGCTAATATGTAAGCTACTTCACCAATCATGTCTATAATCTGATATGGTCCTACGTATCTTGGACTTAACTCATGTGACTTACACGGTCCTTTCAATCTCAATCTTAGAGTAACCTTCAAAAATACATGACCACCTTCCTCAAATTCTAATGGTCTCCTTCTATTATCTTCATAAGTCTTTTGACGATCTTGTGCTTTCTTTACCTTATCATGAATCATTCTTATCTTTTCAGTAGTCTCTTGAATAATCTCTGGTCCTTAAATCCTTTCTTCACCAACTTCCGTCCAATACAAAGGTGTTCTACATTTATTTCCATACGAAGCTTCATAAGGAGCCATTTCGATACTTGCATGGTAACTATTATTGTATTCAAATTCAATCAATGGTAAAAGCTCTTTCCAATTTCCTCCAGTTTCAAGCATATAAGCTGTTAACATATCCTTCAATGTTTGCATCATCCTCTCAGTCTGACCATCCGTCTGAGGATGTTTAGACGTACTTTAACACAACTTAGATCACATGGCTTGCTGACATAATACACATTCAGAGACATACTCCGCAATATCCGTTTTCATTGCAGTCCATAAATAGTCATTCTTCAAATCTTGATACATCTTTAATGAACCTGGATGTATGGTAAATGCGCCTTTGTGAGCTTCTTCCAAAACTTTTCTTTTCAATTCAGCATCATTCGGAATACAAATTCTTTAGTTAAAAAGAATAAATCCATCTGTAGCGAAAGTGAAACCTGGTTGATTTAACATATCTTGCAAATTTCTCATCTAGCATTTGTCCTTGTTGGATTTCTTCTCTTAGGTTGGAAGTAACATTCAAATTCCCCATTATCACACCATTATGAGCTCAAGCAACTGAAGGTTAAGATCTCGAAAATTTTCCAATAATACATATTCTAACACCATCAACTTAGCTTTGTGTATCTCTTTCCGGCTTAACACATCTGCCACTTTATTAGCTTTACCTGGATGGTACTTCAGCTCAAAGTTAAAATATTTCAAGTACTTCATCCATCTCCTTTGACGCATATTCAACATCTTCTGATCAAACAAATATTTCAGACTCTTATGGTCACTAAACATCTCAAAACATACTCCATACAAGTAGTGACACCACACCTTCAAGGTAAAGACAATAGTTGCTAATCCAAGATCATGAGTCGGATAATTCTCTTCATATGTCTTCAACTGACGAGAGCATAAGCTACAAACTGACCACCCTGCATTAACACTCCTCATAATCCCTTCTTAGAGGCATCACAAAATGCTTCATAAGGCTTACTAGGACGAGGGATGATTAAAACAAGAGTAATTGTCAATCTTTCCTTCAAATTCTTGAAACTTTGTTCACACTTTGAATCCCAACTAAAAGAAATCTCCTTCCGCGTATGTCGAGTCATCGGTAAAGCCAACTGAGAAAACCCTTTAATAACCTAGAAATCTAGAAACCTAGAAATCCTAATAAACTTCTGACTTCATAGGCATTCTTCGGTCTTTCCCAATTAATAACCGCTTCAACTTTAGATGGATCCACTCCTCCTCCTTGTGATATGACATGGGCAAGAAACTTAACTTCAATCATCAAAAACTCATACTTACTTAACTTGGCAAAAAGTTGCTTCTCTTGCAGTACAGACAAAACAATCCTTAGATGTTCCCCGTGCTCTTGCGGAGTACGAGAATAAATAAGTATGTCATCAATAAATATCACTAATAATTGGTCCAAGTAAGGTTGAAATATTTGATTCATATAATCCATGAAAACAACTGGAGCATTTGTTACACCAAATGGTATTACAATAAATTCATAATAGCCATATCGGGTTCTAAATGCGGTCTTTGGTACATCAGAATTCTTAACTCGAATTTGATGATAACCCGATCATAAATCAATCTTCGAGAACACACATGCTTCTTTCAATTGATTCTAACAAATCGTTTATTCTAGGTAGGGGATACTTGTTCTTAATGGTGACTTTATTCAACCGGCGATAACTAATACACAAATGTATACCACCATCCTCCTTCTTTAGTAGTAACACTGGAGCTCCTCATGGTGAGACACTAGGTCGAATGAAATGCTTGGTTAACAACCCTTCCAATTGATTATTTAACTCTCTCAGCTCGAGTGGTGGCATACGATACAGAGAAATGGAGATTGGGGTCGTCCCAGGTATCATATCAATAGAGAACTCCACTTCCCTTTCAGGAGGAAGAGAAGTGACATCCTCGGGGAAAACTTCTGGAAATTCACAAACTACAGGAATTTGTGCAACCTTCAGATCGTCACTTAATTCCTTGGTGAGAACCAAGAGAACAAATTTTTCCTTCTCGAACAAGAAATTAACCATGCCAACAATACCTTCCAAAATATTAGTTAATACATCCTTTGGAGTAGCTTCACTTGATGGAATGCTAATTAACTTCTCTTCACATCCAATAAACATTGAATTGGCAGAAAGTCAATCCACCCCCAAGACTACATCAACTTTCTTAAGTGGCAAACAAATAAGGTCAATCTGGGAAACTCTACCATTTACTGACAGCGAACAATTTTCAAAAATCAATGGTGTCTCAACAACATCATCCATGGTGGTAGTAACCACCATAGGAGGATATAAACGAATTGCTTGCAAACTAAGACGCTTCATACATTGAATCAATACAAAATAGTGTGTTTCTTAAAAATCAAACAATACAAAACAAGGATGATCATTTACAAGACACGTACCAGCAATCAAAGCATTGTTACCCTTAGCCTTCCTTGCATCCAAATTATAAACCAGACCGATACTCTTTCCATGAATCAGAGTCCTATTTTGAGGATAAACCCTAGCCATATGACCCATCCCTTGGCATTGATAACATCTCATTCCTCCGACGACACAACTTCCATAATGATTCTTATTACACTTACGATAAATAGGAGGAGGGGTAGATCCTATATTTTGCATTGGCTTTCCTTTAAAAGGTCGAGGTCTAGGCCTAAACTGATGACTTTGTCTTCCCGGGTCCTTTTGACTAACCCTATACTGATCTCTTTCTTCCTGAACTTTCTTTAAACTATTCTCATCCACGTAACACTACCTTAGCAATTCAACATACATAGTGAATTCTCTCTGAGCTAAACTATAAGATATTTCACCCTTTAAACCAAACAGAAACTTGTCAATCTTCCACTTATCATGTGCTACATAAGCAACTTGTCTAGAGTAAGCAACCATGTCTTCAAACTTTTCAGCATACATAGCTACTGACATAGTATCCTCCCTAAGCTTTTGAAACTCAACCTCTTTTTGAGTCCTCAAAGTGCTAGGAAAATACTTGTCCAGAAAAGTAATCTTAAAATGCTCCCAATCCCTGGTGCCATACCCTAATTTTCAAACATAAGATTCCACCATCATTTGTATCATTTGCATGACATTTAGCATCTTTGCATTACTAACCTATTGAAAATACAAAAAGACTTTCTACTTTGTTTGTCTTAAGCTAGGGTTTTGCACCAATAACTTTCAAAGATTGATCAATCAAGACTTGGCATGAGTTTCTGCATTTCAAACTCCTCATTCCTCCCAATTGATTAAGTGACTTCCATCAACAAGAACCAATTTCAAGATCATTCCATCTCAAATTCATCAAGGGCAAGAGTTCATCTGATACCCTCAACTAGGGTTTTGATCCAAAGTCAACTGGTTGACTTTTTATCCAAGGCATGATCCCAAAGCTTGAAGTATGGTTCAAAGACTTCAAATACATCATAAGTGATCCATTTACATCATCCAATGTGCCTAAGAGATCCCATTCATTAAAGATTGCAAGAATTGGATTCATCTGATATAAAGTCAACTGAGGCAAAGTCAAACTTTGACTTTTGACATTTTTGGTCAACCATGGACTTCTCAACTCAAGGATCATAAAAATATGGTTGATGGATGCATTTGATCAAGATAAAACAAGAAATTATAGGTTACTTACCAAAAGGGCAAGATTTGGTTATGAAAAAAATACATGTACAAGTACCCATCTTTCCAAGGTCATAACTTGTGATACAAGCCACCATTTTTGTTGCTCCAATGATAAGATTAAAGGTATTTCTTCATACTTCAACTTTGTCCTTGTTGATTGATTCCCAAAAAATTCAAGGATTTCAAGTTATGAATCCATGAATTTGGTACCATAAAATTGAAACATTTGGAAATATTTTCAACTAAATCTTCCTTCAAAAAATGGCTTAGTTGATCATCATTTTTCACCATGATACACATTGATTCAAGGTAAAATCCTAACATAAAAGTTGTATAGGATGGTCTTAGTTTTCCAAAAAGTCCAAGAGCGTGAAATTAGCATATTTGAGCTAGAAGTTTCGAAGAGATGAAGTTGGCTCTCCAAATCAGAATTTTGGATCATTTGAATGACAAGTTCATCATGCAACCTTGAGCCAAAGTTACATAATCTTACTTTGCAGGCTGTCTTGCTTCTAAATATCACCTTAATCAGAATATTACACAAACCCTTGGTGCATTACACAAGGGATTGAGCCATTAACCAAGTCTTGATGCCATACTTGGAAGGTTTTGCAAAAAGCTTCATATTCATTTTGATAAAGGCCAACTTTTCCAACCACTCTTGCATTGAACTTCCAGCTTGTTTCTTCTGATCACACTTAACCTCTAAACTAGAAAGCAACATCCTAAACCTCAAGAAAAGTACCTCTAAACTCCTCTTTTCACTCCACCTTTTCATCATGATCCATTATGCATTTTTGTGCAAAATGAAACCAAGTCATCAAACTAGTATTCCAATTGAACCAAGATTGATTTCTGCAAGTTACATGAACAATATGGAGTCTCTATAAATAGATATTCAAGCCTCATAACTCAACACACCATAATTGGCACAAAAACTCCATTGTAGTAAATTCTCCAAACCTCAAACTTCCAAATTCCATTGTGCTTGTGTTTTCTCCAAACCAACACTTCAAACAACTTCTAAACATCCATTAGAAGTTAACCAAACACTTGAACAACTTCTGTAACAGCCCTACCATCATCTTCCAAATCACATTTTCATAGCTTATAACTTGATTTGGAAAGGAATAGCCAAACACTCTCAGCTCAAGCCAAACATTCAAACACCTTGCTTGAGGTGTAAGGAAGTTGTTCAGATCACAAAATCACATCTGGAACACCCCTATTTCAAAACACGATTTTCATTTTTGAGGTATGTATTCATTTGTGCAATTTATTATTTAAGGCACCATTTTGCATCATTCTTGTTACCATTTCACTTGCTAATATGTGAGGAACAAAACCCCTATGATCATTGGTCTTAATCGGTGATGTTTGAAATTTAATTTTAAATTCAATTTTTAGGGTTCTTATGCATTTTGTTTGATTTCTAGAGATTTATGAAAAATAAATGAAATTGATTAATGTCATTAGATTCCTTGCGAAATTCTAAGCAATTTTTGTCTTTATAACTTTTGATTTTGTTAAGAATTAAGAGAGTTAGAGTTTTTAGAAGTTGTGAAAATGGTGGAAATGGTTGATTACGGGATAAATGAGGAAGATGAAGTTTGGAGCCATTTTTAAATTTTAAAAGTGACTTTAATATATTTTTTAATTCTTGTATCTTAATACATGAATTGGCATTGCGCCCCAGTGGTAAAACACTGGTTTGTTAAGTCTCTTGCATCCATAAGGTCTAAGGTTTGAATTCCCCTTGCCCTAGATTTTGGTTTTTATTTTTCCAAACAGTGCATGAAACCCCAAGGACGTGGGTTCGAACCTGGCCAGTGTAATGTTTATTTTTTCTCACTTTTTAAAAGTTCACTTTTCTTCATAACTTCAAATATCCATAACTTCATGATCCCTTAATATTTTTGACCCATTCTTTTTGCTATGTGTTCATGAGAATGTCTATTTTATGATGACATAAAAAAATCACAATTTTTTTATTTATTTAATCACTTTTGATTATATGGAAAACATGTGCTTTAAGTGTTTTTTAAGGCTCCTAATTGATTCTTTTGGCTTATGTCTTGTTTGTTCTTGATGTTGAAAGTTTGTATGATTAAAGCATACTATTTTAAATGTTGATTGTTATCCTTAACATGTTTGAACTTGATTATCTTCATACAATGTATCAATTGATTCACCTTGAAAACATGTTTGAATGAATGGTTAGGAGGTTATTAGGTTTTCCACTTAAGTTCGGTCTTATCATGAACTTTGATTCAAGTTTAATGTTTATTTTGTGAAGACTTATAATATGATGCATGTTTGACCTAAATTGATTCATGTTGTGTTTTCCATGTACCAATGAATTCCTTTACCATGTAAAATATGATTTTGTCTTCACCATCAATATGTTGTGTCTTATGATGTTATGTGAAACTTCATCATGTCTTGTTTATGTTTATCTTAATTCCTAAAAACCATGATAAATATTGTCATTCATACCTCACGTACCTTGTGATTGCCATTGTATTTAGCCATATTTTGTGCCTTAATGTTAATGCATGTTCAACCTTGTTATTGTTTATATCCATGGGAAAGGAATCATGCCATTCTTATCATTTTGCATGTGTGTGCTCATATGTGTAACGATAAATTCATGATCATCAAGCTATGGATAAGTTAGACGTCGATTAAACCAGAGTCGCCGTCGCGCTTTTATTGTTTCCAAGGGAAAAGGGAAAAGTAAGAAAATAACACAAAAGTAAGAAGTTTTCAAATCAAAACTAATAAAATGTTAGAGATTACAGGTAAGGGGGTTGGTTACACAGAGGGAAGGTGTTAGCACCTAAAGTGTCCTAGGTACTCCTAGGGAGCCCTTTCTTGTGTGCCTGTGTTTTTGTACAAATGATGTTTGCAATAAATAGAATGGAGGGACGAGAAAAGAATTCATTAATTATATTTTTGTGTTTGACAAGACCTTCGGACTTGTGCCTACGTACCAACATAAAAATGAGGGATCAAAACCTCGTAGTTCGTGCTAACAATTTCAAAGTGAGTGCATTGCTTTTAACAAAAGTTTAAGTTTAACAAAGGCACAAAAGGCCTAAAAAGGTTTGAATGAGTGTTAGTTCTTTTTGGCATTTGAAATTTTAAGTCAAGTATAGTTAGGTTTATTTACAAGTTTGATTAAGAAAATATGTTTGAAAATGCAATGGCATAAGGCCAAAGTTTCTAATTTGCAATATGGTCCAAGTTTAGAAATCACAAACAAAGAAGATTTTCAAAAGGAGGGAGGGATTTTTGAAATTAAAGAAGTGGGGAAGAGATGAAAAGACTAATCCTAAGCAAAAATTTAAAAGTTAAGAGTTGAAAAGATCTGACCAATGGGCTGCAATCCAACAGATAAGAATGTCATATAGAAACCCAAATTTCCCTCAGACTTTAGAATCAAGCAATATCAATACACGAACAGTAAGATGAAGAGCAAGGCATCAAATAAAGATAGTCACATCCAAGTTTAGCAACTCCATGGTCTTCTTCCAAATTCCCATGTATCAGATGACTTCAAAGATGGCATTAAACACGAGTTCAAAGTAACATCTTCAAGTATGATCATGTTGCAGATGAACTCAGATGGATCTCCCATATTGTATCAGATGAATGCTAACTTTACAAGCAATTGGTTTTATTAAAGTTGGCATTGGCCAAGTCCTTTGCATAGGGAGTGTTGCCTAAATTCTAAGTCCAATAGTCTCAGATCAAACCAACAGTTCACACAACATGTTTTTTAGGGTTTTTGTTCTTATTATGTACATTAAGGTTAAAAGACCTCATAAACAAACAAGCATATACAAACAAAGAATATCACAAATTATGGCACATGTGGGCAAAGTAAAAATGGCATTAAAGTAAATAACTTGAATGGTATGAATAATGGCAAATGAATAAAAGCTCAAAATTTAAAGTGCATAAACGTAAATGACTTGAAATTAAATGTTAGTTGTTAGTTGATTAGAAGTTAGTATTGCTTTTGCTTTGTTTTGTTTAAGTCATTCTTTGGAGAACACTCAACCCACTTTTCACAAGCATGGATCCTTGAACCAAGACATCTTCCAAAGGAAGGAAAAAAGGCCATGCTTCCACACAATACCATAAAAGAAGGGAGACTAACAATATTACTTACTAGAATGCTATGCCTTTTTGTGTCACAAATTTAGCGCTATGTTAAGCAATCGTAATTGGACTTATGTAGAAGTCACAACTATTTGAGGTCGGGCAATAGAATTTTAGTGTTAATGCATGTTAGAGATATAGTATGATGGACTATGCTCATGAGACATACCACACACAAAAAGAATATGCAAAAGAGTGGACCTAATCTCATCCATACTCATGTTGATTTTTGCAATCAACTAGCCTTAGGATATTGAGATATCATATATCCATGACATGAATGAAATAAGAATGGCAATGAGATGAAGACGAGGGGAATGGAATCAACACAAATTGGTCAAAGGAGGACTTTTACCAAATTAAGATCATTCATTCATTTTGGGAGATGAAATGTATATTTCATCAATCCTCTAAATCCAATGATCTTAGCCTAACAAAGTCAAATCAACCTTGACCAAGTCCCAAACAACACAAGTCAAACTCAACAAGTCAATTAAAATGGCTCTACACTATTTGGCAATTAATCAATTAAAAATAATTAAAATATGCATTAAATTAAATTATGGTTGGTCAATTTCCTAAAACCTCATCAAAACACCAAAGAAATAGTCATGAGATTTATCATAGGTTAAACAAGGTCAAAGGACCTTGGAGAAAAAATTTCATCATTTTTGGAAACTTAAAACTATTTTTAAACAATTAAAAATATTCAAAAAATAAATTAAATCATGAAAAATATTAATAATGATCCAAAAAATAAATTTAATTCAGAAAATGAAAGAGGAATTTATTTAAATTTTTTTGGTGAAACTCTCATATTTTTTGGAGCAATATTAAAATTAATATGAATTAATGAAAATACTCATGATTGCGGTGACAGATCAAGTGGCCACAAACGCGCGTTCCATGATAGAGTTGAGTCAGCACGCCACATAAGTGGTAATCAAAACCAACACTCATGATTAAAACAATTTGAATAGATCATGTGGCTCTGGACCTTGTCAACTCACCACCGGAGCAAACCTCCGGTCACCTTCTCAGGCGAGCCTCGTCGGACTGGTCCAATCATAACCATCACTAAAATAAAAAAGAATGACATGATTTTAAAGTAAAAATGGCACTGAGCACGAATCTGACCTCAATTTATCCTAATTCAAAGTATATTGAGAGATACATAGAGTTGAAATTTGAGGTGTATGATCTGAGTTGCTTCAATTTGACCTCAAAGCAACTCAATCTTCTTGCCTATATTGGTAGAACTTCAGACAACCAAAGAACCAAGAGAATTATGGATAATTGAGTGAGAATCGAAGAGATGAAAATTTCTAGAAAACACCTTCAATGCAGGTCAGAATTTGCCTGCTCTTGCTTTGATTCGTGCTTGATCTCCCTCAGTAAGCTTGCAAAAGTAGACTAGAATCAACCAAAGGCTTTGGATCCCTGGAGTTTTGAATCTCAAAACAGTGAGATTCAAACTCAATCTTCAAAGAAAATTCTCAGGATTATCCTCTCAAATGGAAGGGTTTTGGGATCTTGGAGCTAAGTTGGCGTGAAGGGATCCCTAATTCTGAACCTAGAGGCTTCTATATATAGATGAATCAAATGTTATTTGCACCTTCAAATTGAACTTCCAAATTTGGCAATGGATGATGCATGCTTGCATGGGCGTGTACAGGCCCATGAAGTCACTCCTTTAGGTCCATAATCAAGTGTGAATGAGTCTGAAATCAACTTGGAATGCAAGGCAAATGTGTATAGCTGTTTGAAGTTTTGATTTTGCCAAATGATGATGCCATGTTCCAACCATGCGCAGACCATCCAAATCTTATCCAAAATGTTTGAAATTGAACTTTTCGGAAAGGTTAGATCAAGAGGAACAACTCTTATGTTGAACACTTTTCCATTTGAAATTTGTATCATGGTGAATTTTGAGGTGGAAGTTTGGAAATTTTAACATATCAAAACATTTTCTAAGTGTCAAGCTATATGTTCACTTATTCCACCTTGGCTAAATTTTTGTGTGAGCTTCAAATGAGAAACGTGTCTTCATCAAAGTTATATATATTTCAAAGACCTCCAAAATAGTCACATATTTGACCTCATTTGGATTTAAAATGAATGAGTTATGCATTTTTGAAGTCGAGGAAAATCACTTGTTCAATGGTATTGGTCCAAAATGACCTATAATGTATCCTCATATCACATGCTCATAAAAGTTGAATTAGCTCTTACTCAAAACATAAAAGTTGAAGTAGACACCTTGAGTTTTATTGTGAAACTTGGAAATATTTCATCTCATAAAAATTGAGCAAGTTATGGCCTTGGGAAGTTGACCTCCAAATTAGGGTTTAGACAAAATGACCTATAATCTTTCACCATAAAAAATGACTTTCCATGCAAAACTAGCTCTAGACCTATACATGAAAGTTGTTTTTAATGTCATTTAGAGTAACGTTTCTCTTGGAATCATTTTCATATGATAACAATTGTAGGAGATAGGGTCTAGGGGACCCCAGTTTTGATCAGATGAAATCTTTTGGTCAACCACCATGAACCAACTTGCTAACTTGCCATTCTCTTGACTTTTGGGACTCATGGGAGATCATATATGCATAAGATGATGGAATTTTAAGTATACCTTAAAGTATTTGATCAAATGTTGAATAAGCTTGGTGAAGAAGTTACACAAGATACCCAGATGAACTAGGGTTTCCAAGGCAAACCATTTCAAAACTCTTGATGCTTTCTTGACCAAAATAACATGTAAAGATCATAGGTACTCATATATGATGTCTAAAGCCATTGTAGATCAATTCTTGATTGATCTCTTAGCCATGAGGGTCTTAAACCCTATATATGAGCTTGATGGATCAAAGGTGATTATGTGCCTTACCTACAAATGAAGTAAACAAATGCAAAGATATATTTTTGGTATTTTTGTTAGTAAATATGATAAATACAAAGTATGATACAATCACATGGTGCTTGGTGATCTCTCCCAATGCAAACCTAATGAGTGAGGGGTAAAGAGGATGCCAAGGTATGATCCCAATGTTAATGTATATGATGAGAAAGCATGAGGGATCTTAGGGTCAAAATTGGGGTCTTACAATATGTATTATATACAACTTTGCTTCCCCTTAATCCAAAACTTCTAGATACAATCATAGGTTCCCCTCAATGTAAACCTTATGATTTTATCTCTCTCTCTCTCTCCTTCTTATAACAACTTTCATAATAAACTTTGACTTAGGTCATTGTTTTCCCTTTTATTTCTTAATCAAATGATTCAAAACACTTAAGCATATTCATATATATTTTCATAAAACCTAACAAACACAAACTTAATTCAAACCTTTTTGCCACTTTGTATTTTCCATGTTTAAAACCTTTTCATAAAAGGATTAGACATGAGTCATCCCTAGTTGAGATTTTAATCTCCTACCCCATAACATTGTTGAGATTGATATTGATTCTTTTCTATTTGGAATAGGTATGTGGCATACTTGTTGATTCTATATCCAAGTGAGAGCCATTCTTTCAATTTGATGCAAAGATCTACCTTCCACATGTTTGTGGTGGTTTAAAAGTGAGTTTTACCCTTAAGATGACAATTTTAATCTTTCTCATAAAATCAACCCCAACAAATCCCTTCTTACTTTTGAACCCGAACTACGAGGTTTTGATCCTTCATGGGTACGTAGGCATAAAACTCAATGTCTTTCCAAATCATCAAACAATAAAAAGATGTTTTTTTTCTCATCTCCCAAATCAAATAGCAAATAAATTTAAACCAAACACATATATTTAAAAGGTTCCTATAGAGTACTATAGATGATTAGGTTGCTAATACCTTCCCTTTTCATAACACACCCTCATGCCTTAGAATCTCCCCCTCCCCCCCCCCCCTTTTTGCTTAGCTTAAGTTTAATCTTCTAGCTTTGCATATACATATTGGGTTATTTTTGAATCATTTCCCCCTCCCTTGGATAAATTAAAGTTCAGTGGTGATATTTTGATTCATGAGTCAAGTCTAATCAATATCTTGGTCTCTGATTCTTCACCGCGACAAAAATGGCAACTTCATCGGGGACATAATATTAAGTGGGTGATACCTAACTTGTTTATATGTGTTTATTATTAGTATTATTTGTTGCTATGTTTGCTTGGGTTTCATTATGGAGATCTATAAGTGGTGAGGAAATCCTAACACAGATTAGAGAATACAAATAAGATAGGATGGTGGTATAATCAAAGTTACATGTCTGGAGTAATCCTAAGCATGATTAACATATGATATAACCCCGCTCAGTGGAGACCCCTTTGATGGTAATATTTGTTGTTACGAGTAAATTGTAGTGGCATTATTATCTTCGACCTGGGAGTCTAAGAAATTGAAGACCTTTAGAACCCTTTCAACCCCTCTAAGCCTTTTTAGAATGTAGTGCAGAGATTATCCAGGTGTAAGATCTGAGGTAATTGTTAAGCGATGCTACACTCAGACGAGTTTCTCTTGAGAATATTATTGGTCTGTGAGCAAGTCGTTAAACCGATAATATTCAAAAGATGGATCTATGACTCTGTGGACCACTTTAGAACCTTATTCTACAGGTACAAAATAAATCCATTAGTTCATACATTGTGGAATGTTTAGACCCTTGGCTCCATGCTTTAAATCAAATCCCTAAACTCGTATTTGTGAAACATGCATTCATGCATCCATAAAAACCTTTTTGCATAAAAACCAAGAAACTCAGTAGTTTTCTTTTGCAAATATCGATAGGTAAAATGAAACTTGGAAGGAGGAATACCAAGAAATACACTTTCAAAAGTCCTGACTTAACAGAGTTGAAGAAGCTTGGTTCTATGTTAGTTAGTCCAGAGGATTTCAGAGCTCGGTGTGGAAGACTTGTGGGTATCTTGAAGACCAAGGTTGAAGATGGAGTTCTCAACACCCTGGTACAGTTTTATGATCCACTCTACCACTGCTTCACATTTCCAGACTACCAGCTTATGCATACCCTAGAAGAATACTCTTATTGGTTTGGTTTGCCAGTCTCTGACAAATTACCATTTACTGGTTCAGAGAAGACCCCTACACCAGCAGCTATTGCAGAAGCACTTCACCTAGAAACGTCTATTGTGAAGGCCAACTTCATTAAAAAAGGAGGGATTATAGGTCTAACCTATAGATTACTGATGGAGAAAGCCTTTATCTTTGCAAAAGCAGATAGTAGAGATGCCTTTGAAGCCATTTTTACTCTACTCATTTATGGAATTGTGCTCTTCCCAAACATTGATGACTTTGTGGATGTTAATGATGTCAGGATATTCTTAATTGGTAACCTAATACCCATATTACTTGGAGATACCTACCATTCTATCCATCATAGGACTAAGAAAGGTGGTGGAACCATTCTTTGTTGTGCACCTCTCCTATATAAGTGGTTTATTTCTCACTTACCCAGATTCAGGCTCTTCAGAGAGAATCCACAGAAGCTCAGATGGTCTCAGAGGTTCATGTCCATTGATCAAGGGAATATACATTGGTATGACCCCTCCTATGATGTTGGAGTAATTATTGGCAGTTGTGGTGAATTTCCTAATGTACCTCTCCTTGGTGTACATGGGGGAAGTAACTACAACCCCATCCTTTCCAGACGCTAGTTAGGATATCCTATGGTAGATAAACCCGATAACCTTCTGTTGTCAGGTTTCTTTTACCTCAACGAAGAAGAGACATCCGGTTTGAAGGATAGAATCATACATGTTTGGCGCAACATTCACAAGAGAGGAAAATATCAATTAGGAAGAAAGAATTGTGTTGCTTTTGAGCCCTACACCCAATGGGTTTGTGCTAGAGCTAGTGAACTTAAGATACCCTATTCTCCTGAGAAGCCATCATTCCCTTATGTTATAACATCATCATCCACCATTCCTATTGAGAATAGGGAAGAGTTTCAAGAATTTTTGGCTAGGTTAAAATTGGAAACAGACACTTGGGAAGGCAAGTACCATGTCTTGAATGATAAGAAGATGAAGATGGAGCAGCAACTAAAGGAGAAGGATGATTTGATTGAGATTCTCGAACAACAAACTGTGAAGAAATAGGAGGAACAAAAAGGTTTACTTCTCTCTAAAGTCCAACCATTTCATGAGTACTCCAGCATACTATGATGAAGGATGAGTCAGCTTGAACAAGAAAATCAAGAGCTCAGGGAGGAATTAATCACCTTGAAAGACAGTTTGGAAAGGCTTGCTGCTATGATGAAGACTTTGGTGGCTGCTCAGAATCAGTCATCAAATAATTCTCAAGATCCATTGCAACAAACAACAATCTCTGAGAACATCTCGACGCCTATTCCAGTGGCATCCGTCAATGACCAACAATATCACATGCCACCCGGTTTCCCTTGGGGCATGCCTCACGGTTATATGCCAACTAGATACCGTCCCTAAAACGTTAAAGCTCCAGTAGTGACTAATGTGATGTTTGTATCTCCTATTGTGGTGCATGCGACTCCTTATAATGAAGAAAACATTTATCACGCTGCTCCAAGCAAAGCTGTGGGAGTAGATGAAAGGTTAGAGGGATTTCAAGATCGGTTCTTAGAAATGCAAAGGGAAATCAACGCTCTTCGAGGTAAGGATATTTTTGGCAAGATCGCTTCCGAACTCTACTTGGTTTCTAATGTTCAAATTCCACCCAAATTCAAAGTATCAGACTTCGAGAAATACAAAGGAAATTCATGTCCTCAAAGTCATTTAGTGATATATGCTAGGAAGATGTCCACTCAGACTGACAACCATCAACTTCTAATCCACTAGTTTCAAGATAATTTAATTGGTGTCGCTCTTAAGTGGTACATGGGCTTGGACAGCGCGAACATCCGTACTTTCAATGACCTTGGTGAAGCTTTTGTTTGTCAATACAAATATAATGTAGATATGGCTCCGGACAGAGATCAAATTCGGGCCATGTCTCAGAAAGACAAAGAGAGTTTCAAGGAATATGCTCAAAGGTGGCGTGAAATTGTTGCATAGATTTTCCCTCCACTTGAAGAGAAAGGGATGACTAAATTCTTTTTGAAAACTATGAGTTCATTATACTATGACCGCATGATTGCCAGTATACCCAGTGATTTCACCGAGATGGTAAACATAGGCATGCGACTTGAGGAAGCAGTCTGAAGAGGACGTTTGACTAAGGAAGTCGACGCATCTAGTCATGTTAAGAAATTCGCCAATAATTTTTCCAAGAAGAAAGAATCGGATGTTAGTGTCGTTTTCATATGGCAGACAAAGAAGAAAGTATCAACATGTTGCAGCCGTTTCACCAATCATTAGTCCACCAATGGTAGCGCCAATTTATCAACCATAGTTCTCGCATCAATATCAGTAACAGTATCCTCAACAACATCAACAACAACAACATGTTCAACAACAACCATCAAATTAACAGCATCAATAGCCTCCACAACAGGCTCGCTCTCAATTCAACAATCAAAATCATATTAAAAAAAGGCCACAGTTTGATCCTATCACAATGTCCTATGCAGAATTATTTCCTGCATTGCTAGCTAAGAATCATGTCCAAACAAGTTCTCCACCACCCGTGCCAAAGGACATTCCCTATTAGTACAAGGCAGGTCAATTTTGTGCTTACCATCAAGGGGAACTAGGACATAGAATTGAAAAATGTTTTGGTCTAAATTCAGATGTTCAGAGGCTCTTCCAGAGTGGTATCCTTTCATTTAAGGACATAAACCCCAATGTTCAAGTTTATCCTCTACCACAACATGGTTTAGCCTCAGTTAACATGGTATATGATTGCCCTGGCAGTTTTCGGATCTATGATGTACGGTTGTTGGGCGAGAACTTAGTAAAGAAACACGCCAGATATACCAAGAATGGTTTTGTGCCTCCACATAACTACACCTCTTTTAGGGTTTGTTCCAGGAACTCTCAAGGATGCCTAACTGTTGTAACGAATCTCTAGGATTAAATGGACCAAGGTTACATTGTAGCCTACCAAGCCAGAGATTATAATCAGGTCAATATGGTTAATAGTGACAACAATGTGAATGTCATAGTTCCTCAGTTCAACGACTCTGAGCCTATATAGATTACTTATGACAATCGGGAAACTTTTGTGACTCCTCTGGTCATTAACTTACCAGGCCCAATTCCCTACCAATCTGATAAAGTCGTGCCTTACAAGTACAATGCTATAATGATTGAGAATGGAAAGGATGTTCCTCTACTCTCCATTGTTAACGTTGTTGATGTAAGCAGGGTCACAAGGAGTGGGCGTATAATTACAAAAAGGACTAAGGATGTTGCAGCAGGAAAGAAGGCTCATGTTGAGATCCCTTTTGAACCGGTTGGCCAATTTGACAACATGAATCCGTTAAGTGATGACGATGAGGTGTTGAAGATCATCAGGAAAAGTGAATACAATATGGTGGAACAATGACTGCATACACCTTCCAAGATATCTGTGTTATCTTTGTTGATTAACTCTAAGGCTCACTGTGATGCTTTGTAGAAAGTATTAGAACAAGCCTATGTAGACCATGATGTGACGGTCAGACAGTTTGATGGTATCGTCGCTAACATCACAGCCTGCAACAACTTGAGTTTCAATAATGAAGAGCTCCCCGAAGAAGGAAGAAATCATAACATGGCACTAAATATCTCAATCAACTGTACGAATGACTCTTTGTCAAGTGTGTTAGTGGATCCAAGCTCGTATTTCAATGTCATGCCGAAGTCGACACTTTCCAGACTTTATTTTCAAGGTGCTCCTATGAAGAGTAGTGGGATTATTGTCAAAGCTTTTGATGGTTCCAGAAAAACAGTCATTGGAGAAGTCGACCTTCCTATGACCATCAAACCTCATAATTTCTAGATAACGTTCCAGGTGATGGAAATATAAGCTACGTGTATTTGTTTATTGGGTCGTCCTTGGATCCATGAAGTTGGTGCATTCACTTCCACTCTGCATCAGAAGCTTAAATTTATGAAGAATGGGAAGCTAGTGACAGTCTGTGGGAAGAAAACACTGGTTGTGAGTCACTTATCATCTTTCTCTTATCTTGAACCTGAAGAAGTTATTGGAACTCAATTCTAAGCCCTTTCTTTGATTGACAAACATGTCAAGAGAGGAGTATCCATCTCTTCATTCAAGGATGCACAACAACTAGTAAATGGTGGTATAACCGATGGTTGGGGAATAATTTTGGATCTCCCAGAAAACAAACACCGATAGGGTTTAGGCTTTTGTCCTACTTCCAAGAAGATTGCAGAAGGAAGTAGATCTATCCGTTCAATCAAAGAAACTTTGGATAGTTGAGGGTTCACCAATCCCACTTTGCTAGAAGTTAGTGCCATCACTGAGGATGATGATTCATCATGGGAACCTAACTGCGACGATCCTGAATACGATATTGAGGCAGAAGATGCATATGTTCCTTTCTACTTTCCTCATCATAGAGAGCTTGAATATATCTCAGGGTCAAAAGATGAAGCAGCTGAAGCCAGTGCCATTGTGGAAGATAATCCTAAAGATATTTCGGCCAACTTCATAGCTCGTGGAGTGATTCGCCAAAACTGGATCTTTGGTGATGTTCCTGTTGTTATTCACATTTCAAAGTAATATTTTCTTGTTTGTTTTCTTTTCAAAAAAATCCTTTTGTTATGCCTAAGGCGAAAGTGACAATGTTTGAGCTTGTGTTTCAAGAATTAAATCAATGAAAATGTTATTTTGTTTCCATATTGCTGTTTTTATTTTATTGCTATTTTTTCTAGAAATTGGTAATCTAAAATAAACAAATAAACACTTCCAGATAGCTGCACATAACTTCACACTTTTATCTGTTTCTAAAACAAGCATAAAATCATATGTGCAGATTAATTCATGACATATCCATTAAAACCAATGACCATATGCCCTCTTGCAACTTTGAATTCCCTGTGTACGAAGCGGGAGAAGAAGAAGACGAAGACATTCCAGATGAAATCTCTAGACTGCTCGAAAATGAAGAAAATATCATTCAGCCATTCAAAGAGCCTATGGAAGTAATCAACTTGGGGTCTGAAGAGGATAGAAAAGAAGTCAAAGTTGGAGCATTGCTCGCGCCACAGGTCAAAGAGAGGATGATAGAGCTTCTCCGAGAATATACCGATGTGTTTGCTTGGTCATACCAAGACATGCCAGGGTTGGACACCGATATTGTGGAGCATCGTTTACCGTTGAGGCCAGAGTGCCCATTGATCAAGCAAAAGTTAAGAAGAACTCGTCCGGACATGGAGATCAAAATCAAAGAGGAAGTGCAAAAGCAAATTGATGCAGGTTTCCTTGTCACATCAGATTATCCGCAGTGGTTGGGCAACATTGTTCCAGTTTCTAAGAATGACGGGAAGGTTCACATGTGCGTTAACTACAAAGATCTAAACAAAGCCAGTCTTAAGGATGACTTTCCTCTGCCACACATTGACATGTTGGTCGACATCACCGCCAAGTTTAAGGTCTTCTCTTTCATGGATGGATTTTCCGGTTACAATCAAATTAAAATGGCGCCCAAATATATGGAGAAAACATCTTTTATTACACCTTGGGGCATATTTTTCTACAAAGTAATTCCTTTCGGCTTGAAGAATGCTGATGCCACATATCAACGAGCTATGACTACTCTTTTTCATGACATGATGCATAAAGAGATTGAAGTCTATGTAGATGATATGATAGAAAAATCAAAGACTGAGGAAGATCATGTTGAGTATCTTTCGAAACTATTTCAGCATTTGAGAAAATACAAACTCCGCTTGAACCCAAACAAATGCACCTTTGGGTTCAATCAGGAAAGCTCTTAGGCTTCATCGTCAGTCAAAAGGGTATTGAAGTTGATCCCGACAAGGTTAAAGCCATTCAGGAAATGCCAGCACCTCAAACAGAAAAGCAAGTGAGGGGATTCCATGGACGTTTGAACTACGTTTCAAGGTTCATATCTCATATGACTGCTACTTGTGCTCCCATTTTTAAGCTCCTCTGAAAGGACCACGGTTGTGTTTGGACGGATGATTGTCAAAAATCCTTCGACAGTATCAAAGGGTATTTGCTAGAATCTCATATCTTGTCCCCGCCAATTGAGGGAAGACCATTGATTATGTATCTGACTATGCTAGAAGAATCTATGGGTTGTGTCTTGGGTCAACAGGATGAAATCGGAAGAAAAGAGCATGCCATTTATTATTTGAGCAAGAAATTCATTGATTGCGAGTCCCGATATTCCATGCTAGAGAAAACTTGTTGTGCTCTAACTTGGGCTGCCATGCGTCTCCGTCAATATATGATGAATCACACAACTTGTTTGATATCCAAGATGGATCTGATTAAGTATGTTTTTAAAAAGCCTGCATTTACCGGAAGAATTTCCGGTTGGCATATGCTCTTGTCCGAATATGACATTGAGTATCACACCTTGAAAGCTATCAAAGGAAGTGTCTTGGCCAATCATTTATCTCATCAGCCAATCGACGATTATGAGTCTATAAATTTTGAATTCCCAGATGAAGATGTGATGTACTTAAAAGCCAAAGATTGCAATGAACCGCTACCAAATGAAGGGCCAGAGCCAGGTTCTTAATGGAGTTTAATATTTGATGGAGTAGTTAATGCTTATGGTAATGGTATTGGGGCAATAATCATCACTCCCCATGGCTCACATATCCCTTTTACTGAAAGATTAACATTCAAGTGCACGAACAACATGGCGGAATACGAAGCCTGCATCATGGGTCTAGAAGAAGCCATTGATCTTAGAATAAAAAATCTCAATGTTTATGGAGACTCGGCTCTAGTTGTCAATCAAATTAAAGAGAATGGGAAACTCATCAACCCGACCTAATCCCATACAAAGACTCTGCAAGGAGGTTATCTACTTTCTTCGACAAGATTGAATTTCATCACATCACTCGTGAGGAAAATCAAATGGCAGATTCCTTGGCAACTTTGGCTTCCATGATCATTGTGAATCGTTGGAATGATGTACCTAAGATCGATGTTATGCATCTTGATAGACCCACTCATGTATTTGCAATGGAAGAAGTCTCTGATGACAATCCATGGTACCAAGACATCAAGTGTTATCTCCAGAGTCAAGAATACCCCCCTGGGCCATCAAACAAAGATAAGAAGATTGGCTAGTAATTCCTTTCTGAATGAAGATGTGATATACAAGAGAAACTTTGACATGGTTCTGCTCAGATGCGTGGATAGACACGAAGCAGTCCTGTTTGTGCAATAAGTTCACGAAGGTTCTTTTGGTACTCATTCCAACTGATATGCAATGGCTAAAAAAATGTTAAGAGCGTTTTACTATTGGCTGACAATAGAAGCTAATTGTTGCAAGTATGTGAAGAAGTGTCACAAATGCCAGATTTATGTTGACAAGATACATGTACCTCCGACTCTTCTCATCGTTCTCTCCTCTCCATGGCCTTACTCTATATGGGGCATCGGCATGATCAGTATGATTGAACCCAAAGCTTCCAATGGAAATCGTTTCATTTTGGTGGCTATTGATTATTTTACAAAGTGGGTCAAAGAGGCCTCATACGCCAATATGACAAAGTAGATGGTAGTTAGATTTATCAAGAATCAACTTATTTTCCGTTATGGTGTGCCAAGCATAATCATCACTGATTATGGTTCAAACCTGAACAATAAAATGATGAAGGAAATGTGTGAAGAGTTCAAGATTGAACATCATAATTCCTCTCCCTACAAACCCAAGATGAACAGTGTTGTTGAAGTTGCCAACAAGAACATCAAGAAGATCATTCAGAAGATGGTAGTGACTTATAAGGACTAGCATGAGATGCTCCCTTTTACTCTGCATGGATATCGTACGTCCGTCCGCACTTCAACAGGGGCAACCCCTTTTTCTCTTGTCTATGGCATGGAAGTAGTGCTCCCAATAGAAGTATAGGTCCCGTCAATGCGTGTCTTGATGAAAGCTAAGTTATCCGAAGTTGAATGGTGTCAAAGCAGGTATGACCAACTGAATTTGATTGAAGAAAAGAGGATGGCGACTTTATGCCATGGTCAGTTATATTAGCATAGAATGAAGAAAGCATTTGACAAGAAGGTTCGACCTCGCGTATTCAGAGAAGGTGACCTTGTGCTTTAAAAGATTCAATCTTTCATATCTGATTCTAGGGGCAAGTGGACTCCTAATTATGATAGCCCATATGTTATCAAGAAATCCCTCTTTGGTGGGGCCTTGATTCTTACAAATATGGATGGTGAGGAGCTCCCACGTCCTGTGAATACTGGCGCAGTCAAGAAATACTTCGCCTAGAAAAATAAAAGAACAGCTCGCTAAGTCGAAAACCCGAAAAGGCGGCTTAAGCCAAAATGAGCGTCTCGGTGGACTAAAAACCCAAAAGGGCGGTCCAGGAAAAAATTAGAGACATAAACAGAAAATGATTATCCTGGTAGATTGAAAACCTGAAAAGGCAATCTAGACAAAAAACAAAGGATTATGGCAAGTAACTGCATCAGATCAGATTGGATCACTTGAAGCAACACTTGTTTGTCAAAGCTCTCAACTAGCTCTTATCAGAAGCCCAAATACATCTGGAATTCAAATTTGTTAGGGAGAATAGTTTCATTGCATTTTGATGTAGCCTTTTCCCATATTACCATTTTTTTAACTTTGTAAATATCCATGGGATCACGCCATTTGCGGACCACCATTCTATCAATAAAGTTCGAGACTTATCCATTTATTGGCAATCTTTATTTTATTTCTGCTCCACAAAAATATCATTTTTACTTTGATAACGATTCTTGAAACGAATATTTGAAAAAAATTGTTTTTCAAAATAAAATTTTGTTTTTCAAAATAAAATTTTGTTTTCAGCACAAACATAACGTATATACACGCACATACACATACATGCATATATATCATGAATAACCAAATTCACATCCATTTTGCATTCCTTGATGACATTTACCTCAATTTCTTTGACTATGTTCATCATTGGGTGTTATGTTTCCTTCCCCATAGGAGTCGTCAACCTTAAGTAGAGAGTTTATATCCTTTCTAATTCCCCATTGAGTTCATTCCTCGTAGAAGATGGTTGCTTTAGTTGTCCTTTTCCATCTTTGGATAGGATAAAATCCCAATTGATCTTCATTCCCCATTGGTAGAGTCTTGCTTGATTGTTTTGTCTCTAGTTGTTCTTGGAGTGAGCCAAATTTTTGGAAATTAATGGTGAATCTCTCTAGGCTGTTAAACCTAGATTGAGAGTGCATTTATTTTGCACTGTCTCCCTAGGAGAAGCATCTTCATTATCGCCAGTGAAGACATATCCTTTTCCCCAGTATGGACACAAGTGGTTATCTCTTTTCAGAAGCTTGTTTATCTCAAAGGGATTATCAACATAGAAGTTTTATTCCATCAGATGGTTTTCTCTCCAGAGAAGTTTGATGAAAACTTCCAACATGTAGTTGTCTCTTTATTTGAGAACCATGTTTCATGATCTCTGATCCCCAGTAAGTAGCTTCCTTTTCTCGAGAAGCTTATTCTATTTCTGGATGCCCATTTTGGATAACAGATGGCAGTCTCGTTTTGAGAAGTTTGTTTATCCCCAATGAAGTTATCAACATATCAAACGTTCTTTCCAACAAATGGAAATCTCCCAAGAAAATCTCGTCAAAGAAGTTTGTTGAAGACTACTACAAACACCTTTCTTTTATCACATGACTTTATATCCCTCATGTGGTGTTCCGTTACATGAACTTATGTCACCAGTGAGGTGTTAATCACAACCAATGGTACTTTCCCCAGTAAATCACGGTGGAAGTCAGTTGAAGATCCTTACTGTGATTTTCTCTTTATTTGAGAATTCCAGTTTTTTATAAGATTAATTGACCCACATCCTTCAAAGATCCCCGATGAAGTTACTTCTCTTTCCCCAACAAGTGGTCATCTTTTTAGGAGCTTATTCATTGATCCTTTCCGAGAGAAAGACTTGGTTAAAGAAGAAACCAAGGCCCGTTCGCTGGCTTATGACCCGAATCATGGATGGGTTTATTTTGCCTTTTCTAAGTGGAATACTTAAGTAAAGAATAATTTGAATCATGTTTTGATCATGTAAGCTTATTTAGACTCGTTATTTGAACAAACAGTTATCTCTACCTTTGAGAAACTTGTTGCGAAAGCCATAACTCTTTATTTGAACAAGCGATCATCTCTACCTTTGAGAAACCTGTTGCGAAAGCCATAACTCTTTATTTGAACAGACGGTCATCTATACCTTTGAGACACCTGTTGCGAAGATATTTCATCAGTGAAGCTTACTTTTATTTGGACTCGTTATTTGAACAGGAGGTCATCTGTACCTTTGAGAAACCTATTACGATCCAATATATTTCTAACAAGACGATTACCTTTGCTTAGGCTACCACATGTTTGGTAGTAGGTAATATACCTCCCTCCTTGAGCTACCCTATTGTTTAAGTCGCCCCGTGATTGGTAGTCGGTAGTCTCATTCCCCAGTAGGGTTGATAATCTCATCCCCTTGGAGCCATCACCCCTTCCTTAGTTGAAGTCACGATCCTTTGTAATTATCTATTCCCCATGAAGCCCTGATCCATTGGAATTTGCAAATCTTCTTCCTCAGCTGAAGTTATAATCTTTTCCTTAGTGGAATTTCCTTTTGTCTGTCCCCACAGTGGTGTTCCTTTATCCCTGTGTGTTTTCTCAACTAATATTACTCCCCTATGACATTGTTCCTCATAGAATTCCTGAGTCCCGCATGCATATCATATCATAAGCGTTTGGTGGCCTCTTAGGGCCAAAAATTATGCATGTTTGTATTTAAGTCTCTCCAATCACGTCAAGATGAAAATTCCAATATTCATATCACCGGATTGAAGAAACTTAAATAGGGGCATCTATCATACCCTAATTTTAAACCCTAAGATGCCACCATCATTTGTATCATTTCCATGACATCTAGCATCTTTGCATTACTAACCTATTGAAAATACAAAAAGACTTTCTATTTTGTTTGTCTTAAGCTAGGGTTTTGCACCAAGAGCGTTCAAAGATTGATCACTCAATACTTGGCATGAGTTTTAACATTTCAAACTCCTCATCCTTCCTAAGTGATTAAGTTACTTCCATCAACAAGAATCAATTTCAAGATCATTCCATCTGAAATTCATCAAGGGCTAAAGTTCATCTGATACCCTCAACTAGGGTTTTGACCCAAATTCAGCTGGTTGACTTTTTAGCCAAGGCATGGTCCCAAAGCTTGAAGTGTGGTTCAAAGACTTCAAATACATTATAAGTGATCCGTTCACATCATCCAATGTGCCCAAGAGATCATGTTCATTAAAGATTGCAAGAATTGGATTCATCTTATACAAAGTCAATTGAGGCAAAGTCAAAGTTTGACTTTTGACATTTTTGGTCAATCATTGACTTCTCAGCTCAAGGATCATGAAAATATGCTTGATGGATGCATTTGATCCAGAGAAAACAAGAAATTTGAGGTTACTTGCAAAAATGGCAAGATTTGGTTTTGTAAATTTTTATGAAAAAAATACATGTTAAAGTACCCATCTTTCCAAAGCCATAACTTGTGATCCAAGCCATCATTTTCTTTACTCCAATGATCAGATTAAAGGTATTACTTCATACTTCAACTTTTTCCTTGATGATTGATTTCCAAAAAATGCAAGGATTTCAAGTTATGAAGCCATGAAGTTGGTACCATAAAATTGAAACACTTGGAAAAAATTTCAACCAAATCTTCCTTCAAACAATGGCTTACTTAAGCATCATTTTTCACCATGATCCATATCGATTCAAGGAAAACTCCCAACATGAACGTTGCAGAGGATGGTTTTTGCTTTCTAAAAAGACCAAGAGCGTGAAATTATCATATTTGAGCTAGGAGTTTCGAAGAGATGAAGTTGGCTCTCCAAATCTGAATTTTGGGTCATTTTCATGGCAAGTTCATCATGCAACCTTAAGCCAAAGCTACATAATCTTACTTTGAAAGATATCTTGCTTCTAAATCTCACCTTAATCAGAAGATTACACAAACCCTTGGTGCATTACACAAGGGATTGATCCATTAACCAAGTCTTGATGCCATACATGGAAGGTTTTGCAAAAAGCTTCATATCCATTTTGATAAAGGCCAACTTTTCCAACCACTCTTGCATTGAGCTTCCAACTTGTTTATTTTGATCACACTTAACCTCTAAACCATAAAGCAACATCCTAAACCTCAAGAAAAGTACCTCTAAACTCCTCCTTTCACTCCACCTTTTCATCATGATCCATTATGCATTTTTGTGCAAAATGAAACCAAGTCATCAAACTAGCATTCCAATTGAACCAACATTGATTTTTGCAAGTTACATGAACCATATGGAGCCTCTATAAATATAGATCCATACCTCATAACTCAACACACCAAAATTGGCACAAAAACTCCATTGTAGCAAATTCTCCAAACCTCAAACTTCCAAATTCCATTGTGCTTGTGTTTTCTCCAAACCAACAACTCAAACAACTTCTAAACATCCATTAGAAGTTATCCAAACACTTGAACAACTTCTGTAACAGACCTACCATCATCTTCCAAATCACATTTTCATAGCTTGCCACTTGATTTGGAAAGGAAGAATCAAACACTCTCAGCTCAAGCCAGGCATTCAAACACCTTCCTTGAGGTGTAAGGAAGTTGTTCAGATCATAAAATCACATTTGGAACACCCCTATTTCAAAAGACGATTTTCATTTTTGAGGTATGTATTCATTTCTACAATTTATGATTTAAGGCACCATTTTGCATCATTCTTGTTACTATTTCACTTGCCAAGATGTGAGTAACAAAACCCCTATGATCATTGGTCTTAATCGGTGATGTTTGGAATTTAATTTTAAATTCAATTTTTAGGATTGATATGCATTTTCTATTTATTTATGGATATTTATAAAAAATAAATGAAATTGGTTAATACCATTAGATTCCTTGCGAAATTCTAAGCAATTTTGGTCTTTACAACTTTTGATTTCGTTAAGAATTAAAAGAGTTAGAGTTTTGGGAAGTTGTGAAAATGGTGGAAATGGTGGATTACGGGATGAATGAGGAAGATGAAGTTTGGAGCCACTTTTAAGTTTTAAAAATGACTTTAATATATATTTTAATTGATGTAACTTAATACATGAATTGGCATTGCGCCCCAGTGGTAAACCACTGGTTTGTTGAGTCTCTTGCATGTATAAGGTCTGGGGTTTGAATCCCCATTGCCCCAGATTTTGGTTTTTATTTTTCCAAACAGTGCATGGAACCCCAAAGACGTGTGTTCGAACATGGCCAGTGTAATGTTTATTTTTTCTCACTTGTTAACTATTCATTTTTCTTCATAACTTTATGATCCCTTAACATTTTTTACCCATTCTTTTTGCCATGTGTTCATGAGAATGACTATTTTATGTTGACAACAAAAAATACCAAAAATGTTATTTATTTCACCACTTTTGATTAGATGAAAAACATGTGCTTTAAGTTTTTTTTAAGGCTCCTAATTGATTCTTTTTGCTTATGTCTTATTTGTTCTTGATATTTAAAGCTTGTATGATTAAAGCACACTCTTTTAAATGTTGATTGTTATCCTTAACATGTTTGAACTTTATTATCTTCATACAATGTATCAATTGATTCACCTTGAAAACACGTTTGAATGTATGGTTAGGAGGTGATTAAGTTTTCCACTTAAGCTTGATCTTATCATGAACTTTGATTCAAGTTTAACGTTTATTTTGTGAAGAATTATAATGTGATGCATGTTTGACATAAATTTATTCATTTTGTGTTTACCATGTACCAATGAATTCCTTTACCATATCAAATATGATTTTGTCTTCACCATCAATGTGTTGTGTCTTATGATGTTATGTAAAACTTCATCATGTCTTGTTTATGTTTATCTCAATGCATGAAACCCATGATAAATATTGTCATTCATACCTCACTCACCTTGTGATTGCCATTGTATTTAGCCATATTTTGTTCCTTAATGTTAATGCATGTTCAACCTTGTTATTGTTTATATCCAAGGGAAAGGAATCATGACATTCTTGTCATTTTGCATGTGTATGTTCATCTGCATTCTATACAACTTTTCTTCCCCTTAATCCAAAACTTCTAGATACAATCTTAGGTTCCCATCAATGTAAACCTTAGGATTTTATCTCTCTCTCTCTCTCTCTCTCTCTCTCTCTCCTTCTTATAACCACTTTCATAATAAATTTTGACTTAGGTCATTGTTTTCCCTGTTACTTCTTAATCAAATGCTTCAAAACACTTAAGCATATTCAAAGATCTTTTCATAAGACCTAAAAAACACAAACTTAATTCAAACCCTTTTGCCACTTTGGCTTTTCCATGTTTAACACCTTTTCATAAAAGGATTAGACATGAGTCATCCCTAGTTGAGATTTAAATCTCCTACCCCATAACATTGTTGAGATTGATATTGATTCTTTTCCATTTGGAAGAGGTATGTGGCATACTTGTTGATTCTATATCCAAGTGAGAGCCCTTCTTTCAATTTGATGCAAAGATCTATCTTCCACATGTTTGTGGTGGTTTAAAAGTGAGTTTTCTCCTTAAGATGACAATTTGTCTCTTTCTCATAAAATCAACCCCAACAAATCCCTTCTTACTTTTGAACCCGAACTACGAGGTTTTGATCCTTCACGGGTACATAGGCATAAGACTCAATGTCTTTCCAAATCATCAAACAATAAAAAAATGTTCTTTTTCTCATCTCCCCAATCAAATAGAAAACAATTTTAAACCAAACACATATATTTAAAAGGTTCCTGTAGAGTACTATAGATGATTAGGATGATAATACCTTCTCTTTTCATAACACACCCCGTGCCTTAGAATCTCCCCCCATTTTTGCTTAGCTTAAGTTTAATCTTCTAACTTTGCATATACATATTGGGTTATTTTTGAATCATTTCCCCTTCGCTTAGATAAATTAAAGTTCGGTGGTGATATTTTGATTCATGAGTCAAGTCTAATCAATAGCTTGGTCTCTGATTCTTCACCGCGACACCTGGGTACTCCTTGATTAGTCATAACAGTTGAAGCACTTTTCCACCACCTCACAGCAGGATCCCTCATCATGTGAGAAGCAAATACATCCTTATTCTCTTCATTGCAATGTACTATATGGAAAATCCTTTCAATACTGGTCACCCACTCATGATCCTTCACAGGATGTAATCCGCCATGAAATTCAGGAGGATTCATGCGAAAGAAATCCCAGAAACTACCACATGCAACTTCTTGTAGATCCAGTTGAGGGTGTAGACCACCATTCAACTATTATACCATCTACAACATGAATTGGTCATGTTGTTGCATCTATAGTATGAATTAAGGTCACTGATCACCTTCACTACCATTTACTGGTTCTGAGTATGAATTCTGAGTTCTAGGGTTACACAGACCTCTGTGTTTGCCATCCATGATTCTGAATGTCATACAAATAGGATTAAGTTGATAAGACTTAATATTATGGATATGACATCAAGAACAATGTTGACAACACATATTTGAGGCATAAAGAAATACTCATAATATTTCATGGCTAGGTCGAGGATTCGACCTGCTCTGATACCAATTTTAACACCCATAATACATGTCTAGAATTACATATTATACATAGTTATAATGTTGGTACTGAAATACATAAGTGCCTAGTGACAACATTGTATATATTACACGTCAAAAAAGAAACTACAACTATGGCATAGTATATACAACGGTGCCCAAAATAAAACTAGGAACTAGATCATTGTAGAATGATCTCAAAATTATCTATACAACAGAAAAAGCCATCCAATACATCGAACAAACAAGGACATCAAGCTATCTTTTCCTCACCCTTCACCTGCATAAAATTACCTAAAAAAATCAACAACATGGGGTGAGATAATAATCCCAGAGCGTTCCCTATCTTATGGGTTCACTCGGCTCTACAAAGTTCTAATCATAGTCTTAACTCAAGTCACAGAGGGGAAAAAGACTTAAGTTCACAAAACTCGCAATGTATGGAAACATGCCTCTAAAGTTCATTAACTCAAACAATCACTAGTCAAAAACCATACCAAGGTATCTTTCCCCAACCAACCCTATGTCTAGGGTTATTGAGGCGGGTCACGAATCCTTGTAACATACTTCGACTTTCTTGAGTACTTCAAATTCTTCTATGGGACTCTAACCCATTTGGTTGCACTATGGGGTTGTAACCCATTTGGTTGAACATATGGGACTCTAACCCATTTGGTTGGACATATGAGACTCTAACCTGAATGGTTGATACGAAGTATCAGTGCATTCATCCCAATCTTACTCTATATATGTACCATGACTTGGAACGACATAATAAAAGGTTATTTATGAGTACATGATTAGATATAACACAACGTGATTATATTCGACAATCAAAAGGTGATCACATCACCTTAATTACACAACAACAATACATGTTCCATACAAAGCATCTCACTCTTAACTATGGAAACCATTCATTCATGACAGTCACCTAGGTATCATATTCAATAAACGTCGCCTTCTAATGTTATATAAGTCATGTGTCTAACTTCTTAACCTAATTATATCACTAGGTTAACTCACTTAATTTATCATGTATTTCTTCCAATTATTAATGATCCAAAGGATACATAGTATGACAAGTGATTAGTAGTTGATGCAATGCATTAGGGAACATTAGAAAACAAGACATGAAGCAAAAAGCATCTATTGGTTAGGGATACCCAATTGATTGGTTGAGTATTCAAAACCATTTTCAAAGAAACTGGAAGTGTCAATCGATTGGCTTTTCGAAAATCGGTTTTCTTCAACACAGAAAGACAACACAATCGATTGTAGCCAAGGACCAATCGATTGGTCTCAGAAAATTTTCAACTTCTTCACAATTCAGTGACTCCTCCCAATCAATTGGTCTGGAAAGATGTATCTTTTCCAAATCTTTCTCTACAACCTTCCAATTTCTCAAACCTGCAGAACTTTGTTTCATGTTTAACAGACATATCCACTAATATGATAACTAATACACATCATGAAAACATCACAACAAATATATATAATATATATTAATATTATATATATATATTATATATATATATATATATATATATATATTATATATATATATATATATATATATATATATATATATAATATATATATATTCCATAATTTCCTCAAGATCATGAACACATGCTCATAACAATAATAACCATATGCAAACATGTGAAAAACAACAATCATGGAAGAATTAGTAACCATTGTTCATGATCAAGAAAACTCTTATCATCCTATCATTAACCTTACTAATTACTCTATAATTCAACAAATCCTAACTTCTAAAATCACAAGACTTCTAACTAGAACCCACCTTGAAGAATATACGAGGAGATTATTGTTGCAAGATAAAGAGATGAAATGGTGATGATGATTCCAAGCTTCTATGTTCCTCCAAGCTTCTCCTTCTTCTTCTTTTCCTCAAGGGTTTTTCTTTATCTCTAAGTTTCTTTCTTCTTTTCCCAATTTTCATTTCTCTAATAATGTTTTACTTATAAAGTGAAAAGAATGCTTAGAGAAAGTATCTTAACATGTGGTGACATTGGCCAATGGATGGAATGAAGTATGTGGTCACAAATGAAATGAATATTTGTATGGTTAACATTGATTATTGGTAGTAAAAATATTATTAAGTAGCAATACTTAAATAATATTTTCACTATCGGAGTAATTGACTCATTATTAATGTTAACAAAATGTCCATTTTTATACCAATTAATAAAGGTCAGTCTCAAGGAATATTAATTAAGTCAATCTGAGTTCACTAGTTATTCTATTTATCACAACTGATAACTTTTAGAGCACATGGAAACTCAATTGATCTCAACTGATATAAATTTGAGCATTTAAGGAAACACGAGGTATTACAGAAACACACTTAAGATTATTAGTTCTTAATAATTTACAACAATCCCCCTAATTTACAACAATAAATTGTCATATGAAGAAACAAATAGAGTGCTTGTAGGCAATGGTCGTGGCAAAAATATTATGTCAATTGGAACAACAAATGTTAAATGAAAATCCAATAATAAACCTAGTTTTGTCTTAACCCTAAAAAACTTACTTCATGTACCTAACATAACTCGCTACCTAATATCTATGTCAAAAAATTTCCATAGACAATGTGTGTGTTTTGAAATTAGATTAAAACTACTATCTCATGCTCCCCTTCCTACACAATACTTGGACCATAACTTCAAAATAATTGTTCACCTCATAAAACAAGCTACCTACATATTTCTTGCCTAATCTCTCAGACCTTTATCATGCTATTTACAAATGCACACCATATGACAACCATGTTAAAACATTTGATTGTACTTACTTTCCTCACTTAAGACCATATAAAAAACAAATGGCAGTTTAGAAGCTCTAAGTGTGTTCCTAAGCACAACCACGCATCATAAAAGGTATGAATGCTTAAACAATAAAGGTAGGATTTATATTTCAAAATATGTGATCTTTAATGAGGAAAAATTCTCTTACCCTAATATGGTGCAATCATCTATAAAGCCAAATACATACTGCTCACCAAAGTCAATAGATCCACCTATCATAACCATTACTATGCATAACTTTACGACAAACCAAACTAATGTAACAAGTCCTACCATTATAGGAAATATTGAGCAAACTAACAACACGTAGTCTAGTTCACCAAATCCTGTTCCCACAACTCTAGCAGAAAAGGACATGACATGCTTTCAAGAGCAAAATCACAAGATTCCAAACCCAAAGTATTATTAGGTCATATTGAACCTACAACATCTAATCACGCACTATTTTAATCAAAATTGCTTGAGCTATGCAACAAGAATACAATGCTAGGAATATGGGAAAATGCTTTCCACAACAATATGGATTTGATTTTAATGAAACAACTCCAGGATTTTGGTATGAGAACATTCATCGAGCGTTATTCCACTATGGCTTTATCTCTAGTAAATCTGCCATTATTTATTTATCAACAATCACCAAGTTATTACACTCTTTTCACTATTTAACGTTGATGATAGATTGATAAGTGAATCCTCCATTACTCTCATCCATTACTTAATCTGCAAACTTCATGATACTTTTTCGCTTAAGAAACTTTGAAATCTCGAGTACACTTTTGGCATTGAGGTAAAACATCAAGCAAATGGCTCTCTTCTACTTACTCAAATAAAATATATTAGAGATATCCTCTTTAATTTTACCATTATTGATGGAAGTGAGGTGCACTCTCCCATATTCAATCATTCACTATTACAAATAATACATTTTATGACAATGTTTTCACTTCAATCATCCAATAAATGAGGTATATTTCATTGTAGCGCCATAATTATTATTATTATTGTTTAAAATAAATACAACATATTGTTAGACTATGGCACGGATCTAGAAGGGGGGGTTGAATAGATCCCAATTAAAAATAAGTCGGCGCTACCAATTTAAAAATTGGTTTTGAAAAATTGTTTTAAGTACGGAAGCGGCCGAGGAAAATATAGTCTAAAACGAACTGTTATTGGAAAACCGGATATGCGTCAAGCCTATGGATTAGTGATAATGAGGAATAAGAATCACTACACTAGTCACTCTATCAAAGATTTGTTTCACTAACTAGGATTCCTAGTTCCAATGATTCAAATACCAAATCAAACTAGCTACACACTTAAGATAATTTTGGTTTAGGCAAATTATCAAACACTTGGTGTGTGAAAACACTCCAAGTGATATTTGTGTTGAGTAAGTGATTCCAATTAATCTTGTACAATATCCTATTGTACTTTGAATTTAAAAAACAGAGTTTTAACCTCTTACTCAATTAATATCAAGGTTTGATAAAAGTACTTATTCTAAAATCACTTAATTTTTAAGCTGAAAACAATTATGCAGAAAATTAAAGAAGACAAGGATTTGATGAGGCAGTTCCCCCGTCGTCCTCGCTTCGGGGTACGTCTACCCTCAATTCTAAAACTAGAATTGAGATGATTTAATAGATATCACCTGTTGGATTTAATCGTTTATACAAGGATTGTAAAGCACATATACAACAGAACTCTCAAGATGTTGAGTGTTGCTTCCTCTCCTTGTTCCTTGATTCAAGATGAATCAAGCCCTTCGATTGTTGTTGATAGACCTCTGATTCCAGCCCCTTTGTTGAAAAACCCTCCGTTCTTCAAACCCTCGGCCCGGCTGATCTCAACCACAAGAAATCGAACCCGAATTCTTCCCTTCAATTTCACTGAATCCGCTACTAGACTGATGAAGACTTCCTCTTCTCAATCACCTTCGCTCAGCTGAAACTTGATGAAGCAATTCGTCCAAAAAACCCCAAACACAAACCAGTCTTGGAGGACAAAACCCTAAAGGTTTTATTCAAGAAAAAACCTGTCACAAGCTTCAACCCGAACCGGATTCACCAATCACGGCTTCGAACCTTATCACCTTTAACCAATCACAAAGCACTTCAAAAATGGTTGTGTGTAGTTGATGTGTTGTGAGATGTTGAAGATGAAGATGATGAATCTTGGACACCTGTTTCACTTTTTCTTGTTTCCTTGAACACTTGAAATCAATTTGACAAATGTTAGTTGATACAAGTAATTAACTGCTATATATAGTAACCAACTTACCAACCAAAATTAACAGTTTTTCAAACAGAGTGGAAAGTCTTCAAAAACTGAATTTGCGCACGAGCGGTCGACCATAGCAGGTCTATGCGTCGATGCATGGCCTGCAATTTTGGACAGACTAAAAAATGCTTCAGTATGCATCGATCATAGGTCGGCGTGCGCTGACCCGTGGGAAAATGAAAGTTTCATGCGCCGACCCTGTGGTCGACACAAGTCTTCCATGCGTTGACCCGTGGCCAACTGTACTATGCCATGCGCCGACCTGTGGTCGACTCAAGGCATCATGCGCTGACCAATCACCAACTGGTCTATGTTATGCGCTGACCCGTGGTTCATGCGCTGACCCTTGTGGTCGACTCAAACCCTGCAAATTTGCAAAAATTCATATTTTTGTGATTTTCATGCATTGTGTCATGATCACATTTTATCCACATATGTTGTATGAAATATAGCAGTTTTAGATGAGCATAGAAAAGGATATGTTGCATTTGTTTTGAGGAAGTGGAATCGACAATGCCGATTCATCCATGGTGGTCATTTGTCATCATCGAAACCTATGATTGTATGTTGTATGACAATTTGTCTTTACACATATTCCCTTAGTTATTATGAAAGTCGAGAGAATATATTGTTATACTCTAAATTTTGTTCTGAGTTTTCTTTTCATCTGCACCAGAATAACATGATCGTTCCATTTGATCATGCATTTCATCATTCATTTCACTGTGTTATTCAGAGATCCAGATGGATGATCAATCAAGAGTATTTGATTTTATCAGTGTCTTTGAAAAGCATCACTATTTTTAGATTTGAGCACTACATGCAAATGGTCCAAAAGATGATTATTCGCATCTAATTCTCTGTTCACAATTCATCTGTATCATTTTCATTCATCAATATATTTTGGAATAAAAGTCAAAAGTCAAAGTTTGAATTTGATGACTTTTGTTGCAAAGTTCATTTGCATTATTTTCATTTTTGTATTTTTATTTTCCTTACCGTCTTATATCAAAAGTTAATTAAACTTACCTTTTCGATATTTCTTCATCCTTCACCATATTCATCTTTATTCACCAATCTTCATCTTCTTCATAATCACAAAAATCTCCATCAAGACCAAAATCTCAAGTCATCAATCTTCATCTCCATTCTTGAACCATAATCTCAATCCATCAACAATCGTCAATAAAACTTCAACCATAATCATCATTAACTTCCATCCTCACCATTTCATCTTAAATCTTCAACTTCTCTTCCATAATCAAATTCCAAACTTCCAACATCAATCTTCAAACATCTTCATCAATTTTTTTCCATTATCATTATCATCTTCAAAAATTCAAAACAAACAACAACAACATTCAAAATTCGTCACAATTAACAATAGCAAACCACAAGCAAAACAAGAAGTAAAAAGGGAAGAAAGTGATTGGTATGGAACTTTCATCGAGCATGTGGTGAGCAAAGCACGAAACGGCAATAACGGCAATGCTAAAACCAATTCACAAGCCACAATTTGAGCCTACAACAAATCAAAAGCGAAATAGAAGCGAAAAGACGAAAAGTGGTCGGTTGAGGCATTTCATCGAATACCTTGCGAGCGACGACTAAATCTGTATTTCTCTTCATTTTAACCGGTAATCCTTCATCCAATTTAGCTCTTTGATACTATGTGCTTGATGTAGCTTTAATTAAAACCAAATTCTGCATCAAACCCGATTCATAGTTAAACCGTAGCGTAAATCGTAATTTAGTCATAACCGTAAAATGCAAAAAACACAAGAATCGTGAAACTTGAACCATTCTGAATCAAAACCAAAAAACAACAAACTCAAAAATCAAGATTAAAAAAAAAGAATTCTGAGTTGAATACAAACCTGAACCAAAACGCAATTTTGAACCAAAACGAAAATTCTGAACTCAAACATGAATCTGAATCGTAACTCGAATTTCCCTCACATTTCTTTTTCTCACACTTTCTCACTTTCATTTTAATTTTTTTCTCTCTCCATTTTCTTTTTTCTATTTTAATTTTTGAAGTATAAATAACAAAATTTGAACCTCTTTTTAATTTAATGAAGAAGAACACAGAAAAATGTTAAATATTTAAAACACGAAATTTACCTAAAATAAAAATATAATTATTTTATAATTATTAAATATAAAAAATATTAATAAATTATATGATTATTGTTTATTTTATAATTAAGTAACTCATTTAAAATTGACATGTAGATCTAAATATATATGCACATAACTAAATTTTCATTTCACGGGTCACTATCACAAAAATATATATTTTATTTTAACCAGCAATTGTCTTTATTTGAGAGACAAATTTTTTATTTTTAAATGTAAATTGTTTTCATTCCCCATCTCACGGGTCTTTTATTTTTATATAATTATTTAATAGAATTGAATTAATATGATCATTATTCACTTTACAATTAAGTAAACACATTATTGTAGCACCTCAAATTTGCACCTATCATTGTACATACATTTTCATGTTAGGTCATAACATATCATGATCCATTGCATAGCATTTGCATTGTCCCTCAGTTGCCTCAAGAGCAAGCAATCAAGAATTAGGTCAAACTAATCTCCTGATCAGTCAACCAAGCAAGCAAAGGAATTTCTCATTGAATCAAGGCCTTGGGGTTTGTCCAACAAGTTCACATGGCTTGGAGGTCTATTTGAAGTGTTTTGTACAAGGGTTGAAGGCTCAGAGGTCATCAGTTTATACACAGACAGTCAAAAACCCTAAAAAAGGTCAACTGTCAGTCAAAGCAGTGGATGGTGGTCATTCTTGTGGAATTTGGGCACCATGGTCAATAATCAAGAGTTCATACAACTTGGGACATCATTTGAAGTCAAGTCCTCAAGGAATTAGGGTTTGGAAGTCATCAGTCAATGCACAATCAGACAGAAACCCTAAAAGTCAACTGTTGGTCAACTGTCCATTTAATCAGTGACTGGATGATTGGAATTGGTTTGTGAGAGTTCATTCATGTCCAAATAGTCATCATACATCATGCCAAACACCATCATGGAAGAATTTGAAGCCAGATCAAAAATTTCCCAAAGTAGAAATTGGGCCTGTAGTTGAAACCTGCCATAAATGGAAAGTCTTGATCCTCAAACTTACATTTTGATACAAGCCTCAAATGAATTTTTGCCCAACATGAAAGTTGAAGATCTTGTTCTCCCATTTCCAAAAAGTCCTAGAACTCTTAATTCCCATGTGTGGTTGGCAAGTTATGATCGAATCGATTTCAGAAAATCTTGAACTTCAGAAGGCCATATCTCTCAAACCGTTTGGCCAATTTTGGTGGGGTTTTTTCCTACAAGTCACATTTGATCCCCTCTTTCCAAAAATATAAATTTCATGAGCCAAAACCTCACCAATCAAAATGGCATTTTTTGACTTTTCTTATTTAAATGCAAGTTTGACCAAGAGTTGACTTTTTGATATAAACATTTTTTCAACATTTGGCCAATTGGGACAGCTCAGAAATATCATTTTAAGTGTGTTTGCAAGCTCATATTATGCAGTACATGAAGCCATTGCTTGGTTGCTTGAATTGTAAGAAAAGTACAATTTCATCATACTTCACCATGCTATCCACCATGCCTTGCCTTGTACCATGGAAACAGAAATCTAAACCATCATTTGCTGTTATTTTGAACCTCATTTAGCAGCATAAAACCACAGAAGAGCCATGCCTTAGCTGCTGAAAGTGTGGAGAAACAAGTACATGATTTCATGAAATCCATCTCACAAATCCAAGAACCATGCTTGGCACTCAGAAAAAACAGTAGGGCACCATCATTTTTCTGTCATAAGCAGCCACATTTTGACAGCAAAAGGAGGGAATTTGATTCATTTTCAAAGGAGGATCATCTTACTTGCACTTCAAGAGGGCTGTCAAAAAACAGAAAAAAAAACCAGAAGAACTTCTAGCAGCAGCCTTGTCCATCATTACAAAACTTGGCCAACCTAACCAAAACAACACATTGCAGACTTGACTCATCCACTTGGCTTTGGCATCCTTGCAAAAAACCTGTCAAACTCAAAAGGACCAAACACATTGCAGAACCAGCAACAAAACAGCAAGGGTTTTTTTCATCTTTTTGCTGTCAAAACAAAAAAACTCACAATAAACTAAACCTAGCCTTGCATTGCTTTGACCATCTATTCATCAAACCAAAATTGCAGCTACAAGCCAACACCCTGCAGCAAGAAAACCACTTGCATTCTTCCAACCTGTCAAAAAGAAAACTCCAGCAGAACAAAAACCTGCCTGGCAAGACTCACCATGAACCAAACCTAACCTGGCCTTGTTTGTAACTTGATAAAAAACTCATTTTCTGTCAAAACATAACAAAAAGAACCAAGAGAGCTTCATTCATAAAAAGAAACCACCTTGACCATTTTGCTAAAAAACTGCCAAAAACTGACAAAAGTGAACCAAGCTTGGCTTTGATACAATCAAAAACCTCACTTGCTGTCATGAAGTAGCAGCAAGCCAACACACTGCAGCAGCCTCACTCACCTTGCTTTGCATTTCCAGAAATCAGTCAAAGCATCCAACAGCAAACCAAACTTCATTTCTTTGTCACCAACAAATTCTGCAGCCAACTTAACCAACAAACACAAGCCAATTTCATCCTACTTGCATTTTCCAAAACACACAATGAACCAAACTCCCAATAGTCCAACCTTGCCTTGCATTTACTGAACCTGTCAACAAACCACCAAAGAACAAGACATTGCCTTGCCACCAAAAAACCACAGCCAACAGCAGATTTTGGCAAGGAGATTTTTCTGTCATTATGAGGACTGGTAGCAGCAGCAATAGGTGGCACACAGTTCTCTCTCGAAATTGCCCATGATGTTGAAAACTAGGGCATCATCCAACAGCAGGCAGATCTTTTCATTTTTCTGTCAAAGATGAAAAACTCCTAATTAGCATCCATCACTGACCATTTCTTTTTGGGGCAAAGGCAAATTGATTGTGCAACCTCATTCATTCAAAAACTGACCTCACTGTCAAAACTGAAAGAAACAAAACTTGAGCCTTGCATTTGACAGTCCAAACCATGCCTTGCCAACATAGGACAGCAAATTGAAGCACCCCTTTTTTTCCTGTCATCAGAAAAACATGTAGCTAACCAACAGACCAACCAAGAAGCACAAACTAATCCAAAACTGCATTCAGTTGGCATTTGGCATTTTAACACCATCTGTCAAACCCTGCAGCAGCAGAACCAACCTTGCTTTGGCCTTGGCATTTTAAATCTCCTGTCTAAACTCAAAAGAGCTGGCTTGGCTCAGTACCACATCTGCCCACCTTTCATGACCATGCCTTGGACCTTCAACAGCAGATTTTAGGGAGACTTTTCTGTCATAACAAACTGACAGCAGCACCATTCAACTGCAGACACCCTGCTTTGCTTCTAAAAACCCTGCATTTGACCCTTGGCCTTGGCATCTCATTCACTCTATCAAAACACAAACAGCATACCACAAACACCCTTCACTGAATTTCCAACCAGAAAACCCTTGGCCATTCCTCAAAATACCTGCTAACTGCCCTTGCCTTGGCCTTGGCATCCCATTCCTTCTGCCTAAAACAAAGCAGCCCCAAGACCCTGCATTACACCCTTGTTTTGCATCTCAAATATTCTCGCCATGAAAAACCAACCTCTCACACTCTCTCCAACTCACCTGCTACTTTGCATTTTCTGACCAAGTTTCCAAACAAACTAACCTGGCCATGAAAAACCAGTCACACCCTCCCAAATCACACTTGGCTACTTGCATTTGAACTTCACTTGGCCAAACTCCAAAGAACCTTACCAACACAAACCAACTGCTAGCAGCATACAATCTCAAATAAAACCTAGCCATTTGCCTTTTCACTATCATCTTCATCATATTACACCACTAGTAGCCACCAACCAAACCAGAAAATTTCATTGATGCACATACACATCCTTGGCCTTTTCTTCCAAAAAACTGCTAACAAACCAATAGAACAAACTCACCATTGCAAAAATTCACTTTCTACTCCAAAATCCAAATTTTCAAAAATCATATTTTCCCCAAGTCCCTTGCAAACCATCCATTCAAACACCTTCCATACAACATGTAGAAGCTACTGTAGGCAGAAAATCACATCTGTAACCACTGAATCATCATATCCAAATCTCACGTTTTCACACTTGCAACTTGAATTGGCAAGAACAGTTGAGGAGGTTTTAAGGCAAACTCTCAATGGCATTACATTCCTGGAGCATCAAAGGAGCTAAAGGGATCATCTAGCATCATTAAAAGCACCTCCAACATCACATTCAACATTGCCCTGTTCAGTTTTGGTAAATTTTCGAGCTCCATTATTTTCCAAATTATTACATGTTTTGAATAGGTCTTTCAATGCTGAGTACCATGATGCTTTCCTTTTTGAAAATGATTGCTTGTCTATGAAGATATGATGAGATAAAGTTTGATGTTTGAAAATGTTTCCTGTGATTTCTTGTTGTGTAGTTCAAATTAATGAAAATAGGGTTTGGATTGTTGTTGTATGATGTTTGATGATTACAATGGTATGCTCAATTGACATTTTTGGGGAGAAATTAAGAAATTCGAATTTGGAGATGATGCTGCTACAGTAAACCCCAAAGCCATTTTCCAGTTTTTCTTCTTTCCTCACGTGTACTGTGCCATTCCCCTCCAGCCAATCAAAACATTCCATTTACTGCCCAAAACGACTGTGTTTTGTTAAGTGGATTCAAATATTACAAAAATGCCATTCTTGCTTCATTTATTTCACATTTTTATAACCAACCTTCCAAAATTCATAACTTGCTCATTTTTGATCCAAATTCAATGGGATTTTTTGTGTTGTGTTCATCATGATCTCTACTTTTTTATCATTATTTTTCCAGAATTTTTGGGTGAGTGGTTTTTAAATGGTGCTAGGGTTTGTGACATGTGACCAAATTTTGTACATCTTGCCAAAACATTTGTGAAATGATGATACTTTATCCAATGGCTCCCAAATTTTTTGTGCTTAAACTAGACACATTCATGGTGATTTTGGTATAAAGTTTGTGGATTTATCATTTGTGGTTTGTGAGATATGATTTTTTGAATTAGGGTGTGACAACTTGTGTCACACCATTGATGACCAACTTCATGATTTTCATTGCCATGCTTCTTGACCTCCAAATGACTTGATTTTTTGCATGAGCTTACTCTTGTATGTCTAGTTGACTTGTGAATTTTCTTGGATTTATTTGAACAATTTTCCATTTGTTTGAGATTTTCCTTCCCTGCCTAGTCAAATGTTGACTTTGTGTGACACATGTTCCCATTTCATTTGTGAAATTCTCATACTTTATTGGATGGACATGAAATTTTGCATGTGATAACTAGGCATCCTCATCTTTGCCATGATTTTAGTCCCATTCATTTATCATACACCATTCTTGACTTATGATTTTTCTAAGTTGATGCATGTTTGGTTGACTTCATTGAGCATGTTCAAATTGGTTTTGACTTTCTGATTTTCATTGACTGCCTTCCACTTGTCCAAATGAGATGAAATTTGACATGCTTACCATGCTATGTGTTAGGTTTGACCATGATTTATTTGTTGATTTTTGGAAAATGTTTAGATTGCTTTTGATGCAAGTCTTTCTGTTGACTTCTATGGGTTTCTGTTTGCCTTACTTTGACCTAAATGGTTCATGAAATGATGATGATGATTGATATGGATGTGAATCCAATTGGTTGTGTTGCCTAATTGTTTGAACATGATTTTGGATGCTTAACCCTTGCTGTTTTGACTTTATCATTCATCTTTGACCCTAGGCTTGCCCTAGTGGTCCTGTTACTCACCTTTGAGTTTGTGATTTCAGGTTGACCATCAAATGGCCATTGAGACCAATTCTTTTGACTGAGCTTGCTTGAATATTGTTGTCTAACCTCCTTGTTTTGTAGATGGCTTGGCTCACATGCCTTAAGCCTTGTGCCTTGCACATCCATGTGCCTCCAATTAACTGTTGGTGTCGGTTTCTGTTTGTTTTGTTTGAAGTTGTATACTAACGTCTGCTTGACTGTTTCAGGTGCTTTAGTTGCTTTTAGTTCCTTGTGAACTTTTGCTTTGCTTTGCTTGTATAAGCAATTTGCATTGAGGTATGTCTCTTTGTCTTCATGTAGTCTGGAAGACCTGGCCTGTTACTTGGCCAGGCAACTGTCTGAAGCCCTCCTTAAGAGGCAATGTTTGTGGATGTTTAACTTTATCCTTGCATAGAGTCAAAGACCTCAATGAGGCAATTGGTGGAAGGTAGGGATATGCAATCTATCCCCCACTATTCAGTGTGTCATCTGCCTTGCTCACACCACTGTGTTGATGCATTGCTGATACAAACCCAAGATCTTGTACAACTGTACAGTTGAGTCAGTTTTAATGTGTAGAAGGGTTCCCACTTTCTGAACCCACACATTCTTGTCTTGAGCTCTCCCAGGCCAGGGATAAGAGCTGTGAGGTCTCATCCTCACTTCATCCTTTCATCTGCTTCACCTTAGTCTCTCAATGGCAAGGTTAAGAGCACATTCACCCCATTCCAGAGGTTTGTTTGTTGAGGTTGATATGACCCCTTGACTAAAATCTAACCCTTGTTTGAGCCACTTGTTTGTGTATAGCGTGTGCTATCTGTGCTTGTAGGATTGTTTGACTTGCTTCCTGTGCAAGATATGATAGTTTGACTTGCTTCCTGTGCAAGATAGGATTGTTTGACTTGCTTCCTGTGCAAGTTAGGTTTAGTTTAGACTTGCTTCCTGTGCAAGTTAGGTTTTGCTTGGCTTGCTTCCTGTGCAAGTCAAGTGTGTGTGGCTTGCTTCCTGTGTGAGCCATGCTTAGGATAGGTTGGCCCTTGTGCCATTTAGCTAGAAACCTTAACTTAGGGTTGATTTTGCATGACAACATCTAGGCTCGAGTCGTAGTCTCCCTAGAGTTGTGTCTCCCTCTGTTATCTGGTTAGGCTAGAACCTTGTCCCTCTGTAGGGGAACTACATCGCCCTGATCTTCATACCAGATGAAGTATGTAGGCAGGAGATTGAGTTGATCTCTCCGGGCGCCTTTTCTTTCTTTTGTGTGTGTTGTCCGACCTTTGCTAGGCTCGAGTCCGTGACTCCTTAGCATTTGCTGTCTGTCTTGTTTGTGTGTGTTTGACAGTTATAGGCTCGAGTCCCTGACTCCCTATTGACCTGTTGTGTTGTTGTGTGCTTGGAAGCTGATGTAAGTCCATCGAGTGGCATTTGGGTTCCAGTGTGTGTGTGTTTAGGTTCGGATGCTGATGTAAGTCCAACAATTGGCATTCAGGCTCCATGTTTGCCTTCTTGTGTGTGTTTAGGTTCGGATGCTGACATAAGTCCATCGATTGGCAGTCAGGCTCCACGTTTGCCTGTGTCTTGTTTGTCTGTGTGCGCGTCAGCCGAGCTACGAATGCTCTGATTCTTCTCTCGTCCGAGAAGATACGTATGCATAGGATGCGATATCCTAGCGAGCATGTGTCGTTTCCCCAGTCCGAACTACTTCGACTCTGATGTCTATGCCTGATAGACTAAGTAGGCCCAGGATGCGATATCCTGCCGAGTCAGTTTCAGTCAGTCTCTTTTGTTTCTTTCAGCCAGTGTGTGTGAATATTTGAGCAGTGTTTAGCAACCAATTTCCTTTCTAGTGTGCGTGGATCCCGTAGAGTACTACGGATGCGTAGGGGTGCTAATACCTTCCCTTCGCATAACCGACTCCCGAACCCATACTCTTTGGTCGCGAGACCATGCTTTTTTTCCCAGGTTTACTCTGAGCGTTTCCTTTCCCTCTTTTGGGATAAATAACGCACGGTGGCGGCTCTGTTGTTTCTTTCTTTTCCCGCCGGTTTTTCGCGCGATGCGACAATTATAAATTAACATTTGTATTTAAAAATATTTTATATTGTATCAAATTGAATATCACTCAGCAATGTTGCAGACCACTAACTTTCTATTTCACGGATCACTATCCAGATAATATTTATTTTATTTTAATCAACAATTACCTTTAACTATTCTATACATTAAAATAAACTACCACCAAATTTCCTAATATTTTTTTTCTTTTTAAAATATTGTGCTAGCTAAAGGGCATATTTGTAATTAAAAATAGCTATAAAAAATTGAAACTACCTCATTTTGTCACCTCATTCATTTTCCACTTTTTCAGTTTTAACTTTCTCACTCTTCCTTATCTTCTCTTAATTCAAATTTCAAATTTCCCTCACTTTTCTTTTTCTTACGGTTTCTCACTTTCATTTTAATTTTTTCTCTCGTAATTTTCTTTCCTATTATATATTTTTTAGTATAAATAACAAAATTTGAACCTCTTTTTAATTTAACGAAGAAGAATGCAGAAAAATGTTGAATTTTTAAAACACAAAATTTATCTAAAATAAAAATATAACTATTTTATAATTATTATATACAAAACAATATTCATAATTTATATGATTATTATTCATTTTATAATTAAGTAACTTATTTGAATTTGACATGTGTATCTAAATATATTTTATATTATATTAAATTGGATAACACTCAATAACAGTGCACACAACTTTCACCGTGGTTGTATTAGCCAACCGCTGTGAAATGTGTTGCGCCCAATATTTATACCCATGGTATGACTGGGAATCGAACCCATGACATGTCTACTTTTCACTAAGATTAGATATTCCAATTTTGGTAAAAAGTAGTGAGTTATTTGGTTTATTATCACAGGCAATAGCAAGTGGTGCTAAGTAGCTCACTTACTATCACAACTTTCGTTACCACAAACCATCACCCCGTGGTAAAATCTCTAATTTAACCGTTAGAAAATAAATTTTCTGTAACAATGATATTTGTAGTGGCCATTGTAGCATACAAAGGGTGGAAATGCATCAGTTTGACGTGAAGTCAACTTCTCGCACTATCAAGAAACCATCAGGATTTGATATTAAAGACAAGAATACAATATACTTGTGTTGAAAAAGACATTGTATATATTAAAGCAGACACCTAGAGCATAGAAATAGAGAATTGACAACTTTCTAATAAAGGTAGGACTCAACAAGCCCACATTAGAAAATGGAGTGTACATGAAAGGTTTCAATGAACAATAACAAATCATACTATGCCTCTATGTGAATGATGTATTAGTCACAAGTTTAAATGAGATTGAATTGACAAAGTTCAAATGAGATCGAATTAGCAAAGTTCAAAGCCAAATATGCAGAAGACATATTGAAGGAATTCTAATGAGTAATTGCATTCTTGCAATCATTCCAATGGAAATAGGTAAGTTGAAGAAAGAAACAAATGACGAGCTTGTATATGCAACTTCAAGTAAACAATTGGATCACTAAGATATATATGCAACACTAGGTCTGTCATTTTCCAAAGTGCTAGATTGCTGAGCAGATTAATGGAGAAACCAAGATCATATCATCTACTAGCTATTAAAAGGATCCTCAAATACGTTAAAGGCAATGTAGACCATGGAGTACTCATACCAAAACAAATGAACTCAAGGTGGGAGGAAAAGGCATATGTCTATTTTAATTTAGTTTAGTAAGGAGTTCAAAATTTAAGGAATATTACACCTAGTTACATGTTCATGAATTGATAAGATCCAATTTCATGGAGCTTAAAAAAATAAAGAATAATATCCCTGTAATCTTGGGAAGAAGAGAATGTCACAACCTCATGTATTCTTCCAAGCATCATGGATTGAAATGCTATTGGAAAAATTGAATATTAGTTAAGTTGTGAAATAAATTTGTTAGATGAAATAAACCAAGTTGTTGATCTAGAAAAACATCTAATGAGCCCGGGAAGAAACAAGCATTAATAAATAAATATCATTTCCTAATAGACCAAGTTGACAATGAGTCATGGAAGGAACAAGCATTAATAAAGAAATATCATTTCCTAAGAGATCAAGTTGGCAAGGAGAAGTTGCAAATTGAATATTGCAAGGTTGGATTATAACTTGTAAATATTATAATCAAGTCATTGAAGAAAGTAATATTTGAAGGTCTCGAAGGATACTTGGGATGAAAAAAGTAGTTAATGTGAATTATGAGAATTATTGTCAAAGTAATTCAGCTATGGTGACAGTTTGATTGTATTGCAAGTAATGAATTGCAACACAAGCAAACTATCACATCTTGGCATTTTTAAAAATTAGTTAGTTAGTTGTTTTTCTAACTATATATACTCTCTTCATTATTTGTAACTCAATTAGATAAATTGAATAGTCTTTCTCTTTACTCTAAATTCATTTTAACCCTTTCTAGTTTCATATATTATTCTTTATGCCCATTACCTCGTTTGACAAGTTATTCCAACACTTAAAAAAACTTATCTTGAAATAAATTATCAAATTACCCGTATTTTTATAATTTCTAATAAATTTAAGTAGATTGAAGTTCATGCCATAATAAATCGGTATTTTACATTTCTTAATGCACACATCAAATGTGAAGTATAAGCACACGTTAAAGAAAAATACCCAACCCTTAAATCTTAAGCATTGTGAAAAATCATAGAATAGATAAAAGACGAATACCAAGATGGCTAGAATTTATGCAAAAGTGAAACTCTAAAAACTGAAAGCTTTGATACCATATTAAATAAGAATTTTAGTATATTTCGATATTTTTGTTACAAAGAAGCTAGAGTGGACGATATGGGAAGATGGTTTAATGGGATTTCAAAATGGAATATTTGCTTGTTGAATGAGAATCTGGCTTTAGAAGAAGTTAATCAAATAAGAGGACCTTAATCAAATTCTCAATCAGGTCTGCCTTTCTATTGAGATAACAAATTCTTTCAAATGGTGGAGGGGCACACACGGCTTCTCAGTTAAAAACGGTTATTCTGTTTTCCAACAGTCTTTGAGCGAGTTCACCACTCCGAATGAAGCATGTGTGGCAGGTTTAGAGCTTGTTTGGAAGTCGATGAACCCTAGTAAAATCCAAGTTTTCTGTTAGAGGTTGTTGTGGAATTACCAACTAAAACTCAGTTGGTCAAACGTGTGTTCAATTTACTAATCCAACGTCACCCTCAGGGATTCGACATGCTTAACATCCCAACCCATGACACTTAGTATGGGCTAGGTGTATCCCCTTGCGGGCTCTGTACTATAAGCAAATAAATTTGTGCCCTCGCTAACAACAATTGTTTTTAGAACAATGGTAAGCGCTTGATCCAACAAGTGGTATCAGAGTAAGGTCATGGGTTCGAATCCCCCCGACTGACACTTGGGGGGAGAGATAGTTGGATTTATTAGTATTTTATAATTCAAAATGCTTTATCGGGATTGGTATCCCCGACTGACACTTGGGGGGAGAGATAGTTGGATTTATTAGTATTTTATAATTCAAGATGCTTTATCGGGATTGGTATCAAGTATTTTTAAGAAACAGTAACTCCATTAATGGGGAGAGATAGATCCATCGTGTAATCTCAATTACAAAATTTTATAATTCCGGCTTGCGTTGGGCTTCTAGTCCTTTTTTTTTCATTTTTCCCTTCTCCTTATATTATGGGTTAAATACCTCTTATATCCTCGTAATTTGTTGCTTTTATATATATATATATATATATATAATATATATATATATATATATATATATATATATATAATATTATAGTTAATTTGTTCAAGTAGAAAATATTTCTAAACCTCAAAAACTTTATTTAACAAACCACATACTATAGAATGAAAGTAATCATACATATTACTATTTAACGTCAATTATATTTATTTATAACAGTTTGGTACAAATTCTTCAAAACACTAAGCTTAGACATTTTTAACAAACTGGAAGTAGTTGATCCGTGCATCTCTGTCATTCATTTGAGCATTAGTCCTACCCCATTTTGAAGATGGAGGGTCATGATTCTTTTAGATCCACCGATGAATTGTTGACCAATAAACACAGCTGGTACACTCGGTTGGCACCCAAATTGAATCAATGCTCTTTCGATCTGTGGCCCATTTGTCATCTCATCAAGCTCATAAACAGTTGGGTTTGCACCAAAGCTTCGTATCAATGACAAGATGGAGTGACTCAAACAACATGTGCTCTTGCTGAATATTACCACAGCCTTATCACTCACCATCGTTGTGATCATGTCCATTATTAATGTTGCTAATGTAATGATATTTATCTGTGTTATTTGGAGGAGTCTTTGGAAGGTTTTTGAGCAAATTGGTTTTATGAAGAAATTAAGCTTCGATATAGGGATTTATATATAGGTTGATTCATGATGGTGATGATTGAATTGTTGCATGAGGTCATGTCAACGTAGGAAAAGAATAATTAAATATTAAGATAGGATTTCAGAGAATTCTTGATAAATTGTTTACTTTTATTTAGTGTATATATGCTACATGAAAGAGAAAACTAAAAATTGTTTTCAATATTCTAAATAAATACCAATCAACTTCGGCTTCTAAAAGTAATCTTGGATGTTACTTTTAAAGGATGTTTATTCCCATTTCCCTCAACTAACCAAACATTGAAAACAGGTTCATTTAATCTTTACCATATTCTTAAAACACAGCTTCATGTAGATTCTTTCTCTCAAGTTGACATTCTATTCCTTTTGGAAGACTGATTGGTTTAAAATTTATAACTATGCTAGATACTTTGATTAGAAATGTCTCTATTATTATTTTTTAGATTCTTTTAGTATTTAACACACCAAAAATACTCCATTACATTTAAATATGTTTAGAAATTATTTATAATATATATTTTAATATAAATCAATGAGGTGCACATAATTCAAAATAAAATATTATTAAAAAAATTGTTTAAGGAACTAGCTCAAAGTGCATACAACATTAGAAATCTTTTTTCCCGACTATAAACAATTGTAAGTTTTGATTTTATAAGATGACTTGACGTTAAAAATGTGATCCATTTGAAAATATTTAAATTTGACGGTACTAATGAGTTTTAAACACGATAATTATGATATTTGTAGAACAGTGGCCCAACATGATCCATTATGTGTGATGGTTGTTATCCTAAATATTGAACTACGGGATTCGAGATCCCATGAGTCAGTTTATTACAACTATTATTTTAATCTAAGCAACAGTTAAAAGTTGTGGCCAAAGCCAAAATAATTGTCGTCTAAAGTTTAGACCATATAATTGTTGTCTAAGTGGCGTTGCCTATTCTCTAACGCCACATATTTTTACTTTTAGCCACAAAATTTGCAAAAGTATTCTCTAATGTTGCAATATGTCAATTGCAGAAAGGTCATGCTTCCATTTCCACATTTCACTACTCATTGTAACTTCTCCCATCTCTCTCATCCTTACTCCCAATTTAATCTTCATGTTCCAACCTTTCATATACAAGAAATTTCTTCTGCATCATTTTTTCTTCACATTTTCGTTTTTATATGTTTCATGTCATTTCAACTTCAAATTTTAGATTGTCTTTTGTTTTATCTTTTACCACATTATTTCTTTATCCATTCAATTTCAATTTTGAATATTTAGGGTTTAGAACATTGTATTTTATGACTTTCTTTGTTATGATTATGGAACCATAATTTTCTTTATTAACCACTTTTATTTTCTGATAATGTTTTTTTGTTATGGTTATGCTTTTTTTTATTATAGTTATGGCTTTCTTTGAGTTTTGAGAGAAAGAAAGATATTTATTTCTTCTTCTGATTCCCTCTTGAAAAGACTAAATGGTAAACTTAAAAGGAAATTATGTCGGTGACCATCATGTCAAAATCGCCTCCGACCTAACGTGAGTTGCTAACCAATTGCTGCCTCGTTACTCCAATTTTTATGTTTTGCTCTCTTACTACTCTTTCACTCACCAGATCTGCAAATCACGATAGAGTGAAATTTTAAAAATCAACGTCTCTCAACCCATTTGTATCGCTGCAGTCTCAATCTTTAGGTATTTCCCTTCAATTTTGAATCTCCGTCAAACCCTAGCATTTTCTCAACAATGATTTTGCCATCTTAAACAATCTGGTGATCGCTGATTTCTAGGTTTTGTTCTTTTTCACAAAGGTGAGGAAGGAAATTTGGCAACTTATTTTTTTTCATCAGGTGAGTTTTTCATTATTTTTTATTCTTACAAATTGTATTTTGATACTCAAAATTGGTGATTTTAAAACACAAAAACTCGGTGATTTTACAACACAAAAGCTTGCTAAGAACAAATTTGTTTTCACGTGCATTAAGGAACTAGATAAATAAAGCAGAGATATATGTTTGATTTAATTGACGTCAATGCAGATGTTGGAATTTGATTTCTACAAATTATTTCTATTAATTTTTATTTTCTATTCTTTTGAAAAAAAACAATTTCATTTTGTAACGTTTGTTGGAAATCGACCATAATTTATGACGAATTTTTATCAATCTTGATGAACAAAATTGTTATCAACCACGCAATGACAATGAAAATAGAAGAACGATTTAGAAAGAAAGAAAAGAACGTTGGAGAAGAAGAATATTTTCTGCAGAGTTTTCTCTCTGCCCACAACCTATAGAAAACTTCTTTATTCACTTTGCAATTGCAAAATTCTATGAATACAATATTATGAGTTCTTTCTTTTCTTTATACAAGAATAAAGATTACTCCCTCCATTTATAGATTTAGGTTAGGTTTCTCTCTAAGTCAAAGCCCAAAACTATAAAAGTCCAAAATAGATAACACTACTAAAATAGGCCTAAGTCGAAATCATATGTGAAATAACATGCTTCGACACTTCGACACACTACTACAACTCGACGCACTAGCTGATTCGACACTTCCTTACTTCTGTCGAGCAACCTTTTTCAACACAGGAAATTACAATTCAACACACCACCTAATTCATTGTGTCTAAGTTATCTACATTCATCATATTTCTTAGTCTTCTGAACACTTCGACTTGCACTCCCTTCATCATGATGTTTGCATTCTGATTCTCAGTTCTGCAGTGTTCCACATTCATCTTCCCATCTGCTACCTACTCTCGAAGATAATGGAACCTCATTTCGATGTCCTTGCTTAGACCATGTGCTATCGGATTCTTTGCTAGACTGATAGCTGACATGTTGTCGATCTTCATGGTAATTACTCCATGACTCTTCGTTGTTATCTCTTCGACCAAATTCACCATTCATGTTGTTTTACAGACAGAAAGGAAAGCTGTTATGTATTCTGCATCGCACGACGATAATGCCACTATTGATTCCTTTCTCAAACTCCAAGCAATTGGTGCACCACCTTGCATAAACACATAGCCAGCTGTGGATTTTTTCGATCCTTAGCATCACTACACCAACTTGAGTCGGTGCATCCCACTAGTTTGCATTCTTTTCCTTCATCAGTTGCAGGAAACAAAATTCCATGGTCGAGAGTTCCTTTTAGATACCTTAGTATCCTCTTCGCCGCTGCTAGATGTGATACATTTGGTTTCTGCATGAATCTACTCATCATACCAACACTGTATGTTATGTTAGGCCTTGTGTGACAAAGGTATCATAGTGACCCAATAAGTCTTCTATGTTGGGTTGGGTCGATAACATCTTCATCTGAACTTTTCGACTGTTGTAATCTAGGCTCAGTTGGAGTCGAAGTTAGGTTGTAATCTTGCATCTCAAATCTCTTGAGTATTTCGCCTGCATACCTTCTTTGATGCATCATCAAACCTCTACAACTCTTGTAGAATTCGATGCCAAGAAATATGAAATGTCACCCAAATTTGACATTTTGAATTCCTTGTTGAGATCACCTTTGAAATCTTCGGCCTCTTTCTTGCAGCTACATGTTATCAACAAGTCATCGACATAGAGACATAGTATAAACAATTCACTATTGCTTTTTCTTAAATATACTCCATGTTTAGTTTTGCATTTTAAAAATTCCTTCTCCCTTAGAAAGCCATCTATCTTCTTGTTCCAAGCTCTTGGAGCTTGTTTAAGTCCGTACAGGGGTTTATGCAGCATGTACAGCTTTCTTTCTTCGCCCTGTTTCACAAACCCAGCTGGTTGTGCAACATAAACTTCTTCTTCTAAGGGGTCATTCAGGAATTCATATTTCACATCCATCTGACACATCTTCCGGTTGTTCATGTTTGTTAGACCAACAACCAACCTGGTTGTTTCGATCCTAGCAACAGGTGCAAAAACTTCGTCGAAATCGATTCCTTCTTTCTAAAGAAATCCTTTCGCCACAAGTTTCGCCTTGTGCTGAGTCACTTCTCCTTTGGGATTCAACTTAACCTTGTATACCCACTTCACATTGATTTCCTTCTTGTCTTGGGGCAATTCGGCAAGTCACCAAGTGTTGTTAACTTCGATTGACTTCAGTTCTTCGTTCATTGCTTTCATCCACTTCGAATCTTTCAATGCCTCCGTTGCATTGACTGGTTCAACATCTGCGTAGAAAGAATAATGTACTAGCTCACCTTCTTCTTGACCATATCATCTGATGTAATCACATATTCTTGCAACGTTATAAGCATGCGTCTTGTTCTTCGAGGTCTGCTTGGGCCTGCTTCACCTTTGACTTCTTGTCGAACTTCTCTTTCGACTTCAATAGTTGGTTCATCACATAAGATTCTCACTGAATCCTTCTTAACATTCTCAGTCCAATCCCATTCCTTAAGCTCATCTATGATCACGTCCCTACTGATCACCACTTGCTTGTTTACTGGGTCGAATAACTTGTATCCTCCAATTGAATGATATCCTATCAGGATCATCTGACTCGACTTATCATTACGTTTTCTTCTCAACTGATCTGGCACATGTATATGGGCTATAGATCCAAACACCTTCATATGACACAAGTTAGGCTTGACACCAGACCAATATTCTTTTGGCGTGATTCCTTCTAACTTCTTTGTTGAACATCTGTTTAGAATATATGTTGTAGTCGACACAACTTCTCCCCATAATTCTTTGGGTAGATGCTTGCCTTTCAATATACTTGTCACCATATTCATGATGGTTTTATTCTTCCTTTCTACGACTCCATTCTGCTGTATAGTGTATGGTGGGACCACCCCATGCACAATCCCTTCTTTCACACTGTAAGACCTCAATTTTGACCCTAATATCCCTCATGTTATTCTCATCATATGCATTAGCATTGGGATCACATCTTGGCATTCTCCTTACCCCTCATTCATTGGGTTTGCATTGGGAGAGATCACCAAGCACCATTTGATTGTATCATACTTTGTATTTCATCATGTTTACTAACCAAAATATCAAAAAATATGTCTTTGTATAATCTAACTCTTTTTCTAGGAAGGGCACATGCTCACCTTTGATCTATCAAGCTCACATCTAGGGTTTAATGCCCTTAGTGCAAGGATTTCAATCAAGAATTGGTTTACTATGGCTCTAAGTATCATATATAGATCCCCATGATCTTCACATGTTATTTTGATCAGGAAATTACCAAGAGTTTGAAGTTGGTTTGCCTTGGAAACCCTAATTCATCTGGGTATCTTGCGTAACTTCTTCAACAAGTTTCTTCAACAATTGATCAAATATTTTAAGGAATACTTTAAATTTAATCATCTTATTCATATATGATCCTCCATGAGTCCCAAAAGTCAAAATAATAGCAAGCTAGCAAGTTGGTTGATGGTGGTTGACCAGAGGAAGTCAACTAATCAAAACGGGGGTTCTCTAAACCCTATCTCCTACAATTTTTGTTATATGAAAATTATTCCAAGAGAAAAGTTACTCTAAATGACATTCCAAACAACTTTCATGTTAAGGTCAAGAGCTAGTTTTGCTTGGAAAGTCATCTTTTATGGTGAAAGATTATAGGTCATTTTGTCTAAACTCTAATTTGGAGGTCAACTTCCCAAGACCATAACTTGCTCAATTTTTATGAGATGAAAGCTATTCAAGTTGCACAATCAAGTTAAATATGTTTATGTCAACTTTTATATTTGGAGGAAGAGCAAATTCAACTTTTAAATGCATGTGATATGAGGATACATTATAGGTCATTTTCGACCCATGCCATTGAACAAGTGATTTTCCTCAACTTCAAAAATGCGTGACTCCTTCATGATAAATCCAAATGAGGTTAAATTTGTCACCATTTGGAATTACTTTGAGATAGCTACAACTTTGATGAAGGAGCTTTTATCATTTGAAGCTCATATAAAAAGTTAGCCAAGGTGGAAGAAGTGAACATATGGCTTGACACTTAGAATTTTTTTTGATATGTTTGATTTTCCCAACTTCCACCTCAAAATTCATCATGATCCAAGCTTCAAATGAAAGAGTGTTCAACATGAAAGTTGCTCTCTTGATCTAAACTTTCCAAGAAGTCCAATTTCATTCCATTTGGACAAGGTATGAGTGACTTGCTCATGGCTTGAACTTGGATCACCATTTGATTAAGTAAACTTGAATCTTCCATAGACAAATGCATGACCTTTCCACATGACTTCAGCAATGTTTATACTCAATTTTGGATCTGAAGGAATGATTACATGGGCCTATCACACGCCCATGCATCCATGCAAGCAAGTTACTATTTTTGAAAATTTGAATCAAGTGTGCAATTAGCAATGCCTTGGCTATAAATAGAGACCCTTGCATTCAGAAATAAGGATCCCTACGCGCCAGCTTTGAATCCCCGGCTTCAAACCCTCTCATTCAAAGGATAACCTTGAGGATTTCCATTGGAAATCAAGTTTGAATCTCCACTATTTCGAGATTCAAATCTCCAAGAGTCCTGCTTCCTTTTTTATTCAATTCCATTCCATCAAGTGTCCAGAGCAAGGCCAAGAGCAATTGGAAGCAAGATTGTGTTCATCCAGACCTGCAGTGAAGGTGAATTTCTCAATTTTTCATCTCTTCGATTCTCACTCAATTCTTCATAATTCTTCTTGATTTTTGGTTGTCTGAAGTCCTACCAATGTAGGCAATAAGATTGAGTTGCTTTGAGGTCAAATTGAAGCAACTCAAATCATGATCCTCAAATTTCAACTCCCTGTATCTTTAAATATATTCGGAGTTAAGAGAAATTGAGGCCAGATTCAAACTCCTGAGCATTTCTACTTTAAATTCATGTCCTCCTTTTTTATTTTGGTGATAGTTGAAGGCGAACAGTCCGGTGAGGTCCACCGGAGAAGAAGACCGGAGTTACAGCTTCGGAGATGTGTTGGCGTGTCTCAGAACCATAGGATCCATCCATTTTGTTTTAATCTTAAGCGTACAAAGTGATTACCACGCGTGTGGCACATTGACCAGGGTCCATCATGGAACGCGCGCTCTGATCCACTTGATCTGCCACAGGCAGATCAAGTGGTCCACGTTTTTTGTTATTTTCTGATTTTTGATTTAATTGACTTATTTTCATTAATTCATATTAATTTTAATATTGATCCCAAAAATATGAGACTTTTACCAAAAAAATTTAAATAAATTCCTCTTTCATTTTCTGAATTAAAATTATTTTTTGGATCATTATAATACTTTTCATGATTTAATTGTTTTTGGGAAAATATTTTTAATGGTTTAAAAATACTTTTAAGTTTCCAAAATTTATGAAATTTTTTCTCCAAGGTTCTTTGACCTTGTTTGACCTATGATAAATCTCATGGCCATTTATTTGGTGTTTTGATGAGGTTTTAGGATTTTGACCAACCATAATTTAATTTAATGCATTTTTTAATTGATTTTAATTGATTTTAATTGATTTTAATTGTTTAAATATAAAATAAATTATGTTGAGCTTATGATATTGACTTGTTGAGTTTGACTTGTGTTGTTAGGCCTTGGTCAAGGTTGATTTGACTTTGTTGAGTTAAAATCATTGGATTTAGGGGATTGATGAAATGTACATTTCATCTCCCAAAATGAATGAATGATTTTAAGTTGATAAAAGTCCTCCTTTGACCAATTTGTGTTGATTCCAAGGCTAGTTGATTGCAAAATCAACCTATGTATGGATGAGATTAGGTCCACCCCTTTTGCATTTTTTTAAGTGTGGTATGGTTTAGGAGTATGGGTCATAATACCATATCTCTAACATGCATTAACACTAAAATATATATTGCCCGACCTCAAAGAGTTGTGACTTCTACATAAGTCCAATTACGATTGCTTAACATAGCGCTAAATTTTGACCCAAAGCCATATCATTCTAGTAAGTGAGATTGTAAGTCTCCCCTCTTTCATGGTATTATATGGAAACTTTGCCTTTTTTCCTTCCTTGGGAAGATGTCTTGGTTCAAGGATCCATGCTTGTGAATAGTGGGTTAAGTGTTCTCCAAAGAATGACTTAAACAAAACAAAAGCAAAAGCAATACTAACCTCTAATCAACTAATAATTAACATTTAATTTCAAGCCATTTACTTTTATGCACTTTAATTTTAAGTCTTTATTCATTTGCCATTATTCATACCATTTAACTTGTTTACTTTAATGCCATTTTCACTTTGCTCACTTGAGCCATACTTTGTGATTATCTTGTGATTGTCTATACTTGTTTGCATTTGTGGTCCTTTGCCTTGAATGTACATAATAACAACAAAATCTCTAAAAGACATTTCTGTGGACTATTGGATTTGATCTGAGACATTGGACTTAGAATTAGGCAACACTCCCCATGCAAAAAGGACTTGGCCAATGCCAACTTTCCTGAAACCAATTGCTTATGAATTGAAACTTCATCTGAAGAAAATATTGAAGATCCATTTGAGTTCATCTGCTACATAGTCTTATTGAAGCTGTTACTTTGAACCTGTACCTAATGCCTATCTCTGAAGTCATCTGATACATGGGAGATTATGAAGAAGATTATGGAGTTGCTTAGCTTGGATGTGGCTATCTTTATTTGATGCCTTGCTCTTCATCCTGCTATTTGTGTATTGACATTTCTTGATTCTAAAGTCCAAGGGAAATTTGGGTTTCTATATGACATTTTTGTCTATTGGATTGCAGCCCATTAGTCAGATCTTTTCAACTCTTAACTTTTAGTTTTTTCTTATGATTAGTCTCTTCATCTCCTCCCACTTCTTAAATTTCAAATCTCTCCTTCCTTTTAAAATCTTCTCTTGCTTCTGATTTCTAACCTCATACTTGATTGCAAATTAGAAACTTTGGCCTTATGCCATTGCATTTTTAAACTCTTTTCTTAATCAAATTTGTAAATGAATCTAATCATATTGACTTAAAATTTCAAAAGACAAAAAGACTAACACTCATTCAAATATTTTTGGGTCTTTGTTAAAATTAAATTTTTGTTAAAAGCAATGCATTCACTTTGAAATTGATACCACGAACTACGAGGTTTTGATCCCTCATTTTATGTTGGTACGTAGGCACAAGTCTGAAGGTCTTGTCAAACACAAAAATATAATTAATGGATTATTTTCTCATCCCTCCACTCCATTTTATTGCAAACATCATTTTGTACAAAAACACATATGCACACAAAAAGGGCTCCCTATGAGTACCTAGGACACTTTGGGTGCTAACATCTTCCGTCTGTGTAACCAACCCCCTCACCAGCAATCTCTGACATTTTATTAGTTTTGATTTGAAAACTTCTTATCTTTTGGGTTTTGTTCGTACTTTTCCCTTTTCCCTTGGAAAAAATAAAAGCACGGTGGCGACTCTGGTTTAATTGACATCTAGCTTATCCATAGCTTGATGGTCATGAATTTACCGCTACAGAAATTAAGTGGCGACTCTGCTGGGGAGTAGTCTCCAGTGGGTTTAGCCTACTTTTTGTGTGTATATAATTGTATATTTGATGTATGTATATTTTTTGTGTGTGATATAATCTGCTTTTTATGCTTGGTGATCTCTGAGTGGTGAGATAAGTTCTAACCCGAACATGAGTGCAATTAAGATAGGAGGATGGTATAGTCATGTTCGACTTGTGTGGAGTAGTCCTTAACAAGTTGGCTTGAGATCCATCTACTCAGTGAGACCCTTTTGGAGTTATGAATGTCACACACGTTATTTGTGGTTAGGCATTACTTTCTCTGATTTGGGGTCCGAGAAGCTGAGGACCGTAGAACATTTAACCCTCTTAGCCTATTTAGGATGTAGTGCGGAGACCGTTTAGGTGTAGACTTGATAATGGTTGTTACGTGATACTACACTTAGACGAGTTTCTCTTGAGAATATTATGGGTTGATGAGTCAGTCATCCTAATCTGTAATATCTGATAGATGGAATTAAGACTCTTGGAACTTTTTAGAACATGATCTACATGTTTTATCCTTAGTACACTCCTTTGGGATGGTTCTTACCCAGACTCCATGCTCGTGACTCACAACAAACCCTTGATTCTTGGTTGATCCAATCAAGTCTTGTCAATATCAATGGAACTTGAGTGTCGATAAGGTGAAAACCATAATCCACCAAAATGGATGATTGATCTTGACAATGACTTGATTCATCCCTTGACCTTTGTTTTTTTCACTACAACAAACAAGACCTTAGACAGCGCTTTTTTTAGCCTTAGACAGCGCTTTAAAGCGCTGTCTAAACCTCCGCTGCTAAAGGTTTAGACAGCGCTTTTTTAAATCTTAAAAGCGCTGTCTAAGCCCCCCCCTTAGACAGCGCTTTGGCCAAAAGCGCTGTCTAAACCCCACCCCCTTAGACAGCGCTTTGGCCAAAAGCGCTTTCTAAGACCCTCCTATTTTAATTTTTTTAGGTATACCTTAGACAGCGCTTTTCAAAAAGCGCTGTCTAAACCCCCCCCCCCCCCTTAGACAGCGCTTTTGCCTAAAGCGCTTTCTAATCCCCCCCTTAGACAGCGCTTTTTACAAAAGCGCTGTCTAAGGTATACAAAATTTTTTGAAACTTTTGTTTTAAACCACATTTTTTCCAGGTTTATAAACCAGAATTTCTACCTGTTTTCAACCAGATTTTGACAGACAATTATCACATTTTATATATATGCCATTTTGGCCTTTTTTCTACCAATTTTTGGCTAACAAATATATATATATATATACCAATTCAAACCAATTTTGCCTTAAATGTATCAAAATATATACAAATTTATGTACACATTTACAAGTCATAACATATACTACAAATGTACACATTAATTACACAAATTTATGAACAAACATTGAGCTTTATCAAAATTAAACTAAATATTTGTACTAATCACCATGTTAATGCCTATTATTAGGTTGCCATGGCAGTAGTAGCAGCTTCAAGCGGCCTCCTAGCATCTGTGCCGTGTTCAGGTAACTCTGCAGGGGTCTGCCAAAAATTACAAGCAAGGAATTAATTGTTATTAAACTCCTTTAAGAGCAAGGAATGGATAGTTATTTAAAAACAACAAATATACCTTTCCATATAAGTTTTCCTTTGTGGCTGATGCACCATTAGAAAGCAACAACCTAATTACATCAGCATGCTCACCTCTTGCAGCATGATGAAGAGGCTGCAAAAATGGTGACAAAATATGGCAAACAAATCAGAAGAAATTAAGTAAACAAAGATGAAATAGGACTAGGAATTGGGATTGAGCCGGTATCTCTAGACATTCGACTCCCCCACCCCATCCTAAAGAAACACAAATATTTATAGTAGATTATACTATTAGTAGGATTGACTTAAGCCTCATGAATAGAAACTTAAATTTTAAGAAGGGTAAAAAAACTCACAGTATCACCCTCAGAATCGACTGATTCTAACATCCTTTTTATATGCTCGGCGTCATTAGCTCTGTTAAGTAGAAGTTGGACTATCTCCAAAAACCCTGATATTGCCATTCAAAGTAGAACAACATCACAAATCTCAACCAAAAATACAAAGAGATTTCAACGTATAAAACATGATTTCAAGTTAATTCCACCTCCTGCACACGCATCGTGTAAAGGAATTGCTCCATCCTCATCTTTAGCCTCCAAATCAGCTCCTCTTTCTAGTAGAAGCTGCCGTTCATTATACAAGATCAATAATTCACGTGTTTCAAAACAATAAAAGAGAAAAAAATTGAAGGAGCAAAATAACAAACCTGTGCGCATCCAAAATGGCCATACAAACAGGTCAAATGAAGAGCGCTATCCCCATCCTCCAAAGGTTCATCAATACTACCACTCAAGTTATCTGAAATTATGCCAACACGTGGATAACCATCATCAGAATTAACAAAATGACATCCATTAGTTACCCAATATTCTATTTAGCGTGTCTTTTAGCTCACATATCAAAACATAAAAGCTATAGTAGATCATTCAATGGTCATGGTTCAATTCTCAAAAGAGACTAAACCATGATCAAAATACTCAAAATTACCGAACATTAGACAGTGTATTCATGGTTCAACCAATTGCAATATTCAAAATAATGAAATAACCATAATTTTCTCTGCAAATCATCTCAAACCTCCTCCAATTTAAAAATATGTCCTCTACAATTATTCATATCAAGAATCAATTTCCATAAAAAATAATACAGTTTATCTAAAACAATAAAATTCATAGAGCTACAACCATGTTCACTCATCATTGGCAATTGACAATAATATATCTCACAAGTTATATATCTATCAAATAACAGTAAAAAAATAGGGTTTTGGATTCATAATTTTCTATGGAGAAGTAGGGTTTAAGAGAGAGGTAAACATTGAAGTAAAACAGAGACTAAAGAATTATGATGTGGAAGAAGAAATTGAGAGAAAGGAGAATAGAAACGATTTGTAGCACTTATTCTTTGAAAAACCAAGCTTGATATATACCTGTATCATACTTGTTGCTATCAATATCTATGCCAATAACCCGTGATGCACCAGCACTTTTTGCACCCTCTGCAACCTGTCAAGTACAAATTATGAATCATAACAGTAGCACACAAACAGGAAAAACATGAACATCTGATATTGTAACTTTAGAAACTTACAGCAAGACCAACAGTTCCAAGGCCCGAAAATTGCAACAATTGACCCTGGCTCAACTTTTGCAGTGTTCCAGACAGCTCCAAGGCCTAAAAAGTGAAGAAATAAAATAGTAACCATAAACTCGCAATAACAAGTGAACCAGGTTTAGGAAGGATACATATCCAAGAACACGTATTAAGGAAGAAATATAACAATTAACTAATAAGACAATCAAAAGCAAACTTCTTATTTCAACCCACCAATCTCCCCCCGGTATTGCACCCCTGGTTAAACCATCATTCTCCATGGAGCCATGACCTACAAATGGTGAGAAACAATGCCAAGGTAAAGTCAACATGTGAGTGAATGCCTAATGAAACAAAGCAAGATATGAAATGCAAGAAAATGGTCAAGAAATTCGGCAGCATAACCAAAGTCAGAACCATATTGTACTGTAAGCCAAAGCATATGATACACAAGCTGCACTACACATGATCATGGTTGTGGAATACAAGAGTTTAACAAAAATTCAGAATCATGAAAGATCCTTGCAAGGCATACTGACCTGCTATGATCTTACTGAACTACATGAAGCTAGGGATACACATTCTGAAAAATCACTGAGTTAAGACCAACATGTCCTAGTCCCATGAAGCATTGTCCTCCATACCTGCACATAATGGGACCTAGCAAACCAAAGTTGCACATCAAGCAAAATCCTGCTACCAGTCAGTAAACATTGGAACCATTCACAACATGAAACTAGTCAACATGCTCAACCACTATGGACAATCCAACAATCACATGGATAAGCCAAGGCATTATGGAATTACCTTGCAAAGTTGCCAACAGATACTTATTATACCAGCCAGGATCTTGCAGCTAGCCATGAGCAAATAAGACCATGCCACAAATCCTGCAATGTCAAGCCAGTTCCAAAGTGGTCAACCAGAAGATAAACCCTGAACAAATGGAGATAGTGTTACAGTACAGAACATACCATCAAAATCAGGCTACAATGCTGACCAAAGCAATATACTCATAGAAGTCTTCGACTACTTGGGTCTCTTTAAAAGTCTCTTGATGTCTCGTCCATGCTCACTTCAATAGAATCAATAAATCAAATATTGAGTCTTCAAATTTCAAATTTGGATAACAAGCTTCACCATCCTATGATAGAAGAAAAAAGAGAATAGAGAATGCTAACTGTGATATGGTATAACATATATAGTTAATGGAAATTTTTAAACTACTATAAGAATCAATAAACTAATTAAATTACGAAGTGCATGATCAGGGTTAAGCAATGAGAAGAAAATTCACAATCCCAATCAGATAAGTGTATGACATGGCAACCGCGATAAACATTAGCGAAACTGTTTAGAAGATCTTATAGAAATAGCTTATGACATGTCCATAAGTTGTTTTCAACTTATAACGGTTTGTTCGGCCTTAAGCTTGTGCCGGACCTAACCCTCCACTCGTTATTGCAGGAAGGTGACAGTGAGGATTCAAAAGTGGAAATATCGATTTGAAAATGACTTCTTAAATAAAAGAAAACTCACCGGTGGTAACAGGTCCAAGAGTGGCTTGCTTGTACAATCCATAAAGGATAAGCAAGTTTTCATTTGATGGACTCTCTTTTAGAGTCTTGACTTTCGCAGCATGCTCCTCAAAATCCTCCTGCATCACATTAACCAAGTGTGTAATGCTTGAAGTAATCATTTACTTATACTTATAAGCATAATATCAAGCACATGCAGAATTTTGATACTATTTCTATGAAAATGAAAAACATCACATGTTATGTTCATGTTCAGTACAGAGATCAGATTTAACATTCCTGCATAAAATTCAGCAAACAGTTTGAATCACATCATTTGAATAACAGGGTTTTTTCATACTGATAGCATTGAACAATTCCCAGTAACCGATTGCTGATAAAGAACTCCCCCAATTATAGTAAAAAGCAAACAAACCAGACCAGCAGGACTAGCATGCTTATCCCAAATCGTCACATTAATAGCCACCGTGAGAAACTTATTCACAACCCCAGTAACCGTAAAAGCAGTAGCCGAAACCGCTTTTCTCGCAGCAAATCCAAAGAAACTGATAAGCAAACCAAACACACAAGACAAAGAAACCGCAAGAAACGCATTCATCTCAAACAAACTCCCGGTACTCGAATTAATCGCATTCGAAACCTCAAAATTCTCTCCAGTTAGAAACCAAAAGAAAGGAGCAACCATTAAAGACAAGACATTGTTATAAAGAACAAAACCCCAAGTATTCAACCCAAGACTCATAACCATATGCTTGATATAAACCATCTCAGTAGTAATCGTAACCAAATAAGCAAAAGCCCATGAATAAGCGGTAAGAGTAAAACCCGAATCGGTAGCAACATAACCAACGGCACCAGCAAGAATAACAACAAGCGAGAAAAAAGTAAGGTTAGAAGGCGAAGGTTGACCTCGAAAAGCGGTATCAGCGAGAGCAACAAGAAGAGGGGTAAGAGATCTGAAAACAATGAAGGTATCAACGTTAGCGTGACGGAGTAGATTCGTGTTGGTGAAGATAGCGAGGAAGAAAACGAGTGCGGCAGGGAAGAATTTCTTGGCGATCGGAATGGTGAAAGGATCGTGATGAAGAAACCCTAATTTTCCGAAAAGGTAAACGCCAAGAGCTGAAGTGAGGTACTGTAAAGCGGTTAAGAGACCAGGGTAGTTGAATTGAGTGATGGCGTATTTGTTGATTATCGCTAACAAGCTTGAACAGAGAGCGTAACCTATCACCAAACCGCTTGTGGCGTAGTGCGGTGGCTTGGTTGATGATGACATTGTTGCGATTTTTTTTGAAGGATTCAACAATGGTGTGAATTGGTTGGGATTTTTTTTATGGTGTTTGAAAATGAAGTGGATCACCGACACTAGAGAAAAATGGGGTTTTTAGGGTTGATTGGATTGGAGGAAATTGGTGTTTGTGTGTGTGTCAGTGAAGTGTAAATTGGGAGCAGAATGAGTAGAGGAAAAATGAAGAGGGAAAGAGGACAGCGCTTTTGGTTTTAATTTTTTTTTTAATTTAAAGACTTTAGACAGCGCTTTATCAAAAGCGCTGACTAAGGTCTATATTTAAAAGCGCTTTCTAAAAGCGCTGTCTAAGGGGGGGTCTTAGACAGCGCTTTTAGAAAGCGCTGTCTAAGACCCCCCCTTAGACAGCGCTTTCATTATTTTTTTGGAACATTTTCCGTGTTTTATTTTAATTTTAACCTTAGACAGCGCTTTCTTTTAAAAGCGCTGTCTAAGATGCGCTGTTAAAAGTCATTTTTGGCGTAGTGTTTGCCTTGTGTGTGATCCCTTATTTGTGATTGTTGCATTCATGCATTCATGCGCATCTAACATTCATCACACAAAATATAATTTCAAGGAACTGAGGTCTTATTTGCAAATATTTTTAGACCATGGATTATGGACGAAGGAACACTAAGAAGTACAGTTTCAGATGTCCAGATTTCCAAGAGTTAAGGAAGTTATCGTCTTTTGTATTAAATCCCTTGGACTTCAAACAACGTCATGGGAAGTTTCTATATGTGTTATCTACTGATGTGGTTGAAGGACTCTTGAGTGTGTTGGTTCAGTTTTATGACCCTCTCTACCGTTGCTTCACTTTTCCCGACTATCAGCTTATGCCTATGTTAGAGGAGTATGCCCATCTCTTGGGAATACCTGTTTCTAGAAAGGTGCCCTTTAATGGATTGGAGGAGATTCCCAGATCTCATATCATAGCTGAAGCTCTTCATATGAAGAAGTCTGAGATAGAGGCTCATTGGGTGAAGAAAGGAGGACTCTTTGGGTTGACTTCTGAGTTCCTCATCAAGAAAGATACTACCTTTGCTCAAGCCGGTAGTATGGATGCTTTTGAAGTTATCTTCGTATTTCTCATCTATGGTTTAGCTTTGTTCCCTAACATTGACGGTTTTGTTGATGTTAACACCATTAGAATTTTCTTGATTGGGAATCCTGTGCCTACTCTGTTAGGAGATACATATTTCTCTTTACATCTAAGGAATTCTAAAGGTGGTGGAACTATTGTTTGATCTGTTCCTCTTCTGTACAAGTGGTTTATTTCGCACTTGCCTCAGACGCCTACTTTTGTGGAAAATAAACAATGTCTAAGGTGGTCTCAGAGACTTATGTCCCTCACTAATGATGATATTGTTTGGTATGATTCTGCATTGGGTAGTTTGGATGTTATTGACAATTGTGGTGAATTCTCTAATGTGCCTCTCATTGGTACACAAGGAGGAATCAACTACAACCCTGCTTTGGCTCATCGTCAACTTGGGTTCCCCTTGAGAGATAAGCCTAATAACACTTTGTTAGAAGGTCTTTTATATCAAGAAGGTAAAGATCCCCAACATTTGAAGCAGAAGATTGTGCACGCTTGGCATAATGGCATAGGAAAGGAAGACCCGAGCTTGGTCCGTGCAACTGTGTTGCTTTGGAAGCTTACACTACTTGGGTGAAGAAGAGAGCTTTGGAGTTGAATATGCCTTATGCTTGTGAGAGACCTATGTCTATGGTTGTGGTTGAGCCGTTAACTCTCCCTAGCCAAGATTTAGATGAGTTGGAAGACGCACTTGCCAAGATGAAGCAAGAGAAGGATATGTGGGAAGAGCGTTTACATGCTTTGAGCCGAAAGCATGAGATGTTGCAGCTTGTGTCTAAGGACAAGGATGCACTTATTGAGCTTCTTGAAGACCAAGTAGTGAAGAGGCAGAGAGATCCAGAGGTTTCATATTCCTCTAGTATGCATCAGCCTTCCGTTGCTTGGAAGAAGATTGTTGATCATCTTGTCCTCAAGAAGACTCGGATGAAGATTTCTTTTGAGTCCAAGATTCGACGCATCCGAAGGAAATACGCGCTTGCGGCCCGACCACCTAACACCATTGTTAAGGGATCCTTAGGATGATTAGTCTCATTTTCTCTTGTATTTGTATTTTGGTTTCTGAAATTATACCCAGTGTAATCCTTCCAATTATATAAATAAAAGAGATTTTTTATGGTCAATCAAATTGTGCAATTGTTATTATTATATATTTGCAAATAAAATAGTATGTTCCTTGAAAATAAAAATAAACAAGCATTGAATTGCATGCATCATTTGCATACAAGTTTCTCTTTCGTCAGATGTCTTATTGGTTATTCTTTTGTGATTCAGCTAAGCTGACTCATCGATATAATACCCGTGCCAATCATCCGCGAATCATGGAACATCTAGAGCAAGAGAATAGAGATTTGAAGGACGAGATTGCTCGCCTGAATGCCATGATGGAGTCAGTTCAAGCTTCTCAAAGTCAATCATCTCCAATGCCTACAACTCCTCATCCTCAGAGGACAGTCATTTCAGAGGTTGTTTCTTCAACCGTGCCTGCTACTCAGTTCGCTCCTGCCATGCCTGTCGGATTCCCATTGGGAATACCGCCCAACTTTGTGCCCGAGGGTTTTGCGCCTACTTTTGCTTCCATGCCGGCATCTATCCCCATCATTTATGTTCCACCACCGGTTATACACACTTTGCCTCGCATCGAGGACACCATCTATCACTCTGAACCGTCTGAGGGTCCGGATGTTTATGAGAAGATGGATGAGATGAAAGACCAATTCCTTGAGCTGCGAAAAGAGTTGAAAACCTTGAAGGGAAAAGATTTGTTTTGTAAGAGTGTTGTGGAACTTTGCTTGGTTCCCAATGTTAAGATCCTGATGAAGTTCAAAGTCCCTGACTTTGAAAAGTATAAAGGGAATACCTATCCACTCAGTCATCTTGTCATGTATGCTAGAAAGATGTCGACACAAACTGATAATGATCAGTTACTGATTCATTATTTTCAAGACAGTCTGACTGATGCCACTTTGAGGTTGTACATGGGTTTGGATAGTGCGACTGTCTGCACGTTCAATGATTTGGGGGAGGCTTTTATGAAGCAGTATAAGTATAATATGGATATGGCGCCGGATAGAGACCAGTTAAGGTCATTGTCTCAGAAGGACAAAGAGACGTTCAAAGAGTACGCTCAGCGATGGAGAGAGCTAGCCGCTCAGATTACCCCTCCTTTAGAAGAAAAGAAGATGACCAAGATTTTTCTCAAGACCCTGAGCTCATTTTACTATGAGCGAATGATTGCCAGTGCTCCCAGTTATTTTACCGAAATGGTAAACATGAGGATGAGACTAGAAGAAGGTGTTCGAGAGGGACGGTTGTCTAAAGAGGAGGTTTCATCTAGCAAGAACTACGGCAGTGGGTTTGCTAGAAAGAAAGAAGGAGAGACTAATGCAGTATCCGTTGGGAGGTAGAGGAGGCCTCATGTTAGAAGGAATCCATAACCCCGTCAACACCATCATCAAGTCTCATTTGTTATTCCAGTATTATCAACTAGTCAATCAACGCCAATTCAACATCAACGTCAACAACAACCACCGCAAAGAACAAACAACTACAACAACAACACCAATAATAATCATCAACAACAATAGAATTTTGAAAGGAAGAAGGTCTCTTTCGACCCTATTCATATGTCTTATGCTGAATTATACTCATCATTGGTTCTCAAGAACCTTCTGCAACCGAGAAACCCTCCACAGATTCCAAAACCACTTCCATGGTGGTACAAGCCATAGCTTCACTGTGCCTTTCACCAAGGGGCTCTTGGCCATGATATTGAGAACTGTTACCCCCTGAAGTATGAAGTCCAGAAGTTGGTCAAAAGTGGGATGGTGTCCTTTGAGGACCGTGATGTCAAAGCTAACCCACTACCTGTTCATGGTAATCCTTCTGTTAACATGGTAGATGGTTGTCCTGGGGAGTTCAAGGTATATGATGTCCGTTTCATTAGAAGGTCATTGGTGACAATGCACAAAGATATCTGTTTGGTAAGTGATTGTGAGCATGACCATGATGGTTGTGAAATTTGCAGTGTTAACCCCCAAGGTTGTGAGGTTGTGAAGAGAGACATCCAAAGGTTGATGGATAAGGGTATGATCCAGATTCTTCAGTCCCGTCACTTGGGTGACGATGTGAATGTAATAGTTCCTATGTTCAAGACACCAGAGAGAGTGGTGATTCAATTTGACAGCAGCAGCAGTAACAATGTCAGCAATAGATCGGTATCACCATTGGTTATACGGTTAGCGGGTCCCGTCCTGTATGCATCCGATAAAGCTGTTCCGTACCAGTATAATGCGACTATGTTGGAGAATGGTCAAGAGGTTCCTTTGCCTACGACCAGTTGTGTTGTGAGCATTGCTGATGTTACGAAGGTGACCCATAGCGGTCGAGTTTTTGGGTCGGTGTTCCCAAAGAATGTAGAAGACGTATCTTCCAGTAAGAAAGTTGAAGTACCTGCAGTTGATCCAGTTAACGCTCCAAAGTGTCAGTCTAGTGAATCCAGCAGTTTGAGGCCTACTGATGATGATGAGGTACTCCAGTCGATCAAGAAGAGCGAGTTTAATATGGTGGAGCAGTTGCTCCAAACTCCCTCCAAAATTTCAGTGTTGTCTCGGATTATGAACTCTGAGGCACACAGAGAAGCATTGCAAAAGGTGTTGGAGCAAGCTTATGTAGAGCATGATGTTACAGAGGATCAGTTTGATCATATTGTGGCTAACATCACCTCCTGTAACAATTTGAGCTTTTGTGACGAAGAACTTCCTGAAGAAGGTAGGAATCACAATTTGGTGTTGCACATTTCAATGAACTGCAAGGAGGATGCTCTGTCGAATGTATTGGTTGCCACCAGTTCTTCATTGAATGTTCTTCCCAAATCAACTCTTTTTAGATTGTCGTATCAATGAGCTCCGATGATATATATTGGTGTGATTGTCAAGGCATTTGATGGTTCTAGCAAGACTGTAATTGGTGAAGTGGACCTTCCTGTGAAGATAGATCCGAGTGATTTCCAAATTACTTTCCAGATAATGGATATCCACCCGGCCTATAGCTGCTTGTTGGGAAGGCCATGGATACCGAAGCTGGAGCCGTTACGTCAACACTACATCAGAAGTTGAAGTTTATTAAGAATGGAAAGCTTGTTATCGTCGGTGGGGAGAAGGCTTTGTTGGTAAGCCACATGTCGTCTTTCTCTTATGTAGAAGTTGAGGATGAGGTTGGAACTCCGTTCCAAGCTCTATCTATTGTTGAGGAAAAGAGAGTTGGGGCACCCATGTTCTCCTTTAAAGATGCTCAGAAGATTGTTGAAGACGGTATTTATGAACAGTGGGGCTGGATGGTAGAGGTCATCGAGAACAAGAGCAAAGCCAGTTTGGGATTCCATTGAGGTTCATCTGAGATTATAGCTGAAGATGTGCAACCCAGTTTCCGTATAGGAGGTTTCATTCATGGTAATGAACAACACTTAGCTGTTGTGATCGAGGGAGGTGAAGATGAAGACTGCACCAATTTTGTGACGCCTGTAAAAGCTTGCAACAATTGGATTTCCGTCGATGTTCCTGTTAATATGCATCATTTTAAGTAATTGCTTTTATTGTTTTTGAAAATCCTTATCCTATGCCTAAGGGAGAAGTGAACATTATTGACATTTTCAAATTTGATCATTAATAAAATTCAATTCTATTCATCCACATCTATGATGTTTTATTTTTCTTTTTTCTTTTTTCTGAAAATGGTAATCACAAAAAATATAAATAAAATATAATTTGTCCATCTGCATAATATTTGGTGATAATTCACTTCTCTAAAATCAAAATATTAAATCATTATGCATGTTGGTTTCTAAACCCATTGAATACAATGATCATACTCCTTCGTCAAACTTTGAATTCCCTGTGTTTGAGGCCGAGGAAGGAAGTGATGAAGAAGTATCTGATGATTTGTCTCGTCTACTTGAGCATGAGGAAAAAGCCATTCAACCATTCGAAGAGCAGATTGAGTCGGTCAACTTGGGTTCCGAAGATGATGTGAAGGAAGTCAAGATTGGGTCTCGACTGTGTCCAGAAGTTAAGAAGGGGTTGATTGATCTTCTCCGAGAATATTCAGATGTGTTTGCTTGGTCCTATCAAGACATGCCTGGTTTGGATTCTGAGATTGTGGAGCATAGATTGTCGTTGAAGCCAGAATACCCGCCAGTCAAGCAGAAATTGAGGAGGACTCATCCTGGTATGGCAGTAAAGATCAAAGAAGAAATGCAGAAGCAGATTGATGATGGTTTCCTTGTTACCGTTGAGTATCCGCAATGGGTGGCCAATATTGCACCTGTTCAAAAGAAGGATGGAAAAGTCCGTATGTGTGTTGATTATAGAGATTTGAATAAATCTAGTCCAAAAGATGATTTTCCTTTGCCACACATTGATATGTTGGTAGACAACACAACTAAATTCAAAGTCTTTTCGTTTATGGACGAATTTTCCAGATATAATCAGATCAAGATGGCACCCGAGGATATGGAGAAGACCACGTTCATTACACCCTGGGGAACTGTAGCGGTAAATTCATGATCATCAAGCTATGGATAAGTTAGACATCAAATAAACAAGAGTCGCCACCACACTTTTATTGTTTCTAAGGGAAAAGGGAAAAGTACGAACAAAACCCAAAAATAAGAAGTTTTCAAATCAAAACTAATAAAATGCCAGAGATTACAGGTAAGGGGGTTGGTTACACATAGAGAAGGTGTTAGCATCCAAAGTGTCATAGGTACTCCTAGGGAGCCCTTTTTGTGTGCATATCTGTTTGGGTATAAAAGATGTTGCAAACAAATAGAATTGGGGGATGAGAAAAAAGTTCATTAATTATATTTGTGTTTGACAAGACCTTCGGACTTGTGCCTACGTACCAACATAAAAATGAGGGATCAAAACCTCGTAGTTCGTGGTATCAATTTCAAAGTCAGTGCATTGCTTTTAACAAAAAATTTAAGTTTGAAAGGCACAAAGGCCTAAAAATGGTTTGAATGAGTGTTAGTTCTTTTTGGATTTTGAAATTTTAAGTCAAGTATAGTTAAGTTCATTTACAACTTTGATTAAGAAAATGAGTTTGAAAATGCAATGGCATAAGGCCAAAGTTTCTAGTTTGCAAAAATGGTCAAAGTTTAGAAATCAACAAACACAAGCAAAGAAGATTTTAAAAAGAGGGATATATTTTGAAATTAAATAAGTAGGGAGGAGATGAAGAGACTAATCCTAAGTACAAATTTAAAAGTTGAGAGTTGAAAAGATCTGGCGAATTGGCTGCAATCCAATAGACAAGAATGTCATATAGAAACCCAAATTCCCTTGGAATTTTATAATCAAGCAACAAACAATGCACAAAATATCAACTTAAAGAGCAAGTCATCAAATAAAGATAGTCACATCCAAGCTTAGCAACTCCATGATCCTCTTCAAATTTGCCCATGTAGCAGATAAGTTCCGCAATGCATAAATCACAGGTCCAAAGTAACAGCTTCACAATGATATTGTTGCAGATGAACTCAAATGGATCTTCAATGATATATCAGATGAAGTTTCAAATTACAAGCACTTGGTTACATGAAAGTTGGCATTGGCCAAGTCCTTTGCATAGGGAATGTTGCCTAAATTCTAAGTCCAATTGTCTCATATCAACCAACAGTTCACACAAGATATTTTTAGGGTTTTTGTTCTTATTATGTACATTAATGGTCAAAGACCACACAAACAAACACAATATACACAAACAAAATATATCACAAAAATATGGTCCAAATGGACAAAGTGAAAATAACATTAACATAAACAATTAGAATGGTATGAATAATGGCAAATGAATAAAGCTGAAAAATTAAATTGTATTAAAAGTAAATGACTTGAAATTAAAGGTTAGTTGTTAATGAGTTAGAAGTAAGTATTGCTTTTTCTTTTCTTTTGTTTAAGTCATTCTTTGGAGAACACTCAACCCACTTATCACAAGCATGGATTCTTGAACCAAGACATCTTCCAAAGGAAGGAAAAAGGGCCAAGTTTCCACACAATACCATGAAAGAGGGGAGACTTACAATCTTACTAACTAGAATGCTATGCCTTTTGGGTCAAAATTTAGCATTATGCTAAGCAATTGTAATTGCACTTATGTAGAAGTCACAACTATTTGAGGTCGGGCAATAGAATTTTAGGGCTAATGCATGTTAGAGACATAATATAATGAACTATGCTCATGAAACATACCACACACAAAAAGAATATCCAAAGTGGGGGACCTAATCTCATCCATACTTATGTTGATTTTGAAATCAACTAGCCTTAGGATATAGTGATATTATAGGTCCATGACATGAATGCATAAAGAAGGGGAATGAAATGAAGAGGGAGGGGAAATGGATCAAACATAAATTGGACAAAAGAGGACTTTTACCAAGTTAAGATCATTCATTCATTTTGGGAGATGGAATGTACATTCCATCAATCCCCTAAATCCAATGATCTTAACCTAACAAAGTCAAATCAACCTTGACCAAGGCCCAACAACACAAGTTAAACTCACAATGGCAATTAGAATGACTCTACATAATTAATTTGGCATTTAATCAATTAAAAATATTAAAAATAATGCATTAAATTAAATATGGTTGGTCATTTTCCTAAAACCTCATCAAAATACCAAAGAAATGGCCATGAGATTTATCATAGGTCAAACAAGGTCAAAGGACCTTGGAGAAAAATTTCAGAATTTTTAGAAACTTAAAAGTATTTTTAAACAATTAAAAATAATCACAAAATCAATTAAATCATGAAAAATATTAATAATGATCCAAAAAATAATTTTAATTCAGAAAATGAAAGAGTATTTTATTTAAAAAAAATTGGTGAAACTCTCATATTTTTTGGATCAATATTAAAATTAATATTAATTAGTGAAAATCAAAGGAATAAAAATAAAAATCAGATAATCAAAAAGACGTGGACCACTTGATCTCCCTCATTAATTGAGGTGTCATATCAAGTGGTGGAGAGTGCGCGTTCCATGATACGCTTGAGTCAACTGATCACACGCTGGGTAATCACAATGTACGCTCCTGATTAAAACGTTTTAAACTCATCTAATGGCTCTGAACACTTACAATACATCGTCGGAGCCAAAGGCCAGTCATCTTCTCCGATGACCCTGGCTGGACTGGTTCAATCATCACCACATCATAAATAAAAAAAGAGAACGTGATCTTAAAGAAAAAATGGCGTAGATCACGAATATCACCTCAATATATAGAGAGATACGTGGAGTTGAATTTTGAGGTGTGACAACTGAGTTGCTTCGATTTGACCTCAAAGCAACTCAATATTCTTGCCTACGTTGGTAGGACTTAAGACAACCAAGGATCCAAGAGAATTTATGAAAATTGAGAGAGAATCGAAGAGAAGAAAAATCTGGACAAATACCTTCAATGTTGTGCAGAAATGGATCTCTCTTGCTTCAGTTCGTGCTTGATCTTGCTTATGGAGCTTATGGAAGTGGCTTAAGAGTAATTCAAAGCTTTGGATCCTGGAGTTTTTGAATCTCCAAACTATGAGATTCAAACTCAAATTTTAGTTGAAATTTCTCAGGTTTTACTTTGAATTGAGAGGGTTTTGAAGGTTGGGGGAAAAGCTGGCGCGCAAGGTCCTTTGAACTGAGGCATTGGACCTCTATTTATAGCAATGAGAAGTGTTAGTTGCACACTTGAAAAATTCTCCAAAAATGGCAATGCAATGCTCATGCTTACATGGGCGTGTGTAGGCCCATGAAGCAATCCAATTAGATCCACAATCAACTGAAATGAGGTATGCATGAAGCTCAGATGGCAAGGCAAAGTTGTTTGAATATTTGAATCATGAATCTTGCCAACTGATACAGACCTGTTTAAGCCATGCGCAGACCCATCAAACTTTGTCCAAAATGAGTGAGTTAGGACTCTCTGGAAAGCTTAGATCAAGAGGAAAAACTCTTATGTTGAACACTTTTTCATTTGGAACTTGTATCATGGTGAATTTGGAGGTGGAAGTTTGGAAATTTCAACATGTCAAAACATTTTCTAGGTGTCAAGTCACATATTCAATTATTCCACCTTACCTAACTTTTTATGTGAGCTCCAAATGAGAAAAATGTCTTCATAAAAGTTTTATCTCTTTCAAAAACCTTAAAAATAGTCAACAATTTGACATCATTTGGATTTAGGATGAATGAGTTATGCATTTTTGAAGTTGAGAAAAATCACTTATTCAATGGTATTGGTCCAAAATGACCTATAATGTATCCTTATATCACATGCTCATAAAAGTTTATTTAGCTCTCACTCTAAACATCAAAGTTGAATTAAACACCTTGAATTTGATTTTTCAACTTGGAAATATTTCATCTCATAAAAATTGAGCAAGTTATGGCCTTGGGAAGTTGACTTTCAAATTAGGGTTTAGACAAAATGACCTATAATGTTTCAACATAGAAAATGCCTTTCCAAGCAAAATTAGCTCTATAATTCAACATGAAAGTTATTTAGAATGTAATTTAGAGTAACATTTCTCTTGGTATCATTTTCATATGATGAAAATTGTAGGAGATAGGGTATAGGAAGACCCAATTTTGATCAGATGGATCCATCTGGCCAACCACCATCAACCAAATTGTTAACCTACAATTCTCTTGACTTTTTAGGCTAATGGTAGATCACATATGCATAAGATGATGAATTTTGAATTTTACCTTGATAAATTTGATCAATTGGTGAAGAAGTATGTTGAAGAAGTTACTCAAGATACTCAGATGAACTAGGGTTTCCAAGGCAAACCAACCTCAAACTCTTGAAGAATACTTGACCAAAATAACATGTAGAGATCATTGGGACTCATATATGATGCTTAGAGCCATTGTGGATGATTACTTGGTTGTGCTCTTAGCAATGAGGGTCTTAAACCCTAAATGTGAACTTGATGGATCAAAGGTGATCATGCCCCACCTACAAAAGAGTTAGGCAAATGCAAAAGCATATTTTTGATATTTTTGGTTAGTAAAATGATAATATACAAGTACGATACAATCACATGGCGCTTGGTGATCTCTCCCAAAACAAACCCAATGAAAGAGAGGTAAGGAGAATACCAAGGTATGATCCTAATGCTAATGCATATGATGAGATTGCATGAGGGATCTTAGGGTCAAAATTGGGGTCTTACAGGAACATTCTGTTATAGAGTGATGCATTTCGATTTAAAGAATGTTGGAGCAACTTACCAAAGAGCAATGACTACTCTTTTTCATGATATGATGCATAAAGAGATCGAAGTCTATGTTGAAGATATGATTGCCAAATCCATTGATGAAGAGGGACATGTTGAGCATTTGTTGAAGTTATTCCAGCGTTTGAGGAAGTACAAACTCCACTTGAATCCCAATAAGTGTACATTTGGTGTTCGTTCTGGTAAGTTGTTGGGCTTTATTGTCAGCGAGAAGGGTATTGAAGTTGATCCTGCCAAGGTCAAAGAAATACAAGAGATGTTTCCGCCCAAAATTGAGAAGCAAGTTAGAGGTTTTCTCGGCCGCTTGAATTATATCTCAAGATTCATTTCACACATGACTGCCACATGTGCGCCTATATTCAAGCTTCTTCGGAAAGGTCAGTCTTGTGATTGGACCGAAGATTGCCAGAAAGCTTTTGACAGTATTAAAGAATATCTGCTCGAGCCTCCAATTCTGTCTCCGCCTGTCGAAGGAAGACCGTTGATCATGTACTTGACTATGCTTGATGAGAGTATGGGTTGTGTTCTTGGTCATCAAGATGAAACTGGAAAGAAAGAATATGAAATTTACTACCTCGGTAAGAAGTTCACCGATTGTGAGACTCAATATTCTATGCTTGAGAAGACTTGTTGCGCATTGGCTTGGGCTGCTAAGCGTCTGCGTCAGTATATGTTGAATCAAACCACTTGGTTGACATCCAAAATGGATCCAATCAAGTATATTTTTGAGAAGCCTGCTTTAACTGGGAGATTTCCCATTGGCAGATGTTGTTATCAGAGTATGATATCGAATACCGATCTCAGAAAGCGATCAAAGGTAGTGTCTTGGCTGACCATTTGGCTCACCAACCGATTGAAGACTACGAGTCAATGAAGTATGATTTTCTTGATGAAGAGATTTTGTACCTAAAAATGAAAGATTGTGATGAACCATTGCTTGAAGAAGGGCCAGAACCTGGTTCCTGTTGGGGCATGGTATTTGATGGAGCTGTTAACCAATGTGGTAATGGCATTGGGGTAGTAATCATTACTCCTCAAGGCACGCATTTTCCGTTTACAGCTAGATTGAATTTCAAATGTACAAATAATATGGCTGAGTATGAAGCTTGCATTATGGGGCTTGAAGAGGCCATTGATCTCAGAATCAAGTATCTGGACGTCTATGGAGATTCGACTTTGGTTGTGAATCAGATCAAAGGTGAATGGGAGACGAATCAACCCGGTTTGATACGATATAAAGATTATGCGAGGAGGATTTCAACTTTCTTTGCAAAGGTTTAGTTTCATCATATCCCTCGAGATGAAAACCGGATTCCAGACTCTCTTGCAACGTTGGCTTCAATGATTATGGTGAAGTATTATAATGAGGATGTGTCTTGATAGGCCAGCTCATGTGTTTGTTGTTGAAGAGGTCAAGAATGAGAAGCCGTGGTATTTTGATATCAAATGTTTTCTCCAAAGTCAGATTTACCCGCCTGGGGTATCTTTGAAAGATAAGAAGACTTTGAGGAGATTAGCTGGCAATTTCTACCTAAATGGTGAGGTGCTGTATAAGAGAAACTTCGATATGGTTCTGCTTAGATGCATGGATAGACACGAAGCAAACTTGTTGATGACTGAAGTCCACGAAGGATCCTTTGGTACTCATTCCAATGGACATGCTATGGAAAAGAAGATGTTGCGAGCAGGTTACTATTGGCTGACAATGGAATCTGACTGTTGCAAGTTTGTGAAGAAATGCCACAAGTGTCAAATTTATGCAGATAAGATTCATATTCCTCTGACACTATTAAATGTTATTTCCTCTCCATGGCCCTTATCCATGTGGGGAATTGATATGATTGGCATGATTGAGCCCAAAGCTTCGAACGGACATCGTTTCATTCTGGTAGCTATTGCCTACTTCACAAAGTGGGTTGAAGCGGAATCGTATGCAAATGTAACCAAGCAAGTTGTTGTGAGGTTTATCAAGAATCAAATTATATGCCGGTATGGTGTGCCAAGTAAGATCATTACTGATAATGGATCGAACTTGAATAATAACATGGTGGAGGCTCTTTGTAAAGACTTCAAGATTACACACCATAATTCTTCTCCCTACAGACCTAAGATGAATGGGGTTGTTGAAGCGGCAAACAAGAACATCAAGAAGATCATTCAGAAGATGGTTGTAACGTATAAGGATTGGTATGAGATGCTCCCATTTGCTTTGCATGGGTATCGTACATCCATCCTCACTTCAATAGGGGCAACCCCTTTCTCACTTGTTTATGGCATGGAAGTTGTGCTCCCAGTAGAGGTTAAGATCCCATCATTGTGTGTGTTGATGGAAGCCAAGTTGACTGAGGCTGAATGGTGTCAGACCAGGTATGACCAGTTGAATTTGATTGAAGAAAAGAGGTTAACTGCCATGTGTCATGGTCAATTATATCAGTAGAGAATGAAGAAAGCTTTTGATAAGAAGGTCAGACCTCGTGTGTTCAGAGAAGGTGACCTTGTGCTCAAGAAAATTCTACCTTTCAAACCAGATTCTAGGGGAAAATGGAATCCTAATTATGAAGGCCCATATGTTGTTAAGAGAGCCTTTTCATGCGGTGCTTTGATGCTTATAACTATGGATGGTGAAGAGTTCACTCGTCCTGTGAACGCAGATGCAGACAAGAAATACTTTTCCGAAAAAGAAAAGAACAACTCGTTAAGTTGAAAACCTGAAAGGGCGGCTTAGGAAAAAATGAGCGTCTCGGTGGATTGAAACCCGAAAGGGCGATCCAGGCAAAAATTAGAGACATAAAATAGAAAAAAAAATATCCCGATAAATTGAGTACCCCACCTTGGGGAAATTTATGCAAAAATTAGGAATTATGGCAAGTAACTGCATCATGCTGATCTTCGGTTTTGAAGACATTCTTGAGCAAATCGGTCAAATTATGATTCATCTTCTCCAGCCGATTCCCAGAGCACAGTGGATATCAAAAGTTTGTAGAAGGATTATTGGTCATTGTACTCAATGTAGCCCTTTCCCATGTAAATTACCATTTTTCAACTTTTGTAAATATCTATGGAGTCTTGTCATTTACAGACTACCATCTATTAAATAAAGTTGAGCTTTTTATCCAACTGTTTCTACTCGTGTTTATTTTAGCCAAATAGATTTAAATTTTATTATGATCATTTTTGAAATAAAATTTTAAAATCAAAATTGTGTTTTCTTAAATATATAAAGCAATTATTTTAAGTAATTGATATCACTTAAAGGAATATCAACAACGGTTTGAAAAGAGGTAAGCCCTAAATGTGGAGCATTATTGATTCTCCCCAAGCAATGGGTGTGATCCCTATTTCATCCCCAGCAGTTTTTCAGTAACCAAGTTTTGTTGGTTTCCCCAACTGAGTTTGTTGGCCTCCCTTGAGTTGTAGGCGCGTAATTTCGGCAGTTTGCATGGTTTCGACAGAATTTTTGATTCCTCACAAGTCGTCAGAGTTACTCTTGATTTTGAGCATCTATTGTGGTTTTCCTCTATAAGGTTGTCTCCCATTTGATATGGTGTTGACCTAAAAATTCCCCGTAGAGTTTGTAGTAGTTTCCTCAGCAGACTCTCTCCTTGTGCTTTCCCCCACAAGGATTGAGCCTTTGAGATGTTTGATTCTCTCCAACAGTTGTTTCCCTCCTGTGAGGATTTGCTAGGAGTTATATAGATGATGCAAACTAGTGAAACTTGTATCCTTTGTGATCGTTTTGTTAGCATAATCATCATATATACATATACATATACATATACATATACACTCATATAATTTCATTATTGCATTATTGCACTTTGTGATTCTCCCCGATCCTCTGCTATGGTGGTATACTTTTCCCCCGTGCAGATTTGGTTTGTTTGTCCTCTTTCAATTATAGAGTGTCATCCCATTAAGTAGAAAGACTTTAACCTTTCTCTTTCCCCACTGAGTTACTTCCTTGTGGATGGCCATTATTTCAGTTTCCTCCCCAGTTGATAGTATGGATGGAATTATTCCCCTTGAGTTATATCCTCATTGGGTTAAGTCTTTGATTGGCCTTTCTTTCTAGATCTTACCTAGATAGATGTTTTTGGTCCCCTAAGAGCCTATTATCCAGTAACTGGTAATGTTCCTCTCATGTTTTCACTTTTGCCCATAACCCAGCAAGAGCAACTTTTTCTCCCCAGCGGATTCATTTTCACGTTTCCCCATGAAGTATACCTTGATATGTTCATCCTAACCGATGACGGATATTTTCTTCCCTTGCTTGAGTCTATCCTTGATATGTTCATCTTAACCGTTAACGGATATTCTCTCTTTGGTATTCTACCCAGTAACCAGGTAGTTGTAATCCCTATTTTGTTCCCCAGAGAGTTAATCCTTGATATGTTCATCCTGACCGGTGACGGATTTCCTTCTCTTTGCGGTCTTCTGCCCAGTAATCGATAGTTGTAAATCCTACTTGCTCCCCTTTTGCAGAGTCTATCCTTGATATGTTCATCCTAACTGATGACGGATATTCTCTTTTTGGTATTTTATCCAGTAACCGATAGACGTAATCCCTACTTCTCCCCTCTGAGTCTATCCTTGATATGTTCATCCTAACCGATGACAGATATTCTCTTTTTGGTATTCTATCCGGTATTCGGTATATGTAATCCCTACTTTTTCAGGCAGTTTATCCTTGATATGTTCATCCTAACCGCTGAAGGATATCCTTCCTAATTTCCCCAGGCAAGTCTATCCTTGATATGTTCATCCTAACCGCTGAAGAATTTTCTTTCCTTCGAGTCTATCCTTGATATGTTCACTTTAACCAGTGACGAATATTCTCTCTTTGGTCTTATGCCCAGTAACTGGTAGTTGTAAATCCTATTTTGGCTTTTCCCAACAATTTATTCTTACCCAATAACTGGTAACGAATACACCTCCTGGTTGCCCTCAGCGAGTCATCCTTGATATGTTTACCCTAACCGGTAATGAATGTCCTCCCTGTCAGATTTTGTTATCTCCTTACCCAGTAGCCGGTAATGGATAATATATTTCTGCTCCTCATGTGTTGAAGATATTTTCTTCCCCAGTCGAGTTTGAGTGCGCATTTCCTTAGTGAAATCGTTGTTTCCTGCTTGGTTCGAGTATTTTAGCTTTGTTCTGATCTACTCGTTTCCACCGCAGATGTCCTTTTATTCCCCAGTTGATTCCTTCCATTGATTTATTTTTATGGAATCCCTCAAGTCCCCCAGTTGATTTTAAATCGTAGCATGGCCTACACACAACCCTTTATCCCCCAGAGTTTCTATCTCCCTAGTGAGTTTTCCTTAAGGAATGTGTTATACTCCTATGGACTTTCGGTCTTTCTAGATTCTTTTCCTTCGTGGCAGCATTTTTCCCCATAAAGATTTATTTTAACATTCATAACATATGCACCATGAGGTCTCTTAGGGACCAAAATTCGTTTCTATATGTTGTTATTTAAGTCCATTCTACTGAGTCAATGCGAAAATTTTAACCCTTATCTCCTCAGTTAGAACGTCCTTAAATAGGGGCATCTGTAAGACCCCAATTTTGACCCTAAGATCCTTCATGCCATTCTTATCATATGCATTAGCATTGGGATCACATCTTGGCATTCTCCTTACCCCTCATTCATTGGGTTTGAATTGGGAGAGATCATAAAGCACCATTTGATTGTATCATACTTTGTATTTCATCGTGTTTACTAACCAAAATACCAAAAATATGTCTTTGTATAATCTAACTCTTTTTGTAGGAAGGGCACATGCTCACCTTTGATCTATCAAGCTCACATCTAGGGTTTAATACCCTTAATGCAAGAAGTTCAATCAAGAATTGGTTTACTATGGCTCTAAGTATCATATATAGATCCCCATGATCTTCACATGTTATTTTGATCAGGAAATCACCAAGAGTTTGGAGTTGGTTTGCCTTGGAAACCCTAATTCATCTGGGTATCTTGTGTAACTTCTTCAACAAGTTTCTTCAACAATTGATAAAATATTTCAAGGGATACTTCAAATTTAATCATCTTATGCATATATGATCCTCCATGAGTCCCAAAAGTCAAAAGAATAGAAAGCTAGCAAATTGGTTGATGGTGGTTGACCAGAGGAAGTCAACTGATCAAAACTAGGGTTCCCTAGATCCTATCTCCTACAATTTTTGTCATATGAAAATGCTTCCAAGATAAAAGTTACTATCAATGACACTCAAAACAACTTTCATGTTTAGTTCAAGATCTAGTTTTTCTTGGAAAGTCATTTTTTATGGTGAAAGATTATAGGTCATTTTGTCTAAACCCTAATTTGGAGGTCAACTTCCCAAGACCATAACTTGCTCAATTTTTATGCGATGAAAGCTATTCAAGTTGCACAATCAGATTCAAAATGTCTACTTCAACTTTTATGTTTGGAGGAAGAGAAAATTCAACTTTTAAATGCATGTGATATAAGGATACATTATAGGTCATTTTGGACCCCTGCCTTTGAACAAGTGATTTTCCTCAACTTCAAAAATGTATAACTCCTTCATGATAAATCCAAATGAGGTCAAACTTATGACCATTTTGAAGGAATTTGAGAGATATACAACTTTGATAAAGGATCTTTTATCATTTGAAGCTCATATAAAAAGTTAGACAAGATGGAAGAAGTGAACATATGGCTTGACACTTAGAATTTTTTTTGATATGTTTGATTTTCCCAACTTCCACCTCAAAATTCATCATGATCCAAGCTTCAAATGAAAAGTGTTCAACATGAAAGTTGTTCCTCTTGATCTAAACTTTCCAAAAAGTCCAAATTTATCCCATTTGGACAAGGTATGAGTGACTTGTGCATGGCTTGAACTTGGATCACCATTTGGCATAAGTGAACTTGAATCTTCCATACACAAATGCATGGCCTTTCCACATGACTTCAGCAATGTTTGTACTCAATTTTGGACCTGGAGGAATGATAACATTGGCCTACCACACGCCTATACATCCATGCAAGCAAGTTACTATTTTTGAAAATTTGAATCAAGTGTGCAATTATCAATGTCTTGGCTATAAATAAAGACCCTTGCCTTCAGAAATAAGGATCCCTGCGCGCCAGCTTTGAATCCCCAGCCCCAAACCCTCTCATTCAAAGGATAACCTTGAGGATTTCCATTGGAAATCGAGTTTGAATCTCCACTATTTTAAGATTCAAATCTCCAAGAGTCATGCTTCCTTTTTGATTCAATTCCATTCCATCAAATGTACAGAGCAAGGCAAAGAGCAATTGGAAGCAATATCGTGTTCATCCAGACCTGCAGTGAAAGTGAATTTCTCAATTTTTCATTTCTTCGATTCTCACTCAATTCACCATAATTCTTCTTGATTTTTGGTTGTCTAAAGTCCTACCAATGTTGGCAACAAGATTGAGTTTCTTTGAGGTCAAATTGAAGCAACTCAGATCATGATCCTCAAATTTCCACTCTCGGTATCTTTCAATATACTTGGAGTTAGGAGAAATTGAGGCCAGATTCGAACTCCTGGGCATTTTTACTTTAAATGCATGTCCTCCTTTTTTATTTTGGTGATGGTTGAAGGTGGACCAGTCCGGTGAGGTCCACCGGAGAAGAAGACCGGAGTTACAGCTCCGGCGATGCGTTAGCGTGTCTCAGAACCATAGGATCCATCCATTTTGTTTTAATCTTGAGCGTACAAACTGATTACCACGCGTGTGGCACATTGACCAGGGTCCATCATGGAACGCGCGCTCTAATCCACTTGATCTATCACCTCAATTAATGAGACTGATCAAGTGGTCCGCGTTTTTTGCTATTTTCTGATTTTTGATTTAATTGACTTATTTTCATTAATTCATATTAATTTTAATATTGATCCAAAAAATATGAGACTTTCACCAAAAAAATTTAAATAAATTCCTCTTTCATTTTCTGAATTAAAATTATTTTTTGGATCATTATTAATATTTTTCATGATTTAATTGTTTTTGTGAATATTTTTAATGGTTTAAAAATACTTTTAAGTTTCCAAAAATTATGAAATTTTTTCTCCAAGGTCCTTTGACCTTGTTTGACCTATGATAAATCTCATGGCCATTTATTTGGTGTTTTGATGAGGTTTTAGATTTCGACCAACCATAATTTAATTTAATGCAATTTTTAATTGATTTTAATTGTTTAATTACAAAATAAATTGTGTTGAGCTTGTGATATTGACTTGTTGAGTTTGACTTGTGTTGTTGGGCCTTGGTCAAGGTTTATTTGACTTTGTTGAGTTAAAATCATTGGATTTAGGGGATTGAAGAAATGTACATTTCATCTCCCAAAATGAATGAATGATTTTAAGTTGATAAAAGTCCTCCTTTGACCAATTTATGTTGATTCCATTACCCCTCCCTCTTCATCTCAATCCCTTTATCTTCTCATTCATTTCATGGACCTATGATATCTCTATATCCTAAGGCTAGTTGATTGCAAAATTAACCTAAGTATGGATGAGATTAGGTCCACCAGTTTTGCATTTTTTTAAGTGTGGTGTGTTTTAGGAGTATGGTTCATAATACCATATCACTAACATTCATTAACACTAAAATATCTATTGCCCGGCCTCAAATAGTTGTGACTTCTACATAAGTCCAATTATGATTGCTTAACATAGCGCTAAATTTTGACCCAAAGGCATATCATTCTAGTAAGTGAGATTGCAAGTCTCCCCTCTTTCATGGTATTGTGTGGAAACTTGGTCTTTTTTCCTTCCTTTGGAAGATGTCTTGGTTCAAGGATCCATGCTTGTGAATAGTGGGTTGAGTATTCTCCAAAGAATGACTTAAACAAAACAAAAGCTAAAGTAATACTAACCTCTAATCAACTAACAATTAACATTTAATTTCAAGCCATTTACTTTTATGCACTTTAACTTTAAGTCTTTATTCATTTGCCATTATTCATACCATTTAACTTGTTTACTTTAATGTCATTTTCACTTTGCTCACTTGAGCCATACTTTGTGATTATCTTGTGATTGCCTATACTTGTTTGCATTTGTGGTCCTTTGACTTGAATGTACATAATAACAACAAAAACTCTAAAAGACATTTCTGTGGACTGTTGGATTTGATCTGAGACATTGGACTTAGAATTAGGCAACACTCCCCATGCAAAAAGGACTTGGCCAATGCCAACTTTCATGAAACCAAGTGCTTGTGAATTGAAACTTCATCTGAAGCAAATATTGAAGATAAATTTGAGTTCATCTACTACATGGTCTTATTGAAGTTGTTACTTTGAACCTATACCTAATGCCTATCTCTAAAGTCATCTGATACATGGGAGACTATGAAGAAGATTATGGAGTTGCTTAGCTTCGATGTGGCTATCTTTATTTGATTCCTTGCTCTCCATCCTGCTATTTGTATATTGATATTGCTTGATTCTAAAGTCCAAGGGAAATTTGGGTTTTTATATGACATTCTTGTCTATTGAATTGTAGCCCATTGGTCAGATCTTTTCAACTCTTAACTTTTAATTTTTTCTTAGGATTAGTCTCTTCATCTCCTCCCACTTCTTAAATTTCAAATCTCTCCCTCCTTTTAAAATCTTCTCTTGCTTGTGATTTCTAAACTCATACTTGATTGCAAATTAGAAACTTTGGCCTTATATCATTTCATTTTTAAACTCTTTTCTTAATCAAATTTGTAAATGAATCTAATCATATTGACTTAAAATTTCAAAAGAAAAAAAGACTAACACTCATTCAAACCTTGTTGGGCCTTTTGTGCCTTTGTTAAAATTAAGTTTTTGTTAAAAGCAATGCATTCACTTTGAAATTGATACCACGAACTACGAGGTTTTGATCCCTCATTTTATGTTGGTACGTAGGCACAAGTCTGAAGGTCTTGTCAAACACAAAAATATAATTAATGAATTCTTTTCTCATCCCTCCACTCCATTTTATTGCAAACATCATTTTATACAAAAACACATATGCACACAAAAAGGGCTCCCTAGGAGTACCTAGGACACTTTGGGTGCTAACACCTTCCCTCTATGTAACCAACCCCCTTACCTGTAATCTCTAACATTTTATTAGTTTTGATTTGAAAACTTCTTATCTTTTGGGTTTTTTTCGTACTTTTCCCTTTTCCCTTGGAAACAATAAAAGCGCGGTGGCGACTCTGGTTTAATTGACGTCTAGCTTATCCATAGCTTGATGGTCATGAATTTATCGCTACACACACATAATATGTCGAACTCTTTCAACACATATTCTCCACCACCATCAGTCCTCAGAATCTTGATCTTTCAATCGCTTTGTCTTTCGACCATAGATTTAAACTTGGCAAATACCTCGATCACTTCACTTTTCTTCTTGATCGGGTAAGTCCATAGTTTTCGACTGAAATCGTCTATGAATGTAACAAACTGTCTGTTACCTCCAATCGAATCTACCTGAATTAGACCACATACATCTGAGTATATGACTTCAAGAATTTCCTTCAACTTGCTTCCTGCATCTTTACTGAAGTTGTTCTTGTGTTGCTTCTCCTGCACACATTCTTCACACACTTCGTTTGGAATGTCGATTTATGGTAATCCCGAAACCATATTTCTTCTCTTCAAATCTCTGATGTCTTTGAAATTGAGATGACCAAGTCTATAATGCAATATCCATTCATCTATGTTGGATGTTGTTGCAAGGCACTTATGCTCCATCACATTATGCTCGATCTTGAAGGTTCTATTCTGAGACATTGGAGCCTTAAAGATCAATCTTCCATTTGAGTTGATAACTCTCATCATCCTGTCTTTAATCGACACCTTGTAGTTATTTTAGACTAACTTCCCTATGCTGAGAAAATTGCTCATCATGCCTGGTATGTACAACATATTTGAAATTACTGACCTCTTGCCATCTTTCCTCATAATCAGAACATCACCATCGCCTTCAGCTTCTAGAGTATTGTCATTTGCAAATTTCACCATGTTCTTCATTGAGGGTTTTATGTTGACAAACCAATCTTTCCTTTCAGACATGTGTAATGAGCATCCTGAGTCCAAGTACCATTGGTCTTTGAATCTCTCTTCATCTCTCGTTGTAACCATCAGCAACATCTCTTCTTCTTCATGTTTCGCCAGTTTTACATGAGTTTCTTGATTCTTCTGCTTTTCTGGACAATCACTAGAATAATGACCATGCTTTTGACAATTGTAACACTGAATGTGACTTTTTTCTGGCTTTTGACCACCACCTCTTCCTCTACTTGCAACACCACCTCTTTGGTTTCCTTGGTTCCATGGTTTTCTCTGATTCGATCAGTTTCCTTCTTGCTGATTTCGACCAATCGAATTGTTGTAGCCTCATCTTTCTTTGTTGCCATTTCAACTTTCTTTTCCATTCCTTTCTTTTGTTGATTGCGCCTGCAAAGCCATATCACTCTTCGACTTTCCTGCAACTCTTTCAGCCATTATTTGTTCATAAGATTCAAGCGTCCCTTGAAACTCTTCCTTTGTCAGTTTTGACAAATCTTTTGACTCTTCTATGGCTATTACCACGTGGTCGAACTTTGGAGCCAACAACCTCAAGATCTTTCAAACAACATATCTTGATGTCAATACTTCTCCACATACCTTGATTTGATTCACCAGTTTCGTAACCTTAGTGAAGAAATCAGTTATGCTTTCATTGTCTTCCATCTGAAGCAATTCATACGTCCTTTTGTGAGTTTGTAACCCCACCTCTTTCACCTTCTTCGCGCCTCCAAACGACTTCTCTAGAATTTTCCATACTTGTTTCACTAACTCTAAATCACTAACCTTTTCAAAGTTATCTAAATCAACACATTAGTGGATTATAAAGAGAGTTTTATAATCTTTCTTTTTCAATTCTTTATGTGCAACCTTTTTTGATCATTCGTGTTTTCTGCAAGTGTTGTTACTCCTTCCTTCACAAGATCCCAAAGACCTTGATAACAAAACACAACATTCATCTGCTTGCACCAATTCTCATAATTATTGTTCTTGAGAATCGAAAGATTTGCTGGAAAATGAGCGTTTGAATGATTCATTGCCATCGTGGTTTTTTCCCACAAATCGCTCAAATCGAAGCTCTAGATACCAGATGTTGGAAATTCACTACAACCTATGGCAAATTTCTATCAATCTCGATGAACAAGATTGTTATCAATCACGCAATGATAATGAAAAGAGAAGAACAATTTAGAAAAATAAAGAAAGGAACGTTGGAGAAGAAAAATATTTTCTGCCGAGTTTTCTCACTGCTCACAACCTGTAGAAAACTTCTTTATTCACTTTGCAACTTTAAAATTCTGTGAATATAATATTATGAGTTATTTCTTCTCTTCATACAAATATAAGGGATACTCCCTTTATTTATAGATTTATGTTAGATTGCTCCCTAAGCCAAAACCCAAAACTATAAAAATCCAAAATAGATAACACTACTAAAGTAGGCCTAAGTCGAAATCTTGTGTGAAGCAACATGATTCGACACTTCGACACACTAATACAACTCGACACACTAGGTGACTCGACACTTCCTTGTTTCTGTTGAGTAATTTGTTTCAACATAAAGAATTATAATTCAATAATAACTCGACACACTAGGTGATTCGACACACTAATACAATTCAACACACTAGATGATTCGACACTTTCTTACTTCTGTCGAATAATTTACTTCAACATAAAAAATTATAATTCAACAATGTTTTGATTTAATTTGAAATTTAAATTTAAACTTTGTTATTAGAAAACTCCATAAATCAAAGCTCTTTACGAAGTTTATTTTCATGACTCTGTCATATTGCCTTAGAAGTACTTCATAATTAATTAGATTAGAAATGACATAGTTTATGTTCATGTTGTTGATAATATTTTCATAATTGAAGTGCTTCATTTTCATTGTTATCGTGTTCCAGGTATTGAGGGTTGGCATAGGAGTACATTAAACTTAACTTCATTAAACTAAAGGCTGCATAGTTCATTGCTTAGCCACACTTTTACAAAAATATGCACAAATGACGCATGATAAAAGAATAACGGTGCTCTTAGTAGTTGTAAGAGGTGAGCAATTCTAAAGCAAAACTATATTTTAATATGTTTTAGATTGACTTTGGCAAGAATTTTGAAATGGTTTTCTTGACATTTTTCAATGCAACAGGTGGGGGTTTTGATTTTTTTCCAAAAGCTTTTCTTATTGTGTATCCCTTTTGGAAATTTATGAACTGATTTGATTTGCCTTAATGGTTTGAAATGGTTAGTTTTTCTGACGGGTAGGACCCAATCTAATATAGATAATGTGTTGACATTGACTTTGGCTGTTATTGTGTATTGATATAAATATTGTTATAAATGGATTTGTTTTCATCAACCAGAAACTTCTATTCTACATAGTTTCAGTTTTAATAAAAGCAAAAAAAAAAATGAGAATGCACTAGCAGCTATCAACAGGAAATTTAAGTTGGATTCTTTCTAGACTTTTGGGATTGGATTCCAAGCTTTAGCAAAGTTTACTCATTCCAGAGAGATCAGGTAAACAAGCAAAATTGTTTCTTTTTTCTTGCAAATTTGTTTTGTATGTTATGTTTTGTGTTTTTGAGGTAAAAATATAAGCATTATTGTAAACAGAAATCAGTTTGAGTGTATTATCCCTAAACAAAATTCAAAATGGACTAATCAGTCCTTAATGGGTCTCGATCTTGGATTTTTTAGGGTTGAGCCAAAAGAAATCTGTTGTAATATGGATTTGAAAATTACTATCTGAATCCAGTCCTATATGGATTTTGGGTTATCTCACCCTAAACGGGTTTTTTTAAATAAAAAATTAAATCAAAAATCTCATAATATTTATTATAAATAAAATTAAAAATTATATTATTTTAAACATAATATACATTTTTAAATTCTATATTATCTTTTATAAATGCTATAATGTGTTTTTAAATACAACGCATGTCTAAATTATATAAAATAATACATGAACATTTAACATAAGAGAAATTAATAGAATATGAGGAAAGAGTGTTGATTATATTAATGTATAAGATTTAAAAGAGAAATGTTGAATACAATAGAGAGAAAAATTAGTGAAAGAAAAATGGGTTATTTTGGAACTATTAATATATTTTTTAAAAATTTATAGTTAAACTGGTATAACGGGCTACCCACCACCCATATGGACTATCTCTAATGGATAACAGGTTTTCTAGGACAGGACTTAAAAAATCCTGAAAAAATATGGACTCTAATTTTGAGACACAAACTTTATGATCTTTTGAACCGGACGGACCGACCCATATAAACCAGTCCATTTTGACAACTCTACTAACACGAAATAACTTCCCATATGACATTCTAAAATAATTATATCAGGATGATATATATCCTTAAAATTTGTAATTTAAAAAGAAAGAAAAAAAATGTTCTTACATTTGTTTGGAAAGTTAATTAGCATATAATTAAATGCGAAAGTATCAACTTATGAAGCAAACACATCCTTGAATTAGTATTAACAAATAAGAAGAAAGAATATTATGAGTATTTTCACTATTAGAAATAGTTTGTTTTCCTGCATATTTAAGCTAAAAATCCGTCGAAAAAAGGGTTCCTGCGGTTTTCCTGTCCTTATTGGTTATAAGTTAAAACCTTTGTGGATACTTATATCTGCAGAATATCCGCAGGTAAATCCACAGAGAAAACTGCAGGAAATATCCACAAAACGCAGTTAATTCCACACCGCAGGAAATTAATATTCCGCAGGTAAATCCACAGTAAATATTTTTCTAAAATTAAAAAAAAAAATTAATACTTATATGTCGAGTCAAAGGTCTTAGAATCTCTTTTTCATAGTAAATTAAAAAAACTAAACTAGATTTGTATTTTTACATGTTCAATGTAACACATGATAATAGTTTATAATACAAAGAATAGAGAACGTAAACATGACCACAATTAGTATTGAACAACAATTGTAAGACATCACAATACTAATAAGAATACAAATAATGTGAGGAGAGCTATAAGTTAAACCTTGTCAGATATTAAATGTGGAACATTACTCATCCGCGAAGTTGCATAAGGGGGATATTGGCACATATCTCCCCATTATCATTATTTGCATGCCAGACGCGCGTATTGACATAATCGACATATCCAGCGCTCGTCCTCGTGAACATATGTAGCTTCTCGCTCTCCAAGCCAAAACTCAAGACAATAATGAATTTGATCCTTTAGACACTCCGAATTATATGCAAATTTATCTTCACAAAGCAATGAATGATCTTTGTGGTACTCGTAACTGACACGTAGCAAACAAAATCAATTTCCTTGTAAATTCAAACTTTAAGAGTTATGACAAAATACTATTTTGAATTGAAAATTCTGAGCATACCTCAATAAAAGTTGATCGTTAGCCGAGGATAACATCGAATATGTATTTTGATAAAATCTCACCACATCATTAAGGGTCTGCATGCAACATCAATCGACCAACTATATTATCTTAGTTCTGGAAACAAAAAAGAATTCAATGAAAATAAACAAGTGGTAGCAATAGCTAAACTCATTCTCCTATACTTACCAAAGCAGAAGATCCAGATTCAGCACTTATAACTTTGAGATCTTCACATAAAATACTTTATTTAAATCGAAATAAGTAAAAAAGTTTTTAGAAGGAAAGTTATCAGCAACTAAATTATCCTGCATATACTTGTAACACATCAATTGAAGCATACCAAAAGGAAGAACAATATAAGGATTCAAATTAGAGGGGAAGCTCTGCATTGAACCAAATTAGCAAACAAAAAAATCAAATATTATCCAACTAAGTCATCATATTTTCCCTTCTTTTCACACTGTAAAACATTATGAACAAATCTCTTAAGCTATTGTTTTTTCTCTCTTCTATTCATATGAAATGAATAACAGAATTTTAAAATTAACCATTTAAAACTATTCAAGACTAGAACACACTCTTCTCAAAGAAAATACAACACTAGAACATACTATTCTCAAAGAAAACATTGTTGAAAGGAAGATCAATAGAGAAAATTATTCAACTTCAAACTGAAACAAGGAAGATCAAAATTGAATTTATCTGAGTTAAAAGGGGTAAAAGTACAAATTAGGGTTCAAAGAAAACACCGATTGAAAAGCGGAGTGTTGCGTTTCTAGGGTTTTCTGTAACTTTGATTTTTCATTCAAGTTAATAAAAATAGGAATACCAAGTGATTATATAAAAATGTTCTTAAAAAAGAAATTAATAAATTATGAGATTAAAGGTAGTGCACTATCAATGTAAACTATTTTTACACCAACATCCAATAGAATTATAACGTTATGTCATGTCATACCAGTATTTTAAAATTAAACGTGTGGTTTGGCGGTATACACGTCTCTGATTGGTTGACAGTGTAAAAATATTTTACACTGTCAGTGCATAGTCTTTTTTCTTATAAATTATATATCACTTTTGTTTCAGTAAAATACCATCTGAAAACATTGTCCTAGTGGTAGTTTCCTTGGCCCAATTTGCTTTAGAGCATGGGTTATAACTTTACTCACATTTCATTTTTATAAGCCTTTATTAATTTTATTTCTCAAAATTTTCATAATTTTTATTTTATTAGTAAGTAAAAGGTTATATTTTTAATTTCACAAAACCAAAAAATAAATATATTAAGTAAAACTAATATTTTTTTTTAAAATACTAAGTAAAACTAATAGTTTCTTTAAAAAATTAATATTAGACTTAAAATTGAAATAAAAAAATAACACAATACACATGAAAAATAATTAGTAAAATAGATCAAGTAGGGATTAAAATTTCATTCTAATTTTATAAACATATTTCGAAAATTCTTATAACAATTGTGAAATCTTTAAAAATATGTATTCAATAAGACTAATATGTACTAAAACTATCTTAAAGAAAATAAGTCTGAATTTAAAACTTAAAAATGAATTAAAAATAATTTTGGTAAATTTAACTAAAGACTGTTATTAATTTTAGAAAATATTAAAATCTATTAAACTTTTATAAAAATAAAATATTTTAAAATAAAATATATATTTTATTTTTATATTAGTAATAAATTTAAAAAATATTAGAAAGAAAATCTGCAGCGGATTTTCCCTAGGATTTCAAAATGTAGTTTACTTCTTGCTTAAAGTGTAGTTTCTGCAGTAAAAACCGCAGGAATTCCTGCGGAATTTGCTGCGAAATATAATATAAGTCATTTCCCACTCTTAGAAAAAACCGCAGGTATGCCAATGGAATTTGCCTCGGAAGAAATTTATTTTTTATTTATCATAGTCACAGCATAATCCGCAGGTCAGCGGATAAGTCACCACAGGAAATTCTGCAGAAAAATAAAGTATTTTTAGTAGTGTTTGTCTTTCTAAAATGATATCACCAAAATCAACTTGAAATAGCATAGGGTCAAGAGTGAACGCATATCAGGTAGAAATATGAATCTATTGAATACGGAACAAAGAATATCTCAAAGTAAACATGATCAAATAGAAACATTAGTCAGCGAAGGAATATATACTCTAGACGTTGAAATTATTGATTAAGTCGAACATTAAAAGTAGGTTGGATTTTGATGTCATTCTTTTATATATATATATATATATATATATATATATATATATATACACACACACGTGTTTTTTCCAGTCCAGTCATATCGTCGGCGGACCATTTTGGGAGAATAGTAATTCTTCTAAAATCTTCTTAGTACATCAGAATTCTCCTTGTTACGATAACAAAGATCTCAACTGCAAGTGCATCCAACAACCCTCTTCAATTCACTTCTTACAAAAAGTCAGTTCGTTATATATAAAAGACGCCAAATTGAGGTAACAGTTTCAAACACAATTTTAATTTACTCTTCTTCCTCACATACTGACTTGAGGGTTGGAGTGATAACCTTTAAGGCCTCCCCTCTCTGTCGTGCTGGAAGCTCAATGCCACTATCAATCCCGATCATCACTCTAAATTTAGTTCCTGAACCAAACAATTGCGGTGTTTATGGTAATCGACTTCTGATTTCTGCGTTTTCCATAATTTCATGATCACTCTCTGATTCGTCAGTTCGTAATCTTCTCATATCACCAAATCAAGAACATTAAAAATCAAACTTGAATATTTGTAGTGTTCGATTTAATCAAGCCTCATTTCAACTTCGATTCCTCGATTATCTAGGCATATAGTTCTTACAGTTCATAGTGATGGGTAGATCCAAAGGTACTCGATCCACTGTTGAACGTGAAGTTGTTGTTGCTGCTCTAGCAGCAACCAATCAACCACATTTGCATCCAGCTCCTCAACAAAACGTCGCAAATTCATAAACGATGATTCTATTGCATCCATATATGGCCCAAACTCCTTTGATAGCTAGATCTCTCTAATTGTTTCCGATTCGATATTAGATTCCACCTTTAGTTGTACAACCAGAAGTCATGTCTAGTCTCCGTCTGTTGCAAGAAAAAAGTTTCATTGCATAATATGAACAAGTTATTGGTAGTATGTAAAATATTGTTCCATATCATAACTCACATGCATTTGAAGAAATGTTGTTACACCTTGGAGAATGCCTCAACAATGCTTCTACGTGAGAGAAAACGTTTCAAGAGGCTATGTCAAGAAGGACTCGGAAGGACGAAGCTCTTATATCAAGAAACTAACATCGTTGTAAGAAACAACAAAGTCTCCCTGAAAGTCTCGAGGGAGACCGGGGAAATCACCCTCCTCCCTTGGATCAAGTATAAGATTGATCAATTAAGATTCAACCGAAGCGTCTCCTATGTGCCCGAATTTCAAAAAGTAAAATACCAAAATCCATGGAGAAATTTCCCAAGTTAAATGAATATGTGGGAAAGGAAGATTTATAAGAGCACATGAAGCTCGTTAACAAAGACTAAACAACTTCAGCATGGATGATGCGTCTAAATGCAAGATGTTTGCCATGAACGTGGTCGGATCGGCCAGAGTATGGTTCAATGGTCTGCCCGATGAGAGCGTTCACTCATGAAATAATTTATGTAAACGATTTTCTACATACTTCACTACCCGAAAGCGACAGTCGGTGACTGTATTCGCTTTGAACAGAACCATCCAAGGTAAGAAAGAAACCCTACAATGCTTTGTCGATCGATTTACTCAAGTGGCCATTGAATTCGAGGGAGCCGAAGGAGGCATCATTGAAAATGATCATCTGAAAGACCATCCCTTCAGGTTAAAGATAGGGATGAAGAAGGTGAAAACCCCTTAAGATCTATTGAGCATGGCAGAGTCCTACATGATAGTGGAAGAGAAGTTAAACTCACGATTCGAAAACCTCGTCTCTACCGACACCAACTCCAGCCTTCTAGCCGAAAAAGAGTCCTATTGGGGGAAGGACAACTTCGGTCGAGGTATGCAAGAACTGTATGACAAGTATATTCCTCTGACTATTTCTTGAGAGGTTATCTACTCGATTGTGTCAACACATGGTTCATCATGGTAGGAGTATAACCCCTTACCCCCGTTAGAGAGACACATCAAACCAACAAGTCAAAGTGCCCGCTTTCAAAAGGGTCACGACCATAACACCGACGACTGCATCCAACGAAAATATGCCATCGAAAGATTTATCAAGATGGATCGGTATACCAAGTATGCACAAAGTGGCAAAAGAGACATAAAAGAGTCGCCTAAAGGAAAATCCCCCTCGATGACTGCCGAAGTCAGGACCATTGGCGAGAGCAAGGAGGCCAATAAGGAAAAACACCTGTATATCTCCGCCATTACTGGAGGAGCACCCCGGGAAAATCTTCCCTCAAAGGGAACCATGAAGAGGAAATTTATCGAGACAATATTCGTCCATAAGAAGGATGCGAGTACGTTGGTAAAGATTCCTCACCAACCTATATTGGGTTTCTGGGACTGTGAGTACGTGGGTGGCATACCTAATGAATTTTCCCACTGATGATCACAACCACCATTAAGTAGTTTGACGTCTCTCGAATCTTGATTGATGTCAGCAGCTCATGTGATCTAATATATTCATAGTTGTTTGAAAAAATGAACCTCAAGAGAGGAGACTTACTATCATATGAAGGCTCTGGCTTGTAAGCATTCAATAGAATGAACACCTATCCATGGGGATACGTTGAGATGATGATATCACTAGGTGGTGAAAATACATTTGAGTAGTCAACTCGGAATCCCCTGTCGTCCCTTACAAGAGTGTACAAAAATACATCCTAGAAAGGCTCTTTCCGCTATGGTGGACGATGCAAGTTCACCGGTTCATCTTAAACTCAAGTATCACAATCTTCAGGGAGGATATATCACCATCAATGTCAACCTCAAGGAAGAAAAAAGAATCTATCAAGCGCTCTAGAAAGATCAAATAGAAGTAATAGCCATGGAGATTCATGCAGTGTCCCTCACCAGCAAGCTCAAAATAATGGGCATTTGTCACCCACAAAGTGGCGAGGTCGATGAAGGAGAACAATACGAATAAGCCATGGCTAACCCGCCTAGTTATGTTTCCATTCCGTTTTATTAAATGATGTGTCTATATAATCATTCTCCTTATGTATTAGGGAAACATGTGCTTATAAATGAAATATGACTTTTTATGAACATTCGTTTCTTTATGATTGTGCACAATAGTAGTGAGGCCTGATAGAAAGAAATTCAAGGGTGTTGTCAGGGACTCTTTTCTCGTCTGACTATAGTAATACATTTCCCCCCTAAAGATAAGGGTGTTGTCAAAGACGCTTTGCACGTCTGACTACAACAATCACTTCCCCATCTAAAGCCAAGGGTGTTGTCGGATATACTTTGCACATATGACTACAACAATCAATTCCCCACCTAAAATAATGAGTAATTTCGAAGACGTTTTTCACGTCCAACAACCAAAATCACTTCCTTGCCTAATGTAAGGGGCGGTTTCGGAGATGCTTTGCATGTTTGACTTCCGCAATCAATCCCCCAATGGAAAAAATGGTACACCCCTTCTGACAGCTAGCCACTAATATGTCGCGATGGGTAGGCTACATGTCTACCCGAACCTAGTTTTCATCTGGTGGGGGGAAAGGGAACTGACCTTTGGCCAGGAACAACCCATAGATATCCATTAAAACTTCGAGGTAAGATCTCGTAACTTCACACAGATATCCAAAGCTATGCACTCAAGATCCTACAAATACACCTTAAACATGTAAAAAAATAATTTCATTCAAAAAATGACAATATATGAACATATATTTTCTAGTACATCAATGCTACACATGAAGTACTTAAAAAAGGTGGCTGACATGGTTACTTCCACATAAAAACTATCTCTTCATCTTTGAGCATTTTATTCGGTCAAAATTTCCCCTCGAGACTACCAAAGGACGACGGAAATGCTCCACTTGCTGCAAAGCATTCTTAAACGAATGCGGAACTCCCTCAAGGGTAGCGCTCGTGCATTCAACTAGCTACTGAGTAAGATAAGCATTTTGAAGACGCTAAACTCTAAGTCATTCTAGGCCACCAAAATATTTACCTGATCCGATGACATATTACCCTGAACAAAATTTAGGGATTGGTTCTTCCTCGCTACCTTCCTCACCATATGGTTCACCTGGTCCGCAAGAGAAACAAGAAGACTAATGGGAAGTAAATCATTCCTTACCTTGGTAAGAAAGTTATAATGTATCCCTAGTTATGGAAGGTACTTATCCCATTGAAGCTTCAGATCGCCAACACTCTCCTTTAGTCGTTGCTTCTCAACACGAAGATGGTCAGGCCAAAGAGTTTCCTAGTGCCTGGTTCGACAAAGGGACAAAGCGGTAGAGGCACGCCGGGTATACTGATCCGAAGCAGCTTCACTCACTGCTGGCCATATTCTCCGCTTAATGAACTGGATTTGTACTTCATCCTTCATATGATATGCCCACCATCATAATCAAAGCAAATACTTCATGTATAGACGGATTCGATAAGGAAAAGCCAAGAGTTTATGAAGCTTACCAATGATAGCTTTTATTTCTTCCCAGGAATGGGCCTCCATCAACAATTGAATGTCTATAAGGCTCTCCAAGCATCTACGATCAACCTCACCCATAGGGGTACCACCCCCAAAGTAACCCATGTTACTAATAAAGCTCATCAATCGTTTATTCTAATAAAGATTTTCTAAATCAAGATCCTCCTTTTTGTATACATGTTTATCATTTCCCATAAGAAATTGACTTTCAGTCCAGTACCCGGGAAACAGTTCGATGCACCTCCCTTCTACTCTGTCTCCAACGATACAAACTATATCATAAGCTTATGGGTCAATAAGGGTGACCATAAAGAAGTGGTAGTTAAAAGGCTGTAGCTCAGAAGAGACCCAAATCCATGCACAGTCGGCTCCAAAGAAATTAATCCCCTGCCTCGCGTTTGAGTCGTCGGGCTATAATGGCATTTAAAGAGATGAAATAAAAGGATCACATACATATTTCCTTTTATTTATCCTCACTAGTACTTATAGACCTTCACATACTCCCAGCTTGTGGGTTGAAGTTGTGAAAGAGCCATCACTAGATGCATCAAGACTTATATCTCAAAGGCAGAGAAGGGTAGGCGAAGACATAGAATTTATAAAATGAACTCATAAAAAAGAATGACGCAATCACCATACTTATTATATACTCTTTTATCCCCCGTGGGAGTTAAAGCACCCTAGTAGATGATGGACCAACTTCAAGAAAGGTTTCGTCAAAACTATTATTCTTGGGAAAAACAGAAACGTTAGAAGAGTAAACAAAATCTACCTAAAAAGATGGAGAACTCTTCTGGTATTTGTGAGCACTCTTTTGTGATTTTTTACAAATTATGCACTAACTTTTCAGATGTAGGAAAGTGAAACACCCAAGAGAAATATAACCGTTAAACTGGGAAAATGACTCAAAGAAAGAAAAACTGACTCTTTAAGGACTATATTATAGCTTTCAAAAGGAAATAAACTCTATCAAACATGTCAAATCACTCACACGCAACACTTAAGTTTTTTGATTTCTAAGAGTTATAGTGATGGAACTTTTGAAATTACGTGTGAAATATGGAGCATTAAGTGCGCAAATTCCTAGGGGCTAAAATGTTTTCTTTTGTTCTTCCAGACATAAAGGAGAGAGTGGTCAGGAGCCGATGCTAAATTAACAAACCATTCCTTGTAGAGAATAGACATGGGCTTGGTGTAGCACCTCAAATTTGCACCTATCATTTTGTACATTCATTTCATATTAGGTCATTAACATAACATAGTCCACTGCATAGCATTGCATTGTCCATTTGCCCAAGTGCAAGTCATCAGACAAGATTAGGTCAAGACTGGTTAGGAGGATCAGTCAAGCAGGCAAGCAAGTGCATTTCCTATTGAAGCAAAGCCCTGGGGTTGGTTCAACATGTTCACATGACCTAGGGACTATTTTGAAGTGATTTGGCCAAAGGTTGGATGATCAAAACTCAACAGTCAAGCTGAATTTTATCTGAAACCCTAGAAAGTCAACTGTGGTCAACTGTGCCTGAAATCAGGGATTTGAAGGTGGGAGATGGTTTGAAAGGCCTCATTCATGTCCATACAAGTCTCATTTGACATTTCAAAGATCAAGATTGAAGAATTTGAGGTCAGATGAAAAGTTTCCAAAAATAGTAAGTGACCTGTAATTTCAAACTGCCAAAAATGGAAAGGTCTTCTCCTCAAGATTACATGTCCAAGAATGCTTCAAATGAAATTTTGTCCAACATGAAAGTTGAATATCTTGCTCTCACCTTTCCAAAAAGTCCAAGAACATCCATTTCTCATGTGTGGTTAGCAAGTTATGATCAAATCATTGTCAGGATATTTTGAACTTCAAAGTTGGATAACTTTCACACCATTTGGCCAAATTGAGTGGGGTTTTTTGCTACATTCTCCTTTTGACATGAGCTATCCAAATCATTCATTACATTTCATCAAAAATCATCACATAAAAATGGCATTTTTTCACTTGACTTGAATTTGAAAAGGGAGGAAAAAAGTGACTTTCAAAAATATACATTTTCCATACTTCACACCACTTGCAATTGGTCTTAAATCATATTTGGAGTGTGTTTGGTCAAATTCTCGTGTACTGTAGCAGCATGTCCATGCACATGAGGTTAATTTGGCCATTTTGCTTAAATTTGCACTTCACTAATTCAAGTCCATTTTTGCTAATTGGGATTAAGGAAATGATTAACCCATGGTATATAAGGCTAATGCTAACAGAATTCTGGAAAAACATTCATTCATCTCAGATCTAGATTGAAAATTGCATATTCTCTCAAAACTTTTTCTCTCATTTTTCTGCAAATTCTCCACAATCCTTTGCTACTTCTCCATTGGTTCATCATCTGCAAGTGTGGTTGGATCTTCTGCACGCAAGCATTCATCACCGTTGAGCTGTTTCAAGCACTGTTACATCAAGCATCTCCCATGGCAGTTGCATTTTTGAGCAAGATCGAGCAAAATTGAGCCACGATCCTTCATTCATTCATCTTCCTAATCACTATAGAGATTCTGTTTCAACTTCACAAGGCCAGAAAATCACAAATCCAGCTCTGCATCAAGTTGAAGGTCAGGTTTCGAACCTTGCAATTCGTGACATTATGCTATGTGTTTGGTAGATCTTTCCATGTAGAGTATGCTGAGCTTTGAATCGTGTGTTTTCATCAAGAATTGTGAGAGTTATGTTGATTTTAATTGTGATGTGTGAATCTTCTTTTGATCGATCCAAGCATGTTAGTTAGAATTAGGTTTAATGGATCTTGGATTGATAATGTGCATGATAAGACGATTCTATTGGTATGCTGCTTGTGAATTTCTGTGAAAAAAGTTCATCCTGATGATGAACACGATGAATGTCACGTGAAACCCTAACAATGTTGTTTCTAGATCGCGCTAGATCTTCAGCCTCGTTGCTTTGCATGTTTTCTGTGTTTATACGCCATGCCACCAACCATAACGTGACACCTCATTTAGTGAAACGCGGTGTTTCACTAAGTGGCGCCCCATTTTATATTGAAACACGGTTCGATACCGGGCTCATGCACTTCTCCTTTTGGTTTTAGCATTTAATTCCATTTCACTTATCATGTTCATCTTGCCTTGTTTCACTTTTTTTTTATTTTTTCTTCTCAATAGAAAATTCATAACTTCTTGTTGGTTTGTCCAATTGATGTGAGGTTTTTTCCATGATGATCCTTGCCATGTGTAGTATTTTTTGATGATTTTTATGGAAATTGTGAACGTGTGGATTTCTGTTTTGGCTAGGGTTTATGTGAACATGTCATTTGTTACACCTTGTTTACCATTTTGAACATGAAATGATGATGCTTAATTGGATGGAGCTGAAATTTTGTATGCATAATCTAGACACCTTGAAGAGCATTTTGGTATATAGTTTGTGATTTTTGCATTCCTGGATTGTGAGATATGCTATGATCTTTGGAGGTGTGACAATTTGTGTCTCACCATTTCATGTCCAACTTCTTGATTTTTGTTACCATGCCATATGAACTTGAAATGACCTGAATTTTTGCATGTTGAATCTTCTGGATGTTAAGTTTGAATGTGAAGTTTTGTGGATTTTTTGAGTGCATTTCCAATTTGATTGAGATTTTCTTCCCTGTTTGACCAATTGTTGACTTCTTGTGATACATGATTTTATATGATTTGTGAAATTCTTGTGGTTTATTGGATGGACTTGAAATTTGGCATGTGTATTATAGACATCTTGAAGTTTGCCATGGCTTTGATTTGGTTCATTTATCATGTTTGGTTTCTGTTCTATGATTGCTTGAAGTTGATGCATGATTTGGTGCCTTGTATGAGCTTGTTTGAACATGCTTTGACTTATGGATTTTATTTGACTTGCTTCCCTTTGTCCAAATGACTTGAAATTTGGTGTGTAGGTCATGTTATGAAGGCTGTTTAGCCATGAATATTTGGGGATTTATTGAAATGTTTGTGAGTTGATTTGAGTTGAATCATTCTGTTTGGTTCTATGAGCTTCAAATTGCATGATTTGTACTCTTTGCTTCATGAAATGATAATGGTGAATGATATGAACATGAGGCCACTTGGATTTGATTCTTATTTGATTGATCTTGATTTTTGATAAGTTTCATGTTCTGTTTTGGTTTATTGTCCCCCTTTTGACCCTAGTCTTATACTAGTGGTTTGTGCTCTCACATTTGAGCTTTGTTTCAGGTCAAAGAGCATAATTGCTTATGCTTGATGATGTGCACTCAATTGGAGTGGGTTTATTGCTTGTTTATGACTAACTTTGAGTTGGTTTTGTAGGCATTGAGACTTATGCTTAGGCCTTGTGGCTTGCACCTTTGTGCATTGATGCTTGTTATCTGTTTGTGCTGTGGACTTGTAATTTTCTGTTTGACTTTTGTTTGTCTGGTATACTGATTATGTTGGATTGATTTCAGGTACTTTAGTTGCTATAGTTCCCTTGTGAACTTGCTTTGGCTTTGCTTGATAGCTTGAGCATTGAGGTAGAATTTCTTTTCTCCATGTAGTCTGGAAGACCTGGCCTGTTACTTGGCCAGACACCTGTCTGAAGTCCTCCTTAAGAGGCAATGTTTGTGTTTGTTTATTTTTGTCCTTGTACATATCCAAAGACCTCTTAAGTGAAGAGGCATTGGCAGATACCAGGGATGTGCAATCCATCCCCTGCTATTCTGTGTGTCATCTGCTTTGCTCACACCACTGTGTTGATGCATTGTAGATACTAACCCAAGATCATTGTACATTGTGTCAGTCATAAGTGTAGAAGGGTTCCAACTTTCTGAACCCACACTTTCATTGTCTTGAAGCTCTCCCTGGCCAGGGATAAGAGCTGTGAAGTCTCATCTTCACTCACCATTTCATCTGCTTCACCCTAACTCTCAATGTTAGGGTTAAGAGCTAACATTACCCTGTTACAGTGGTTTGTTTGTCGAGGTTGATATGACCCCTCGACTAAAACCTAACCTTGATTGAGCCAACTGATTGCATATAGTGTGTGCTATTTGTGCTTGTGTGTTTGTGCTTTTTTAGTTTAGCTTGCTTCCAGTGCAAGTTAGGGTTAGTCTGGCTTGCTCCCTGTGCAAGTCATGTTTAGGTTAGCTTGCTTCCTGTGCAAGTTAGATAGCAACCTTAACTTAGGGATGATATGCATGATAACATCTAGGCTCGAGTCGTAGTCTCCCTAGTTGTGTCTCCCTTTGTTATCTGGTTAGGCTAGTCCTTTGTCCCTGCATAGGGGAACTACGTTGCCCTGATCCTCATACCAGATGAGGTACGTAGGCAGGAGATGAGCTGATCTCTCCGGGCGCCCTTTTGTTTTGTCTTTGTGTGTGTTAGGAGATGGATGTAAGCCCGGCGATTGGCATTCCGTATCCTCTTGTTGTGTGCTCGGAGTCCGATGTAAGTCCAGCGATTGGCATTTGGTTTCCAGTGTGCGTGTGTTTGGTTCGGAGTCTGATGTAAGTCCAGCGATTGGCATTCGGATTCCAGGTTTGCCTGTTTGTGTTGAGTTTGACGTAAGTCCAGCGATTGGCAGTCGATTTCCTGTGTTGTTTTGCTTTGCGTGCGTTAGCCGAGCTACGAGTGCTCTGATTCTTCTTTAGTCCGAGAAGATACGTATGCATAGGATGCGACATCCTAGCGAGCATGTTTCCCCTAGTCCGAACTACGTCGACTCTGATGTCTATGCCTGATAGACTACGTAGGCCCAGGATGCGATATCCTGCCGAGTTAGTTTCGTTTGTTTTCTTGTGTCTCTTTCAGCCAGTGTTAGTGTTTGTGAGCAGCGTTTTAGCAACCATATTCCTTACTTTTGTGCGTGGATCCCGTCGAGTACGACGGATGCGTAGGGGTGCTAATACCTTCCCTTCGCATAACCGACTCCCGATCCCATTCTCTTTGGTCGCGAGACCATGTCTTTTCCAGGTTTACTTCGAGCGTTTCCTTTCCCTCTTTTGGGATAAATAACGCACGGTGGCGGCTCTGTTGTTTTTGTTTCCCGCCGGTTTTTCGCGTAATGCGACAGCTGGCGACTCTGCTGGGGAATACACAAGAAGTTGACCTTCTGCTGGTCCATCTTCCCTAAGCGAGTCTCTCCTAGCGCTCTCTAGGTTAGGGTTTGGTTGCTTTTGCTGTGTTATTTATTGCATTCATTCATTTATTGTTTGCATTTATGTTTGCATTCATTCATATTCATTGTTCATCTGGCTGGCTGGTTGTCTGTTTCTCTCTGTTGGGGTGGGAGTTACTTGAGGTAAAAGGCCCAATACCCAGGCCATGAGTGAAATCTAGGAAACCTAGGAATAGAGTGATTCATGGGAAGCGGGTGGTATGCGCCACTTAGCGGAACATTGATATCACGAGCAGTTCAGACTCTGATGGGGTATTATCGGTGCATACATCGGGTGTGCACAGGATGATATTCTTGAAAGGGTTGTTTATCCTGCGTTTCTCTCGACCTTACCCTGGCCTAGATGACACCCGTGAGTGGGGAGGGAATGATCATTTACAGGTACTGTAGCTGACTTGTTGGTGACTTGTTGGTGACTCTGGGTACTGATGGTGACCGTGAATTATGGACATTTATTTCTGGGACGCTGGAGTTCTGTCCGTGGTCTATCAGCGGGTTCCGTTTATTTCGGATCCCCGGGTTGAATTTGAGAGTACTCGTTCAGAGGATCTGGTTGTCGTCCGTTCAGTGGATGTTCCTGTGATGATAGCGATGTAATCTCCGGTTCCGTTTATTTCGGAACTCCCCAAGTTGGATTTATGATGACTTAGTCCCTCAGATGACTGTGACTGGTTCAGAAACTTAATGGGTCTTCAGATGACTTGGTGGCGCAGTGACCTGCATTCATGCATTTGCATCATCATCATCTCGCATTCACCTGCATTCAACCCATGTCTGTCCGTACTCAGGGTCCATTTTTTGATTAAGATTCTGGTTGAGAGACATCCAGATGTCAGAATGTTATTGATGAAAAATTATTTGTCTCAGTGACGCTAGAATCAAAGGACAGAATATTCCTGATACGGATAGACATTGCATGTGTGAGTCATACTAACCCATTTGCTGTTTTGTAGGTGTCAACTGGTGCGCATAGCTCTTCTGTTCAGGATGGATCCACCCAACGCTGACATCCTCGAACTGAAAGAGATGGTGAGGGAGTTGTTCAGTGTGGTGCAAGGGCTTGCCTTGGGACAGAAAGCCATGACTGAGAGATTGGAAAGAATTGAAGGCTGGATGGTCAAGGAGAAAGTTCAGGGAAAGACTCTGTCCTCCGAAACAAACGACCCCTCTGGTACTGTGGCAAAGAAACCATCTGGCAGTGGTCCACTCAAAAAGGAGGTTGAATCAGGAGGTGTGGAGACAAAGAAAGAACGCGGTAAGGATCGTTATCACCCTTATGCTGCCGCTGTAACCACTCCTGTTGGTAATCCAACTGTACCACAGCAACAACCACCACCTCAACAGAGAGCACCGAGGGCTAAGAGCCTAGTGAAGAAGGAGAAGGTTGATCGTCAGTTTGAGGAGCCACCTGTGACTTATATTCTCCTGTTCAAAAGATTGAGGGATCTGGGGTTAGTCCGACCAAGGATATTGATTCCCGTGGAACAAAAGCGGAGACCTCCAAACTATGATGAGAATGCCAGGGGCGATTTCCATTCTGGGGCACCCGGGCACAGCATTGAGGGTTGTAGAGCTTTCAAGCATGTCGTCCAGGACATGGTGGACTCTAAAGCCATCAGCTTGACACAGATAATGAATGGAGATGTCAACCTCGTACCCAGGCAGGGTCCTATAAAAGTGAAGATGGTGAAAAAGGACAAGAGAAGAATGGAGGTGACTGAGGAGGATCAGTTAAAGGTTCCAATGGCTGTGGTCCCAAAACCTCTGATGAAGGATGGAGCTTTCCCTAGTGCTGATATTTGTTGTGCGGCCGTCGCCACAAAGGGATGTGTAGTGATGAGAGACATGACCCAGAAGATGGAGGAAGTAGAAACGGACAGTGAAAAACTTGAAACACCAAGTCAAGCAATTGAAACCGTCAAGGTGGAGAATGCCCTTGTTGCTGAGAGAGAGAAAAGGCTGTCCATTTCTTCTTATAAACAAGCCCTGGAAGTGGTGAAGAACAGAGAGGCCTGAGGCTTGGGAAGGATCATTGATATTGTGGTAAAAGCAGACATGTTTGGGGTCGGTTATCAGCCGGATCAAGAGTCGTCTAGACTAAACAGAGGATGTCGTCCACCGTACATCTTTGTCAGTGCAGGAATGCTGGATCCTGATCATGCTCGTTCAGTGAGTGAAGAGATTGACCATGACCGCGAGCTCGAGGCGTGGATAAAATCGTGCGCACCAGAGAATTGGAAGGCCTCCAAGATTGCCGCAGTCACTCATCCAGAAGAATAGTATTTCTGTGTTTTCAATTTTGTTTGCATGAAAGCCATACGTTTTGCCCGAAACGTAATGGTCCATTGTAAGGGCCATCTCATGTGTTTCATTGTGCAACATTTTGCATCAGTAATAAATGGATGTTTTTATGATTAAAAGCGGTGTTCCCTGTTTTTCATTTATTTTTGCAGTTTTAAGAAATAAAAATGGCAATGTTTTTCTTTCTCTTTCCTTTTGATTTATTTGGTTCTGACCTCAAAAGTGGTTATCCTCCTGATCTCATTGATAACAATTCGGTTACACCTCTGTATGACTTCGACAATCCGATCTATCATGCCGAAGAATAAGGCGAAGAAGATTGTGATCTGCTGGAATTAGCCAGGTTGTTAAGACAAGAGGAGAAGGTGATTCAGCCGCACGAGGAGCGATTCAAGATTGATAATCCAGGCACCGCCGAGGTCGGAAAGGAAGTGAAAGTTGGTTCCGCCTGGAGGCAAGTGTCAAGAGCAAAGGCGATGCCAATCGGTCTCAGGAATACCGGTGCCACGTATCAGAGTGACTTTGTTTCATGATATGATTCATCGTGGAATCAAAAGCTATGATGATGACATGATAGCAAAGTCCCAAGCAGAAAAAGGGCATCTGGTGAATCCGGGGAAAGTCGTTTGACCGGGTTGAGACAACTCAGACTGAGGTTGAGTCCGAACCAGTGCACTTGTGGAGTGCTGTTCGGTAAGTTGCCGAGGCTTATTGTGAACGAAAGAGGAGTAGAGGTCGATCCTGCTAAAAAAAAAAAAAAAAGAGAAAAGAAAAGAAAAAGAAAAATAATGCAAGAAATGCCTGAACCGAAAACAAAAAGAGATCAAACGGTCAGGTAGAGTAATGATTGCCAAGGGGCATTGAGAGATAAAAAAAAATAAGTTGCAGGAACCTCTGATTCTGATGACTCTGGTAGAGAAACTGTCATTAAATCTGTAAGTGACAGCCCTCGAGGGATCTATGAGGTGCGTATTGGGTCAGCATGACAAGTCTGGTTGAAAAGAGCATGCAATTTACCTAAGCAAAAAGTTTATCGACTGTGAAACAATACACTCACTGCTCGAGAAAACTTGCTGTACTTTGGCATAGGCTGCTCGCCGACTGAGACAGTATGCTGGTTCATACCACTTTGTGGATTTCCAAGATGGATCTGATCAAGTATGTGCTTGGGAAGCTAGCATTGACCGGACGGGTTGCAAGATGGAAAGTAATTCTAACTGATTCGTGATATACAGTATACCATTGAGGATTATCAACCAAGGAAGTTTGAGTTCCCTGATGAGGATATCTCGAGGTCCTCAAATTGAAAGATTGTGAGGAACCGATCCCGGAGGAGGGGCCTGACCCTGAATCCGAACGGATTCTGATGTCTGATGGGGAAGAGGTTAATGGTGGATGAGTTAGTAACGCTTTGGTTACGCCAAAGGGATCCCACGTTCCCTTCATTGTCCGGTTAGCATTTGAATGCGCCAACAACGACGGCTGAGTATGAAGCTGGTATCCCGGGTACCAAACCTCGATGCGTGCATCTACTAGGGCAAACGGCTTTCTCACTCAGGTATGGGATAAAAGTTGTACTACCATTTGAGACCCAGGTTTCATTGTGGAGAGTCCTGATGGATGATGAATTAGAGAAGGCTGAGTGGATAAGGACTCGGTATGACGTGTTGAGCCTGACTGAGGAAAAGGGCTGACAGTTACTTGTCATGGGGCAGTTGTACCCAGTGAATGAAGCGTGTTGTTAACTAAGATGTGCGACCTCGCGCGTACCACGTGAAAGGGCTGGTATTGAAAAGGATCCTTCTTCCTCAACGATCGTGGGGCAAGTGGATATACAGTTATGGATCCCATTTGTGGTCAAAAAGGTTTTCTCTGATAGAGCTGGTTGTCAACAACCACGGATGATGAAAATTTTCCATCCCCTGTGAATGCGGACGCAGTTAGAAAATACTTCGTAAAATTGACCCGCTGGACAAAAAGAATAAAAGAGTCCAGGCAAAAAAGGGCATCCCGGCGAACCAAGGAAAAAAGAGAAAAGGTTCGGGCAAAAGTTAGGGATAAGAAAAGAAAAGAAAACTGTACACCCGGCAAGTCGAAAACCCCACAAGGGCGACTTGGGCAAAAAAGGGTATCCCGGTGGACTGAAAACCCGAAAGGGCGGTCCAGGCAAAAGAGGGAATGAAACGAACAACTGCGTCCAGCATGATCGTTTGTGTTTTGGATATAACATGGATAATACCCGGTAGGGATCAGTCGGAAGCGTCTTGTTCAGAAAACAGAAAGTGCGGAAAGTCTTGAGGACATATGAGGTGTAACTGAGTTGAAACCCGATGAGATCACGGTTTCACATTGCCATTAGGATAGATTTTTCCTTTTGTGCGCGATCACCTCTTTTCAGGGATTGCTTCCTGTGTGTTGCTCGGTTTTGAGCCATCTTTTTCAGTCAATAAAATGCGTGTTCAGTCAAATAAATTTTGTTTTTGTTTTTATTACCGCTTTGATTGCGAAAACATCCGTTTATTTTGATAAGAATATTTGCATTTTGAAACATAGAGGTCCCTTCCGATGCATGCTTGTAAGATTGAAATCTGGAAATCTTATTCAGAAGTTTGAGTGACCTAGGTGTTGGAATATTGGCACGCCTGGGGCACGCTTTTATCTAACGATCTCTTTCGCAGGTGCGGTTAGCTATGTTCGCTCACTTGCAGGTTGTGATATGAAGCCTTTTGATAAGAGATCCCCGCAGAGTCCAATCAGGGGCAAGGGATAGAAGAACGGTGAAAAGACGACGAAAGAAGGACGACGATCCTGGAGGGTTAATCAAGAAGACTCTTCAAAGTCTGAGGATTGGAAAGTTTGTATGAATTCCAGGAGTTCGATCTCCGTGAAGTACGGAGGAGTCGGGAATACAAGGTGATGAATCAGAAAAGTCCAAATGAGTCTGGGAGTCCTCAAAAGTGGAAAGTCGACACTGTGGTGGGAAGATGAATGCCAGTGTTCGACGAGTCGACGGGTGTTCCGTGTCAAAAGGGCCGTATCTCCCAAGTGGGTCTGAAAGTGTTATTTCCCTAACCGATTCGAGATCGGTGTCTCCTCAGAGAGCTTGAAGGTTGCCATGCCCCCCAGTGGGAATATCAGTGGGTAGTTTGTTTCTCAGGGTTGAGGACGTATCCCCAGCGTGGTTGTGAATGCTTACCCCCGACGAAGTTGTGGATGTCTACCTCCAGTGTGGCCTAGCATATTATTTCCTCAGCAGAGTGGTGCAAGCCTCTCTCCAACAGAGTTATGCATTTCCCCATCAGGGTGTGGAGTGTTTTCCCCTAGTGGATCTCCGTAGCAAAGGGTTTGTGTTGATGGTTTTCCCCCTAGCCGGATCCCCGAGTGGATCGAGTCCGGTGAAATTATCCCCAGTAGAGATAAGCACTGTTTGCTTCCCCTAGCAGGGTGATCCCCAAGAAGTTCGGGTTCGACAGAGATCATCCCCAGCAAGGGTTGTCTTTCCCCAGCAAGGGTTGTCTTTCCCCAGCAGGGTGGAAATGGACGTGGTATTGAAATCTTCAGCAGAGTTCCTGGAGCTCCCCGGTGTTGTCTCTGGAGGAGACATGTTTTTATGCATTCATCATCTAGATAAGCTTAGCATATTGCATCATTAGTGCGTAGCATTTCCATGATCATGGGGCATTGCGCTAAAAAAAAAAAAAAAAAAAAAAACTCATGCATTAGCATTGCAAACATATCCATTAGCCCTAAAGCCGTGGTGACCAAGAATGGGTTGTTGGAAAGAGTTTAGCCTCACGCCTTTGGATTGATCTCGGAATTGGGTTCCCCAGCAAGGTAGAAAGGTGTTTTCCCAACAAGTGACTCCGCAAGTGAGCGGGTATCCCCAGCAGTGTTATTCCCCAGAATTGGTAGCAGTTGGCAAACTTGGATTGATTCTCCTAGCAGATGTGGGTGTGTCTGATCTCTCCATATAGAGTTGACCCCTTAAGCAGAAAGTGTCTGTCATTTCCTTCTGCGCTCCCCACTGAGTTTTATCCTCGTGGATGACGGTTGTTTCCGTTCCCTCCCAACACCCGTAACGGGATGGGTTTTCCCTATTGAGTTCTTTCCTCATTAGGATGAGTCTTGATTCAGTTTGCCTTTTTAGATCGATTCTAAATTGGCTTCCTTGGGCTGTCTCTTGTGCTTCCCTGTGGTACAAATGAATAGTTGCTCACTAACCGACAATCATTCATCTTATCCTCAGCAGATTTTGGTGGCCTCTGCCTACAAACCAGCAGTTGTAAGTCCTATCTTTTGCGGTCTTCTACCTACTACCCGGTAGATGTAAATCCTCTGTTCTCCCCTTTGTGGAGTCAACTCTTGTGCTCATCCTAGTGATGACAGTTACTTTTCTGTGGTTTTCTACCTACTAACCGGTAGATGTAATCCCCTCTTTGTGGTTATCATTACCCAGTTCGATATTGATATGCCGTTCACCTTTCGGATATTTGCTTTGATTAAGCAACTTTATCCCCAGCGGGTTTTCCCCTTCCTTTTGAGTGGTCATCTTTGCATACCTAGCCTTGGTATCCCAATGCCTTTCTTTGTCAGTCGATTTATCCATTTAACAACCTACAACCCAGTTAGGATAATCCTCCATGCGAGTATGTTATCTACGTTTTGACGGCTATAGATAATATATCTCATGCGCTCTTTGGTCAATCTTTTAATTGTTTTCACCATCAGAGTAAGATTCGTATTCCTTTGTTCGGAATCGAATGTCCATCCTTTAACAAGGTTGCTTTCGCTCTCTTCAGGATGATGTCGGTCGATTTATCCTTTAACAACCTACAAACCGGTTAGGATGATCTTCCATGCGAGTGTATTATCTACGTTTTGACGGCTATAGATAATATATCTCATGCGCTCTTTGGTTGAACTCTTTGTTTGTTCCCCAGCTGAGTAAGATTCGTATTCCTTGTGGAATCGAATGTCCATCCTTTAACAAGATCGCTTTTCTAGCCCTCTTCAGGATGATGAGTGTTTTGGAACACAAACCAATTCACGCTTTGGTCGATCACCTTTTTCATGCCTACAACCCGGCATCCTTGGTGTTCCTTCCTGCCTGCTCCCTGTCATGACCTTGATCCCCAGTGAGCTACCTCTCCGTTGGTTTCGATAAACGCCGAGTTTTTCCTATGCGTCCGATGACGTATAGTTGTTTATTCCCCACAGATCATTCATTAATGGCTGTTGATTCCCCTCAGAGTTACCTCTCTGTTGGTTTCGATAAACGTCGAGTTTTTCCTATTCGTCCGATGACGTCTAGTTGTATCTTTCCCCATGCAGAGCTACCTCTCTGTTGGTTTCGATAAACGTCGAGTTTTTCCTAGTTATCCGTTGATAACTAGTTGTATCCCTTTCACCTCAGATTCTCCTCTCCGTTGGTGTCGATAAACGTCGAGTTTTTCCTAGTTATCCGTTGATATCTAGTTGTATTTTCCCCACAGGTCATCCGTTGATGTTTTGTTTCTCCTTCTCTGTTGGTGTCGATAAACGTCGAGTTTTTCCTAGTTGTCCGTTGACATCTAGATGTATTTCGTTCCCCAGTAGGGTCTCCTTCTCCGTTGGTGTCGATAAACGTCGAGCTTCTCCCGTTCGTCCGTTGACGTCTGGTCGAGTTTTCTCCTTCTCCGTTGGTGTCGATAAACGTCGAGCTTCTCCCTTTCGTCCGTTGACGTCTGGTCGAGTCTTCCCAGTTCATCCGTCGTCCGTTGATGTCTGGTCTCCTTCTCCGTTGGTGTCGATAAACGTCGAGCTTCTCCCGTTCGTCCGTTGACGTCTGGTCGAGTCTTCCCATTCATCCGTTGATGTCTGGTTACCTCTCCGTTGGTTTCGATAAACGTCGAGTTTTTCCTGGTCATCCCCAGTAGAGTTACCTCTCCGTTGGTTTCGATAAACGTCGAGTTTTTCCTGGTCGTCCCCAGTAGAGTTACCTCTCCGTTGGTTTCGGTAAACGATGAGTTTTTCCCATGTCGTCCGATGACGTATGGTTGTATTGCTTTCTTCCCATTCATTCATTAATGTTGGGTTACCTCTCCGTTGGTTTCGATAAACGTCGAGTTTTTCCTAGTCGTCCGTTGGCGTCTAGTTGTGATTTCTGTTCCCATTCATCGTCTTTCGATGTCTGGATGTGACTGTACCTTTGAAAGAGGAAAAAAATCAAAATCCCCAGTAATAAACAGCAGATCCCAGTGGACGTTTCCGTTGGTGGATCCCCGCATTGTGCAAATTTCTACGGTTCTTGGTATTCAATCCCTGTTTACCCTGAAAGTCTGACAACCCTTGCTCTCATCCATTCGGGTTCCCAGTTGATTGAATAGGGGCAGCTGTAGCACCTCAAATTTGCAACTATCATTTTGTACATTCATTTCATATTAGGTCATTAACATAACATAGTCCACTGCATAGCATTGCATTATCCATTTGCCCAAGTGCAAGTCATCAGACAAGATTAGGTCAAGACTGGTTAGGAGGATCAGTCAAGCAAGCAAGCAAGTGCATTTCCTATTGAAGCAAAGCCCTGGGGTTGGTTCAACATGTTCACATGACCTAGGGACTATTTTGAAGTGATTTGGCCAAAGGTTGGATGATCAAAACTCAACAGTCAAGCTGAATTTCATCTGAAACCCTAGAAAGTCAATTGTGGTCAACTGTGCCTGAAATCAGGGATTTGAAGGTGGGAGATGGTTTGAAAGGCCTCATTCATGTCCATACAAGTCTCATTTGACATTTCAAAGATCAAGATTGAAGAATTTGAGGTCAGATGAAAAGTTTCCAAAAATAGTAAGTGACCTGTAATTTCAAACTGCCAAAAAAAGAAAGGTCTTCTCCTCAAGATTACATGTCCAAGAATGCTTCAAATGAAATTTTGTCCAACATGAAAGTTGAAGATCTTGCTCTCACCTTTCCAAAAAGTCCAAGAACATCCATTTCTCATGTGTGGTTGGCAAGTTATGATCAAATCATTGTCAGGATATTTTGAACTTCAAAGTTGGATAACTTTCACACCATTTGGCCAAATTGAGTGGGGTTTTTTGCTACATTCTCCTTTTGACATGAGCTATCCAAATCATTCATTACATTTCATCAAAAATCATCACATAAAAATGACATTTTTTCACTTGACTTGAATTTGAAAAGGGAGGAAAAAAGTGACTTTCAAAAATATACATTTTCCATACTTCACACCACTTGCAATTGGTCTTAAATCATATTTGGAGTGTGTTTGGTCAAATTCTCGTGTAATGCAGCAGCATGTCCATGCACATGAGGTTGGCCATTTTGCTTAAATTTGCACTTCACTAATTCAAGTCCATTTTTGCTAATTGGGATTAAGGAAATGATTAACCCATGGTATATAAGGCTAATGCTAACAGAATTCTGGAAAAACATTCATTCATCTCAGATCTAGATTGAAAATTGCATATTCTCTCAAAACTTTTTCTCTCATTTTTCTGCAAATTCTCCACAATCCTTTGCTACTTCTCCATTGGTTCATCATCTGCAAGTGTGGTTGGATCTTCTGCACGCAAGCATTCATCACCGTTGAGCTGTTTCAAGCACTGTTACATCAAGCATCTCCCATGGCAGTTGTATTTTTGAGCAAGATCGAGCAAAATTGAGCCACGATCCTTCATTCATTCATCTTCCTAATCACTATAGAGATTCTGTTTCAACTTCACAAGGCCAGAAAATCACAAATCCAGCTCTGCATCAAGTTGAAGGTCAGGTTTCGAACCTTGCAATTCGTGACATTATGCTATGTGTTTGGTAGATCTTTCCATGTAGAGTATGCTGAGCTTTGAATCGTGTGTTTTCATCAAGAATTGTGAGAGTTATGTTGATTTTAATTGTGATGTGTGAATCTTCTTTTGATCGATCCAAGCATGTTAGTTAGAATTAGGTTTAATGGATCTTGGATTGATAATGTGCATGATAAGACGATTCTATTGGTATGCTGCTTGTGAATTTCTGTGAAAAAAGTTCATCCTGATGATGAACACGATGAATGTCACGTGAAACCCTAACAATGTTGTTTCTAGATCGCGCTAGATCTTCAGCCTCGTTGCTTTGCATGTTTTCTGTGTTTATACGCCATGCCACCAACCACAACGTGACACCTCATTTAGTGAAACGCGGTGTTTCACTAAGTGGCGCCCCATTTTATATTGAAACACGGTTCGATACCGGGCTCATGCACTTCTCCTTTTGGTTTTAGCATTTAATTCCATTTCACTTATCATGTTCATCTTGCCTTGTTTCACTTTTTTTTTATTTTTTCTTCTCAATAGAAAATTCATAACTTCTTGTTGGTTTGTCCAATTGATGTGAGGTTTTTTCCATGATGATCCTTGCCATGTCTAGTATTTTTTGATGATTTTTATGGAAATTGTGCACGTGTGGATTTCTGTTTTGGCTAGGGTTTATGTGAACATGTCATTTGTTACACCTTGTTTACCATTTTGAACATGAAATGATGATGCTTAATTGGATGGAGCTGAAATTTTGTATGCATAATCTAGACACATTGAGGAGCATTTTGGTATATAGTTTGTGATTTTTGCATTCCTGGATTGTGAGATATGCTATGATCTTTGGAGGTGTGACAATTTGTGTCTCACCATTTCATGTCCAACTTCTTGATTTTTGTTACCATGCCATATGAACTTGAAATGACCTGAATTTTTGCATGTTGAATCTTCTGGATGTTAACTTTGAATGTGAAGTTTTGTGGATTTTTTGAGTGCATTTCCAATTTGATTGAGATTTTCTTCCCTGTTTGACCAATTGTTGACTTCTTGTGATACATGATTTTATATGATTTGTGAAATTCTTGTGGTTTATTGGATGGACTTGAAATTTGGCATGTGTATTATAGACATCTTGAAGTTTGCCATGGATTTGATTTGGTTCATTTATCATGTTTGGTTTCTGTTCTATGATTGCTTGAAGTTGATGCATGATTTGGTGCCTTGTATGAGCTTGTTTGAACATGCTTTGACTTATGGATTTTATTTGACTTGCTTCCCTTTGTCCAAATGACTTGAAATTTGGTGTGTAGGTCATGTTATGAAGGCTGTTTAGCCATGAATATTTTGGGGATTTATTGAAATGTTTGTGAGTTGATTTGAGTTGAATCATTCTGTTTGGTTCTATGAGCTTCAAATTGCATGATTTGTACTCTTTGCTTCATGAAATGATAATGGTGAATGATATGAACATGAGGCCACTTGGATTTGATTCTTATTTGATTGATCTTGATTTTTGATAAGTTTCATGTTCTGTTTTGGTTTATTGTCCCCCTTTTGACCCTAGTCTTATACTAGTGGTTTGTGCTCTCACATTTGAGCTTTGTTTCAGGTCAAAGAGCACAATTGCTTATGCTTGATGATGTGCACTCAATTGGAGTGGGTTTATTGCTTGTTTATGACTAACTTTGAGTTGGTTTTGTAGGCATTGAGACTTATGCTTAGGCCTTGTGGCTTGCACCTTTGTGCATTGATGCTTGTTATCTGTTTGTGCTATGGACTTGTAATTTTCTGTTTGACTTTTGTTTGTCTGGTATACTGATTATGTTGGATTGATTTCAGGTACTTTAGTTGCTATAGTTCCCTTGTGAACTTGCTTTGGCTTTGCTTGATAGCTTGAGCATTGAGGTAGAATTTCTTTTCTCCATGTAGTCTGGAAGACCTGGCCTGTTACTTGGCCAGGCACCTGTCTGAAGTCCTCCTTAAGAGGCAATGTTTGTGTTTGTTTATTTTTGTCCTTGTACATATCCAAAGACCTCTTAAGTGAAGAGGCATTGGCAGATACCAGGGATGTGCAATCCATCCCCTGCTATTCTGTGTGTCATCTGCTTTGCTCACACCACTGTGTTGATGCATTGTAGATACTAACCCAAGATCATTGTACATTGTGTCAGTCATAAGTGTAGAAGGGTTCCAACTTTCTGAACCCACACTTTCATTGTCTTGAAGCTCTCCCTGGCCAGGGATAAGAGCTGTGAAGTCTCATCTTCACTCACCATTTCATCTGCTTCACCCTAACTCTCAATGTTAGGGTTAAGAGCTAACATTACCCTGTTACAGTGGTTTGTTTGTCGAGGTTGATATGACCCCTCGACTAAAACCTAACCTTGATTGAGCCAACTGATTGCATATAGTGTGTGCTATTTGTGCTTGTGTGTTTGTGCTTTTTTAGTTTAGCTTGCTTCCAGTGCAAGTTAGGGTTAGTCTGGCTTGCTCCCTGTGCAAGTCATGTTTAGGTTAGCTTGCTTCCTGTGCAAGTTAGATAGCAACCTTAACTTAGGGATGATATGCATGATAACATCTAGGCTCGAGTCGTAGTCTCCCTAGTTGTGTCTCCCTTTGTTATCTGGTTAGGCTAGTCCTTTGTCCCTGCATAGGGGAACTACGTTGCCCTGATCCTCATACCAGATGAGGTACGTAGGCAGGAGATGAGCTGATCTCTCCGGGCGCCCTTTTGTTTTGTCTTTGTGTGTGTTAGGAGATGGATGTAAGCCCGGCGATTGGCATTCCGTATCCTCTTGTTGTGTGCTCGGAGTCCGATGTAAGTCCAGCGATTGGCATTTGGTTTCCAGTGTGCGTGTGTTTGGTTCGGAGTCTGATGTAAGTCCAGCGATTGGCATTCGGATTCCAGGTTTGCCTGTTTGTGTGGAGTTTGACGTAAGTCCAGCGATTGGCAGTCGATTTCCTGTGTTGTTTTGCTTTGCGTGCGTTAGCCGAGCTACGAGTGCTCTGATTCTTCTTTAGTCCGAAAAGATACGTATGCATAGGATGCGACATCCTAGCGAGCATGTTTCCCCTAGTCTGAACTACGTCGACTCTGATGTCTATGCCTGATAGACTACGTAGGCCCAGGATGCGATATCCTGCCGAGTTAGTTTCGTTTGTTTTCTTGTGTCTCTTTCAGCCAGTGTTAGTGTTTATGAGCAGCGTTTTAGCAACCATATTCCTTCCTTTTGTGCGTGGATCCCGTCGAGTACGACGGATGCGTAGGGGTGCTAATACCTTCCCTTCGCATAACCGACTCCCGATCCCATTCTCTTTGGTCGCGAGACCATGTCTTTTCCAGGTTTACTTCGAGCGTTTCCTTTCCCTCTTTTGGGATAAATAACACACGGTGGCGGCTCTGTTGTTTTTGTTTCCCGCCGGTTTTTCGCGTAATGCGACACTTGGGTGTAACTGTTTCGAGTCGAACATATTGACCCCGACCAACCATGCTAGGGAACATTAATCCTTCCATAATTTCAAGTACATCCGACGACCCTCAACAATTCACTCATAACAAATAGAAAGTTTCGAACATAATTTCAATTCACTCTCCTTCCTTATATACCAACTTGAGCGCTGGAGTGCTAACCTTGCAGGCTCCCTTGGCTTCCGCACTAGAAGCTTAGATCCACCATCACTTTTGATCATCATTATTGTTTTGGTTCCTTAATTAAACAATATTTATATTTATTCTTTTCATAAACTATAGTTGTTGGTAAATTGATGAAGTGGGCCCTCAACACAGTGGTGCAAGTCTCTATTGTGGCAGTGTGGGGATGGACTTGTAAAGTTAGCACTCCAACGCTCAAATTAGTTATTAAGTAAAAAAAGAGGTTGAGCTAATTATAATAAAAACCATATCACTGGTTTCACATGCGATAGTGTATATATATGATGGATGGTTGGAGAAACCTCTTTTTTCACCACATTGATCTAGAGAAACTCTTCGATTATATTAAATAGTTGGTATCCTTTAGAATTGGATGGCCTTGAACCATAATGCCCTGGGAGGGATAGTCTTGAAGTGGAAATTAGACCTTTTCATTATTCGGCCTTGCGAGAAACCTAGAACAGTTTTCCTAAGGCTTGTCATGGCATAACTAATGAGAAGTTTTTGTAAAAAACTAGGTCGGGTACTTTACACGATAAAATGGGAAAAGTACGGGAGTAGACATAAGTAGCTTAGAATACTGGTTCATTAAAGTTTAGTCTCGTTATTGAGCCGTTTCACAATACCTTTCATACATGGTCCTAGGTGTCTATGCTAGGGCGCAACGTTTCACTCTAGGATGCTCGAGTGCAATCAAGTGTCGTTTTTATTTTCGATGTGAATCTTAACCGTTGTTTTTTCCTCTTCCCATTTCCTTTCATCTTTGACCTTTTATTAATCATTTGTTTTACTATATAAAATTCATCTTGACCTTTAAACAAAATTTTTCTCTTTTTGCAAGCTTAGACTTTCCTTTTTCGAAACATACTCTAACCTTCTTTCCCGAGCTTTGGTAACCTTGAGTTTTGTTATCTTTCCTCTTTGTCGGGATTCTTCATTTCCCGATTTATCATCGTCTCCAGGTTAATTTTTCTTCTACCATTTGTTCTATTCAATTCTACTTAAGGTACCGTTCTTATCCCTCTTTCTTACAATTTGTTGCTTTAGTTTTCTATCTTTTTCATGACCAACATAGGAAATATATCTCCAAATATGTTAAAAATCACTAGTAGGGGTGATTCTGCATCATCCACTGAAATAGAACACCTTTATATGCCAAATCGTAATCGATTAGAGGTTAACTAACCTAACTCAAACCTCATCAAGCTTAGTGATAGTCCTAAGCCTGAAAGGGTTCTATAAAAGATTGTAATGAAGCCTTTAGTTCCTCTTCTAATGAGAATATTTACGATTCTTATAAAGAAGGAAGTGGATAGGATATGGTATTCCCGTTGAAAAAGTTTTATATGTTTTCCCCTTTTTCCCCGTTTAGCCTATTATTGATTTTGATTCTGAAGTTTCCCACGATGAGCGGAGGATTCGTTGCCACAACATATTTTAAAGCCATCTCAAGTTCATGATTAACATTATATTTTTCATGACAGTTGGTCAGACATGGTTTGATAACAACATGAAGTTCTTGTACAGTCGATTGATATTGAATAGTATTACTTGGTGGATCCTGAATTATTAGGGATAATGTCCTCCTTTAGTAGTACGGCAAGTGCGGATAATTATCACATAAATGTGGGTCTGTCTTCAGAGTGGTCTTATACAAGTGCATATTCTCTTAGCTAAAATTATGGCCACCCTTCAATAGTTTGAGGAAGGGGTGCTAAGGCGTATGAGAATATCCCTTTCTTAAACGCATCAGGTAGCCTGAGCTTTCGTTAAAATGTTCTAGTATTTGTGTGAATACAGGAATAAAGAACAATATTTCTCAATATCTTCATTGTGGCACGTACCTCCGCATATAAATGTCGAGGATATGGGTTGATCTCACTGCACCAACTAGTTAAAGTGGTTGGTGTCTATCTTGTAAGTTATAAGCATTTGAAGGATCATTACTTTTTCGTGACCACTCACACTCCGAGGGCTCACTCTTTATTTTGCAAAGTATCTGAGGGAGTGCCTTCCTTGACCGACCCACTAGTTCGAAGCCAACAATGTGCAAGGATATGATCCAAAATTATTAGTTCATTACCACTTCAATAGGGAATCGAATATATGCAGTCCCTTTTGAATCTCTAACTCTAGAAAAAAGTCAACAAAAGAGGATTTGATAGTCTTCTAAGAGCAATTGGGCTACGAAGAAGGAACTGACCTTTCAGATGTAGGGTTTTCTATACATATTAGACGATTCTTTAGTACCCAGGTGGTTGTGGGCGTGACCACTTCTCAAGAGAGGAAGAAGATTTGAGGTCATTATGAACTAGATGATTCCAAGATGATTTTGAAACGAGATATGTAGTTACTTCCTCCATCTCAGTGTGACTGCTAAAACAATTGAGACTTTGAATCAAAAGAAATATTATTTAGGAAATTCACAATGATTCAAATTCAAATTCTCATAGACAACGTCATATATTCTTTTAAGAACTAGAATTGTTGATGAACTGATGAGATGAAATGTGATCCCAATGGTGCAGATTTGTGATGCAACAACACATGAGTATACCTATAAGCTTAACACTTTAACATCTAAATAAGTTAATGAATGAAGATGAGACAAATTGAATGGTAGCCTCTAGTTTCATGGCAATGTTATATATATATAATATATAATATATATATATATTATATATATATATTATATATATTATATATATATATATATTATAATATATATATATATATTATAATATATATAAAATCAAATAAAAGTTATTTAAGAAAAACAAATAAATATATTGATTAATTATTTAAAAGTACACATATTCCCGCTTTAAGGGAGATTTGCCACTGTTTGAAGTGATTTCAACTGCGCTGAAGGATTAATATTGTGTCTTAGATCTCAGTTGTGAAACTTTTATCAAAAGTCCATAGGGTACATTAGTTAGAGTCTTAGGGATCCCATTTAACCACAAGGAGCCATATATAATCTACACATAGTAATGTCGACCTTGACACTTTTTTTATTCCCCGAACGATGAATCTGATACCAAGACTGAAGTGAGAAAGTGGAAATGCATTGAATAAAACACTTATCTTTCTCCACATCATCCTCGCAGCTTAGGATCAAAAGGAACCAAACCCAACATGCATGTTACAAAGAAGGTAAGAGATGATAACAACACATCACCTTTTTAGCAAGGGGAGTCATATATTTAATCAAGTTTCTCTTTTATTTATTATTTCATAGTCAGTTATGCGTATCTTTCATTTTATATAAATAAATGTGTTCACAATATAGATATCAATTTTTGACTCTCAAGTTTTTAACTCGCCACCACCCCTAGTATAGTTGGCATTTCTCAAAATTCAAAATTCACGAAATACCCTTACTAATATTTGTCAATTAAATTTTGTTTTATTTTTTTTAATTTTCACTTTTTCTAATATACACAAACGAAATTTTCGATAATTATTTTAAAATTTTCGATACGTTATTTCTTGCATTTTCAAAAATTCACGCATTTATATCGAAAATCTGGATAAATCCGAGAAAAAACAAAAATTTCTGGTATATAGGAAATTCGCAAATTTCCGGTATACCGGAAATTTTGAATATATTTGAAATTTTCGATAACAAAATAGAAATTTAAAAAAATACTTTATTTGTATGGTCCGGAATCGGCAGAATCATCTACATATTCGTGTAGCACCACAGACAAAGTATGTTTTTTAACAAGTTTAAATTAAATATTTTCTCGCCCATATATGATATTGATAGTCTATTTTTTATGTGATGTAAATGGAAAATTCCAATTCTTTAGATATTGTAGGCTAGAGGGTGTTGAAGAAAAAAGTTCGGGAACTAACACAGTCATCCACAACTTCGATGTATCAATCGCCGATGAAGTACAAGTCAAAGAGAGGAGTTAAGAAGACCGGAAAGGATGAAGAAAGTGATGTGCATTGACAGAGCAAGGAAGTGTCGAAGCAGGTTGTTCGACAGAGCAAGGAAGTGTCGAACCACCTAGTATGTTAAGTTGTGTTAGTGTGTCGAAGTGTCGAAGCATGTTGCTTCACACATGATTTCGACTTAGGCTTATTCTAGTAGTGTTAGCTATTTTGGGCTTTTATAGTTTTGGGCCTTGGCTTGAGGTCCAAGTTAACCTAAACCTATAAATAGAGGGAGTAACCCTTATTTTTGTAATGAAGTGAATAGACTATTCATAACATTTGTATTCACAGTATTTTGCAGTTGCAAAGTGAATAAGAAGTTTTCCACAGTTTGTGGGTAGAGAGAAACTCTGCAGAATTATATTACTCTTCTCCTTCATCGTTCTTTCTCTCTTTCTTTCTCCATTGTTCTTCTCTTTTCATTGCTATTATGTGGGTAATAACAATTTTGTTCATCAAGATTGATTGAAAGTCTCCATAGATTTTGGGGGATTTCCAACATCTAGTATCAAGAGCTCCGATTTAATCGATTCGTGGGAAGAAAATCATCATGGCAACGAATCATCCAAACGGGCATTTTCCAGCAAATATTTCGATTCTCAAGAACAACAATTATGAGAATTGGTGCAAGCAGATAAAGGTTGTGTTCTGTTATCAAGATCTTTGGGATCTTGTGAAGGAAGGAGTAACAACGCTTGCAGAAGCCGCGACGGATCAAGAAAAGACTGCACATAAAGAATTGAAGAAGAAAGATTATAAAGCTCTCTTTATAATCCATCAATGTGTTGATGCATATAACTTTGAAAAGGTTAGTGATGCAGAGTCAGCGAAAGAAGCATGGGAAATTCTGAAGAAATCGTTTGGAGGCGCGGAGAAGGTGAAAGAGGTGAGGTTACAAACTCACAAAAGAACGTATGAATTGCTTCAGATGGAGGACAATGAAAGCATAATCGATTTCTTCATCAAGGTTATGAAACTGGTGAATCAAATCAAGATATGTGGAGAAGTGTTGACATCAAGATCTGTTATTGGAAAGATCTTGAGGTCATTGACTCCAAAGTTCGACCATGGGATTGTAGCCATAAAAGAGTCGAAAGATTTGTCAAAATTGACAAAGGAAAAGCTTCAAGGGACGCTTGAATCTCATGAACAAAGAATTACTGAAAGAGTTGCAGGAAAGTCGATGAGTGATATGGCTTTGCAGGCTAAATCAACAAAAGAAAGAAAAGGCAAAGGAAGTTGGAATGACAACAAAGTTAGAGGAGGCTAAAACAATTCGACTGGTCGAAATCAGCAAGAAGGAAACTGGTCGAATCAGAGAAAAACCTTGGAACCAAGGCAACCAAAGAGGTGGCGTTGCAGGCAGAGGAAGAGATTATGGTTAAAAGCCAGACAAGAGTCACATTAAGTGTTACAATTGTCAAAGGTATGGTCATTATTCTAGTGATTGTCCAGGAAAGCAGAAGAATTAAGAAACTTATGCAAAGCTGGCGAAACACGAAGAAGAAGAGACGTTGCTGATGGTTACAACAAGAGAAGAAGAGAGATTCAAGGACCAGTGGTACTTGGACTCAGGATGTTCATCAAATATGTCTGGAAGGAAAGATTGGTTTGTCAACATAAATCCCTCAATGAAGAACATGGTGAAATTTGCAAATGACAACACTCTAGAAGCTGAAGGTGTTGGTGTTGTTCTGATTATGAGGAAAGATGGCAAGAGGTCAGTAATTTCAAATGGGTTGTACATACTAGGCATGAAAAGAAATTTTCTAAATAGAGGACAGTTAGTCGAAAAGAGCTACAAGGTGTCGATCGAAGACAAGATGATGAGAGTTCTCGACTCAAATGGAAGGTTAATCTTGAAGGCTCCAATGTCTCATAATAGAACCTTCAAGATTGAGCTTAATGTTATGGAGCATAAGTTCCTTGCAACAGCAGCCAATAGAGATGAATGTATATGGAATTATAGACTTAGCCATCTCATTTTCAAAGACATCAGAGATTTGAGGAGAAGAAATATGGTTTCAGGATTACCAGAAATCGACATTCTAAACGAAGTGTGTGAAGAATGTGTTCAGACGAAGAAGCATAAGAACGACTTCAGTAAGGATGTAGGAAGAAAGTCGAAGGCAATTCTTGAAGTCATATACTCAGATGTATGTGGTCCTCTCCAGGTGGATTTGATTGGAGGTAACAAATACTTTGTAACATTCATAGATGATTTCAGTCGAAAACTGTGGTCTTACCTGATCCAGAAGAAAAGTGAAGTGATTGAGATATTTGCCAAGTTTAAATCTATGGTCGAAAGACAGAGGGGTCGAAAGATAAAGATTTTGAGGACTAATGGTGGTGGAGAATATGTGTCGAAAGATTTTGATTCATTATGTGTGAAAGAAGGGATTATGCATGAGGTGGTTTTACCCTACACTCCACAGCAGAATGGAGTCGCAGAAAGGAAGAATATGACCATTATGAATATGGTTAGAAGTATGTTAAAAGGCAAGCATATACCTAAAGAATTATGGGGAGAAGTTGTGTCGACTGCAACATGTATCCTGAACAGATGTCCGACGAAGAAGCTAGAAGGAATCGCGCCAGAAGAATGTTGGTCTGGTGTCAAGCCTAGCTTGAGTCATCTGAAGGTGTTTGGATCTTTAGCACATAGACATGTGCCAGATCAGTTGAGAAGAAAACTTGATGAAAAGTCCAGTCAGATGATCCTGATAGGATATCATTCGACTAGAGGATACAAGTTGTTTGACCCAGTGAATAAGCAAGTAGTGATCAGCAGGGACGTGATCATAGATGAGCTTAAGGAGTGGGATTGGACTGAGAATGTCAAGAAAGATTTAGTGAGAATTTTTTATGATGAACCAGCTAGTGAAGTTGAAAGAGAAGTTCGACAGGAAGAAGTCAGAGGTGAAGCAAGTACAAGCAGACCTCAAAGAATAAGACACATGCCTGCAAGGTTGCAAGAATGTGTGATTACATCAGTTGATGTGGTCGATGAAGAAGGTGAGCTGGTACATTATGCTTTCTACGCAGATGTCAAACTTGTCAATGTAGCTTATTGAAAGATTCTAAGTGGATGAAAGCAATGGACGAAGAACTGAAGTCAATCGAATTCAACAACACTTGGTCACTTGTCGAATTTCCCTAGGACAAAAAGGCAATCGATGTGAAGTAGGTATAGAAGGTGAAGTCGAATTCCAAAGGAGAAGTGACTCGACACAAGGAGAGACTTGTGGCGAAAGGATTTCTTCAAAAAGAAGGAATCGACTTATTTGAAGTTTTTGCACCTGTTGCTAGGATCGAAACAATCAGGTTAGTTGTTGGTCTAGCAAACATGAACAACTGGAAGATGTGTCAGATGGATGTGAAATGTGCATTCCTTAATGGCCCCTTAGAAGAAGAAGTTTATGTTTCACAACCAGTTGGGTTTCTGAAACATGACGCAGAAAGAAAGGTGTATAGGCTGCATAAAGCCCTGTACGGACTTAAACAAGCTCCAAGAGCTTGGAACAAGAAGATAAATGGCTTTCTAAGGGAGAAGGAATTTGTGAAGTGCATAAGTGAACATGGAGTATATGTAAGAAGAAGTAAGAGTGAATGCTTATACTATGTCTCTAGGTTGATGACATGTTGATAACAGGTAGTTGCAAGAAGGAGATCGAAGACTTCAAAGGTGATCTCAACAAGGAATTTGAAATGTCAGATCTGGGTGACATTTCATATTTTCTTGGCATCGAATTCTACAAGAGTGGTAGAGGTTTGATGATGCATCAAAAAAGGTATGCCTGCGAAGTTCTCAAGAGATTTGAGATGCAAGATTGCAACCCAACTTCAACTCCAGCTGAACCCAGATTACAACTATCGAAAGATTCAGATGAAGATGATGTCGACCCAACCTAATATAGAAGACTTATTGGGTCACTTCGATACCTTTGTCACATAAGGCCTGACTTAGCATACAGTGTAGGTATGGTGAGTAGGTTCATGCAGAAGCCAAATGTATCACATCTAGCAGCGGCGAAGAGGATACTAAGGTATCTGAAAGGAACTTTCGACTATGGCATTTTGTTTCCTGCAGCTGATGAAGGAAAAGAATGCAAATTAGTGGGATACAACGACTCAAGTTGGTATAGTGATGCTAAGGATCGAAAATCCACTACTCGTTATGTGTTTATGCTAGGTGGTGCACCAGTTTCTTGGAGTTCGAGAAAGGAGCCATTAGTGGCATTATCGTCGTGCGAAGCAGAATACATAGCTGCTTCTATTTGTGCATGTCAAGCAACATGGATGGTGAATCTGGTCGAAGAGATAACAGCAAAGAGTCATTGAGTAATTACCATGAAGATCGTAAACATGTAAGCTATCAATCTGGCAAAGAATCTGATAGCACATGGTCGAAGCAAACACATTGTGATGAGGCTCCATTATCTTCGAGAGTAGGTAGCAGATGGGAAGATGAATGTGGAACACTGCAGAACTAAGAATCAAATTGCAGACATCATGACAAAGGGAGTGCAGGTCGAAGTGTTCAGAAGACTAAGAGCTATGATGAATGTAGATAGCTTAGAAACAATGAACTAGGTGGTGTGTTGAATTGTAATTCCTTGTGTCGAAGCAGGTTGCTCGACAGAGCAAGGAAGTGTCGAACCACCTAGTATGTTAAGTTGTGTTAGTGTGTCGAAGTGTCAAAGCATGTTGCTTCATACAGGATTTCGACTTAGGCCTATTTAAGTAGTGTTAGTTATTTTGGGCTTTTATAGTTTTGGGCTTTGGCTTGAGGTCCAAGTTAACCTAAATCTATAAATAGAGGGAGTGACCCTTATTTTTGTAATGAAGTGAATAGAGTATTCATAACATTTGTATTCACAGTATTTTGTAGCTGCAAAGTGAATAAGAAGTTTTCCACAGTTTGTGGGCAGAGAGAAACTCTGCAGAATTATATTACTTTTCTCCTTCATCGTTCTTTTTCTCTTTCTTTCTCCATTGTTCTTCTCTTTTCATTGCTATTGTATGGGTAATAACAATTTTTTTCATCAAGATTGATTGAAATTCTTCATAAGTTTTGGGGGATTTCCAACAGGAGTATGGTGAGGGCTCGCAGGGGAGTCAGACTATAAAGAGATCATGCACGAAACAAACAGGAAGTCAATTGTCAAGTATGTCAAATCAAAGTCAATCGTCCACTGCATCTTCGAGGCATCTTTACTTGTCTTAGTTTCCATATTTCTTGCATCCATACATTGATGACATTGGTGATATGGGTGATGATAGAAATTATGGTTTTCGGGCTATTGCAACTTTACTTTGATGTGGCGAAGAGTCATAGTTGTTAGTTCGGGCGTAGTTAGATACTCAAGTTCATAAACACCCTAAATTATTCCATTTCGTTCTATGACACGGTCTCTGAAGTTAGGAATGCCTTAAAAGTATAACACTTGGGTGTGCAGGGTCGAGAAAAATGGATGACAATTCCGGATGTGAGTTACCATATTGCTTGTAGGTACAATGTCGTATTTGTCTCCCTGTCAAAAAGACTTAACATTACCTTTTTTCCTCTTACCTTAGATCTACCTATGTATATGAGCAGACATAAAATCATTGTTGTTGGTTTCGTCAACGTCAATCATTGGGTTCAAGTAAATTTTTTGAAATATGATAGTCCATTGCCTCTTGTCACTAACCGTTGGAGACAGAAATGTACTATAGATGCAAAATTGGTGGTACGTAAATCTTGCAATTTTGAAATTTCCTATATTCCGAAAATTTAAAATTTCCTGGATTTTTGGATATTTTATGCAAAAGTTATAATATCCGATATATCTTAATCTTAAATTTTGAAATTTTTGCTATGATTTTACCAAAAATTTGAAATTTACAGTACATGTCTCACAAGAGCGGTAAAAATATGTAATTTAACAAAATTTTGGTACAAAACTGTAAATTTCAAATTTTCGGAATTTTTACAAGGGTTTCAAGGTAAATTTTCTCATAATGGGGGAGGGGGCAAGTTCAAGTGGAGAGTGTCAAGTTAAATGCTCCAATGGGGAGAGTCTTATTTGGGCCTCTAGATGTTTAGTTATTTTCTCTAAAAATGGGAACATGAAAGAAAATCCTACCAAAAAAGTTTGAGGATGGAAACATAGTTCATGCCCTTCGTTTGACGGTATCTTCGGTACTAGAGAATAATACATTATTATTTTATAAAAGTAAAAATGTATTACTTATAAATTTTTCTAAGTTGTTCACAAGACTCATAATATAAACCTCAAAAGTGATATCAAACAAAAGAGAACACGAAGATAGAGGTCTCTCATTCCATAAAGGGCAGGTGATTCTCCCTTCAAACTTGTCAATCACTGTTTGATTATATTCAATGACCGTTCTCACAACACGTCTCCTCTTACATAGAAGGTTCTTACCATTCACACTATATAAGGAGGAAAGTGAGTCACTTTAGGTATTCAAATGTTTTCTCACTCCCATATTACTCCTTATTCTCTTACTGACTTAGACGTTGGAGTGTTAACATTGCATGCCATCCCTACCTTCACGGTATCAATTTTTTTTTTCAATCGATATTAGATCTTGTCTCACCATATTACTGATCATTTATGGTTCTCTAAAAGAATAATGAAATCATTTGGGAGAATTAGATTTAAATTCATAAGAATTATACAAATAATAATCGTTTCTCTGTCATAGATTTAGATCTCCAATTCTTTCGTCTCTAACATTGATCCCTTTTTGAACAATTTGAGACTGCACTTCTGAAGCTATGGTGAATTCAAAAAATACTTGATTTAACAATGTTGTGATTGCAGTTGGTGAAGCTATCATCACTCATCCTCCTCTACCAATGATGGATGATCTAGTCTTAGAAACTCCACCCTCCGTTCAAACGCCGCAAGATTTGGCTCCTCCTAGGGTTAATTAGGGACCTCTCTAAGATTTTCAAACCTCTCAACTTTTACCTCTATCTTATCAAGGAAAACATTTGAACCGAACTCCTTTGGAACCTATGGTACCTGGACAAGAGATGATTCCTAACCTCTAACTAGTTCAAGCCAATATAGGAATGAAGGCAATTACTAACCTATTGAACACCATAAATAACTTGGTGCACCCGCAAAACTCTCAAATATTGGCAGTTAGGATCCAGAGAATTAAAGAAAACTTGCAGTATGCCCCTCCAAGAGATAGAAAGATACAAGACACGACTTCAAGTTGAAGTCCATTTGCGATACTAGAGCCAATCCCAACCAAAGTATCCATGCCACATGAAATTATTCCATAATCTCCAAGAAGTTAACAAAGTAAATAACACACAACTCCTCCTCCCAGTTCTAGAGGGAAGAAGAGGGAGCCATAATACACCAAAGGCTCGATATCATAATCGTTTAGTGACACACCATTCCAAAATCAAAGAAAGGTACATCATATTGCATAACGAAAAAGGAACCCAATGTTTGCATACACCCATGATACTCGAATCCCTAGATCCTTAGAGAAAACTCATAAGATGGCCGATTATGATGGGACCAAGGACCCTAACTCACATATATAGCATGTCGATAATAAGTTGCATTACTACCATACCCATGGGGCCATAAAATGTAAGCACGTTGAGCTAACGTTCCCATGAGCAACTATGATGTGGTATAAGACCTTTATGGATTGGAACATTGACTCATGGAAGGATATTTATGACCCCTTTGCCTCCTAATTTATTTCCTAAAAACATAAACCTACAATTATGGTGGTACGTAAAGAGATCACATAGAGAAAGAAAGAAACCATACATTAATACATTTAGCGTTTCATAAAAGTGGCAGTGGTGTTATGAGGTACATATGATAAACTAAAGTGTTAGATAGAAGTGTTTGAGGCGGGATTGCATGTTCTGAGATAAACTATGGTTCAAGGGAGCTTGTAGTTTGAGTGAACTGCTGAGAAAGGAACAACCCTATATGAACTAGGAAGAATAGCTCTTTGCAAAAGAAATAGAAAAAGGGTGTGGTGTTGGTAAATCCATATTCTACCGGGCCTTGGAAAAAGATAACATTTGTCGATGAGACATAGGGGAGTGAGGGTCACAGGATAAATTCTACTCATATACTCCTTTGAACACGTCAAGGGAGAATATTTAGAGATAATGCGCCAATACTGAGTTTAAAGAAATCGAGATAAATAATCCCTACCCAATCAAAGAATCCTCGAGGACAAATACGTCAAATATTATCATTTGCATAAGAGTCATGACAAAAATTCCAATGAGTGTTTTCATCTTAAAGTTTCCATCAAGGAGGTGATAAAAAATAAGGCGTCTTACCAATTATAACTAATAAATAGATAAGGAATCTAGAGGTCGGAAAGAGTCAACGATAATGAAGTAGTATCCTCGAAGAAATATCCCTCCTCCAAGAAAGCTATTGAAGCAGTAGTCGGAGCCAAGCAAAAAGGGGACAATAGTAATGAAGAAGAGGAAGACATTAAGGGAAAATGGAAACACACTGCTTATATCACGGGAGGCCTCCCCATGCTGGATAATCCTTCCAAATGAGTCATCAAAAGAAGAATTACTAAGTTGATGGTTGTTAGCAAGGAAGAAAGGGTTACTTCGATTGGGAGGTCGAAAAGGTCCATCCTCAGGTTTTTTGATATAGAGAAAGGGGGTAGGATCTAAAATGATATATTTACTCTTGTGATATCAACCACTATGGCCAATTTTGGTGTGTTGAGGATCCTTATTAACGGTGAAATCTCTTGTGAGATCATGTACGCAAAGTTTTTTTTTTAAAACTCAGATTGAGAAAAGAGATGTTATAATTGTATGAAAGGTATGACTTGCAGGCCTTCAATGCCATGGGGAACCGTGATTAGAGGTATATTGAACTTATGTTCACCTAAAGAGAAGAGAGGGTGACCATAAAAGTTAATCTACAATTCTTGATGGTTCCCAGCATAAGCGTGTGCAGTTATATCCTAGGCAGATCTTTCATAGCAACACTGGATGCAATAGCTTCCCTAGTACACCTCAATTTGAAGTACCATAATGTACATGACAAACCAGTGATAGTGTGTGCCGATCTTTAAAGATCCGAAAGCATACACATGACTATACAATGCGATTATACTACAAAGGACGAGGGAAAAACTAGGAAGATTAACACAGTCTTCCTTACCAGATAGTAAGGGGAAATGGAAATTATACCTCGTAAGAAATGGACAAAGGTTCATATAAGTTTAGTTACAAATAAATCAAAATTGAAGTTGAAGGAAGTGATCCTCGATGAGGATCAAAGCCAGACATACTAATATGCGTTAATGAACTAGAGGACAAAAAGTAAGGGTCAACTGTCATACCCCAATTTTGTCCGGTCCTTGGTAACATCAAGTTTTTAATGACACTTTCATCCGTTAAGATCCTTAAGAAAATATCTGCTGCATTTGTTTTTACTGAAGCATGGGATGGTATATGCATTTTTGGATAACAAAGCCCATTGTGGTTTACCCATGAGATCTCTTTGTTTCAAAGGCCCATTTGCATAAACGTGTCCATAATTTAAAATGTGGTTTGAATCTTTTTACATTACTAATTCAAAATCCATTTGATTATTGGTAAGGTATTAAGAGCCATGGATGCTTTTTATGATCACTCATCATTAAACCCATTTGCACGTCCCACACACATATGCCAAATCTCTAAACCATTCATAAAAAATCCTTAAACTAAGCTTGCATCTATTCCAAGTGAGTATGTTGGTTTAAGATTAAGATACTACATGCACAAGTATTTAATTGGTTTTAGGATCAAAGCTTGAAAGTGCAACATTTTTGTGACATGTTTTATCTTAGGCCTCTTTGGCACATTTTTATTTTTGTTAATAGTAATATTTTAAAGTTAATCAAATTGAAAATCCATTAGATTACATTGTTTAGCCCAATCCATTGTCACTTTGAGTTATAGCTAAAAATTTCTTTTGATTAATATAATTAAATTGTTAAGGCAATGTTCCAAATAAATTCCGAATAATCCAAAATTAGAAGTAATCAAAAAGGCCAATGCATAATAACAAGGGGTTACATATTTAACCCAATTTTTCAAAGTCTGAAGTATTCTAATTAATTTCAAATTCCTAATGATCCAAAGGTGCCTACATGACCACTCAAAAGAGCCTAAATTTAAGTTGTGCAAATCTTACATGATTAATCCCAAGGGTTATATAATTAAATCCAAATAATAGTACAAAGTTTTGAGTACATTTAAAATAAGCTGAAAAGTTGAAATAAGCTGTAAATACAGCAGTCTAAAGCAACAAGTCTTCAAACACTTCTTCACAGCCAATGGTTTGAAATTCACGCCCCAATCCTAGCCTCCAAAGTTGGCGCCTCCCCTTTTCACTCAATGTCCTTTCACCTTTAGCAAACCTGCAAAACCAATTCACAATTTAAAAATAGCTTATCAAATAAGCACTTTAAAAAAACTAGAAAATAAAGGATGCAATAAACAGATTAACTCTTTACACAATAAACCAAGAAGAACGTTCAAGATCACATTCCAATATCCAAACCAACAACCTTAAATCCATCAGATTAATCATCCCACAAAATCTGGAGAAAGGATAGCTTAGCAAGTTATCTTAGGACCAACAATTAGCATATAAAAACAACAAAAATTAATTAACATACACGTTTTTGAAAAACTCAGAGGAAATTGTTAAAAAAGATTTTTCTCTGGTAAACCACAAACAAAAAAACAAGTCACACGTTTTTGATAGTTTCAACAGAATAACCAAATATTTCCCAACTCAAACAAAGCCAAGCATACGTTTCTAAAAAAATCCAGAAAAGGATAATCAAAGACTTTTTCTCTATTAAACCCAAACCAAACAGAAGAAACGTTTTTTTTGAAATCCCAGAAGCAACAATCAAACAACACATAGAACATCCCAAAACCCTAATAGTAAAAATCGAGCAGCAATAGCATTCAAAATGGGAAAATAAAAGAGAACGAAAATAGAAGGAGTGGAACTCATCTTTAACGGGAGAAGGAGCGTCGCCGGCGACCCGCCTCCGGTCAAGTATTTTTCTTTCCCTTTCGCTTTTAATGCTTGTACTACCTCGTTCGTTGTCGTGAGAGAATGAGATTTCCAAGGTTCAATTTAAGAAAATCCCTGTTTTGATTTTTAGGGTTTCCTATTTTGTGGTTTGGTTGATTTTTGTTGGAAACTGAGGGCGGATCTGTGATCTTTGGCCAAAAAGGTGAGGTTTGGTGATTTTTTTTTAGGGTTGAGGGTGGTGGTCACCGGAGAAGACGGCGGCCGCCGCCGCGCGCCGCCGCTTCTCCGATGAAGGTTGCTCGGAGGTGGTGGTGAAAATTGCAGAGTAATCGTCTTCTTTCTTTTTAAGCGAGGTAGAGAGAGAGAGAGAGAGAGAGAGAGAGCGAATAGAGAGAATGGAATGAGGGAATGAATGTTGTTCATCTGTTTTTTTGTTTTATATTTTATTATTATTATTTTGGGGAGCCATATGGCCCCTTTCCAGTGGCGCCATGTGTTTGGCCAGCCAGGGGATCCTGTATGGATCCCCCCACCATATGGTGGTACACCCCTTGCATGCATTCCCTTTGATCTTTGACCCAGTCAAAGTATGTTGAACGCGTGACCCTGATTTCCTCATGACCAGTCAACCTTTGACCAAGCCATTAGGGCTTTTGGTGATCTCGTTTGGGTCAATGTTGTTTGGGTCAAAAGACATGATTTCTATTTAAACCCCCATTCTATTTCCAGCAGCATCTTGGGTTGGGCTTCTCTCCTACTTGGGCCATTTGCTTGCATTTTTAGTTTATTTTATTTATTCTGTTTTATTTCTACACATATAAAAAAAATACAACAAATTTTTGTGGCTATTAAGAAAAATAAAACAATACTTTAGTTTACTTACTTTATTTCAAAATTATAATTATATTATTATTATTACTAATTTTTAATAGTAAATATGTAATCATATTGTTATTATTATTATTAATAATATTTAATAAATATGCAATTATTTGGTAATATTCATTATTTTTTTAATTATTTATTATTTAATTAAAATAAAATAATCCATTAAACATTCAATTAATTAATTAGTTATATCATAACTAATGTCCTTCATAACTTAGATAATTGTTTATTTTGTGGAGTGTATGTGCATGGTTATTCTTTATTTATTTGTTTATACCGAACCTTGAGTGCACACGAAATGACATGTTATAATCGTGACGAAATTATGTCGCTTTCACCGACTTAAAAATCATTCGAGCCAATTTTAAAAAGAAACAAATAAAACTTCTCGATTCAACATCGAGCCCATTTTTCAAATACCTTTGTAAGTCGATTGCTTTTTAAGCATCGCCATCAACCTCACGTAGCTTACTCTTGGGCTTTCTTACAATGAGACCTATTCGGTTATTAATTAATCGATTAGATGATGGATTCACTAAAACTCAATTCATTCATAAAATACAAATTTAAAACCTCGATCCCACATCGAGTATCCTTTATTAAGAATTAAAATACCTGGTCACAATTCAACGTTATTTCATTTAGGAATAAAAGAGGAAATGGTTTTGAGTTTTCAACTCCTATCCTCGATTATTTAAATACGAACTCTTGTACTCAATTAATCGAACAACCGTCATTTCTAATCCACCAAAGCACAAACAAATCAAATTCTCTTACAATAAGAAATAAAAAGGGAGATAACTTTGAGTCTTCAATTTTTTCTCCCCGACTATTTGAGTACAAGCTCTCTTACTTGTTAGTCAAATAATTGTCGTTCCTCTGCAAATCTCCAAATCCCGATTAAATCAAAATATTTTCACAATAAGATAAATGAAAAAGGAGTCGACTTTGAGTTTTCAACTTCACTCCTCAATTGGTCGAATGCGAGTTCTCTTACTCGGTCAGTCAAACGATTGTCATTTTTCTGCAAACATACAACTTAATCAAATCATTTTCTTAACAGCTATACGAAAAGGGAGATGGTCTTGAGTTTTCAATTCCTCTTCTCAAATGCTTGGATATGAGTCGTTTTACTCAGTCGTTCAAGTATTTGTTGTTCATTCTAAAATACGTCAAACATATACAACCTTATTTTCATAAATATACAGATGAAACAGAAAGCGGTTTAGAGCCTTCTATTCCCTTTCTCGATTATTAGGATACGAGTTGTTTTACTCGACCGTCCGAGTATTCGTCATCCATTCAAAATACCTTAACTATTATCAAATCCTTTCTATAATTAAGGATGAAAAGGAAAGTGGTCTAGAGTCTTCTATTCCCTTTCCCGACTGTTAGGATACGAGTTTCCTTACTCGACTATCCGAGTATTCGTCATCCATTCAAAACACCTTAACTATTATCAAATCCTTTCAATAATTAAGGATGAAAAGGAAAGTGGTCTAGAGTCTTCTATTCCCTTTCTCGACTGTTAGGATACGAGTTGTCTTACTCGAATATCCGAGTAATCGTCATCCAACAAAATATCTCAACATATCAAATCTATCTTTTCTTGCCCTCGTGCGATCAAAACCAATCAAACTAAACGTCAAACATATTAATCCAACTTGTCACCCTCATGTGACCGAAACTCTTTTCAGAAAGAACACTGTTAATCCTTTCTAATGCGCACAACAAACTAGTGCTTAAGCCTCCGGCGAGAGTAGACAAGCCAGCATTTAGCCTTTAGAACACGATCTAAATAGTTGTTCGGTAAAAAACACCAATCAACCGTAGTTCCCCGAACTACGAATGCTCTGATTTCCTTATTTAAGGATACGTAGGCAGGAGATTGTTGTATCTTCGCGAGCACACTAATTAAAAACCTCCCCTTTCCCTTTCTGAGGTTCTCCTCCATTTCTATTTTCAATATTACTTATAACCCAAAGATAACAAACAAACATAAATTAACACTCGAAATGCACATTAGAATCAAAAGGTTCCCGTTGAGTACAACGGACGCGAGGGGTGCTAATACCTTCCTCTTGCGTAATCCACTCCC